>NC_139513.1:208488333-209088333 GCF_947247035.1 Vipera ursinii
TGTGAATCCCTTCATTATACTGTAGCACAGGGGTCCCCAACACCTGCTCTGTGTACCAGTACCGCTCCGTGGCATGCCAGCAACTGGTCCACACAAACAAGCAAAGCGCTATCTGCAGGATGCTGGCAGCACACAAAACCACACACCCTCCGGTCCGTGGAAAAACATCTCTCCCTGGTGCCCAAAAGGTTGGGGACTTCTTCTGTAGCACATCCCAATGAAGCTAGGAAGTATGCTATTGGAAAGGTCAAGCAAAATGGGTTGATCCTAGGGAAGGAATCAAACTAAATGCCATTCACTAGAGAGGGAAATGGCAACCCATTCTATATTTTCCAAAGAAGACCCGATGGACATTCAAAGTAATATCTGTATTTAATTGACACTGAAAAATGCTCAATAAGCAGCTGCTTAGGAAGAGCAGAGGGCATGGTTGAGTACTGCTGGTTTTTTTAATGACATGTCCAGGTTAAAACCAAAAGGATGTCCACTGCTGATGTGGCCAGCGTCATTGGGAAAGTTACACACTACAAAGATATAAATACCATTGGTTTTTGGATTGTTAAAAGCATGAAATGATGATGTCATAACTGAGTTGTCAAGACAGTGCGTTGACCATCTGAGAATTAGCAAAACTGAAAGGGGCATTTTCAGCCTGTTTTCTCTCAGAGGGCCTCTAAAATGGAAATCACCTTAATAGGAAAACGACCCCAGTTTGTTGCATGTGCAAACTTTCAGGAGAAATTGGGAGACTGACAAACGTTAAATATATCCTCTTGCTCTCAGAAATTCTTCCTAGAAATGTTCTCTGCCCTTCACTAGTAATAAAGTAAACTCATTATCCCACCTTCAATTCACGTGTAATTTCATCTCAATTCATCATCATTATCATTACACAAACAAGAATTCCTGCACTACCAACAAAGGAGAATATTTGTAGCTCAGGGTTGAAATGAGGGGTCCTTGGTGCCCTCTGTGCTTGCTTGTTTTCTTGCAGATGTTTCATTACCCAAGCTAGCGAACATCATCAGTGTTAGTGATGATCATTGCAAGAAAACAACCAAGCTCAGAGAGCACCAAGGACAACTCAATTCCTGCAATGCCATCACAATTAGCAAAAATCCCCCTACATCTATGGGGGGGTGGGAAGAAAATCACATGATTGCTGCAGTTTCTAAAAAACAAACATACAGGCTTCTAATTCTGTACCACACATTTACTTGCAGCGCAACAAATTAGGGTAAATAAGAAATTAGAGTATGTTTTAACTTTATTTTCATATTGGGGATTCCCAAGACAAATTCTACCTCTGAAACAAAAGATTGCTGCCTGTAAAGTTAAAATGTCACAAGAGCAGGCCCGGAACTGCTTTGCCACTTGGTTTTTGCTGATTGAAAAACTTCCTGTTGCAGGTTAATCAACATGCTTTAGAGAGACATGTGCCTGAAAAGAATCCACCTCGCTATTACGTAGAGAATAAAAATAAGAAGTTAAAAATTCAGTTCAGAAAAACAAGAACAACCCTGCTTGAATACTTTGGAAAAACAGTGGGTTCTTGTATTATTATTTTTTTCTTTTGCCCCGTAGAATTGTTTCTGCTACCTGGAAAATATATTTGCCACAGGAGTTTTAAAAGAAGATCCCTTGGTGATTTTCAGGAATGAGGTAATCCTCAACTCCAAGAAAACCAAATCGGGCCTGTAAAACATGAACAAAGAGTTTCTTGATTTGACGAATGATCAAGATGTGCAGGCAGTCAAAGGTTGCAGCAGGGTGTTTTTTTAAAAATTTCTGATAGGTACAGCTTGCTATTTAAAATGAGCAGTATCTCATGGGCATTCAAAAGCATCTAAAATTTGTAGCAATAAGAATGGTGCCAACTTAAACGAGTTATTTTCATGTTGTTGTTGTTGTTAGTTGCGAAGTCGTGTCCGACCCATCGCGACCCTATGGACAACGTTCCTCCAGGCCTTCCTGTCCTCTACCATCTTCTGGAGTCCATTTAAGCTCACGCCTACTGCTTCAGTGACTCCATCCAGCCACCTCATTCTCTGTCGTCCCCTTCTTCTATTGCCCTCGATCTTTCCCAGCATTAGGCTCTTCTCCAGTGAGTCCTTCCTTCTCATTAGGTGGCCAAAGTATTTGAGTTTTAGCTTCAGGATCTGGCCTTCTAAAGAGCAGTCAGGATTGATCTCCTCTAGGACTGACCGGTTTGATCGCCTTGCAACCCAAGGGCCTCACAGGAGTCTTCTCCAGCACCATAGTTCAAAGGCCTCAATTCTTTGGGGCTCAGCCTTTCTTATGGTCCAACTTTCACAGCCATACATTGCAACTGGGAAGACCATAGCCTTGACTATACGCACTTTTGTTGACAGGGTGATGTCTCTGCTTTTTAGTGTGCTATCTAGATTTGCCATGGCTTTCCTCTCAAGGAGCAAGCGTCTTTTAATTTCTTGGCTACAGTCCCCATCTGCAGTGATCTTGGAGCCCAGGAAAATAAAATCTGTCACTACCTCCATTTCTTCCCGATCTATTTGCCAGGAATTGAGAGGGCCAGATGCCATGATCTTGGTTTTCTTAATGTTTAGTTTCAACCCAAGTTTTGCACTCTCCTTCTTCACTCGCAACAAGAGGCTCTTTAGTTCCTCTTCACTTTCTGCCATTAGAGTGGTATCATCATGTACATACCTATAAATTAGACCTCAATCAGAGAGGCAGAGGATAAATCCCTTTCATCATCATCATCATCATCATCATCATCATCATCATCATCATCATCATCATTATTATTATTATTATTATTATTATTATTATTATTATTATTATTATTATTATTTTCCAGAGCTGGAATAATTCTACTAGGTCACAATGCTATAGGGCAGGGGTCCCCAACCCCCCGGTCTGTAGATCGGTACTGGGCCGCGGCATGCCAGCAACCAGTCTTCACAAATAAGCAAAGCCCCATCCGTGGGATGCAGGCAGCACATAAAACTACGCACCCTCCATGGAACTGTCCCTGGTGCCCAAAAGGTTGGGGACCTCTGATATAGGGAGCTAACGCATCAAATGCTGCTATATTCACAGACATATGTATTACTAATACATAGCTAGCTGATCACTAGAAGCCTTGATATTTTACCTAACTATTCAATGCTATCAGTCATTTTTTACATTATAATGCAGTATTTGAATTTTTGAACCGTTCATTTTTTCCTACCACGTCTCAGTCCTATAAAATAGGTCAGACTAATAAACCCAATAGCATATAAATGTAGGTTGGAAGTAAGAGCAGTGTGGTGGCCTAGGGTAGAAGAAGCTTGGCTCCTACTCGGAAGGTTGACAGATCAATCCTAGGTAGTGGCAGATGTTTCTCTCCTAGGATGCAAAGAAAAAGTATCTGCTGTGAACTCCGCGTAGCATCAGGCAGGGCAGCCGGCTAGTAAACGCTCAGCTCCATTCAATTGTCCTGACTCCACCCCAAATTAAGGGATTATAGAGTCATAAAAAAGGGACGCGGTGGCTCAGTGGGTTAGGACACTGAGCTTGTCGATCAGTCGGCAGTTTGGTGGGTCGAATCCCGAGTGCTGCATAACAGAGTGAGCGCCTGTTACTCGTCCCAGCTTCTGCCAACCTAGCAGTTCGAAAGCACGTAAAAATGCAAGTAGAAAAATAGGGACCACTACGGTGGGAAGGTAGCAGCGTTCTGTGCGCCTTTGGCATCTAGTCATGCCAGCCACATGACCACGGAGACGTCCTCGGACAAGCGCTGGCTCTTCAGCTTTGAAACGGAGATGAGCACTGGCCCCTAGAGTTGGAAATGACTAGCACACATGTGCGGGGGAACCTTTACCTTTACCTTTATGGTCATAAAAAGGGAGTTTTATATAGGCCAGGATTTTATTGTTATGTCTATGGTAACAGAATCTTGCCAGTCTGAATGTGCTTCCCTCCTCCCTCCTTTTATCTTTGTGTGAGTTTTTCTCAAGTTGTTTTCTTGGCTCAGGCTCAAACCCCACTTAACTGATGATTGTCTTGGTAGTGGCTGTGCCTTCTGTCCTTCAAAAGGCCATTCCCTAGGCCAGGGGTAGGCAACCTCGGCTCTTTTATGACTCATGGACTTCAACTCCCAGAATTCCTGAGCCAGCCGGCTCAGGAATTCTGGGAGTTGAAGTTCATGAGTCATAAAAGAGCTGAGGTTGCCTATCCCTGCCCTAGGCCCTCTAGAGCCTGGCACATTTTGTGTCTGGATGCACATTTTAATAGAATGAGAGTTCTTGTTACCTAGTGACTTTTCTTGGCAGCACCTCAAAGTGCCTTGCCATTGTACTTTTCTGAATCCCTTTTCATTTCCCTTTCCACTGGAGACTGTAGGCTTGGGATTTCCCACAACTTCCCATCAAAGTACAGTACTACTCAGATCTAGAAGCTTTGAAGTGGAGGGGAGTTGACAGCTCATATTACTAGCCAACGATATGTGTCTTTTTGCATGGGGCCTCAAAGCTTTTGATTGCATAAGGTCTTCTGCGACCTTCAGATGCAATTACTGAGTCAGAATGTCACAGCAAATGTACTCTGCAGAACTACACAGCATTCTATGATTCGTTGGGTGGCGTTGTGGATTAGGAAGTGTGATTGAAGGTTGCTGAAGTGCTAGAAGTCCTCATGTGACTTTTGTGATTTGAAAACAAAAGGGACCCCTTTCTACTACTTTGTTTATCTAAACCTGAGACAACTTCTACAAATGAGTAGTCTGGTCCAGGTCAGGTTATCCTCCTGTGACTCCACAGAATTGAAATAAAATGGCTGCTTTGAAAGTGAGGATTCAGCTTGCCAAAATTTCAGCATATAAGAACAGTTGTCTCATATTGAGAATTATTTCTTTAAAAGCAGACTGGCAAATATTACAGTAATACCCACACCTTGTTAGGTCACCTCTCCTGGTTGTCAAAGACAGAGAATCCTGTACCATGGATGGTTCATTTTATAAATTTTATTTTATAATAAACCATCTGGTAATTTTTGCCAGAGGTTAAAAATCTGATTAAAGTAATAATTAGTACTGAACTTCTTGTAAATCCCCAATCTTTTTCGGCTTTGCTAAAATTTTTAGAAGCAATGTAAGAAGAGGGAATGTCAATATCAGACTTGCGAAACACTTTCTTTATGCTAAATGTTGTCTGGAAGTGTGGATTTTCTTTTGATTCCCCGAAGAAGGATTCCTCACCCTACAGCCCCCACCCCCCACCACCACCTTTCCCAGGCCTTTAACCAACGTTGAAAGGTGAGCAGATCAAAACAGTCAGTTCTGGAGTTGCTAGACAACAATGCACCGAACACAGATGGAAAATTCATTATTCCTCTAAAAACAAATAAAAATGAACAAGCCAAAGGCTTGTTTAATGGCCTTTGGGGCTGGGCTGGATTGAACATCAGGAGCTATTTACGTATCTCAGCCCTGTTGTTTATTCTGCTCAATGCTGTATTGCATCTTGCCAGCTCTAGGCTGTGGGCTGGTTTAATTCTCATGCAGCTCACAGCTGCTTTAACTCAGCTGTACTAACAGTGAGCACAGCATGGCAATATTTCTCTCCCACTTTTCAAGCAGGGGACTATGGAGAGAGATAATTCTTGAATGTATTCTAGAAAATCATGTATTATATATTACATAATTCTTATGCGTTGCATAATACATGATTATCATGTGTTACAGCTGTGGATAGAACTTTGCAATAATTAGGCAGCTTGTATTAAAATAGTTGAGTATAGTAAAATAGAAATAAGCCACCCAGAATCATTTATGATGTGGGCAGCTGCAGAAACTAAATGAACGAACGAATGGATGGATGAATAATAATTGGATAATTGGAGCATCTATTATAAATTTTAAGGTATATTGGCAAAACACAAGACTTGTCATGTTATAAATTCATGTTTCTAAGATAAAATCACATCAAAACTCCCATCCAGAATTAAAGATCCCCAAAATCCTTGGTTTATTGACTTTATTGATAAAGTTTCAGATTGTTCGTCAACCTCCAAACAATTATTATACCAGCATAATTTAATATATGCTACTTTAACTAACAGTACTACAAATAATAATAACAATATTGACCTCTTGGATAATGTCATCTATTTTTGGGAGTCAATATCGGCCACTTGGGGAACCGTGATCTAGTCAATCATCCTGCAGAAAAACCTGCAAGCAAGGCCTGGAGATAAGGCACTCAGAAAAGTAAATTATATTCATTTTTGCAGACTTTCAGGATAATAGTCATCATGGGTACCAAGCAGCCCCTCATCCCTGAAAATATATGCAGATACAAGTGAGGGGGTCCTTGGTGCTCTCTGAGCTTGTTTTTTTTTTTGCAGATGTTTCATTACCCAGCACTGATGATGTTCCTTAGTTTGGGTAATGAAATGTCTGCAAGAAAATAAGCAAGCTCAGAGAACACCAAGGATTTCAATCCTAAGCTACAAATATTCTCCTTTATAAATACAAATGAATTTTCTAATCCCATCTGTTTAGTAATGGCATCATAGTGTAATCCTGGTTTGTTTTAGTGTTTCAAGGTTTTTCCCCCCCTGATAACAGTAAGGAAACCAGATTTTTGACCCTTAAGCAGCTTTATCTTCTAGAAGTGTTAGACTACTACAATGGCTATTATCCCCAATGGCCTGGAATGATGGGTGTTGCTGGAAAGCATCATATAGGGGAGGGCTTCTTCTTGAACAGTGTCTCTGAGATCCCATGCTATCATTTTGGTTAATACCACAGCCATTAATGCAACATGAAAATATTATACATCCAAGTTGCTGTTCACCTTTTTAATTACAGTTTTCAATCGTGAGTTTTCATTGTATTACTTTTGTGATATTTTCTATTCAAGTGCTGTAAATTTCCCTTGGAACTACAAATTCCCTTAGAATTGAGATGAACAAAAAAAGGCAGGGTAGAAATTCAATAGTAAACCAAAGGGGGAAAAAAGTACAGATAAAAGACCAAAAAAACCCTGTCCTCAGTAACCCATAATATCTTTCATAAGGGCAGCATCCAGGATGATAAGCTATCATTAGAACAGATGTTTTCTGATAATTTCTGCCACTGACATAAATTTTGTCCCTGCCAAGGAAACTGGGGATTTTATCTTTTTCTTTGTTTGTTTTAATTGTTCTCCTGTCCTTCAACAATTTCCCTGGCACAGCTTACACCATTGTGTTTGTGTGTGTGTGTTTTGGGGGTGGTGGTGGTGGAAGTATTTGTGTTGTGTGGAAGTATTTGATAGATACAGGCTTCAACTTTTATAGGGATGGATTGAAAGTGCAATGTTCAATCTCTTGGCCTTTCAGTCTGTAGGGAGAGCTCTCTGCAACTTTCCTTTCTGACTTTTTAAGGCTGTGCTTTGTTGCTTCTGTAGTGCAGCTTTTTCCTTCAAAGCAAAGTGACTCTGTTCCTTAGAGTTCTTAAGAACGTCTTGTTCTCTGCAGCGTTCAGTTCAGACCTCCCAGTCTTATCTTCACTGGGGAGACGTTACTCCCTTCCATGAGGTCAGCAGAACTTACCATAAACCTCAGTTGGTTTTTACTTTGTGTTGCAGGCTCTTTGAATTGCTTCTCTCTCAGTGAAGCATCATCATCATCCTTGCTTTCACCCTTCATCTTTGTCTCTTTTGAAATTGATCATGCTCTAGTCCAACCCCCTGTTATACCATGGGTACTGTAATGTATTGGGATTTTACTTGAACTGTTTCACGTGTCTGTTTGAATGCTACTTAAGGTTGCTCAGTTGGTGTATCGGTGTAATGGTCACTGACTAGCCAGACTTGCTGTCTCCAAGAAGATCATTGGATGATTTGGGGCAGGAATGGGTGGGTTCCTTTAAACCTATTGGCCGCCCCTAGCGGCCAACTGTATAAGTAGCTGCACAGAAGCCTCAGATTCAATTCTGTTCCTGTTTGCCTCAATAAAGCATGTTCCTGTTTGCAACCTCTCGTCTTGCTTATTGCCTCCAAAAAACCAGCTACACAACAGGTACAATGATCCTCTTCTTCACCTATGATGTGTTTGGCTGGATTGTCATTCCTGAGCTCTGGGAAGCATCTCAAGGTGATCTTAGAAGCTTGCTCAGTTTAATGAAAGAAAAGCTTCTCTTTGCCCAGGTCTATCTGCAGAGTGTGATTAAAAAAAAACACCTCAAGATGGTGACCATGACAGTACAATCAAAGCTCCACCTTTTTAATGCATGTTGTGTGTGCAATACACATTAAAAGCCAACCCAGTGATGCCCTTGATGTGATGTCCCTGGAGGCGGTGTGGGTCTGGATGGGAAGGAACAGGCTCAGGCTCAACCCCTCCAAGACCGAGTGGATGTGGATATCGGCATCTCGTACTGTCCAACAGGTTCCCTCTCTTCTGATGGGGGGGAGGTATTGCCCCCCTCAGAAAGGGCTCGCAACTTGGGTGTCCTCCTGGATTCACAGCTTAACTTGGATGATCATCTAACGGCCGTGACCAGGGGGGCCTTCGCACAGGTTTGCCTAGTGCACCAGTTATGCCCCTTTTTGGACCGAGATGCCCTATGCACGGTTACCCACACCCTCATCACTTCTCGTTTGGATTACTGCAATGCTCTTTACATGGGGCTGCCCTTGAAGAGCACCCAGATGCTTCAACTGGTGCAGAATGCAGCCGCGCAGGTGCTTATGGGAGTATCTCAGTACTCCCATGTTACACCACTCCTGCGCGAGCTGCATTGGCTTCCGGTTGCCGTCTGGGTGTGATTCAAGGTGCTGGTTATAACCTTTAAAGCCCTACATGGCTTAGGCCCGGGGTACTTGCGAGACCACTTGCTGCCATTGTCAACCTCCCATCACCCGGTTTGCTTCCACAGTGTCGGCCTCCTCAGGGTGCTGTCGGCCAGGCAATGCCGGCTGGTGACCCCCAGGGGGAGAGCCTTCTCTGTGGGTGCGCCGACCCTCTGGAATGAATTGCCCCCGGAGCTGCGGACGACCCCTGACCTTCGGTCCTTCCGCCATGACCTGAAGACGTGGCTGTTCCAACAAGCGGGCCTGGACTGACTACAGTTTTAATTCGCTTTTTACTGGTTTTTAAATTGTCATATAATTATTGTATTTATTGTTTAATCCTTTTTTAAATTTTCTATTTTATGTTTTTAATTTTTATTGTTGTGTGCCGCCCTGAGTCCTTAGAGAGAAGGGCGGCATATAAATTTAATAATAAAAAAATAGGCAGAACTTTGATTACACCTTTGTAGCTACCCTCTTGACCTTTTAACCACGCTCTGTAGACACTCATGTTTTAACCTTTGAGTGACAAATTGAGAGTTACACTTTACACATGCAAGTACACAAAGAGGGGATCAGGACAAAGAAATAAGTGGGAATTAGAACCCAAGCTACATTAACTTCAATTAAATTTATGTTTAAATTATATCAATGTACAAATGTAATCTACGTGGCTTTCCTCATAGGGCCATAGGGTGAGGAAGGATATGGAAATAGTTTTACTTTTGGAGTTTCAAGGCCTTCATTACATCCTACTTCCTGGCTTCTGGAATTTCTTCTTCTGTTCCTGTGGCCAAATGTGACACTCTGCTAATATAAAATAATAGAAGGGGCCGTAGAGATTTTTACCTTGTGTCACATTAAACAGTACACGTAGTAGCTTCTGGAGGAACAAAAGTCCCTTGGAGATCTCACCTTGTCATCACTACTTCCATCTTTATTAACCAGCATCACTTAGTATTTTTTAAAAGACTGTAGTTTTAAAATGTCGGAAAGAACAGATAATCTGGTTATTTTAATAGTATAACCCTACTTCAACCTTGAAAAGGGGTGGGATTTTTTCTTTTTCTTTTAAAAGATAACTTCTCTCTGGGAGAGGAATAATCTATCAGAAGCTAAATGTCAGAAGTAGATGGGAGTGGTGTGGTGCTTAATATTCATTTCCTCTGTCTGCTCTCTTTTATTTTTGCTGGACCTATTCACATCTCAATGTGTCTCACAAAAGTTCTCCATTGCAGCAGCATTCAGCGTCAGCCAAACTTATTTCTTTCTTTTCTGGCTCAAAGCTGGACTGCAAACATTATGGCAGCTTTCCATGGCGATTTAAAATTTATATTCCATTCTATAACACCAGCTTCACTGATTGATGTCAGTGGTTTCGTTATTAGACATTTTGATACAATATAGAACCTATACCTGAAACAGAATAATCAAGATGCATTGAATTCTAAATCACAAAAAACAACAAATGAGAACATTTTATTAATTATTTATAAGCCAAAAAGCCCCTTCATGGATTACTGCCTTGTCATGGCGAAGGGGCTTGTGTAATTCAATGAAACTATGAGCTATGCCATGCAGGGCCACCCAAGACGAAAAGGCCATAGCAGAGAGTTCTGACAAAACATGATCCACTGGAGAAGGAAATGGCAACCCACTCCAGTATCTTTGCCATGAAAACCCTATGGACAGTACCAAAAGGCAAAATGATATGAGCCCCTCAGGTCAGAAGCTGTCCAATATGCTACTGGGGAAGAGCAGAGGGCTAGTACTAGTAGCACCAGAAAGAATGAAGCGACTGGGCCAAAGCCGAAAGGACGCTCAGCTGTGGATGTGTCTGGTGGTGAAAGGAAAGTCCGATGCTGTAAAGATTTTTTCTCCATAGGAACCTGGAATGTAAGATCCATGAATCAAGGAAAGCTGGATGTGGTCAAACAAGAGATGACAAGACTGAACATCGACATCTTAGGTATCAGTGAATTAAAATGGACAGGAATAGGTGAATTTAATTCAGATGACCATCAGGTATACTACTGCAGGCAAGAATCCCTCAGAAGAAATGGAGTAGCCTTCATAGTCAATAAAAGAGTAGGAAAAGCAATACTAGGATACAATCCTCAAAATGACAGAATGATCTCAGTTGGAATCCAAGGCAAACCATTCAATATCACAGTAGTCCAAGTCTATGCCCCAACCGCTGGTGCTGAAGAGGATGAAATTGACCTGTTCTATGAAGCCCTACATCAACTAACACCAAAAAAGGATGTCCTTATCATTATGGGAGATTGGAATACTAAAGTAGGAAGCCAAAAGATAACTGGAATAACAGGCAAGTTTGGCCTTGGAGTACAAAATGAAGCAGGGCACAGGCTGATAGAATTCTGTCAAGAGAATACGATGGTCATAGCAAACACTCTTTTCCAACAACCCAAGAGACGGCTCTACACATGGACATCACCAGACGGTCAACACAGAAATCATAATGACTATATGCTCTGCAGCCAAAGATGGAGAAGCTCTATACAGTCAGTAAAAACAAGACCAGGAGCTGACTGTGGCTCAGACCATGAGCTTCTCGTTGCAAAATTTAGGCTTAAACTGAAGAAAGTAGGGAAAAGCACTAGGCCACTCAGGTATGAATTAAATCATATCCCTGATGAATGCACAGTAGAGGTGACAAATAGATTTAAGGAATTAGATCTGATAGACAGAGTGCCTGAAGAACTATGGACAGAGGTTGGCAACATTGTACAAGAGGTAGCAACCAAAACCATCCCAAAGAAAAAGAAATGCAAGAAAGCAAAATGGCTGTCTGAGGAAGCTTTGCAAATAGCTGAGGAAAGGAGGGAAGCGAAAGGCAAGGGAGAAAAAGAAAGATACGCCCAATTGAATGCAGAATTCCAGAGAATAGCTAGAAGAGATAAGAATGCCTTCTTAAATGAACAGTGCAAAGAAATAGAAGAAAACAATAGAATAGTGAGGACCAGAGATCTCTTCAAGAAAATTGGAGAGATGAAGGGAAAGTTTCATGCAAAAATGGGCATGATAAAGAACCAAAATGGCAGGAACCTAACAGAGGCAGAAGAGATTAAGAAGAGGTGGCAAAATTACACAGAAGAACTATACTATCCCTGATAATCACAATGAGGTGGTGGTCACTGACCTCGAGCCAGACATCTGACCTAGAATGTGAAGTGAAGTGGGCCTTAGAAAAGTTGAGCAACAACAAAGCTAGTGGAGGTGACAGTATTCCAGCTGAGCTATTCAAAATCTTAAAAGACGATGCAGTAAAAGTGCTACACTCAATTTGCCAGCAAATTTGGAAAACTCAACAGTGGCCACAGGATTGGAAAAGATCAGTTTACATTCCAATTCCAAAGAAAGGCAGTGCCAAAGAATGTTCAAACTATCATACCATTGTACTCATTTCTCATGCTAGTAAAGTTATGCTTAAAATCCTACAAGCTAGACTCCAGCAGAATGTGGATCACAAACTACTAGAAGTACCGGCAGGATTTTGAAGAGGCAGAGGAACTAGAGATCAAATTGCCAACATATGCTGGATCATGGAGAAAGCTAGAGAGTTCCAGAAAAACATCTACTTCTGCTTCATTGACTATGCTAAAGCCTTTGATTGTGTGGATCATAACAAACTGTGGCAAGTTCTTAAAGAGATGGGCGTACCAGACCATCTTATTTGTCTCTTGAGAAAGCTATATGTGGGCCAAGAAGTAACAGTGAGAACTGAACACGGAACCACTGATTGGTTCAAAATTGGGAAAGGAGTCTGGCAAGGCTGTATACTGTCGCCCTGCCTATTTAACTTATATGCAGAGCACATCATGAGAAAGGCAGGGCTAGATGAATCAAAAGTTGGAATTAAGATTGCCGGAAGAAATATCAACAACCTAAGATATGCAGATGATACCACTCTAGTGGCAGAAAGTGAAAAACTAAAGAGCCTCTTGTTGCGGGTGAAGAAGGAGAGTGCAAAAGTTGGGTTGAAGCTTAACATTAAGAAAACCAAGATCATGGCATCCAGTCCTCTCAATTCCGGGCAAATAGATGGGGAAGAAATGGAGGTAGTGACAGATTTTATTTTCCTGGGCTCCAAGATCACTGCAGATGGGGACTGTAGCCAAAAAATTAAAAGACGCTTGCTCCTCGGGAGGAAAGCCATGGCAAATCTAGACAGCACATTGAAAAGCAGAGACATCACCCTGTCAACAAAAGTGTGTACAGTCAAGGCTATGGTCTTCCCAGTTGCAATGTATGGCAGTGAAAGCTGAACCATAAGAAAGGCTGAGCGCCAAAGAATTGAAGCCTTTGAACTATGGTGCTGGGAAAGACTCCTGCGAGTCCCTTGGACTGCAAGGCGATCAAACCGGTCAGTCCTAGAGGAGATCAACTCTGACTGTTCTTTAGAAGGCCAGATCCTGAAGCTAAAACTCAAATACTTTGGCCACCTAATGAGAAGGAAGGACTCACTGTAGAAGAGCCTAATGCTGGGAAAGATTGAGGGCAAGAGAAGAAAGGGACGACAGAGGATGAGGTGGCTGGATGGAGTCACTGAAGCAGTAGGCGTGAGCTTAAATGGACTCCAGAAGATGGTAGAGGACAGGAAGGCCTGGAGGAACATTGTCCATAGGGTCGCGATGGGTTGGACACGACTTCGCAGCTAACAACAACAAGAAGACAAAAAGAAAAAAACAGAAAGCAGCAAAAGGAAAAAAATACAACAAACAACAACCCACAGGTGAGCAATTTACAAAGATTACAGAATAAAATAAACATGTGAAAATAGCTTCAGTTCAAAATATTCAAGTATTTGATTTAATTTAAATTTCAGATGGTTTCTGAAATCGGGATAATATGCAATGATTAATAGCAATAGCCAGTGTGCTATAAATTATCAATCAGCATGAGAGACTATAACTGTTTTTGCTTAGTGTAAAAATTCTATGCTTATTTAGCAAGTCATAAAGAAACACAATATTCTAGAACCTAAACTTCAGACATAATACAAGAACATATGTAGACCTATCATCCAATAGTTTCTGTATTGAATTGAATTTTATGTCTGATTTCTTTTCAAATTCAATATTTTTTTACATCAATGAATATTCCTACAACTTAATTTGCTCTTCTACAGAATTATAATAATTTCCAGTAAGAAACAGAGAGTGTCCTAACAGCTGTTACAATATTCAAAGCCAGTTTGTTATACTTTATGGGAATATGAGATTTGATAACATTTAATAAGAAAATATCATCATTTTTTTTCATTCTGTTATAGCTTTCCAGGATTGTTGGTTTTTAAAGCATTGACATCAAATATGGGTGGGGGGAAATGATCCAACCTGTTTATTATCTTTCCAACAATTTCTAAATAATGACTTATCTACTTTAACCATCAGTAGTAAAGTGCTATACCATAGTAAAACATGGTATAGTACTTTGCTTATTACCAGATGTTTCTTTTGGCGATCTTTTAAAACTGAATTTAGATAACCTGACAGGGTATTAAATTGCAGGCCTCTGGGAATTCATCCAAATTCCAAACAGATTACTTCCAAAATTCTACAGGAAATAGAATTATGACACTTTTATGCAACTGGGAAGAACCAGGGGATTGAGACTATGGAGATTATCAGTCACCCAGGTCATGGTTGTCCCAAAGGTGCTTTTTCAGGAGGCAACTGGACTTCCTTGTTTTTCTTTGAAGAAGAATATAAATCCTTCCATTCCCCACCATCCAGTCAGAGCTGAAGAAGCTTCTTGGATGAGAAGCGAAACATCTTCAAAAACAAAAACAAAAAAAAACAAAAAAAAACTAGAAAGTCCAGTTGCCTCCTGAAAAAGGACCGTTTGGAATGACCAGGCTGAGAATTAAGGCAACTTTGACAATATCTCTTTCCTGATTACATTCTGCACTGGTGGGAAAAAATGTTCCATTTTTGTCCCAAAGCTCTAGAGCAGGGGTGTCAAACTCGCAACATCACGTGACGTGTTGTGATGTATCATGACTTTTTTTTCCCCATTGCCACCAATGGGGTGGGCGCGGTTTCGGTATGACGCATCCGGCCCGTGGGCCGGCAGTTTGACACTTCTGCTCTACAGAATTGGTATGTTTCTGTATGGCAATGGCAGCTTTGCTTTCAGGTTTGGCAAATCTCCTCAAATTCCAGAACTGGTTTGTCTTTCTAGACCCTATGCTTATTAGTAATCAAAAGAAAAAGCGAGGGAAATTCTCATTAAGGAAGGTTAAAAAAAATGAAGACAGCTAATCCAATGTTGCTGTCTACTTCTTTGGCCGTTTCCATGGTTGCCATCATGACAAAATACGAACATATCATATATAAATCATAATGATTTAGAGTGCTGCTCGGCATGGACTATTTAATTATTATTTATGGCTATTTTTTCCCTTTCCGCTCTAGCATACAATGTTGTGACTCAGGGCCAGCCTGTGGGTCCGACAGCCGGCTCCGACGTATCGGAGGACTCAGATGAGGGGGAGGAGGGAGACGAACCGGCTGATGATGGTTTGGAGGCTTTGCAGAGTCCTCAGCCGGGGACCTCTTCTCAGCTGCGTGAGCCCGAGAGTGCGGAGGATGATGACCCACAGCTGGCCCTGTTCAAGGACGCCCGACGCAGGAGGCAGTCGAGCAGGAACAAACAAAGAAAGGCTATGGGACTCCTCGGGAGGAGGCACAGGGAGACCACGCCCTGAGCTCTCTATAAAAGGAGTGTTTGGGGAGGGGCTGGTTGCTGAAAGCAACTTTTCCGCTTGAGAAGACAAGCTCTAGTGTTTTTGTTAACTGCGTAATTAAATCTTGGCAGAAGCCTTTTAGCCTTGGACGCTCTCCAGTCTCTTCTTTCTGATAAGGGGTTTGTTAGAAGAGGGCTGGTTCAGAACATACAAGTCCTAAAGGGAAAAATCCAACTGAGTGAAGCATTACTGAGACTAAGGCTGTGTTAGCTATGGTGGCAGCAGAATTCCCCTTGGGCCAAACCAAGAAATACATCTAAATAATAAGCGTGAGTGTCAAAGCAAAAACATCCGATGTTAGCAGCGACAGTGAGATAATGTACACTGCCATTCATGGTAAATAAAAATTTCATTCAATATAAAGGACGGATTATGCTGCACTAAAAGCTGAAAGTCTATTTCTATGTTTGGTTTACCTGTTACTACTTTGTGTGAATTGGTCCACTTGGAGAGAGGTGATGCTTAAACATTTGTGCTACCTTGCTGTTTAGGTCCCTTTAGATCATGATTTCCTCTCACTGAAAAGTTACAGGCATACAGTAGGTTTCACAAAAATCACACACATTTACTTTTCTGCAAGGCTTTATAACACACACACACACCCTTCTGCCGTCTGCAGAATATGAGGAACTCAGCACAGCCTCACAATATTTTGGCTGGGAAGTCTATTTAGCAAGAGGGCACCAATAAGGTTTTAATAATAGGGACTTTGCTGTGTTCAGAGTAGCCTTTCTCTGGAGCAATATACAATTTTGGAAAACAAATCCTGTTCCTTACTAGCATAGCCCTGCTCTGGAATGTTATGCAGTGTTTGAAAACAAAACACTGGTCCGTATCAGAAAAACTCAGCTCTGGAAGAATAAGTAGCTTGTAAAGGCTGAAGGAAGCAGGAGTACTAGCTAGAGCAGTGGTGGCGATCCTTTTAGAGACCGAGTGCCCAAACTGCAACCCAAAACCCACTTATGTATCATCAGGTGCTGAGTGGGCATGGCCAATTGGGTCGGCATCGCCCATTGGGTGGGAGTGGCTGTGGTGGTAACAGCAGACTGGGTGGAACTAAAAAGTTCAATCAATAAATTCCAACTTTGGGAGGTCTTTTTTTTTCTATGAGAAGTTGAAATTGATTGATTGAACCTTTTTTTTTTTTTGCACACAGCGGCGGAGGCCTAAAGTGAAAAGGTTTTATAAAACCCAGCTGAAGGCCTAGGACTGGGCTGACGGCGCGCATGCCCACAGAGAGGGCTTTGCGTGCCACCTGTGGCACGCGTGCCATAGGTTCGCCACCATGGAGCTAGAGTCTCAGACCACAATGTGTTTTCTGGCAAGTTGCGGCCAGCACCACTATAATGCTTCTAATCCTGGCCACTCTTGTGAAGATGGACAAAGCACATTCAGAATTGCAAGATTTTGTTGCGATGGCTGTTACAGTAAAAGTAGCAATAGCATGGGAACTTACATACCACTCCATAGTGCTTCCCAGCACTCTCTGCACGGTTTACAATGTACGCCTATTGCCCCCAACAATCTGGCTCCTCATTGACCTTGGAAGGCTGACTCAACTTTGAGCCCCATCAGGATTGAACTCCAGGCTGTGGACAGAGTTGCCTGCAATATTGCATTCTAACCACGGTGCCACCAGTGATAGTTGTAATGAATTTGACCACAATATCATAGTAATTTATGTACTTGAAAAAAATATTTATTTATTTTAATTTCACATACTCCTTCCTCCTTCTAGTTTCCCCACAACAACAAACCTATGAGGTAGGTTGGGCTGAGAGAGAGAGAGAGAGAGAGAGAGAGAGAGAGAGAGAGAGAGAGAGAGAGAGAGAGAGAGAGAGAGAGAGAGACTTGATAACCAGCTGGCTTTCAGGGCTAAGGCAGGATTAGAACTCACAATCTCCTGGCTTCTAGCCCGGTATCTTAACTGCTAGACCAAACTGGCTTTTATTTTCTTAGTAAACTAAGTTTTACTAATAGATGTGGCTATATGGTAGGAGACCAGCTGAGAAGAAACTGGGAAAGATTATAAAATATAAGAACTTAACAACTGAAATACAGAGATTATGGAATAAGCCTGCAAAAGTTTCCGCTATAGTTATTGGAACATTAGGAGCTCCAACAGTAGAATTGTCAAAACAGCCCCCCAAATCAGAATTATTTGACCTCAGCACATTCAGCTTACCCACAAATAGCTTTGCTTGGTCCACATACTGTATGTTCTATAATATGATTATATTTGGGTAATTCTTAACTCCCCCCAAAAAACTACTTCTATGTTCTTTTCCTCTCGATCTGTCAATCTGTCATTAAAATTCCCTGTTCTGAAGCAGAACTCTAAACTTTTTGAAAAGTTTACAGAAATTTACTGTGTGTTTGTCAATGGATTTTAGCCACAATAGCTAAACAGATCAAGGCAGTGTATCTCTGGATATTACAGTGGAGAGAATACATCATCTTTATGCCCAACATGTGAGGTTTCAAAGGCCTGTGCAGGCAAGTGGACGTAAAATGCTAGCCTTTGAGGGCTGGTTGATTGGAAGCAACCTTGTCCAATGCCTATGTGTGATTTTGAAAGTTAACATCTAGTAGTGGAAACTATGGACAATACAGGCATGCCCTTTCTGATTAGGAACACATGAGAAAGTTCAATTAGAAATGTATTTTCATTTTTGCCTTTGAAATAACATATTCCAGATAAAACCGTATTCCAGAATATTTGATGGAGTTTAGACATGGGCACCAGAAGAAACTTCCTCTTGTTAACTATTTCCAAATATCTTAGCAGCTAAAATTCCTTCAGAGTGTCCTGTCCTCTGTCAATTTAGTCTCACTGCTTGGCAGAATTGAACTATCACCTTTTGACCCCAGTGGGAGTTGCACACACAAAAAAAGACCCATTTAACCTATCTTTACAATCTTTGCATTTTGACCATAGACAGAAGCTCCCAGTTCCCTCTTAAGACTAATACAGGGTCAGTGTAATGGAAGGCAGTCATTGTTCCAGACTTTTTCCCATGTGTGTCTTTCCATGTCGAACTTCTTCAAAACCTATCATGCAGGACAGAAATGTACACTCTGGCATAAAAGATAATATTCATGATTAACTGCTGTATAAATCCTTCACAGCGTATTATGGTATGGAATCTCAGGTGGAAAGTAAACTTTGAAGGAAAAAAAAATCATTTTTTAATTACTGTTTTAAATTCCATTTCTTCACACATTTCTGGCATGACTGGCTCAGGAATTCTGAGAGTTGAAGTCCACAAGTTATAAAAAGGCCATAATTCCCCAACTCTGCTTTATGCAGTTGAGGCCTTGAGAACAGAACCTTGCTCCTCCTGATAAATTAGCCTCATAGGAATATGAAAAGCTGCTTTTATCCTAATTGATGTTTCTTTGGGACTTAAAACCCTCAAAGCAGCCATTTCACACTTAGAACCTTGCAAGCTGAAACATTTTGCGCAACCTTTCATTGATGCTCCTGTTTTCATATGTAGTAAACAAACAGCATTGCTGTTGAAAGAAAAATAGAAAGAGAAGACTCAGGAGATGAAAGTTGGGTGGGTTGCCACGTATCACTGGCTTTGGGCTTGTTGAGTGATTTCTATAATTTTAATCTTATTGTAAACTGCCAAGAGTTTTATGAGCCGGGAGGGGAAAATTATTGTAAAAGACAGGATGTACTTTAAAAAAAAATGTTGAAGATAATGAAAATAAATATGTTCAAGCGAACAGGATCACAATTCTTATATAATCTGGGCCAGCCTTGCCAAGGGACAACCTTATTGTAAATAAACCCTACAGTAGCTGAATGACCCTGTTCTCATTCTGAACTTCTTAAACCTGTCATTTGGCACTGAGACTTATTTATATCAAGCCCATATAATGCCTGAGCCTCTGGAACAAATGTGATCTACCAAATGCAAATGTTGAGAAGAAATGTTTTACATTTATATATCAAGTGACATCTCTTCAGTTTACATATCTGATATAAATGAAAATAAATCACGGTCTCTGTTCCCTGACGGACAGGCTCAAATAGATTAGAATGAGCAAAATACAGGCACTCGGGTGATTGATGTCTGGATGTATAGAGTCATATGATGTTAATAGTCTAAACGAGGTCTTCATTTCTGTTAAGGCTCAAATACAATAAGGAGCCAGGCTAAATCAGCCTTTGGGCCTACCTAAATTACCACTCCTGGATATTCCAGGCAAGACTAAAGGCAGATACAGAGTTGTGCACAATTGCCAATAGGCATCACTGCATACCTATGTTGCAAAGGGGTTGATGGGTACGCATAGGATGCAGATGGCCTCGGACAAGCTGATAGAAACACCTCCCAAATTCCGACGTTCTGTGCATTCTGTGGAGATGCGCATCCTGCATGCTGATTGGTTGGCCCAACTTCCTGCTCTGTGCTTTGCTGTTTGACTGCCCCAGCCAGAAAATTCACAAATGTATGAACGCAACAGCTATGCAACCGTCTACAAATGACACATATGTTCCCTCACAGGCAGTGCCAGAGACGTCTGCTTGACCCTTTAGAGGTGAGAACAAAGGGCAGTAGCAACAACTTTGAAAGAGACCCAAAGGCAATAGCACCTAATTACTTGGATTACTGCAAAAACTGAAAGGAAAGAACATCTGACAGAGGAGACAATACGTAGCCATCATCACTAATAGCCATTGATAGCCAAGCTTTCTACAATAATAGCTTCCATGCTAATAGATTGCTATCAGGATAATCCCAAGTGTGACATTAGATTCACACTTTGATTATGTTAAATAGAGGGTTCTTTGGCGCAGGAATGAAGATGCGGAACGGAGTACAGGGTAACTCATAGTTTCATTTGTGCAGAAACTGTACTGGGGAAATGGCTGCAACTAGCCGCAATATATAGTCTAGCCCCTAGGCGGCAGCCAACAGGTTTGAATCAACCATTGCCACCTGGAGATAGCCAATTGCAGCACAGGAGACTTGTAGTCTGGGTTGCTGGAGAGCCGTTTAGCTGCTCCAGAAACCCATGTGGTATTCCCTTAAAAAGCCCAGTACATAACAGATTATATACAGTTCCATCTCTTTTTCTAATGCAATTATTAGAGGGAGATATAAAGGCAAGACAGTGAAAGTGCTAGAGGATGTCTGCATTTTATATTGTCAAATATGATAGCTATGAAAATGTATTATAAATTAATAAACAGACAAACAAGTCGAAGATTTGACCAGTTAGTTGATCTTTCTGGTAGCTTTATGGCAAGACAAATTTGTTCAAGATAACAACTAGGTACTCTTAGGAGACAAAACCAATATAAGATATGTTTTAATGCAAGATTATGTAATTAACTGTGGTAACTGATTTTAGAAGGTGAAGTACCCATATAAGCTTGTATAGCATTCAGTAATATTGCTTAAGGTATTGCATAATGATACTACTAATGATACTACAAACTATGAGTTTTCTTTCTGGTTTAGATAGCTACAAAAATCCAAATGAGGAATCAAAATTATATTCGTAGATTTTCACAGGTATAGGTATGTAGGACTTGGCGTATTCGGGTCTTTTCCCATGTAGGATTGAGGGTGTCTTGGTGACGTTTCGATGAGGTCCCACTGTATTTTGTGACTACAGCCTGTTGATGGCCTTGGGTTAGGCTGAAACAGGAAATAAGATTTGCCCCGTATTTGGGGCCTAGCAAGGTATTCAAAATACTTAACAAACACCTAACACATATCTCCCTTGCCTTGCAGCTAACAAAGCGAGAGAGAGCCTGTGGCCTAGGGGTTAAAACAACTGCTTAAGATGCAGTCGGCCCAGGTTCGAATCTCAGAAGGGTATGACTGACTGATGAGAACAAATGAGTTTGAAATGGCCATATCAGCCTCCCTTTAATTCTTCGTTAGCAATCCAAAAAAATTTACACAAATATGAGCAGTCACTGTTGTGACTACAGCCTGTTGATGGCCTTGGGTTAGGCTGAAACAGGAAATAAGATTTGCCCCGTATTTGGGGCCTAGCAAGGTATTCAAAATACTTAACAAACACACACACACACACACACACATATATAATGTGATTTTTATTGAATTCATTTATTATTCTGTTTAAATATTTAAGATTTCATTCACAGATTTCTAGGAGGCTCAGAAAAAAGATTTTAAAATATAAAAACAGCAACAGAGAAACACAGCAAGAATAAAAATATCAAAAAACACTGAAACAGCAGTTTAATAAGAACTACCCAAAAAAAGCCCTTTATAAAAATAATGTTCCTCACAACTTCTGGAAGATTCCTAGTGAGGAAGTTAACTGTAAGTTACTCTGAGGTAAATTTGAATTCCAAAGCAAGGAGCAGCTATTGGAAATACCACCACAGAGTCTATTTATATACAAAGAGGCCTTCAAGGATGATTTCAATCTATAGAAACATTGATATGCTACAATGTGATCCTGCAAAAGTGATTCGGGCCTAAACAGCTTTAAAGCTTGCTACCTGCATTTTGAAGTATATATGGCTCAAAAACAGTAACTGTGAAAAGGACCTTGGAGTCCTAGTGGACGATCACGTAAAATGAGCCAGCAGGGTGCGGCATCAGCCAAAAAAGCTAATACAATCCTTGGTTGTATAAACAGAGGCATGGAATTACAATCATGTGACACTTTCTAGCACCGTGCTGGTTTTGCCGTGTGGGCACTAGTATCACCCATTTATGTGCTGTGCAGTGCCCAGTTTTCGTGCCACATGCTGCCCGGTTTTCATGCCATCTGTTTTCATGCCATGAACCACCTGCTTTGCACCAATTTCCGTGCCATGCACCACCTGGTTTTCATGCCACATGCTGCCTAGTTTTCATGCTGCGTGCTGCCTGGTTTGCTCCTGTTTTTGTGCCCGTGCCACCCATTTTTTTCCCATTTTCACACCTTGTACCACCCAGTTTCCCCCCATTTTTGTGCTGGGCAGTGCCTGGTTTTCATGCCGCCTGATGCCCTCTTTGCATAGCAGCAGCGGCGCTAGCATGAGTGAGGGTGAGTGCGTGCACACATGCGTGTGCACTGGCCAGCTTGTTCCACTGCATGGTGGCCAGTAGGCCAGAGCCCACTAGTGGGCCATGGACTGCAAGTTGGTGAGCCCTGCTATAATGGGAATTGGAAATAGTGATATATAACCTTTACGACCCCAGTTGAAGATAGCTACAATTACTCGAAAGATATTGATGAATGGATGGATGGATGAATGGATGGATATCAATAGCAGTAGCAATTGCACTTAGACTTATGTACTGCTCCACAGTACTTTACAGCATTTTCTCAGCAGTTTACAATGTCAGCATATTTCCCCCAACAATCTGGGTCCTCATTTTAGCAATCTCAGAAGGCTGGAAGGCTGAGTCAACCTTGAGTCCCATCAGGATCGAACTCCAGAAAAATAAGTTTGTTTCCATCTCTCTCTGAGTTATGTCCATCCATCCATCCATCCATGCTTCATCTATCTATCTATCTATCTATCTATCTATCTATCTATCTATCTATCTATCTATCTATCTATCATCTATCTATCTATCTATCTATCTATCTACATACCTATCATTTTCTATTATAGAAATGATTTTCTATTATAATAAAAATATATAAAAATACATTTTTATAAAAATATATATTGTCTAATTATACTCCTTATACCAGGAGTTGCAACTCTACCACATATTGAAATATATGCCTCCTGCCTGATTTATTAGCACTCACCTAGAAACTCTCTTCTTTTCTTTGGTTCAGAGTCACTAAAGCTGTACTGATTTTATAAGCCAATTTAGATCATTTTGGTCTCTAAGCCAACAAATTGCCATCCATATTATCAGTTTACCAATGCAAGAAAACAAAAATTGCTTTCATTTGCTTGTTGTTCATGCTCCGGCTGTGCAATTATTTGTGGGTTTTACAGGCCACCACGGAGCTGAGGAATAAAGACTCGCAATGTGTGAAACCCAACAAATGGCACCTTTGTCCTCTGGCGACCTCAAAGGCTGGTGTCACAGTGATTATCTCCTCTTATGTCAACGTTACTTCAACAGGGCCTCAGCAGCAGTGATGATCTCTGAGAAGGGCCAAGCACTGCCAAGTAGAGAGAAGGAGAGGGAATGATCTGAGGGGATCATGCCATGCATACTGATGGCCGAAGAGAATCTTACACTCTGTTCCCAAAGAGTCTTAGCTGGTAGCTAGAGTAGTTAGTGCAACCCTAGAGAAACCAGGCTGTGGACTTCCAGCTACTATAGCCATGACTTTAGCAAGCAATCTAAGAGCTCCTTAATCAGATCTTAGCAGATGACATGCTTGCAAAGGGAAAAGGGTTGCTTGCCATTTTTCACAAAACAAATGGCACCTTCCAAATTATAGCCTCTTTCTTCATTCCCCCCTCCCCCCATGGAGCCGCTTCCCATTCTATCTTCAGGGAAGTAGCCTCCAGTTGCTGCTCCACAGCCATTTTATCTGGGGCTGCAGGAGAGACCAAACATTTGGTATCCACAAATGTATTTCTACTCCTAATATCTGATAGGTGCTTCAGAAAGAGTGTTTTCTGAGGGATTGATTAAAAACAGGTTTAATAGATCATCAGATTGGTAATTTAAAAATGAAAGCAGTGAGTTCTTCTGGCAGTGCTATTCCCATGTATATAAAGTTTCTGGATACACAAAGGTCCAGGATCCCACCATGGTGGAAGGATTGTGAGAAGAGATAGGGCTCTCTCTCCTGCTTCATCAAGTGCTCCTAAATACCTGCAATAGTCAGGCTATTACTGAACATAAATATAGCATTCATTCAAAAGAGTGCTAGACCTGAGTTCAGAGATGGCCTGAGTGACAGGTTATAGGCAGTGGTGGGACTTAGCCGGTTTGCACCAGTGAGATGGCCTGAGTGACAGGTTATAGGCAGTGGTGGGACTTAGCCGGTTTGCACCAGTTCAGTAGAACCTGTAGCTAATTTTTGTTGATTTCGGCGAACTGGCTGATGCCCTAGCCCTTTTTCACAAGGCCTACAATGGACCACCAGAAGTGCATGGACACCACTTCTGGAAGTCCATTCTTGGCCTGGGAGGCTCAGAACGGACTTCTGGAAGTGGCGTCCATGCAGAGAACCAGTTGTTCAGGTATTTGATTCCCACCACTGGTTATGGGACATCTCTGCATTTCTGAACTGTTACTTGGCAAATCTGAAAAATATGTAAACTATTGATTTCATTTAGGATGTAGATTTATTTCTTCAGAAGGCCTTCAGGGAGTAAAACCACAGCAAAAAATACTTTTGTAATTGTAAAAGAAAGCAATAAAAAAGGGAGGCAGGAAGAATGGAGACTGGACAATAAGACATTCTCCTAACTTGTGTCCTCATTGATTGTGTGATGTCACTGCAGTTGTGAACAATTTTTATATGTCTCTATGCCAGCAGTGTTGTATCTTTGCACAGGGAAATGTTTCAAGACAGCAAATGCCACTCGGGAATAAAATAAAACATTGTCTTACGCTGAAAGGGGTGTTTTGTGCTCTTATTAAAGGATTCTTAGCTCACTCTGCCACCGAAAGGCAATGGAGCTTTGCCACCATGGCAAGGGCAGAAACAATAGGAAAAGTTGGCAATTATTTTTGCAGCTAGAGGAAATTAATGCATGTTTAGGCTCGGCCCTGAGGACACGAGATATGGCACTGACTGGCAAGGGGTCTCTGATTGGTGGACAGTTCTCTGTAGGACTTCCAAACATCTAAACATTTCTGCCTTTAAAGCATCCCAATATCAAAATTTAAAAATAGTGAAAACAAGACTGGGAGAAGGAAAGATAGGTTTCTGGAAATGCCCTGGAGGATCCTCTGTAACTACCTTTGCTGTATTGTTCTGAGTGGCACAAACCCCAAGACTTTTGGTCCTGGTGGCCCTGCAGTGTAGCAATAGCAATACTAATAGCACTTATATACTGCTTCTTAGTGCTTTACAGCCCCCTCTAAGC
Organism: Vipera ursinii; assembly: GCF_947247035.1. NCBI lineage: Eukaryota > Metazoa > Chordata > Lepidosauria > Squamata > Viperidae > Vipera > Vipera ursinii. The sequence continues at coordinate 208,513,910 of NC_139513.1, forward strand.
GGTTTACAGAGTCAGCATATTGCTCCCAACGATCTGGGTCCCCATTTCACCGAACCTGCAAAGATGGAAGGCTGAGCTGATCTCGAGCTGGTGAGAATCGAACTGCTGGCAGTTGGCAGAATTAACCTGCAATGCTGCATTCTAACCATCGCACCACCCGGGCTCTTAAATACGTTTTCATAATATGCAACTATAGTAACCTACAGAGCTTATTAGGGATTCTTTGATATATAAAAATAAGGTGAAGGAGTCTCATTGGATTTTGTTCCGCTAATGATCGCTGGCTATAGGATGCGGTGCTCATCTCTGTTTCAAGGCCATTGAGCCAGCATTGTCTGAAGACATTTCTGCGGTCACGTGGCCAGTATGGCGTCAGAATGCTTTTATCTCCCCACTGAAGTGGTACTTATTTATCTACTTGCAATTGCATGCTTCCAAACTGCTAGGTTGGCAGCAGTTGAGGCAAGGGCAGGAGCTCACCTCGTTGCAGGGCGCTTGGGTCTCGAACCTGGGCTGCCAGCTTTCCAGCTGACAAGCCCAGTGTCTTAACCGCTGAACCATCCTGCCACCCACCCCTCTATGATATATATATCTTACTAAAAATGATCCTTGTTAAATGATCCTTCAGTGGGATATAGTTCCATCATAAGAGGGCATGTTCCTGAAGGAAGACCTCTTGGTAGAAAATGGAGGATGTTTGCAACTTTAAAGCCTCAAAGATAGACGTTTCGAAAAGTTTTTGAAAAGTAGCTTCCACATTCTCCCTTCAGCGGATCTTAGCTGAGCTAACCTGCATTTCTTTAAACAGAAAAATGTGTTGTCATTTCTGTGGCCGATGACCACATATGAACCAACCAACCGAGCTCTTGCATTAATTTCTTTTCTTTTTGGCATTAGCTGGGCATCTCTGACCTAGTAAGAGAAAACCTTCTGTCAGCAGAAATGCCAGAACAAGAACAACAACGTATCTTTGGCTCTGAAACTTGCCGACTGCAGGTCAAAATATTTTCACAAAGGAGGGTTTATTCCAAAAGCAAAAAACCCTCAACTTTCCTGGTGCCAGCCATATGCAGGTAGTCCCTGGATTACAACTATTTGCTTGGTGACCATCCAAAGTTGCAAGGGGACGGGAAAAAGTGACTTATGAACGTTTGTCACATTTATGACCTTCGCAACATCCCCATGGTCACATGATCCAAATTTGGAACCTCGGCAGCAGGCATGTATTTATGAAGATTGCAGTGTCTTGGGGTCAGGTGATCCCCTTTTGCGATCTTCTGACAAGCAAAGTCAGTGGGGAAGCCAGGTTCACTTAACAAGCGTGTTACTAGCTTAACAACTGCAGTGATTCGCTTAACAACTGTGGCAAGAAAAGTCATAAAATGGGTCAAGACACATTTAAGAGCTGACTTGCTTAGCAATAGAAATTTTGGGCTCAACTGTGGTCGTAAATGGAGTACAGATAGTTGGGGAAGGAGGAAAAGAACTATAAAGTAGAGGAACAGTCAGTCACTTATACACTGTGTTCCGACTCCAGAATTGATTTCTGATCTAATTTAGGATAGCTGCAGGCTTAATCATGCCTTTCCTTAACCATTTTTAGGGACTGGATCAAATTTTCTTCCTTCCTTCCTTCCTTCCTTCCTTCCTTCCTTCCTTCCTTCCTTCCTTCCTTCCTTCCTTCCTATCTTTCTTTCTTCCTTCCTTCCTTCCTTTCTTTCTTTCTTTCTTTCTTTCTTTCTTTTTTTCTTTCTTTCTTTCTTTCTTTCTTTCCTTCTTCCTTCCTTCCTTCCTTCCTTCCTTCCTTCCTTCCTTCCTTCCTTCCTTCCTTCCTGTCTTTCTTTCTTTCTTTCTTTCTTTCTTTCTTTCTTTCTTTCTTTCTTTCTTTCTTTCTTTCTTTCTTTCTTTCTTTCTTTCTTTCTCAGATTGTTTTGTTTCTCCCCAATCTTTTGGGATTGATGGTACATTGGGCACATTAAGGACATGTTGTGAGCATTCTTTCCCAGTATCTCCTGGAGAGATTTACTTAGTCACATGAGTTTTGGTGAAGACAGACTGGAAAGGATGGTCCCCAATTCACCTTTTACAGTTACATTTCTAAAGAAAATACTGGATTGTAACACAAACTAAAACATATGAAGAACAGCTGCGGGATTTGGGTACGGCTAGTCTAGAGAAAAGAAGGACTGGGGGGACATGATAGCAGTATTCCAGTATTTGAGAGGCTGCCACAAAGAAGAGGGGGTCAATTTATTTTCCAAAGCACCAGAAGGCAAGACAAGAAACAATGGATGGAAACTAATCAAAGAGAGAAGCAACCTGGAGTTAAGGAGAAACTTCCTAATAATTAGAACAATTAACTGGTGGAACAGCTTACCTTCAAAAGTTGTGAATACTTCATCACTGGAGGTTTTTAAGAAAAGACTGGACAGTCAGTTGTCTGAAATGATATTATAAGATCTCCTCCTTGAGCAGGGGGCTGGACTAGAAGACCTCCAAGGTCCCTTGTAGCTCCATTCTGTTTCTGGAAACATACACACAAACACACATCTACTGTATATTCTTTAAGAATGCTTAAGAATGACCAGGGAGATTCTTGGAAATGCAAATGGTGAAGGAAGCTCATTCTTTCATTTACAGCATGATTTCATTTACTTCCTGATTATTATTTATTTTTCAAATATAGAATCTTTAAAAAGGACAGGGGACACCATGTTCCATAGACTGTCATTCTGCTTACAGATGGATGGCTGCAAAATTATCTTCGGTCGTTTATGCTAAAGTTATTTCTTTTCCCCCCCTCTGCTGACATTCACCATAATTAATAGTGATATCAGCCATGTTTTAACTTTTGCTACCCAGCATTTAAAAAGGGTATGGAATTAGTTAATATAATATGTGCACATATTAGTGTTTGGTAGGTCCAAGGAGCTTTCTTTATTTAAGAAATTCAGAGAAAAGCACTTGAACGTATGGCACTATTATTTGTACATTGTGGAAAGAGGGCCTGAAGATCAGAGAGGTATTACTATTAAAGCCACATTGTGAATTCAAGGCTTCCCAAGAACAGATGTGAGCTTTCAGGCTCCCAGTTCACATTTCTCCAAAGCAACGATCTCTATTAATCTATGAACTTTGGAATAAAGTAAATTCCAGGAGGTCTTGCTCTAAATGTGCATATGGTTGCAATCTTTGGGTACTTCCACATAAGAACTCAGTCCCAGTTCAAAGCCAACGCTTGACCTCACCAATCCCATGATGACATCAGTGTTCAAATATGGAGCTTCTCTTTACTGCAGGACATGTGAGTTCTCAGGAAAAGTAAACTGTTTTAAACTTGTAAGCAGGTCAGCTTCCCCCATTTACAGGAATTCTTGCCTCACTCAATCTCTTGTCCCCTCGACTCCAGTTGCCTAGCATGACTTTCAAGAAAGAAGACGAATTTACAATTGGTGGCTCAGAGGGACGCGGTGGCTCAGTGGGTTAGGACGCTGAGCTTGTCGATCAGAAGGTCGGCAGTTTGGCGGGTCGAATCCCGAGTGCCGCGTAACAGAGTGAGTGCCTGTTACTCGTCCCAGCTTCTGCCAACCTAGCAGTTCGAAAGCAAGTAAAAATGCAAGTAGAAAAATAGGGACCGCTCCGGTGGGAAGGTAACAGCGTTCCGTGCGCCTTTGGCGTCTAGTCATGCCGGCCACATGACCACGGAGACGTCCTCGGACAAGCGCTGGCTCTTCGGCTTTGAAACGGAGATGAGCACCGGCCCCTAGAGTCGGAAACGACTAGCACGCATGTGCGGGGGAACCTTTACCTTTACCTTTACCTATCTCATTCTCTGCTCTCTCCCTCTTGCCCCCCCTCCCCAATATGGAGCATATGAAGTATGAATATGAATGGAGAAGTTGTAAGCCCTTTGTTAGTTTCTTTGTTTCTCATGATTATTTGTTTCTTATTCTCAGTGCTGTGAGTGCAGAAGATAGGATGGTTGTCCAGTGTCTTCGATTTGCATGCGAGGGGCTGTAAAATGGAACTGTTGGCAGTGAGAAGTGACTTTGTTATTGCAGTACAACAAAAGAAAAGAGTTCAGATTCGGGCTGTCTTAATGTTAAACCATTGCTTACCATGGCTTCGTTTATTAAGTTTGTCTTATAAGTTCTCTCTCTCTGTCTCTCTGTCTTTCTGTTTCTCTCTGTCTCCCTCTGTCTCTGTCTCTGTCTCTCTCTCTCCTTGTGTGTCTCAGTAAGATTCAACTCACACGCCAACTACTAGAGAATATTGGGCGCTGAAGTCCATACATCTTTAGGTTGCTGAAGTCGGGAAACACTGTTCTAGGGCAATTTGCTCCTTGGAAGAGATTTTTGCAACATGAAAGCACAGAGGTAAACAGTTTAGAGGCAATGTTATGCCTAATATTCTGCAGATGCTGTCCCTGAGGTTACAACATTAGGATACACTTCCTTAGAAGTGTTATTCCTAGTTTGTGAGAAGTAAATAGTTTTTCCTTCACTGTTCAGTCCCTCAAGTGGTGTTGGAACACAGTGTGGTTCCAAAATCATCACCTATCTTACCTGCATAAGACTGGGCAACACCTAAACGCCTAAATGTAATATTTTTCAAAAGGCAATTTATTTATTTATTTCAATTCCACCTTTACTGTTTTTACGGATAACTCAAGGGCAGTGAACATATCCAACTCATCTTCCTCCTCCTCTTTTCTCCCACAACAACAATCCTGTGAAGAGCTGAGGAAGAGCGGCTGGCTCAAGACCACCCAGATGACTTTCATGGCTATGGCAGAAGCTCTGGTTTTCTAGCTGAGGCTTTAATCACTAGTCTAATCTATTAATTAATTAATAATTAATTATTGTTAATTCATTGAAGTGTTAATACCACTTTACAATACCTTGGTAAAGACACACGTGGAATACCGCATCCAGTTTTGGTCACCACTATGTAAAAAAGATGTTGAGACTCTAGAAAGGGTACAGAGAAGAGCAACAAAGATGATTTGGGGACTGGAGGCTAAAACATATAGGGAATGGTTGCTGGAATTGGGTATGTGTAGTTTAACAAAGAGAAGGACAAGTGGGTCACACGATAGCAGTATTCCAATATCTCAGGGGCTGCCACAAAGAAGAGGGAGTCAAGCTATTCTCCAAAGCACCTGAAGGCAGGACAAGAAGCAACGGATGGAAACTAGTCAAGGAGAGAAGCAACCTAGAACTAAGGAGAAACTTCCTGACAGTTAGAACAATTAACCAGTGGAACAACCTGCCTCCAGAAGCGGTGAATGCTCCAACACTGGAAGTTTTTAAGAAGAGACTGGACAACAATTTGTCTGAATTGGTATAAGGTTTCCTGCCTGAGCAGGGGGTTGGACTAGATGACCTCCAAGGTCCCTTCCAGCTTCTATTCTATTCTATTCTATTCTATTCTATTCTATTCTATTCTATTCTATTCTATTCTATTCTATTCTATTCTATTCTATTCTATTCTATTCTATTCTATTCTATTCTATTCTATATTTAGTCTAATCTACGAATTATTTATCTGTGGTCATTCAGCTGCTAATAATGGGGGAACTGGTTTCGATGGTTCATGTAGTGTCATGGGAAGTCAGAAGTATGATCTCATCCTCCTGTTGCCTTGCTGGAGCTCCAAAGTGACTCATGGCAGCTTTCACAACTTGATGTCTACTGGATGTGGTATCTAGAATTCTCAAAAACTGCAATACCAAGTTAACTTCACTTTTGTACTACCACATCCTAGTCTACATTATTTTGTGAAAGGCAGCAACTCCAGAAGATAAAAGACACACATACAGATCCTGGAATTTAAAGAAGCCATAGACGAATGAAGACCAGGCTTTGAAACAGATGGTTCTTCTTCTTGAGCTACTTTTTTCTCCAGGTATTGGGTCAAGCAGCAGATAGATATCATCTCTCAGAAAGAAGTTTAGTATTTTCACACCTAGCATGAGGAAGAAGGGGATAAAGATTGCATACTCATTTAAGGAAGGAAATATAATACTTCTGGAAGGCGGAAATGTATTGCAAAATGGAAGACTTATATTAGGGCATATCTGAAATGGAACGTGGGCTAAGTGCATAATTTGCAATTCTGCACTGCAATCAATGAATAACCAAATTGGTTTGGACTTGTTGCTCCTTTATGCCTGTTTTTCCCGCTCTTCCACTTGTACTTGGGATAAGTGTTTATTAAAACATATTCTTCTGTTATGGCAATAAGAGCTTTCAAGAAAAGAAGCAAGATAAATAGAAGTGCACTTCCTGTAACAAGTTCCTAGAATCTTTTTTCTAATGTTACATAACCATAAGCAAAAAAAAGCCATTCATTAGTGAGGCAGAGAATAAAAAATGTAATGTACTGACAGGATAATAAGCCAATTTTTTTCTGGCTTAATTACTGGGCTGTATGAATGACAAGTCAAAATTCAGCCTTATAATTTTCTTTTAAACAGCAATGTTTTTCAAGAAAAGACATAGTGGCTTTATAGGAGCTAATCAGGATTTGGACCTGTCCTATTACCAATTAAATTGGGGTGTCTCTGGAGAAAGGCAGACACACAGCTAGATAATTTGACCTCATTATGGTAGTTGTCCAAGAATCCGATTAGCTATTGAAGAAATAGGCCACAACTTACTGTCTTTCTTGCTTCTTAAGACAATCTTGGAATACTTCTCCAAAGAGCTTACAAAGGCAAAATGGCACTAGTAATATAACCTGAAATAAAGATAATTCTGGAACTCAAAGTAGTCCTCGAATTAATGTTAAAGTCACAAACTATGGTTACAAACCACCATGAATGGTTCACAAATGTTCCCACTAAGCCCAAAGCAAATAAACCAGATTATGTCATTATGTAATATATAAATTTAGCAATATTGTAAGATTGGGTAACTGTTGCCAACATTTACTACCTCCACATGGCCAATCACCCTAAGCTGCAACAAAAGGCACAATCTAACCACAACATATACACAAACTAACAGTCCTTGTTTCTGTTGCATCCCCGCCACATCTTCCTTCCCCTGTCCTGACCACTTTCTACAGGGGGACGATTGAGAGTATCCTGTCATACAGCATCATAGTCTGGTTTGGAAGCATCCCTGCTTCAGACAGGAAGGCGGTGCAGAGAGTGGTGAGGATGGCCGAAAAGATCATTGGCAGTTCCCTCCCCTCCATCCAGGACATAGCACAGAAGCGTTGTTTGATCAGGGTCCCTAAGATTATCTGGGACACTACCCATCCTCTTCACGACCTGTTTTCCTTGTTACCTTCTGGGAGGAGACTTTGTGGTATCCGTACCAGATTCAGCCATAGTTTCATTCCATACAGCATTAACCTTGTGAACTCTCAAGCTTCCTCCTTCTGTTATATATTCAAGATGGACAGAATTTAATATTTATTTGTTATGTATATGTAGGGGTGTGGCTCCATACATATGTTGTATGTAGTATGTTTAGGTGTGTGTCATGTATGTGTTCCAGTTTGAGAGCGGGCAACTAAATTTCATTTTTTATGTGTGCCATTGTGACCACAGTAAAAAAATGACAATAAAGGTTATCTTATCTTATCTTATCTTATCTTATCTTATCTTATCTTATCTTATCTTATCTTGTCTTGTCTTGTCTTGTCTTGTCTTGTCTTGTCTTGTCTTGTCTTGTCTTGTCTTGTCTTGTCTTGTCTTGTCTTGTCTTGCCTTGCCTTGCCTTGCCTTGCCTTGCCTTGCCTTGCCTTGCCTTGCCTTGCCTTGCCTTGCCTTGCCTTGCCTTGCCTTGCCTTGCCTTGCCTTGCCTTGCCTTGCCTTGCATCTTAGAGAGAGTGCAGAAAAGGGCAACAAAGATGATTAGAGGCCTGGAGGCTAAAACAGTTGTAGGCTTTGGGTATGACTAGTCTAGTGAAAAGAAGGACTAGGAGTGACATGATAGCAGTGTTCCAGCATTTGAGAGGCTGCCATAAAGAAGAGAGGGCCAACCTATCTTTTAAAGCACCAAAAGGCAAGACAAGAAAGAGTGGATGGGAACTAATCAAGGAGAGAAGCAACCTACAACAGTGAGAACAATTAACCAGTGGAATGGCTTGCCTTCAGAAGTTGTGGGGGCTGGACTGGTCTCCTGCTCAAGCAAGGGTCAGACTAGAAGAACTCCGAGGTCTCTTTCAACTCTGTTATTGTGTTATTTGGTTATTATATCCCACTAATTTTAAAAGAGGGATAAACCATACCAGCAATTAAGGGGTAGGCGGTCTGTATGATGTTGCTACAGAAGAGAGAGTTCATGGAGCAATCTTGCCGCTATTTTTGCACAGGGGTTTAACAGTCCACTGAAAGGCACTAAACTTTCAACTTGAAAAGCTCACCATTAGTTGGAAAGTGCCAGTGGAAAAATCTTCCTCTCTATATATGTCTGTCAGCTTTTAATTCACAGTTGATATGCATATGGGGGAAGAGTGCATCGTATGGTGGAAGACTGCCCTGCATTCTGCAATGCGAGGAACTGCTATAGAGAGAGATTCTCTTCTGCTGCTTACTACAGCTCTCATCAGTGCTTGTTGGCTGGTGTGTCAGTTAATGCAATGCAGGAGGTTTTGTTCTGCGAAAGAACATGAAAGGGATTCTTCTGCTCAGCCCAGATCAGGGGTAGGCAACCTCGGCTCTTTTATGACTCATGGACTTCAACTCCCAGAATTCCTGAGCCAGCTTGGCTGGCTCAGGAATTCTGGGAGTTGAAGTCCATGAGTCATAAAAGAGCCAAGGTTGCCTACCCCTGGCCCAGATATATGAGCCTAGTTTCTACTCACATTGGGAGTCAGAAGGAACAACCGATGTTACTTCTTTTTCTTTTCTTAGGCAGAGTCAAAATGAAGATTTGCAACCATTTTCCTGACCTTCTACAAGGGGGTCAAAAACGTGACCTTACAGCCTTGTGGGGGGGCACTAGGGGACCCCGCAACTGTGTAGCTGGCTGGCCTCACGAGAACCACCACTCCCCTCGCCACCTGTATTAACTAATGCTAAATGCCCATCTGGGAATTTTTTTTTACCTTTTTGAAATTTTATAATGTTAGACTTTTAAGAAAGCCAATCTTAAAATAATTTAATATTTTAACGTCAATGTTAAGCCCCAGGGAAATCAGCAAATCCAGGCAATTCAAATAGTATCAAGATTTATTGCAAGCTTAAGCTCTCTACAAGAATCTGAACCACTAACGGTCAAAGCAAATTGGCGGTGGATAAGAGTCAAAGGAATTCAAAGTGGGCAGGACTTAGATCTATCGTGGGCATGAAGAGACTCTTGACTAATGGATGACCTGTTTGACATCTCCCTTGGGCTTAGCCTGGTCATCTCCTACAATCAATTTCATACATTATTTATGTATTGTTTGTACTGTACACTGCCCAGAGCCACTCTCTAGGGGAGATGGGCAGTTTAGAAAAAAGGAAATATAAATAAAATATACTTCTGCTGGTTCTTTTTATTCAAGTAGCCTTGTATGCCTATTCATCTCAAAGATTAGCTGGCCAGGATACATCTGAATTCCAGACTAAGTCCCATTTATACTATCTTGTTCTACGCAGTGCTTTTTTTGTAAAAGAAAAAGGTGCCGGAACTCACACATGTCATACAGCCTGCCTTGCCTACCCTACAAGGTTCCATCCAAAAAAGGTGCCGGAACTCTTAGCGTTCTGAGCGTTCTATGAGAAAAAAAGCCCTGGTTCTACATGATGGTTCCAAAGGACTACAGTTGCATACATTTTTATAGCTTCCAACAAAGGTGGAAGATCCAATCTTGAGCCTTTTCTCATATGTCCTGGTCCTTTCCCATCAGGTTGCCAGTAACTGACATGACAACTATCTCTGGTTTTAGGAAGCATCTTTTATTATGACACCTGTCGTGTCTTCTTCAAACTGGAATATGCCTGAACAAATTTTTATGTCTCTTTGAACTTGAGTGAGTCTCATGAAGTCGTTTATTCAATCGTGATAATTCATACAAATACATGGTATAAAACTATACACTGTGACAATAATGGGTATAGTCCCCATAACATTACACCCAAGGAAGATTAATGACAATATGAATACATGTTTCAATGATTAATCCAGGAGTCCTCAACCTTGGAAACTTTAAGACTTGTGGACTTTGCTGGCTGAGGAATTCTGGGAGTTGAAGTCCACAAGTCTTAAAGTTGCCAAGGTTGAGGACCCCTGGATTAATATGTTATAGATGATTAACGTTCTAACTAATATAATGGGCTAAAAGCCATTTCTCCAGGTCAAAATCCTACAAATAGTCCTTGACTTACAGCTACAATTGAGCCAAAAATATCCATTGCTAAGCAAGACAATTGTTAAGTGAGTTTTGCCCCATTTAACAACCTTTTTTGCCTCAATTGTTATACGAATCACTGCAGTTGTTAAATTAGTCACACGGTTATTAAGTGAATCTAGCTTCTCCATTGACTTTGCTCGTTAGAAGGTCGCAAAAGGTGATCACAGGACCCCGGGACATTGCAGCCATCATGAATACCTGCCAGTTGCCTAGCGTCTGAATTTTGAAACATGTGGCCATTGGGATGAACTTCCAACAATGATGCCTTCACCGAATCCTAAAGATTTGCTATTTTGACCATATTACTAACGAAGAAGTGCTCCAAAAGAGTTTCTACAATCTACATAGCATTGTCCCACACAAAAGACTCCAACTTGCTGGTCATATTCTCCGAATGGAGAACAATCGAATCCTCAAGATGGCAATGAGATGGATACTCTTGATGCCAAACGACCAAGAGGAAACCCTTGAAATACATGATGAAGAATGTTCCTGGAAGACTTAAAAACCCTAAACACCACAGGGGAAGACACTGAAGTACATGCCCAAGACCAAAAATTCTGGAGATCCTTTCCTGCCCAATATGCTACACAGGATGAGAGTTTCTAAGTCTAAAGACCCTGGGGATGCTGCAATGGCCATGTGAAAACCAGTCAGTGCCATCGTAACTTTGAATGGTCACTAAATTCATGGTTGTAATTCAAGGACTACCTTGACTACGATTGAGAATAATCTATTGGACAATGATAGGTTCCTTTTGTGATAACTCCTTCTCTCTTTCTGCCAAGACTCTTCCTTCCACACTCTCCCTCTCTTCCTCTTCATCCACAGTAAAGGATTGGGAATAAATAATTGGTGGGTGGATTTGCTTGTCAAGGAATATGGAAATTAGGCTGAGAGCCCCAGACCCAGAAACTTCACTTGACCCAGTCTAGTTTTAGAGGGAGTTCATGAAAAGGACAGTAATGGTTCCATGGAGAGTGAGGTAATGGAGAGATTGGAAGCCTCAAAGCTGTGTAAGGTTTTGTACAGGTTGCTAGACACACTTCAAAAATAAGCAAGGCCAAGACTCATTTAGGGGAGGCTCCAAGGCTTTGGAGGGGTAAAATGGGTGCCTTGCAAGGTTTATGGCATGTGCTTTGCCCTTTAACGTTCCAAAGATTTTTTTAAAAAATGCAAAAGGTCTTGAGGAAGGGTTTCATGCAGAAAACAGCATTCTGCATGAAACCCCAGTGCTATCAAATTCCTCCTTAGTATTTACTTCTCAAAGCTGAACAATGTACCCTGTTCCTCAAAATAGGAGTTAGTTTCTGGTCTCCTGATCATTGTCAGTGACTTTTGGGTTCTTCTGTCCAACTCCTTCCTGAAGTTATTGGTTATAATAATACACATGACCTCCTATAGTAGAAGCATGTACAACTTTATTTGGTTTTTGAAGTCACCCAACTCCAAAAAGGCTGGGGAGTTGACTGTTTTAAAAGAATATGTAATTGCTCAATTTCTGATAAACTTCTGGTTGCCGGCTCTGGAAAGGAAATGAGAATGAATGGGGCCAGACGAGTCTTTGGGCTCCTCTTATGTTCTCTCCTTAATTCATTGTACAAACAACAAGAAACAGATGTTTTTGGTGGGAGGAGAATGTGGGTGTGCCTTTTGTTCAGTGACACATCAATAAAAATGCCCTATTGGACAAGTTTCCTGCCATAGGGCGTGTATATGTTTTTCCATGGAAACAGCTGGTCCTTATTACCCTACACAAAAAGAGCATTGCCATTCCTGTTCAGTGCTGGAAGTGGAATGTAGCAAGCGTGAAATAATAAGCAAGGCAGCGGCAGGCTGTAAATGTTGGGGGGAAAAATCCATCTTCCAACACTAGTGGAAAGCAGACTTGCCATTGTATCCTGTAAAGCAGCCTTTCCCGACCTCTTTTACCCCATGTTGATTGGGAGCAATGTAAACGGTAGTTCAGTGCATCAGGACAGCACCTCCAGATTTGGCAAGGGTACGGCAAGTCAAGGCAAACTTGTGAGTTTCTTAAGCAAAACATCTGAGGAATTTGGATGAAAGCTATAAAACAGTTGTGACAAGGCTTTACAAAACTCCTTAATGGGGGTGGGGGGAGAGTCAGATTCCAAGTATCCTTTGGTTGTCCCTGGCTAACGCATTATGAAAGATCAGGGAAGATCTTAAATGAGTTTGAGAAATTCCAAAAGAAACAGAAAAGAGGTTTTGATAATGGACTATGCTTCTATTCCATCCGATGAAAAGGGATTTATGTGTCTTTCTCCCGTGTTGAGATGCAGGAATTGTCCTACGTCAGGAACTTGACATGTGTGAACCAGTTGCCAAGCATCTGAATTTTCATCAGCTGATCATGGGGATGCTGCAAAAGTGAATGTTTCCTGTTTCCTTTCTTCCATTGCCTGGAAGTGCTGCAATGGGCAACGGGGTTAACCTGACTTCCTTCACCATTGAAGAGCCCCATCTTCAAGAGCTGTGCTTGTGCTCCAACCACTTCTACCAGGCTTTACGGGTTAAAAATCAACACTTGAAATTGTGCCTAGAATGTAATAAACATAGATAATGTAATTCTGGTGTTGTAATGTATTGGGCCTTGTTTAACTTGAGTGTACCACGTGGGTTTTGAATGCTGGAAGGTTGCTTAAGCAAGAAGCTGACTAACGGCCGCCAGCTACTCAGACAGCCCGTCTCCAGGGCTGCTGTTGGCTGCCTCTAGGGTGGCACTAGGTTGCTTTAAACCTATTGGCCGCCACCTAGAGGCCAGGGTATAAATAGCTGCATTCGCAACCCTGTTTTCCCAGTTCAGTTCCTGCAATCCAAATAAAGCATGTTCCTGCCTGAACACACTCGCCTCGTCTCTTCCTTCAAGACAAGAACCCAGTACACAACAGGTGTCACACACCTGATGTCAAGCCTCAATCAGCTGGGCTAGTTCCCAAACAAGAACCACAAAGATTTCAGTAAATCTTTAACGCTAATTTAGAGGAATCTGGTAAATCGCAAAACAAATGGCCAAATCTTATTTTAGTAAGTTCACTAAGGCACTGTCTCTTTGAAACATCTGAAACACCCCTTCTTGGTATAGGGCAGGGGTAGGCAACTTCGGCTCTTTTATGACTCATGGACTTCAACTCCCAGAATTCCTGAGTCAGCTATGCTATGAGTCAGCTATGCTATGCTGACTCAGGAATTCTGGGAGTTGAAGTCCATGAGTCATAAAAGAGCTGAGGTTGCCTACCCCTGGTATCGGGGCAGAGAAAAACTGCCCACAGACTCACTTATTTCCTTTATCTACTCTCCCTCCCATTCATTTCCCAGAATTCCTCACATCTGGTTGACCACACAGCCACCAGCCCGTTATCAAATTTAGCCAACAGTCAATTATTTTCTTGAAAATGGTTGGCAAGGAGAATTGCTGAACATGAGCCCCAATGCTGTCACCCCATAGCTCCTGAGAGTTTGTACAGGGACAAGATGAAACCTCGTGGGACCTCTCCAGTTAATGGTTTAAGGATTGAGTGTAGTCTCCTCCCACACCTGGCGCAAGAAAGAGTGGCCCCACTTCAAACCCACATTTCTAAAGCTCAAAGTGATGGAGGATACTGTTAAGTCGTGGGCTCTGGAGAGCAGGAATGATGACACGAGGCTGAGTACAGAATAACTCATACTTTTATTCTTGCTGGAACTGTACTCAAGCTTGGGTCGCAACCAGCCACAATATATAGTCTAGCCCCTAGGCGGCAGCCAATAGGTTTAAACACACGCTTTCCGCCTGGGGCTGACCAATTGCAGGACCAGAGACGGCCTGTCTGGGTTGCTGGAGAGCCGTTAGTTCCTCCAGCAACGCACGTGGTGTAACACCATGAGCCCAATACATAACAGATACCACGAACAGTGATGTCAAAAGTTTCCAAAATCTCCAAGAGGCAGCAGAAAAACCATTTGCCCACCCACATGCCTCATTCGTTGAAAGTTGTCTTGATATCACATGCCAATTAAAAAAAACAAATGAAGTGGCTTGAGGTCCAAGTTTGCATTTCAGAGTGTACATGAATTAATTAAAACCCACTAACTCTTGCATTTTGAAAAGAGGATCATTATAATACCAATGCTTGTTGCTGTTCTGTGCAGTTCATTCACATCAAAGGATTTGCAATAAGGTAAAATTCATTACTTGGTTCAGTGAAAAACAAAACTCTGTCCCAATGGGCATTTCTTCATTGTTCGGTAGCTAAGTAAATCAAATTTGCATTACTGATAGGAAAACCAGAAGTTTAATCACCAAGCTATATTTTTCCTTTAAAAAATATTCTGGTTGACATTTTTAAGATGACATTTTTATATAATGTACATATGCCAAGATCAAGTTGTTAACCTCAAATTGTGGTCAACAGCTACGGTAATTACATTTATATTGCCTGGCCTTTTAAAAAACATAAGCTGAAACAGGTTGGATCAGGCAAAGACTGAAGCCACGAGAGGATTACCCTATGATAAGCTACAGGATGGGCATGCGTGCAATAAATGGGCATGCATGCAATAAATGTTCCCTAATAACTGAGGCATAATGTCCCTGTAGTATACTGTGGTATCATATTGTATTATATGAGTTAATATATGGAAGGACAGGTTAATCGAAATCCCAATTTGGATAGTTCTGATGCCGGAAATTCCAAAATGTTACATGCTTTGTGACCAACAAAATAGAAGTGCCATTAGGACAACTGCACACTCTAATTAAAGATCATACCACAAAAATGTATTAGGAAGACGCCATAGTTTACAGTTCTCCATTGAGAAAAATACTTTATGCTCTGCTTCCTTAATTTGTTACTATTAAGACAGGCTTGAACTGCATGGCCCTCCAGATGTGAGTCTGGCCAATATTGAGGAAATTGCAATTCAACAATATCTGGAGGTCTAAACGTTGCCCACTCCAACAATAAAATGATCTCTCCTTTTATCCTGTTAAAAGCTTCATAAAAGCCCAAACATTGCTCCAATTCAGTGCCTGGGAGTTGAAATCCACAAGTCTTAAAGTTGCCAAGGTTGAGGACCCCTGCCCTAAACTCTCTAAAACAGGCATGAAACTGCCAGCCCGTGGGCTGGATGTGTCACAGTGAAACCATGCCCACCCCATTCCCGGCAATGGGGGGAAAGTAGTGATATGTCGTGCGACATCACATGACGTCGTGAGTTTGACATGCCTGCTCTAAAATGAATGAGACAGGACTAATGTCATTAGAAACTCTGTTGACTGTTCTAAACTTTCACCTTTCCACCAACAAAGGTTTAGCTCTTTAGAAGGCCAGATCTTGAAGTTGAAACTCAAAGGCCACCTAATGAGAAGGAAGGACTCACTGGAGAAGAGCCTAATGCTGGGAAAGGTTGAGGGCAAGAGAAGAAGGGGACGACAGAGAATGAGGTGGCTGGATGGAGTCACTGAAGCGGTAGGCGTGAGCTTAAATGGACTCCAGAAGATGGTAGAGGACAGGAAGGCCTGGAGGAAGGTTGTCCATGGGGTCGGACATAATTTCACAACTAACAACAACAAAAACAACAAGCTAACTGAATTGTCATTTCCTAGATCCTGAGTTTTTAATTATTTGTTAATTCCTTAAACTTTCGTCCCTCTATTTCAGGGGTGTGAAACTACTGGCCCATGGGCCGGATGCCTCATGAGGAAACCACACCCACCCCATTGCCGGCAATGGGGAAATAGCTCTGATATGTCGTGCGATGTCACGCGACGCCGCGAGTTTGACATGTCTGCTCTATTTCTTCAGAAGCTCACATGTGGGTCTCACGTCAACCTATTCTCACAACAATCCTGTCGGGAAGGTTAGGCTGAGACACGAGTTTCCATAGCAGGGTGTGAGGTTTGCACTAAGGGTTTCCAATCCTTGTTCAACACTTTAACTAGCATACTCCACTGACTTTATAATGGTTTTTTCCATTGAAACCTCACGTTTCAGTTCCTTAAGATCTGTTGGATAGGATGCCATCTGTATTAGATTTTAAAGTAGCCTTTTGTGACCACTATTTGCATCCAAGCCATCGAATCCAGAGAGGCCTTTGTTCAGTCCAAGAAGCCTCCCCTCAGCAACCGACGCTTGTTATTAGTACTTTCCATCTTATTGGCTTTTTGAAGCAGCTAGCATGGTTTATTTATTTATTTATTTTTATTGAAAAGTTTTTCAGTACATTTTATCTTTAACAAAAGAAAACTCCTCCCAACCCACCCACCCCTTCCCACCCCACCCCAACCCTCCTCCCTCCCTCCCCTTCCCCCCTCCCCGACTTCCCAGAGCTAAATACAAGGTATAAAAGTAAAAACAATCATAATCTACCATATGCAAACGACAATAAGTTATTAAGTCTATCGCACTTTAACTCTTGTAAAATGACTACAAGCAATATAAATATCACATCAATACTTATTCAAATGCTAAATGAAACTTTTTAGTCCCATATTTATTCTGGATGTAATCAATCCATTTTTTCCACTCCACAATATATCTCTGTTGCGAATGGTCTTTCAAATACGCTGAGATCTTTGCCATTTTCGCCAGGTTAGAAACTTTTCGAGTCCATTCTTCTATAGTCGGCAGTTCTTCCATCTTCCATTATTGCCCTACTAAAAGTCTTGCTGCCGTAATTAAATTCAACATCAACTTAGTGTCCACAACAGTAGTGTCAGTAATAATACCCAGTAAGAACAATTGCGGACAAAACTTTATCCTTCTCTTAAATATCTTCTGCATATTCCACCAAATTTTGATCCAAAAAGCTTTAACCTTTTTACAGGTCCACCATATATGAAAATACATTGCATCTTCACCACCACACCTCCAACATTTAGGCTGATAGTTCGGATACATACTTGCTAATTTTTTAGGATCTAAATGCCATCTATAAAACATTTTATAAAAATTCTCTCTTAAATTTTGAGCTTGCATAAATTTTACATTTCTCACCCAAATCTTTTCCCAAGTATCCATTGTAATAACTTCTTGAAAATTCTGAGCCCACTTTATCATACAATAGCATGGTTTATTTACTGATTTATTCAATTAAGATATTTCTTAAAAAAAAGTAAGGCAACAGTGAGGCAAAATTAAAGATTTTCAGGTGAAGCAAATGTAGAAATTAGGAATTAGGAATAAATTATCACTTTTTAATCTTTTATCTTTGGTCATTTATTTTTCTTTTCAGTATCTATTTTGAGCTATTCTATATAAGCTCAATGTAAAACACAAGTTGCTTTTCATGAAGCCCAATTGTGTCTCACCTTTCATTAATTCCTACCACCATCTGGGATAGGATGGACTGACTGTATGTCAGAAGCTTGACTTGACACCATTTTTTGTTTTGTTTTGTTTTAAATGTTTATGGGTTTTGATAATTTTTGCATGTTTTTATGTTGCTTTAGTTCTTGATTGGGAACCACTCAGAATTTAGTACAAGATGGATGGTTATAGAATTTTTTTTAAAAAAAATTCAATACATAAAGTAGTCTCTTTTATACAGTTATCTGTTTGGAAGCCATTTTCTAATTTTGATTAAAGAAAGGCACGCCAAAATGGATTTTGCTTAACGCTAGCATTTGTGGCTTTGTGAAGTTGTTAGACTCCTTTATGCATTTCCACTCACAACTGAATCAGTGATGGATTTTTATTTTTAAAAAGATTGTCCCCTTTGAGCTAATGTTTTCAGCACAGTTGTTTAGAAATAACCTCACAGCTGCTAAATACATTGAGCTATTATAGCTCCTTAGTGTAGGCTACATCAACATTTAACAACTAGGAATCTAAGGCAAATGGAACTTTTAGGTTTATTTATAAATGTTTTTCAGATTATTCTTAGGCTCCAGCTAGACATTATGATACTGTAAAGGACACAGTGTGTTGATAAAATAACATGTGTTACTGTTATAGACATTTTAAGGAAGACTCCAAAGATAGACAAAATGTCATCAGCAGCGTGTTTCTAATTCTTACATTTAACCTCTGTTTTTTTCTTCTTAAGTGTAAAGTTTGTTCCAAACACCCAGAAGAACAGGAAGGAATCATCTGAGTTTGTAACTAGAGATGGATGGATATACATTGTGGAAGAAACACTCTAAAATCTGAATAGAATTGGAATTATTCTTTGGTACAATTTAAGCACCGGATGAATTTGATCAAATAACAAGTCTATGTCAAGAGTGAAAATTTGGCAGCTATGTGCCTCTCTGTTTTCATCTTGCCATTAGAGTAAGGGAGGTGTTGCCTCCGAATGGTTAGAGAAATGAAACCTCGCCAGTTCTGCGGAAGCTTGCTGAGAGTCAGCAGTATGGAAACCTTTCAAGGACATTTTAGCAGGTGTGAAGAAGACAGCAGACGGGTCCCATAACAAAGACAACAAGTTTACATGAGCTACGTGGACATCTGAGGGGTTTGGCTGGGAAAGTCATTGTTTTATGTTATGGTCTGATGCCTTGGGATTTTAGAGTTAGTTTTACCTCATCTTTACCAGGCCATCTATTCAATAAACAGTAAGCTTTTCAGAAATGAAAAAGATCCTGGACTTTTATCTGGATACTGGAGCTGGAGGCCGACAGTCTGCTTTCTCGATGTCCTGACGTGCAATCATCATTTTTGTTACTGCTAGAATATTCGTTGCTGCCAAGGATATTTAGAAGTAAATAATAACCTCCTGCATACATACAGTAGTGAGTGCAATATTTGTTCAGAAAAACTTTTTTTTAAAAAAAGCATGACCCTTGAATTTTAGTTATGTGAAGCTGGTGGAGGAGGGCATAATTACAGAGTACACTCAGGTCTTCCAGAGGTCAATAGGTGGTTTCCTTTAAATTAGTTTTAAAGTTCTATTTGTCTGATTCTTCTCTCTCTTTGTAGAACTGGGCTTTTCTGTTTACCTACACGGTCCCTTTCAACTTGATCCCTGTGTTATTCATCCGGGAATTATTATTTTTTTTAAAAAAACAACAAACCAAAACCATTAATGCCTGGCCTGATATCATGTCAGCCATTAATTTGGGTAAAATAGAACTTTTTTCTTTGAGCACAGGATAGGTGCTCCTTTGGGCTCTGTATATCTTGTGTCTAGAAATGCCTGCTATTGGCTTTATTCCCTTTGTTCTCTGTTCTTTTCCCCTTTTGCACCCTTCCCCAATTTTGTCCCCCCCTTTTTTTTTAAATGAAAGGATTCTCTTTCTTGCATTGCCTCCTAAGGTTGCTTTACTTTGAAGTGAGTGAATCAACCCCACAGAGACAAATGGCTTAAGCCTCTAATGTCTTGGCACGGGAGCAAATTCTAGCAGCTGTTGTGGGATTCCATCGGTACAGCCTTCTGTAGGACCAGGATTCATAGTGAACTTTCTCAAAAGGTGCATGGTCTCTGCTCATTCAAGTCAGTTTTGCCGTAGCATCATTCCCACGCCTCCCTGTATTATTTTTATTTATTTAATAAATATTTAAACCACTTACTAATCATAAAAAACTAAAAAAAGAAAAGAACAAGCATGCTTTAGATTATATTTAGATTTCCTATTATTTCCAAACAGCCCATCTCCCTCGGAGATAGATGTTATAATTTGATTTAGCAGTTTGATAAACTGAAGCTTCAAAGCTCAGTTTGCAACTCCATTCTTGTATTGTACAAGCTTTTTATCTATAAAATATTGTTGCAGGGGACACAGTAAAATACGTTCCTCAGTTAGCTTGTTTAGTACTTGCCCTTCCTTTAAATCAGGGGTCTCCAGCACCCAGTCCGTGGATCAGTACCGGGCCGGAGCATGCCAGCAACCAGTCCGCACAAACTTGCAAAGACCCATACATGGGATGCAGGCAGCACACAAAACCACGCAGTCTCCGGTCCATGGACAAACCTCCACAGAACCAGTCCCTGGTGCCCAAAAGGTTGGGGACCTCTGCTTTCAATGATGATCAGATAATATCTATTTCTAACAGTATTATCTATCTGGTGCTTTCCAGGTATGTGGGTGTGTATTAGCTAGGCTGAGGAGACAGTATTGTTGTTCATCATTTATGGGTTTGGGACTTCTTGTACAGAGTAGGGAACTGCCTTAACTTTTAGAGTGGGAAATTTTCAATTTTCTAATTTACAGAATGTGTGTCAGCGTTCATCTTCAGTCTCTCGGCTTTTTCAATCCTTGATTGTATAGCCATATGCTTGCTCATTCTGGATATTACATTAGTAATATACTACCTAGTTCCAAATTCTGCACTTATTGTACCCAAGGGTGCTTTCCGGTGGTGGAATTCAAATATGTGAACAACCGGTTCTCTGTGTGGATGCCACTTCCGGAAGTCCGGTCTGGGCCTGGGCAACAAGAAATTAGCTACCGGTTCTGCCGAAGTGGTGCGAACTGGCTGAATCCCACCACTGGTGCACTGGTGCCCCCCTCTCTCCATACATTCCCATGTCTGTCTGTCTGTCTGTCTGTCTGTCTGTCTGTCTGTCTGTCTATCTATCTATCTATCTATCTATCTATCTATCTATCTATCTATCTATCTATCTATCTATCTATCTATCATCTATCTATCTATATCTATCTTAACTATCACCTTATCTATCTGTATCTATCTTACCTATCATCCATCTATCTGTCTCTGTCTCTCTGTCTATCTATACCTACCTATTTACCGATAGTAATATAAGAGCAAAGTTACATCTCTAAAAGATCCTCCCGAGGTTGAAGACAAGCCTTTAGGGCAGGGTTTCCCAAAGTCTAATTGTATTATTTGTATTGTTCACTTGTGCTCATTTTGGTCTTTTGTGTTCCTATCGGTGGTTGGAGTTTGGATTTTTAGGGGAGGTGCATACATTAAGATTGCACAAAGGGGAAGCGTGATGGCAAAAATTGTAGGAAGCAACACTGACTTGGAGTTAAACATCAGCTACAAATGAGATTTATAACCCATCACCTGGTAGAAAGAAACAGCCGTCTCCTGGCCAGAATTCAAGCTGCCAGATTTAAACAGCATTTTCAAGTGATGAATAAAATCCTTTCCTTCGTCCTTATGCTAAGGTTGCCGATCTGGCAGTTTTGCAGGCCTGTAGCAGCCAAGAGAAAACTACATTTACGTCTGAAAGTACATTACCGAATATCAGACTCTGCTAAACAAAAAGGGCAAGAATTCAGCTTACCTGGGAAACACACACACACACACACACACACACACAGAGAGAGAGAGAGAGAGAGAGAGAGAGAGAGAGAGAGAGAGAGAGAGAGAGAGAGAGCTCTTTTTTCTCTCTCTCATTCATTCCCTTTGCATAAACTGGGAATGTGAAAGATGAAAAATTCTGGAATACATCCTATGATCCTCAGACTAAACATAACCATCTGCTGGAGTTGTTGGTTTTGTTTTTAACAAAATGTAAAAGTTCAATTGTTGTTGTAACCTAACCTGTCTCCTTTTAATTTCCCCTCCTAGGTTTTACAGAGTGAATAGAGTGACAGTTAGTTTTAAGGTTGTAGGGTAGACACCAACCTGGAGCCCCACAGTGCCAATACAAAGGAAGAACTCGGTATAACCTCCTTGTATGCATTTGTTTTCTCTATTTTCATTAGAGTTTGTTTTTTTTTTAAAAAAAAACACCCCTAGAGAGACAAAAGTACTTGTCTGGGATGCTAATTATGATTTGGAGTATATATATCCAATGGATTTCATTCAGGCATGCCCTCAAATTAAGAGTCAGCCTGCGCATTGACATTGATACTCACGATTCAGTGAGGTGACCTAAATCTCTCTTTCTAAGACAGAACAGTAGAAAGTAACTTTATACTGCTTATGTGGCAAGGTCATTTTCATTTCTTACTCCTAGAGATCCCTCATGTTTAGCCACCAAAGCGGGCCAAAGTTTGAGATACATAGTCTGGTCCTAGCACAAGTAAAAAACAAAACATAGTAGGACCTACAAGAGGTCAATTAGGTGCTGAACTTAAGCCTGGAGTGTGAGGAAAGTAGGTTTTCTAGAATAGCTGACAGGAATAAAAAGGGGTAGAAGGAAAAAAAAAGCATGGTCAAAGATAGAGGCCTAGAGGTCTGATTCTAAATCAAAGTGCAACAAGAAAGAAAGAAAAAATAAAATGTAGTTATGCTAACACAATTCCTTGGTAGATAAAGAAACGTGCCAAGGGGGGAAAAATTGGCTCATTCCCTGGCAAATAAACAAGCTTTACACTAATTTCTAATAGGGCAGATCAATTGTGGGCAACCACCAAGAAGACCCTGAACTGCTTCTTACATAGGAAGCTATGTCTTCAAGCTGGATTAAAAAATGCAGAGGCTTGTCTCCTATATAAAATGAAGTCTGCTTGTTTTGTTTTTCAGTTTTAGTAGATGGGATGCAGTAAAAGCTTCCATTTTTCTGCACTGCAAATTAAAACAATTTTATAGGCGTGCATTATATCAGAGGTCCCCAATCTTTTTGGTTTGGCGCTGTTAGGCGCACATGCCCGAGCTCATGTGCATGCGCAAACGGGGCCACACGAGCATGAGTACCACAAATGGGGCGGCGCAACTGCCAGCGGGATGCCTGGGGCAGCGCTAGTGCCAGTGGGATACTTGGGATGGGGCGGTGCTAGCGCCGGTGGGATGCTTGGGTGGCGCTAGTGCCGAGGGACACTCACAGTGTGAATGTGAGGGGTGAGTGCACATACTCATGCATGTGCACTGGCCATCTCTTCACGCGGCCCATGGCCAAGAGGCCACGGCTTGGTGGTGGCCCATGACCCACAGGTTGGGGACCCTGCATTATATGACAAAATGAGTTTCATATTCCTTGCTTTTCTCTTCATATGTCTGTACCCCTGCCCGCAAGTGTTTTGATATATCTGAAAATGGCTCTGCCATTGATTTTGTCCTTCAATATTTTCCCTCATGACTTAATGTTGGAGCTTATGGTCCTGGTATGGAAAAGAAGCTAGAAGCCAGTCATTCCCAAAACAGAGATGCCCGTTATATAAACGATCAAGGACTGTTCAGAAGAGGCATATCTTTGACTCGTGGGTATAATTGCCTTTGGGTATAGCGGAAATTTTTCAATTTCATCCTAGCAGAAGCCAATCGATTTTTTCACATGGCATCATCCTAGTGTACTCTTAACCAGACATGTCATGTTATTTGTTGGAGCACTTCTAGCTGGACTGAACTCTAGACTCCAAAATGAATTTTGTGGGAGTTTCTACTAAGATTTTGTCAGGAAGCCTGGCACTTGCCTCATGGGCAGGTCCATTCAAATCTTTTGAGACAGGTCTAAGAAATAACCCTTTTTTTCTTTAGCATCATCAGAAACAGGTTGGTTCCTAAGTTATCTGTTTTAAGACTCGGTTTCAGCTGTATACCCAATGCAGATTTCCTCTTTTTGCAAAAGTTCAAACAGACTGTAAATTTATTTTTTGACAGGGACCCTTGGGCTACTTAATTTTCACAGAACATAGGCTTCTTTCTAGACATCTGCCCTTCAAATGACTGCAGATGGCATTGTTTGTTATGATTTTTTTTTAAAGGAAAGAGCAAGCCAGCACATGTATTTATTTCTTCTGGAATGATCAGTCTAAGGGCAATTGTTACAAATCTAGTCTCTACAGGAAGAAACAACCGCGATTTACGTTGTTCCAAAAAACAATGACTGTAAACACAAAAATGGATGTCAGGGGAGCAAGCAGACAGCCAAGATGCTTTCAGGCCATCAGCCTTTACATTCTCCAGCTCTTCTTACTGAACTTTAAAGGCCAGTAGGATTTATCTGTTTTGACATTCATGGACACTGGGATGCTACATGCATGGAAGTGATTGAATGTTTTCAAGTCCAAAGCACACTCCAAGGATCAACAGCCAACCAGCAATTGGCTTTCCTGGCCAATCCCTCTACATAAAAAAATTGTCAGCCAATCAATCCTCTCAGATTGACCCTGACAGCAATCTTCCAATATTTGAAGGGCTGCCACAGGGCTGATTGACTGATTCTCCACAGCACCTGAGGCAGGGCAAGAAGCAATGGGTGGAAGCTCATCGGAGCTTTGAAATAAGGAGGAATTTCTTGACAGGGAGAACTATTAAGCGGTGGAACAGCTTGCCTCTTGGTGGGTGCTCCATTGCTGGAGGTTTTCAAGAAAAGATTGGGCAATCATTTGTCTGAGATGATGATATGAGGACCCCTGCCTTGGGCAGGGGGTCGAACTAGAAGACCTCTAAGGTCCCTTCCAGCCCTAGGATTCTATGAAAATTTCAAACAGGGCAGACTTTTCTCATTACCCAAATATCACAAATTTAGGAAACTGCTCCAAATATTCCTTAAATTGAAACCACTGAGGAATACATTTGTTTTGGGATACAGTATTGACAGAAAAAAAATGTCTATCAAGCGGTATTCAGAAGCTAAAACTGGCACAAAACGCCGCGTTGTCAACAGTTTTAAGTGCCGCAAGGGTGGCACATGTTATACTACTGCTGCACAAAACAGCATCGGTTGCTGTTTTGCTTCCAGGTCCAATTCAAGGTGTTGGTCATGACCTTTAAAGCCCTTGATGGCATGAGTCTAGGTTACCTGAGGAACTGTTTCGCCTTGATGAGGTTGGCCTGCCCCACTCAGGCTGGTGGAAGGGGCACACTCCTGCCCTTTTGAACATCATGACCCTTGAAGTAAGATCTGCTCCCCCCCCCATCCTTCCAAAAGGGTCTGAAGACATGGTTCTGCCAACTGGTTTATGGCTTCCATGCGGCATCTCATTTGGGAGGTGACTGATAGCAGATCTCACCTCCACCCCTTGCCCAAACTGGTTCTTTTATACGCTGTGTTGTTAACTTAATGTTTTAACTTTGCTGCCCAACGCTTTAATCTTTTGATGTTTTCATTGTATTATATGATTATTTATGCCTGGCTTCCAGTTGCCTTCTGAGTGAAATTCAAGGTGCTAGTGATGACATACAAAGCCCTACATGGCTGCCCAAATGAGATAACGGTAATGAGATTTATTTATTTATTTATTTATTTATTTATTTATTTATTTATTTATTTATTTATTTATTTATTTATTATTTATTTATTTATTTTAATTTGTAGATGGGTGGCATATAAGTTAAATAAATCAATAATATAAACGGTTTCCTCCGAGTTGGCATTTCTTGATCATTAAAGGTTAGACAATTGGGAAGCTAAGAGAACTGAAGACGTGAGAAGAATAAGTTCTATGTTCATCTCGTGTGTAGATGAGGGAAATGTAAGTGCTTTGAGCATTTTCTCCTTATATATTCATTTTAGGATTGCTGAACAGCTGCACAGATAACTAAAACAGTTTTAAAGGTTTTATTAGTTGCAGTTCTAAAGTTAGTGGCCGTTGATATAATATAACTACAGTCCTAAAACTATTGATGTAAATTTGGTAGCTAGAGTGCTACTGAACTAAATGCATATAGTCCTTAACTTACAACCACATTTGGGACTGGAATTTTGGTTGCTAAGCAATGTGCTCATGAGTCATCATGTGAATGTTTTTGATTTTATGACCAACTTACTGTGGTCATTAAGCGAATCATGACATCATCAACAGAATCCGAATCAGAATTGCGTACAGTCACCCATGCACTTGTAACCTCTCGTCTTGACTACTGCAACGCTCTTTACATGGGGCTGCCCTTGAGAACCACTCGGAAGCTTCAGCTGGTACAGAGTGCAGCTGCACGAACACTTTTGGGGGCTTCCCGATACTCCCATATTACACCTCTCCTCCGTGAGCTGCACTGGCTTCCAGTTGCCTTCCGAGTGAAATTCAAGGTGCTAGTGATGACATACAAAGCCCTACATGGCTTGGGTCCGGATTACCTACGGGAGCACCTACTGCCAGCGTCAACACCCCTCCGGCCTGGGCGCTCCCACAGAGAGGGCCTCCTCAGGGTGCCACCGGTCAGAGAATGCCGGCTGGTGGCCCCCAGGGGGAGAGCATTCTCGGTGGGTGCGCCAACCCTTTGGAACTGCTTGCCAGCCGAAATCCGGATGGCCCCCGACCTTCGCACCTTCCGGCGTGACTTAAAAACCTACCTATTCCAGCAAGCTGGCCTGGCCTGATAGATTTTGGGGTTTCACTTGTTTTACTATTGCTTTACTGTATACTTACCTTGCTCTGTACACCGCCCCGAGTCCTTCGGGAGAAGGGCGGTATATAAAACAAACAAACAAACAAACAAACAAACAAACAAATAAATAAATAAATCCAGCTTCCCTAATTGATTTTGCTTGCTGGAAGGTGGCTGGGAAGGTGGCAAACTGCAATCCCATGACTGCAGGGGTTGAAGGTCATAACTCTGAGGACGGATCAAAAGTCACTTTTTCTAAAGCCCTCTGAACTTCGAACTGCCATTAAACAAATAGTCATAGGTCAAGGACTACCTTTATATACATTTGAGAGAAATGTTTATCTGTATGTCACAATGATGGGCATCAAAAAGGGATAAATAGAACATAATTCTTCATGAGGTTATTTGACAGTATACAGTTATATATACAGTATGCAGGGAAGGGGGTGTGGGAAAAAGAGTTTATTGTTTTTACAGACCTGTGAGAAGACATGCTAGCCTGTGAGGCAAATACATTGTTTATAATTTAATCTCATGAGCCTAGCCTGAAGCTTGAGAATTGTATCTAGGAAGGTCCCTGTTACACTGAAAACTCATCCTAACCAGAATCTACTGATATGATAGCAACTTCAGAGACAACCCCTAGGAACTAACAACCATAAAAGGTAATTTGTAAATAAGAGAAGGGGGTGATAAAATTTGAGTAGCGGGAGATGTAATTGGGGCGGAGATAACGTATTCACTTTAGGTGCTTTGGATAGGTTGTGACAACATGATTACAGTATGATTACTAACCCAATGAAGAAGAGGTAGGAGGTAAATTTGTAACAGCAATGGAGAATATAAAGAATGACTATTGTAGATTTGGGGTGTGTCAAGAAGCACCCCCTTTGCAAAGGAGTACAAATAAATAACCATTGTTTTGTCTTGGAAGTTTTGGCTTCTGATTTCATCTTAACTAGACAATGAATCCCACAACTTGGGGGCTCGTCCGGGATTCTCCATACAGCAGCAGGAGTCACTGAGCAAACGCCAACTTGGAAGACATCTCCCATTGAGTTCAACAGTCCTATGTTGTGAATTATTGGAGAGTCCTGTGTGCCTGTGGAATCCGGAATGGAGGTTAAGAGAAAGCAATCATAAAGGGAAAGTCCTGGGGAGATTAGACAGTGGGCACCGAAGCGCTGCAACTGGGCAACTCTGTGCACAGAACAAGGTCAGAAAATTTGGACTTAAGTATTGCCTTGGCAGAACATCTTATTTGTCTCTTGAGAAACCTATATGCGGGCCAAGAAGCAACAGTGAGAACTGGACACGGAACCACTGATTGGTTCCAAATTGGGAAAGGTGTCCGGCAAGGCTGTATACTGTCGCCTTGCCTATTTAACTTATATGCAGAGCACATCATGAGAAAGGCAGGGCTAGAGGAGTCAAAAGTTGGAATTAAGATTGCTGGAAGAAATATCAACAACCTAAGATATGCAGATGATACCACTCTAATGGCAGAAAGTGAAGAGGAACTGAAGAGTCTCTTGTTGCGAGTGAAGAAGGAGAGTGCAAAAGTTGGGTTGAAACTAAACATTAAGAAAACCAAGATCATGGCATCCGGCCCTCTCAATTCCTGGCAAATAGATGGGGAAGAAATGGAGGTAGTGACAGATTTTATTTTCCTGGGCTCCAAGATCACTGCAGATGGGGACTGTAGTCAAGAAATTAAAAGACGCTTGCTCCTTGGGAGGAAAGCCATGGCAAATCTAGACAGCACAGTAAAAAGCAGAGACATCACCCTGTCAACAAAAGTGCGTATAGTCAAGGCTATGGTCTTCCCAGTTGCAATGTATGGCAGTGAAAGTTGGACCATAAGAAAGGCTGAGCACAAAAGAATTGAGGCCTTTGAACTATGGTGCTGGAGAAGACTCCTGCGAGTCCCTTGGACTGCAAGGCGATCAAACCGGTCAGTCCTAGAGGAAATCAACCCTGACTGCTCTTTAGAAGGCCAGATCCTGAAGCTAAAACTCAAATACTTTGGCCACCTAATGAGGAGGAAGGACTCACTGGAGAAGAGCCTAATGCTGGGAAAGATTGAGGGCAATAGAAGAAGGGGACGACAGAGAATGAGGTGGCTGGATGGAGTCACTGAAGCAGTAGGCGTGAGCTTAAATGGACTCCAGAAGATGGTAGAGGACAGGAAAGCCTGGAGGAACATTGTCCATAGGGTCGCGATGGGTCGGACACGACTTCGCAACTAACAACAACAACATTGCCTTGGCAGTTGGGATATATAGCTTGGTGTGTTGGGGCCAGGTTGACAGGTAGTGTGGCCTGCTTGGAGCATGAGGTGGTGTGAAACCCAGAGGGGGGCAGAACAGGTGGTTTGGTTAAACTTTGGAGAGATTGTGGTCGTAGCATGGGAAACAGGGTAGGTAAGAAGTGCCTCGGAGGAGAGATGGGATCTCCTCTGAACATCCCGCCAGACAGTCCATGGGGCAAAATGTTGTAAAACGAGGACTGAAAACAAAGAAAGAATGGTTCAATATTGTTATTTTGAGTGGCCAAGAAATCCTATTAAAGGCACTAGAGTATTTTGGCCAAAATATGGAAGTTTTGAAAATTGGCTATGTCAAGCACTAAAAATATAATAATAATAATAATAATAATAATAATAATAATAATAATAATAGAAGAAGAAGAAGAAGAAGAAGAAGAAGAAGAAGAAGAAGAAGAAGAAGAAGAAGAAGAAGAAGAAGAAGAAGAAGAAGAAGAAGAAGTTGGAAGGGACCTTGGAGGTCATCTAGTCCAACCCCCTGCTCAGGCAGGAAACCCTATACCATTTCAGGCAAATGGCTGTCCAGTCTCTTCTTAAAAACTTCCAGTGTTGGAGCATTCACCACTTCTGGAGGCAGGTTGTTCCACTGGTCTGCTGGCTCATATTGAAGTGATTGTCTACTAGGACTCCGAGATCCCTCTCACAGTTACTATTAGTGAGCAAGGTACCACCTATACTATACCTGTGCATTTGATTTTTCCTGCCTAAATGTAGAACCTTACTTTCTTCACCATTGAATTTCATTTTGTTAGATAGCGCCCAGTGTTCGAGTCTGTCCAGATCCTCCTGTATTTTAAGCCTATCTTCTGGAGTATTGGCTATTCCTGCCAGCTTGGTGTCGTCTGCAAATTTAATGAGTTTCCCATCTATCCCCTCATCCAAATCATTAATGAAGATGTTGAAGAGCACTGGGCCCAGAACAGAGCCCTGGGGCACCCCACTACACACTTCCTTCCATGTAGCTGCAGTTCCATTGAGGACCACACGCTGAGTACGTCTGGTGGTGAGGCTATCTAGCCCACATTTTTCTATCTTATCAAGTAGTAGGTTGTGATCTACTTTATCAAATGCCTTACTGAAGTCCAAGTAAATTATATCTACAGCATTCCTCTGGTCCACTAATTTTGTCACTTGGTCAAAGAATGCAATAAGATTTGTCTGGCATGATCTGTTTTTGACAAACCCATGTTGACTTTTAGTGATGACTTTGTTTGCATCAAGGTGTTCACTGATTTGTTGTTTGATTATCTTTTCCAGAATCTTCCCAGGTATTTATTAATTTAATTTAATTTAATTTGTATACCGCCCTTCTCCCGAAGGACTCAGGGCGGTGAACAGGGCAATAAATACCAAAATACAAAAATAAAAAAAATAAAAACAGATTAAACCATAGTGCCCAAATACAATAAATAAATTACTTAAAAACAATAATTAAAACCCAAACCCATCAGGGGTTAGGCTGATAGGTCTGTTGTTTCCTGGATCTATTTTTTTCCCTTTTTTGAAGATGGGAACTACATCAGCTCTCTTCCAGTGCTCTGGTAGTTCCCCAGTGCTCCAGGATCTTTGAAAAATATAGTTCAGTGGTTCTGAGATCACGTCTGCCAGTTCCTTGAGAACCTTGGGGTGTAATCCATCTGGTTCTGGTGATTTGAACTCGTCTAGGCTGGATAGGTGCTCACTTACCATTTTCTTGCCTATCTTCACTTGTGTTTCTATTCTGTTTTTTATGGCACTGGTTTTGGTAGGTTGGACTGTTTTTTCCCTTTGTGTAAAGACGGATGCAAAAAATGAGTTAAATAGTTCTGCTTTCTCCCTGTTGCTTGTCACCTTCTTGCCACTTTCCCCCACTAATGGATCCCAGGCAGTACATTTGTAGTTAAGGAAAAGGAAAAAAATAGTTTATTTTTGTTAGAGGAGTGTGGAGATAGTGTATAAGTGTGTCTGTGTTTGTCTAATAATAATAAAAAAAACAAAAAGGCCGTATTTAAAAACAAACAAAAAGAGAGACATGGAAAATGGAGCTCATTGGCTTGTGAAAGGTTTGCCTGGACAAAGTCTGAAAGGAAATAGTTTGAATGGAGGATGCTGATATATAAATGCCTGTGTGTGTTAGCATCCCCACCCCAGCCTGTGAAAGAAACAGTAAATTGCAGATTTTGTTGTTGTTGTGAAATGGAAAGGCAATAGCAAGTGTTTGCATGAGAAAAGTCCCATGGAGGATATGTGAGAGAAATTCATGGAAAAATGCAGGTGAAGAAAG
The DNA here is from genome assembly GCF_947247035.1 of Vipera ursinii. Classification (NCBI taxonomy): domain Eukaryota; kingdom Metazoa; phylum Chordata; class Lepidosauria; order Squamata; family Viperidae; genus Vipera; species Vipera ursinii. The sequence continues at coordinate 208,544,979 of NC_139513.1, forward strand.
AGAACTATTTTGTTGAAAGATAGTGGGAAAAGGGTGATGTTTGTGTGTGTGTTTGTGTGTGTGCATGCAGTTTTTTTTAAAAAAAATTATTTCTGCCTTCTCTGTTGCAAGCTGTTACTTTTTTTTCCTTCTCTCTGCTTTGGAAGAGGGCGTGGTTTCTTTCTGATTCTTTTAACAATTTTTTTCTCTGCTTACTTTCTGCTGAGCTCCCGTCTGAGAGACAGAGAAAAGCGGTGTGTTTGTGTGTGTGTGTGTGTGTGTGTGTGTGTGTGTGTGTGTGTGTGTGTGTGTGTGTGATGTGAAATCTAACACCTACCTTTGTAGCTTTCGCTTGCAATTTTTTTTTTTACTCGGAGGGGGCAGGCGGTAGAGATAATTGTATTGTTGAACACTGGAAAGAAAAAAACTCTGAATTGGTTTGTTTAAATGTTTGGTGCATAGTTTCAACCTTTGCAATGGCCTAGTGGCTTACTTGCATACCCACATATATTTTAACTCAAAATGCCTCATTAAACTTGTTTGTTTGTTTGTTTGTTTGTTTGTTTTGTGAAGTTGCTTTTTTTTGCTTTATTTTTTTATATCCTTATGTTTGTGTGCAGGACACACTGATTTATTGATTAGTGAAAGAAGTATAAGAATAACACCTGAGAGAATTGAAGGAATAGCTTTGGGGGTTTTGACCCAGAAGTAGGGAGGAAAGAGGCAGCCAGTGGCATTTTTGTCAAAAATGTTAGATCCTGTCTGTTGAGGATGGCCAGATTGTGTTCAAGCGGTGTCGGTCACAACAGTGTTAGTAAAGAAGAGCAGAAAACTGACGTTCGGGGGAGCTGTGGTGGTTCACACCCCCCATCAAACCAGGGCAATCTTGAACCAAAAAGCCAGCCGATGGCTGGAGGATTTTAAAATATGAGAATATACTTATGGAACAGAATGATCTAGTATTGACTACTGATGTTAGTTTGAATCTAGCTCAATTTTTAAGTTAGAAGAAGGAATGGAAATTGAACATTATTGTGCTGAAGTAATTGAATTACAGACAAGAGTTAGAGCTGACTTAACCGATGTTGGTCCAGGAAAAAAGAGCTAATTTGTTTATAGTGGGGTCCTCCAGAGTGGTAGAAGGGAACAGGAGAAATGGATATGCAATAGTAGAAGGAAGAGAAGAAGTTTTGGCAGAAGTAGGAAAGTTGCCTTTAAGTTAGTCAGCACAGACTTGTGAATTGTATGCCTTAAATCAGGGGTAGGCAACCTTGGCTCTTTTATGACTCGTGGACTTCAACTCCCAGAATTCCTGAGCCAGCTGGCTCAGGAATTCTGGGAGTTGAAGTCCACGAGTCATAAAAGAGCCAAGGTTGCCTACCCCTGCCTTAAATCAAGCTTTAAAATTGTTGGAGAAACAGAGAAGGATTACATACACTGACTCAAAGTATGCTTTTGGAATAGTACACCCTTTTGGAAAGATTTGGGAAGAACGAGGGTTGATTAATAGCAAAAGGAAGGATTTAGTTCATGGGGAACTGTAGGTGTTGGACAATTTGATGTTGCCTGAAGAGATTGCTGTAGTACATGTGGAAGGGAATCAGAAAGGAAATTCTATTGAAGCCCATGGCAATAATCCAGCTGACTTGGAAGCCAAGGTGCTTGAAGGAACTGAATGATTAATGTTAAGTTTAACTCCTATAGTGGAAAAAAACAACCTTTTCCCTCGGGAAAAGGGCAGTATATAAACCGAAACAAACAAACAAACAAACAAACAAACAAACAAATAAATAAATAAATACATTAATCCAATGTTCACTATAGGTGAGGAGTCAGAGCTGGAGAAAGTTGGGGCAGTGAAAACAGAGAAAGGAAAATGGTTATTACCTGATGGAAGGCAAATGCTGAATGAATCGATAACTAGGGAAATTTTGGAAGTACTACATCAGGGTAGTCATTTGGGACTAAGGCATTATGTGATTCGTTTTTGGAAGCTTATGAGTGCTGTGGGTTGTATTCAGTGGCTAAGTAGGTTTGTGACAAATGTATGGTATGTAAATGAATGAATAAAAAATTTTGTGACATAAAGAAAGAGGAGGGCGACATATAGCTGTGAGACCATTTCAGTGCATTCAAGTTGATTTTACTAAATTACCTCAAGTGGGGGAAATTCCACAATATGAAACTAAGGATATGTTTATAAAGAACTATATACTGGGGCTGTTGTCTTTTTTTATCTTACCTCAGAAACAACGGACTCCTAGCACATACCCCCACCTTTGGACTTTGCAGTACATTCTAATAAACCTGGAGATTGGGTCCTAATCAAAACTTGGAAAGAGGAGAAGTTACAGCCGAACTGGGAGGGACCATACCAAGCGCTGTTAACCACTGAAACTTGCTACGAGAACCCGAGAGAAGGGTGGGACACATAATACTCGAGTAAAGGGACCAGTGGAAGAACCAACCAACTGAAAATCCTCTACGAATTAAACTGAAGAAGTCATAACTGATGCTGGAATCATGGCATTTTGGGGCAACTTGGGGTTTGTTAATGGCACTTGAAATTCTAATTCTCTACTGTTTCAGGAAAGAAATACCTTGTGTGTTTGGAAGTAAGTAGTCAGAAGAAACATCAGTTCCTCAAGTGTGTTCTTTTGCAATTGTAACTGTATCACTGATTGTTATCACTGTTATCATCTTGACAGCTGTTGGTTGTTGTAATATTCCTTGCTTAGAGGAAGATGGGGATATTGCTGTTGTTGTTTTGCGGCCTACTTTTCAATCCAGTCCTGACAGTTCCAGTGAGTTCTGGGACACAATGCAAATGCAGCTCAGAAGTTAAAGGTAAAGCACCGATTTCAGCCAACAATTAGGAGCAACCCCTTTGCCAAGGAGTACAAATAAATTATCACTGTTTTCTCTTGGAAGATTTTTTGTGATTTCATTTTAACTAGACAACGAATCCCACAACTGGGTAAGGTCAGAAAAGTCAGAATAGTGGCTCAGCACATAATCAAAGCCTGTCCCTTTATATGTCACAGGGACACACACATACAGTGTGAACAACTTGACCAATGATTTTCACACACCAAAACTCAACTAGATAACAAACCATGATTTTGGATTGCTACAAGTTCTATCTTATACGACATCAAGGTATGGTACTCCCTTAAGCAAGAAATTTTATGCAGTTCAGAAATTTGCTCAGACAAAGAAATTGGGGCCTGAAGAAATATAGAAAAATCTAGCTTACAACAGCATTGTTCGCTATACCTCTCCCTATCTTTATATTGTTACAAAGCATTTTTGCTATCATCATGTCCATACATTGATTTTGGGTGTGTGTTGGGGGGGGGAGTTCATTATTTTATTTATAAGATAAAAGTCAGTATTTTATTTTATAAGGTCACAAAATCAGCTACTTGCCTAAATCTGTAAACATAGAAATAGTGTATGCGGTAGCACATGGAAGGAAATGAGCTTGGAAAAAGCTTGCGCTATAGATTCAGATGCCGCAAAGTCAGAAAAGTGTCCATACAGATTTTCCTAAAGTAATATAGGAGCTAGCTCTGTGGGAGCTGGCCTGTACTTAAATGATTGAGGAAATGCTGCTGAATAATCTTTCTTGGCTCAGTAACTCATCCACACTGGATATTTGTGATTTGCTTAAAAATAATCTAAAACATTGCCTTCATGTAGGTAGGAGTAGTGCTGTAGGCCATAAGGCTAGGCCAAGGCCAACCACAGTTACTATTTCTCTTAGTTGCGGGTGGTGGTGGTGGTGGGGGAATCCTTGGCTGAACATACTGATTATCTCAGTGGGATGAGTAGAGAAATGGGAAAGTATTTAGAGTTATGCTCTATTTTCTAAATGTGGAGATGTTAAAAAAAAATTCAGAGGAACCAAGGCACTCCTTAAAATGAGGAAATAAACAAAGCCCTTGCATTTTTAATAGTATACCTGCACTATATATCTGGGACCTTAAAATACTGATCTGCTGTTCAGAGGATAAAACAGGATAAAATTTGACAAATTTTCCAAACACCAGGGACATATTCTACCAGAAAGGGTTAACATTAGAGTGTCAAAATGACTTGATCTCTGTTTTGGGAGTACTAATTAAATGCACAAAGATATTAATGATATTAAGATATTAATGGGAACTGAGAACCATTAAGTGTAGTGGTGTTGGACTAGAAGTAGGAAGATCCAGATTTAAGTCCACACCCTCAGCCATGGAAGTTGTCTGCATGACTTGGGCCAAACCTTTTGCAATTTAGCAATACGCAGGGTTGTCATGGTGAGGAAACTTAGGAGGCAGTGCTAGGTATGAACTCCTATAAGAAAGATGGACTAAATCAAATACTTAACATACTGCTGAAAAATACAATAGGGTCCTTTCTCTGGGGATTTTTCCTATTTTCTGTAAAAATAGTTAGTTACCATTTGATTGTTTGTCTTCTGTTAGTGTTAAGGCTGCATTGTTCACCATCCCTGAAAGCGGTGTGCTTTTTCAGGAGCCCAGGAGACTTTATAAATGAATTCTCTCCTTGAATATCTGGCTGCTACTTTTTGGAATCTGTAACATGAAATATCTAACTCCTGAATGATCCATTTGGCCATTTTGCTTCTTGAATTTGAGATGAGGTAGAATTGTGGTGGTTCAGTGGGTTAGGACACTGAGCTTGTCGATCAGAAGGTCGGCAGTTTGGCGGGTTGAATCCAGAGTGCCACATAACAGAGTGAGCGCTTGTTACTCGTCCCAGCTTCTGCCAACCTAGCAGTTTGAAAGCACGTAAAAATACAAGTAGAAAAATAGGGACCACTACGGTGGGAAGGTAACAGCGTTCCGTGCGCCTTTGGTGTCTTGTCATGCCGGCCACATGACCATGGAGACGTCCTTGGACAAGCACTGGCTCTTCAGCTTTGAAACGGAGATGAGCACCGGAAACAACTAGCACGCATGTGCGGGGGAAACTTTACCTTTACCTTAGATTTGCCTGACTATGTAAAAAGTTGGAAGAAGGCCAGACTTGAAGGATGAGTTCTCTAAAATGAAACTGATGTACAGGGGCAGAGTTTTCTGTCTCACCAGTTCAAGAATTCGATCTTAGCAATCTCACATTTCTTAAATTTTTCTGCAAAATTGCATCAGTGTATGGCTGTAATGCTACATAGGAAGACCAGCAATGAGACTAAGATCCTCTTCCTCTGTGTTAAGAGCATTTGTACAGTTGTTCTGTTGAACTGACTTCTACAGGTGTGCGCAACTGCCATATCTTTATTTCAGAGGGACCATGACAGCATAAGCAAGCCGTGCAATAGCCAAAATGTTGTCCTGGTTTTTCCCCAAGAAACAACTAGGACCCAATCAGAAAGATCCAACTGTCACTTATTGAAAAGGATATTGTGAATACGCTGTTGGCAATTAATCATGCTGAAAATCATTACTGCAGATTCATGTTGTGAAAAGAAAGTATCGGAAACTCAGGAAGACTAACAGGTCATCAATCTCTTTCAACCATGATTCCCTGAGACACAATGAGAGGAGACAAATGTGCATTAGTCAGATCAGATCAACTTCATCCCCAGTTACCATGGAAAATAGTTGATGGGAAGGAGAAGATTATTATTCCCATTCTTCTCAATGATTCTTGGGAACTGATGAAGTGTTGGAAGAAGTGACTCTTCTTACATACGTATATAGCTGTTGTGATTCAGGGTCAGCCTGTGGGTTCGGCAGTTGGGTCGGATGACTCAGAGGAGGAGGGGGGTGTTGAAGAGCTTGCTGAGGGGGTTGAAGATCTTGCTGATGAGAGCCCTCAGCCAGGCACCTCCCACCTGGTCACCACGGAGACCCAGCTGTGTGAGCCTGACAGCATGGATGAAGATGACCCACAGCTGGCCCTGTTCAAGGACGCTCGACGCAGGAGGCAGTCAATCAGGAGTAAACAGAGGAAGACAATGGGGCACCTCGGAAGGAGGCAGAGAGAAGCCACACCCTGAACTGTATAAAAGGGGAATGCATGGGAGGGCTGGTTTGCTGAAGGCAACTGCTTGATTAGTTCCTGTTTCATAGCTCCTGTTTCATGGTTGGTGTCTTGTTTTGCTCTGTTTTATCTTAATAAATTTGGCAGGCTTAATTCCAGCCTCTTGCCTTTTGTAAAGGGGTTGTCCCTGCCTTTTCTGCAGGGTGGGTAGCAGGCTGGTACAGAACAATAGCTGTATTTGAATGCCCATCTATAACCCCGAAACTACCATCCATATCAGGGGTGTTCAACCTTGGCAATATTAAGACTTGTGGACTTCAGTCCCGGAATTCCCCAGCCAACATGGGGAATTCTCCCTGATCTACACTGTAGGTGGCTATAGGGGCCAGCCAAGTTTGTCCTGCTTAACAAAGTACAAAGGCAGGGGACAAATGAAGGTTTTTCAGTTGGCTCAACATTCTTCTGTTTTCAGCTAGTATATGCAATATGGATGCAATAAGAAGAGTCTAGGGGGAAGGGAACAAATTCACCATAGCTATCAAAATGAGAGTTTCATATTTTAGATTTTGGTCCTGAAGAAATTAGGATATTTGTTCCAACATATATATGATGAGCAAAACATTTGTGTTATGCCTTCTCCAAAGGTTATTCTGAAGAAATGTTAAAACTTTGCACAAGCATAGCATATCTCTGCTACCCATTAAAATAGCCCCTCTTTTTTCCCCTGGCTTTTGTGTGAAGATGAAGAAAAATGCCTCTATTTTAAGGAATTGATTCATTAAAGAGGTTAATGTAACTCTTAAAGCTGTTACTTTTTTTTTTTTTACAAATGCAGACCTACTGTATAAGGAAAAATGCTCTGGCTGATTCACTAAAGAGGTGATCATGACAAAGAAATGATTTTGCTTGGGTGATTGAATGGGATATAGTAGTTGTAGGTATGCATTTTTTGCATCCAGTCGTGTTCACTAAGCCTATCAGCCTAGATAAGCCTATCAGCCTACATCATTGTCCAGATTTCCTCACAGAATTTGAGAACTTTCTGTGCTCCATGTAAACAGAGGAAGATCAGCAGTAGCAATGTTAATGGCCCTTCTCATCTTGCCATTCCAGAATGAAACTGGAATTTCAGCAGAAGCACTATCCATCTCACAAAAAAACCCTGCAGAGCATTTAGGAATCCCTTGGAATTTATATGCCATCCTAATCCTGCAGGGTATGTCTGCCACAGCTAATCCAAATCTCATCAGGAGATGAACTTATTACAATAATGGGAGTGACTTTCACTTGTCAAATTCATTCCCAATCAAACCTAATCCTAAAACCATGTTGAAAGAACAGCCTATAATTACAATCTACTCTAAAGCTTTGAGCTAGATGTAACTAGCAATTCATCTAGGGCAGGCATGTCAAACAGCTGGCCCACGGGCCGGATGCATCACGCTGAAACCGCGCCCACCCCATTGCCGGCAATGGGGAAAAAGTCGCAATATGTCATATGACATCATGAGTTTGACATGCCTGATCTAAGGAAGTGTGATAGGGAAATATGCTTCCTCTTTCTTTCTTTCTTTCTTTCTTTCTTTCTTTCTTTCTTTCTTTCTTTCTTTCCTTCCTTCCTTCCTTCCTTCCTTCCTTCCTTCCTTCCTTCCTTCCTTCCGTCCTTCCTTTATTTATTTATTTATTTTTCTTTCTCTTTGTTTCTTTCTGCCATTTTCATTGGGAATAAATAATCTTGTGATGGCAAAGGCAGAATTCTGTTGGCTTTATCACAAGAAGAAACAGGGCATGAGTTTGCTGCTTCTTTTGCAAACTAAATCCTACCGTAATTTATGTTGAAGGTTAAAGTAGGAAAAACTAGCAAATAAACTTTCTAGTAGGACAGGGGTGTCAAACTGCCGGCCTGCGGACTGGATGCATCATAGCGAAACTGTGCCCACCCCGTTGCCGGCAATGGCAAAAAAGTCACGATATGTTGCAACACGTCACATGATGTTGCGAGTTTGACACCCCTGTTCTAGGAGGTTGGGCCCCCCCATTCCTTTGTCAAATTGCCATTAGGGAAGATGATTTGCATCTGTGTTGATGAGTGAATGTGAAACCTGCCAATCAATGCAGATATTACTGAGGCTATAAAGGAGAGGGTTCACACCAGACAGTAATAGGGCAGCTTGCTGGGTAACAACTCCAGTCTGCTTCAGGCCTGGATGCAAAAATGGACCTCTATTGCTCTTCTTTCAGTGTCACAACATTCCCTGTTTTACAGCTGAAGCAAAAGGATTCAATCTACCCTACCCCTAAAGACCTGGTCAATCTTCAATAGGATTAGGACTCAACATGTCTAGTCTCCTCCATAAACGGAGAGAGCTTTCCTCCTTGGAATGTAGCTGTGGTGCTACAAAACAGGCAGCGCAACATATTGTGGTACCCTGCCCTCTAAACGCAGATCAGGGTACCCCAGAGACTTTCCGTACGCAACTCCACCATGTATTGACTGTATAAATAGTCCAGCTTTGAATGTGTGAATAGAGCAAATGGTCTCACGTTTGCCCATTGAGCATGTAATTATGATCTGCTTTTTAACATTTTTGCCATTTGCTAAATAAGCGACACGTGAAACCATTTTCCTGTTTTTCTAATGGGAGAAAGGCCAGGTTCACATATCGTTTCTCTCTTAAATGAGAGGCATATGAAAGAGGAGCCAAAATTATTACAGTAAAAATAATTACACTTTGAAAACAAAAAGGCCCAGTTGTTTCCCCGCTGACATTTCAAATCAAATTAGAAGATCTCATGTACATTTGATTGAATTTAATTAACAAAGTTATGGGAGACTGAGAAAGCGTTCTCCAAGTTCTTTAGTCTGGCATTCTGTAATATTACTAGAATCATAATCAATAAACCATTATGATAACTGGGGGAAAAACAACACACCTTTATCTGCCCTAAAATGATACTAATGTATATTGAGCCCACTGATTTGTTGGCTATTTGACATGAGCAGCTGAAGAATACGTAGCAAGATGACCATCTCAGCCTCCTTCTAACAGCTGGAACGGGTAGAAGCTAAAGATACTCTTAGGTAAGAAAACTACAACACATTGAAGTAAGCTGTGCTTTAGTTTCTTTCCTTCCCTGTATATTTGGTAAATGTACTAACCTGTTCTGTACCAGCCTGCTACCGGCCCTGCAGCAAAAGCAGGGACAACCCCTTTACAAACGGCAAGAGGCTGGAATAAAGCCTGCCAAATTTATTCACCTAAAACAGAGCAAGACAAGACACCAACCATGAAACAGGAGCTATGAAACAGGAACTATCCAAGCGGTTGCCTTCAGCAAACCAGCCCTCCCACACATTCCCCTTAAATACAGTTCAGGGCGTGGCCTCTCTCTGCCTCCTTCCGACGTGCCCCATTGCCTTCCTCTGTTTACTCCTGATTGACTGCCTCCTGCGTCGGGCATCCTTGAACAGGGCCAGCTGTGGGTCATCTTCATCCACGCTGTCAGGCTCACACAGCTGGGTCTCCGTCTGACAAGGTGGGAGGGGCCCGGCTGAGGGCTCTGCGGAGCCTCAAGGCCATCATCAGCAAGCTCTTCAACACCCCCCTCCTCCTCCTCTGAGTCGTCCGACCCAACTGCCGAACCCACAGGCTGACCCTGAATCACAACATAACCCAGCACTGAGTGATTGTTGCCTGTGACTTCATAATCCTGTATAAAATTGTGTAACAAGGAAAAGTTAAAAAACTCACCTTGAGTGGAAACTATCCAAAGAACAAAAGGTAGCAGCTGTTTTGCTTCTTGAGAATCTAACGCTATGCAGTGCACCTTAGGGTCAAAATGTCCCACAGTGAGACATGGACAGAATTGCATGTGACATTTCAGCCCCAGCAAAAAGAATGTCCAGCATCTTTGAAAGTTGACAGATTGCTTGCTATCAGCTGAGTTCTTTGGACAAATGTAGTGACCTTAAATCTCTTGCAGGGCTTGTCAGTGTTAAGAATTTAACCCCTTCTCTGAACCTGGTTTTTCCTTTCTTTCACAGAACTTTAAGGTTTGATTCACACGTCTTCCTTCCTTCCACAGACTCAGTTTTGTTAAGTGGACATGTAGAGAGGAAATGAAAAACATTTCAAATACTTAACTATAACTTCTTGGGGTTTTTTTATTAGATATTTAAGATCTTAGTCATTAAAAATATGAAGTATCATTTTGTATTTATGTATGAGTACAAGCCTACTCATAACTATTCAGAAGGCCCACATATTGAGAAAAAGTGGAATTTAGCACAAGGTTTAGATTAAGCTGTTTATCTGGATCATTTTCAGTTTGAGTTTAAACTAGGTTTGAAAACAATCACCTTATTTATCTTTGCCAGGAACGGGATACAGAGCAAGTTTCCCTGTTAGTTCTCCTGTGAAACCCAGTTCCACCTTTTTCAGATGATTACTTTAAGCTGGAACCATTCTACATTCTTCCAGTTTATTTGCAGGCGATTTCATGAAGCTTGTTTTAACCAAGAAAGCCCTAAACAATTTGCAGCCAGAAAGACTGCTATCTTCTATGCAAATCTGCCTATAATTTATTGTTACAACTGGATGCCACGTTATAGGTCCTGAGACTGGAGGGAAAGATTGGTAGATATAAAACAGAGGCTTCTAATAGCTGTGATCCAAATACAGAATTTCTTCTTTCCTTGTCTCACCTGATTTCTCCCCATGGAAGAATTTTGAGCAAGATACCTCTTGAACTTTCTCAGATGGATAGATTTTCCCATGGAAGGTTACAGAGAACTGATTGGTGGGAAATGTTATATATGTCATTTTGTGTAACACATCTGGGAAAAAGAAGAGTACCTCAAAGCCTTGTGATCAAGGTTGACTCAGCCTTCCATCCTTCCGAGGTAGGTAAAATGAGGACCCAGATTGTTGGGGGCAATTAAGCTGACTTTGTAATAATGCCGCTTGGGGGGTGTGTGAAAGCCCTAATGAGCAGGCATATACATGGAATGAAGGCTACTGCTAAGTTTGTAAGCCGCCCTGAGTCTTCGTAGAAGGGCGGGATATAAATGGAATAAAAATAAAAATAAAAAAAATAAATCCTGAGCTATATCAGAACGAGATGACTCGGGGAAGTATTCTTTCTCGATCAGCCAGAGCCTCATATTTTCACAAACAAATCTGACTTTTATTATTTATGTAAAAGAACTAACTCTAAGTAGATATAAACACATATGAATAACATTGCCCCAGAAGAAATAAGCATAAATGTAGCTTCTAGAAAGCCCGACATAGACAAATTGATAGCGGCTATTCTAGAACGACAGTTCTCCAGATCATTGTTACCAGATTCCAGGGCGTTTGCAGGGGATCTGAATGCACCCTCAGGCTCTTCTATTTGTATGGACACGTGATCCGACTTGGGCTTCTTTCCTAAAACCTTCATGGGGTGACATTCACTGGGGGGTTGAAAATTTGTGAATTCACAAGGGGTTAGGTCATCCTTTGACAGCCATCTAGAAGGAGAACATTTACAGTGTCTCTGGAAATGAAGTTTGGAGGGAGGATATTCCTCACAAGACAAAGGGATGGGATCTTCAGGTTGACTTCGAGGAGGCAAAGATGAATATTTGTCCACGTTCTTTTGGGAATACGAGAAACCGTGTCCTTTGGGCTTCTTTCTGCATGGCGAGAAAGAGAACTTTTCTTTCTGGCCCTTTCCGGATGGGAGCTCTTTCAGAGCCACATTTACAGGATGAGAAACCGAACGGAAAGGCTGCTTACAGGAAGGGCATTTTGCCTTGGCTTCCAACAGGTCCCGTGTACATGAAAAGCAGAAGCTGTGCAAACAAGGGCTTACACACAGCAGAGTGTCAAAAGCTCTGGAACAGAGAGGGCAGATGCAATTTAGAGGCGTATCAGGCGACTTTGTGGTTTGATGCAAGTCCTCTGTAGCAATTTTCCCAGAGAACTCCTCATTTCGTGATACTGGATCAGGAAAAGAGGAAAGCGACAATTTAGTACCCGTAATTATGTGACTGTACGAATGTGATAAATAAATACAAATAAATACACGGAATGATTTTTCAGCGAGGTCGGTCATATTTCCTACTGTACAAAAGGCTATTTATTTATATTTGAATTCCAAGGCTGCTCATCTGAAAACCCAACTCTGGGTGGCTCACAAGAGTTATATAAAACCAAATCTCATATATATATATATATATATATATATATATATATATATATATATATATATATATATATATATATATATATATATATATATAAAAGCAAAGGAAGAAGGAATAAAAGCAGAAACAAAAAACCACGACCCATCTCCTTTGATGTAATCAATAACCAGGCCTGATTTTGCCCTGTCCCAGTGCTAGGGAAAAGATACAGGCCGTGATAGCCTTCTGGAAGGTTAAGAGAGTTCGGGCCTGCCACATTTCAAGAGCAGGGGCATTCAAGAGGATAGGGACTATCATAGAAAAGATGTGCTTCCTAGGTCCCCCTTTTTTTCTTCAGGGGGGAGAAGGTCAACAGGTCAGTGTTGACTACTGGCGGCTGCCTGGTCAAGTCCTTGCAGTATTCGTGGCAAGATTTCAGAAGTACCGTATATACTTGAGTATAAGCCGAATTTTTCAGCCCACTTTTTGGGCTGAAAAATTCCACTTCGGCTTATACTCCAGTCAACAAAAAAAACTTACCGAGTTGTGCGCGGCCGAGGCTTTGGTGCTTCCGGGATCGCGCGCACCTCTCCCAAGCCACCGCCGTCCGGAGACCTGCCGAAGTTTGGGGAGGTTTGGGGAGGTGCGCGCGCACCTCCCCAAACCTCCCCAAACGTCGGCAGGACTCCGGACCTCCGTGCCCTGCTTGCCTGCTTCTTTCCACAGCGAAAAGAAGCAGGCAAGCAGGGCGCGGAGGTCTGCTTCTTTCCGCAGCGAAAAGAAGCAGACCTCCGGAAAGAAGCAGACCTCCGTGCCCTGCTTGCCTGCTTCTTTCCACAGCGAAAAGAAGCAGGCAAGCAGGGCGCGGAGGTCTGCTTCTTTCCGGAGGTCTGCTTCTTTCCGCAGCGAAAAGAAGCAGGCAAGCAGGGCACGGAGGTCTGCTTCTTTCCGGAGGTCTGCTTCTTTTCGCTGCGGAAAGAAGCAGACCTCCGCGCCCTGCTTGCCTGCTTCTTTTCGCTGTGGAAAGAAGCAGGCAAGCAGGGCACGGAGGTCTGCTTCTTTCCGGAGGTCTGCTTCTTTTCGCTGCGGAAAGAAGCAGACCTCCGCGCCCTGCTTGCCTGCTTCTTTTCGCTGCGGAAAGAAGCAGACCTCCGCGCCCTGCTTGCCTGCTTCTTTTCGCTGTGGAAAGAAGCAGACCTCCGCGCCCTGCTTGCCTGCTTCTTTCCACAGCGAAAAGAAGCAGGCAAGCAGGGCGCGGAGGTCTGCTTCTTTCCGCAGCGAAAAGAAGCAGGCAAGCAGGGCGCGGAGGTCTGCTTCTTTCCGCAGCGAAAAGAAGCAGACCTCCGCGCCCTGCTTGCCTGCTTCTTTTCGCTGCGGAAAGAAGCAGACCTCCGGAAAGAAGCAGACCTCCGCGCCCTGCTTGCCTGCTTCTTTTCGCTGCGGAAAGAAGCAGACCTCCGCGCCCTGCTTGCCTGCTTCTTTCCACAGCGAAAAGAAGCAGGCAAGCAGGGCGCGGAGGTCTGCTTCTTTCCGGAGGTCTGCTTCTTTCCGCAGCGAAAAGAAGCAGGCAAGCAGGGCACGGAGGTCCGGAGTCCTGCCGACGTTTGGGGAGGTTTGGGGAGGTGCGCGCGCACCTCCCCAAACCTCCCCAAACGTCGGCAGGTCTCCGGACGGCGGCGGCTTGGGAGAGGTGCACGCGATCCTGGAAGCACCGAAGCAAGTCCTCGGTAAGCTCCGGGCGGTCACTTGCTTCGCGTCTCCTGAGGGAAGGGGGGGCGAATGGAGCGGGCGTGTTTCCCCGCCTGCTGGGCGCCGCGATTTGCCCGGGGAACGCGCGGGCCCCTAATGGCAGCGTGGAGCGAGGAAGCGGACAGCCAGGGCTTCCCCGAGAGCCGCGGCCACACAGGGTATTCCTGTGTATTCAGGTTTGCAAAATGGCGGATCGAGCCTCTGCTGGCGGCAGAGGCTTGCAGAATGGCGGATCGGCTTATACTCGAGTCAACTACTTTTTCCAGTTTTTGGGGGTGAAATTGGGGGTCTCGGCTTATACTCGAGTCGGCTTATACTCAAGTATATACGGTATTTTGCCACTGCTTGCTTCCTAGGGCTGAGATGTAGTCCTGGCCCGAGGTCAACCAGCTGGGACTAGAACTTGTAGTCTCCCATTTTCTAGCGTGGCGCTTTAACTAGGTCCCACTAGATGACAATATTGAACGGAAGGGACCTGGAGCATGCCTACTCTAGCCAACCCTCTGAGAGATCTTGGGGAGAAGCATCCCTGTGGATAACCCCAGACATGTAAGCAGTGGTGGGATTCAGCCGGTTCGCACCAATTCGGCAGAACCGGTAGTTAACCTTTTGTTGCCCAGGCCCAGAACGGATTTCCAGAAGCGGCATCCACGCAGAGAACCTGTTGTTCACCTATTTGAATCCCACCACTGCATTTAAGGCTTTAAAGGTAATAACCAGCACCTTGTACTGCACCTGCAAGAAAACTGGGAGCCTCTCCAGCTTATTCAATGGAGGCATATAACATGGGAGGACCTGGGGCACCCAAAACTATGCATACTGCCACCTTCTGAAAGAGTTGTAACTTCCTAATAGTCTACAAGGGCAGCTCCGCACAGAGCATGTTGCAGTAGTCCAACAAGAGTGACCAAGGCATGTCTTTTTTTTTTAATGAATTACTTTTTCAGCTAAGGACCTTGAAGTTGCCCATTAAAAGTTGTTAGCATTTTGGGCAGGACCCTAAGCATAAGGGTCAAATGATCACAGGCATCTTATTTCTGAACATGATTACCGGTATGTTGTTTCTGAATTTGCATGTATATCAATTTAGATGCGATTATGAAAATGGGTTTCATTCATTCTGTGCGATGTGATGCATTTCCTTTATTTCTTCAGTGACACATGTTTAACTTCAGCCTTTTAGTAACTACCTGGTTACTCTCTCTATTTTTAATAATATACGTATAGTAAGAAAGGTACTTTATGTATGTATAATGCATAAAGGTATAAATAAATATATAAATATAGGTATAAATATTCCTATAGCTATTCCATTCAATTAAACTCTAAAGTCCCCCGCCCCCATTAAGACTTTAATTAGAAAAACTAATTAAACACCTTGAATGAGGGGGGAGAGAAATCAGAGAGAGAAAAAGCAGATGAAGAAACAGCACAAAATAGCATGCGGTAAAGCTTTCTTTCCATTACTCATATGTTTATACAGCTAAATTATTCTTTACATTTCTTTTACATCCTTAGATTTCTGTATGTTATTGAAATTTTTTTTTAAAGCTGAAATGGTTGCAATAATTAAAGGCAACAGAATTTACCGGGGCAAGGAAGAGAGGAATCGGGATGCTTTAAATTCCCAATAATTTTATTCACAAAATAAAAACTTGAAGAAAACCCCGGGAAATATCTTAAGGAAATGGGGATGTCTGACAGTCAAATCTCCCACAATTATTTTAAAAAGCAAGGAGTTTAAATCTAGGAGGAAGTGAACTCGGTGAGCCACAACCGAGAAAAATGTACCGCTCAGCGTTAAAATCAGAAAGTAAACAAATTACCACCAACAAAACCAGTTCCGCTACATCTGGGAATACCTGGCCAGGATGGATCAGTAGGCATTTTAGAGAAGGAAATCAGAGAGGAGCAATCAAGCAATAAGAGACACACACACACACACACACACACTTCTAATGTTCCAGGACTGTTTCAGTTAGTGGGCATTTCAAACTGTCACTCCAGCAGAATCCTTACCTTTTTTAATGCATCCCTGTTGCATGGCCTGGCAGAGACACCCCCCTCCAAAGCCATGTAGCTTTTCCTCTTGACAAATAATAATAATAATAATAATAATAATAATAATAATAATAATAATAATAATAATAATAATAATAATAATAATAATAATAATAATAATGATAAGAAGGAGAAGAAGAAGAAGAAGAAGAAGAAGAAGAAGAAGAAGAAGAAGAAGAAGAAGAAGAAGAAGAAGAAGAAGAAGAAGAAGAAGAAGAAGAAGAAGAAGTTGGAAGGGACCTTGGAGGTCATCTAGTCCAACCCCCTGCTAAGGCAGGAAACCCTATACCATTTCAGACAAATGGCTGGCCAGTCTCTTCTTAAAAACTTCCAGTGTTGGAGCATTCACCACTTCTGGAGGCAGGTTGTTCCACTGGTTAATTGTTCTAACTGTCAGGAAGTTTCTCCTTAGTTCTAGGTTGCTTCTCTGCTTGACTAGTTTCCATCCGTTGCTTCTTGTCCTGCTCTCAGGTGCTTACTGCCACATCCAAGATGTTGTGCTACATTAACAGTTCAGAAAAATGATCATTATTTTATCAGAAAACTCAGTAAATCCTCTTTGGATGGGCTTTTGAAAGAGAAAATAAAGGATACGTTGAAAGGAAGCATGGGACCTAATAAGCATTGTCCCGTTTTGCTCAGCACAAGCAGGCTCTTTCTCAGGCAAAGGACATACCTAATAATAAGCATTATTAAGTTTGATCTCAGAAAATTTCAATGGGCAATAATGGTCAATGTCTTTCTAATGCGCTTCTTGGGGGAAAAAACACAGAGTGCCTCAGATACAGTATAGACACAAGGTAGACACTGAACGGTAGGTTTTCTTAAGAATGAAGGTGAACAAAAGATCAAAGGGGGGGGGGGGCTTTTCCGAGTTTCTACACATATCAATATCACGTGTATCATACTGACTCAGAAAGGAATTCTGAATATCCTGCATAGAGGTAATCGTCAACTTGCAGCAATTCATTTAGCGACAGTTCAAAGTTACAGCGGTCCTCACATTTACAACAGTTGCAGCATCCCCATGGTGATGTATTCAAAATTAAGGTGCTTGGCAACTGGCATGTATTACCAAAGCTGCGGCATCCTTGAGACATGTGATTACCATCTGCAAACCTTCCCAGCTGGCTGCTGACAAGCAAAATTGATGGAGAAAGCCAGATTCGCTTAACGACCACATGTTTCACTTCACAATAGTGATTTGCTTAATAACTGCAGCCAAAATGGTTGTAAAAATTGGCCACGACTCGCTTAACAAACATCCTTGATTAGCAATGGAAATTCGGGTCCCAGTTTGCGGTCGTAAGTGGAGAACTACCTGTACAAAGTTCATATAAGATATTTGAGAGAATGGATAAGCCTAGAAGCTATGGACAACTTACAAAATATACTTCAGCTCAATTTATATAGTGGAACTAAAGTGCTTCTACAGTTGAACCTATGCACAGGTTCTCCTTTGCTTTACATGCACAGGAACCTATCCTAATCATGTAAATGAAAAGTATAAATATATAATCTGTGTTACGTATAGTTTTCTAAACTCAGTCATTTTGCTTTCCCTGGAAGCAGGTAGAAATAATGGACATAAAAGTGCAATGCCTGCTTTTCTGGCTTGAATTCAACATTGGGTCTGGATTAGGAGTAGTTGATAGGAAAGCTGCATAAAATTCTCCCCTGCAGTACTGTATGCCACATTTCTCAAGATAAATTAGCTGCAACTACAAAATCTGACAACAAGCCCCAGGCACCTCATTTTGTGCCACCAGGAAATTTGAAGGCTGGCCTAATCCTTCTTGTTTTAAAGAACTACCGTGATAAATGTTGGGAGGTACACTGGAACTTGTCAATCACCATTGAATAATGTAGGGAGTGTTGGACAGCAGGAGACTCAGTGGTGCCACCCTTCCTAGCAGGCAATTGTCAAAAAGCCAAATATTCTGGGAGGGGCATCTTAGGGTGACTATGAGCAGGAGTTTGTAATCTACACTCATTGTTTCAACCGATAATTTTTGAAATCAAGGTTGAAATATCTCCCACACCCACTTTTGCATGTTGAACTGTCATTGTTTAATCTCCAGTAATATTTATCAGGTTACAAGTATACACTTTACTAGACAGATGAATTTATTAATTTGATGGTTGAATAACTGGTGGGACTATGACTTAACACTACATAGTGCTTTGGGTTAGGTTACCTGATTTTAGTATACCACTGTAATACAGAATAAAAAAAGCAAAATGTCTGTAAGGACCCAAGGGCCAAAGGATTTGAGAAAATGCAAGATATTCTATTTTTAAAATAACAGTCACAGACATTTTTATTTTTGCTTTTTTGAAGTGGTAAAATGTAAGAATTTAAGATGTGTGTGTGTGGGGGGGGGAACTACAATTTATTCCAGTTCTTTATTTTAGAGTGGTTTATGGTTCTTGGATATCTTCCTACCCCTAGGTCAAGAGCGTATTGTTATCTCTGTTTTGTGAAGGTATATAGAATCACTGTTTTCATTACAGGTGTGAAGTCCTTAGTGGCCCTTTCAATACTATAGGAGTCTTGATGGCAACCATAGATAAACCAAAATGAGGAGGGTACTCTATTTAATGCAAAGAGAGAGGTACACAAGAAAGGAAGAGACTTGTTTCCTTCATGTTATCCTGAACAGTTTATCATTTAAAACATGTTTTACCCAGCCTATTTTTTGAAGCTAAGGTAGTGACCCCCAACCTTTTGGGCACCAAGGACCGGTTCCACGAAGCGAGTTTTTTCCACAGACTGGAGAGGGCGTAGTTTTGTGTGCTGCCTGTATCCTGTGGATGGGCTTCGCTTGTTTGCATGGACCGGTTTCTGGCATGCCGTGGACCAGTGCCGATCCACAGACCAGAGGTTGGGGACCCCCTGAGGTAGTGGATCTGGGATGATTAAAATCAGGAAGGAGAGTCAGTTTTTCACATTATCCTTGCTTTTCTTTTGTATGTAAAGCAGATTTTTTTTTAAAAAAAAGCTTCTTATATCAGTGGAGCAAAAAATGGGTAAGCAATTATGTCAGCTTATCTAGTTTGGACCTAATAAGTATCATCAGATGGTTCCAGGGTTTTAGAACAGCAGCAGACAACTATTAGCTCGCAGTTCTCTGGACAAGAAAGAAACCTCCATGTGTAAAGTGAGCATTACAGAAGAGAAAGGACCCCCAGCAAAGCTATGTGAGAACAAATTCTCCTATGGTTACAGGAAAGCAGCATGATATCAGATTAGTCCATAATTAAATTGAGAAAGGGAAAAATTGTCTCTCCCACCCCCCCTCCCCCCAAAAAGCATGGCTACCATTACATCATTGTGTGGGAGAAAGGTGCAAAAATGTGATCCTTGATTTTATTATATTAAAGCTTATATTTGATAGACAGTATTTACTGGAATTTTTATAATGGCTTCATTAATTTGGTACAATAAATCTAGTTGTCAGAATATTTGTATCCTTTCAGCTTCTTTCCAGCTAGCCGGGAGAAGTCTGACACAAGAATTTATTCCTGTTTACAGCCTTCAGCAAAAATAAAACCAACCCACCATTTATTGGAAAAGGGACTAATTTTTCATTAAGGATAGCCGTTTTTAGCATTATTGTGACAGAAATCTAGAATTATAAAAATAGGCTCCAGACATTCTTGGACTTAGTCTGCCTATAAAATAGGAATATTGACCTGTATCCTGCTTTGTTGATAGACTAAACCAGTTTAGCAAATAATCCATATATTGATTCAGGTAGAGAACGGAATATGGCATATCTCTTGAATGTTAAAACAACTGAATAAATGTGGGAAATCTACTACTCTGTTGGGAAAAAATGTATATTGAATTAATTACTGAGGTATCTCTGGCAATAGACAAAAAATTCTTTGGAAAATAGCAATCAAGCTAGTTCATTGGAAACATATTGTTCATTGGGGAAACTTCAAACCAAAGAAAATAGATCATTTAAAAAAGGAAAAGAGGGAAAAATATAAAAACAAATGCCCGGGTAAAAAATGCATACTATGTGTTTATTTCCTTGAGACCTTTATATTGATTAGAAGCATATTATGATTATCTAACATGTTCACTTAATCTAATTGGACAAAAATGAGACTCAGTTGGGATTTGTTACTGCCACTATATAAGAAATGTCTAAACCAGGGGTAGGCAACTTCGGCTCTTTTATGACTCATGGACTTCAACTCCCAGAATTTGCTTAATAACTGCAGCCAAAATGGTTGTAAAAATTGGCCACGACTCGCTTAACAAACATCCTTGATTAGCAATGGAAATTTGGGTCCCAGTTTGTGGTCGTAAGTGGAGAACTACCTGTACAAAGTTCATATAAGATAGTTGAAGTCCATGAGTCATAAAAGAGCCGAGGTTGCCTACCCCTGGTCTGAACTGATATGAAGAAGAAGTCATAAGAGGCTAGATGTTTAGATGAGACTGGCTAAATGCTACAGGAATATATTAAATGACCAGAAATTATAGGAAACCAAACAAGACAGTAAATTGCAAGTATTATAATAGGTTTGCATATAAGTCAAACGTATCCATTTTTATGAACAATCGTAATATTTAGACAAAAATAAAAAATGTATTTCTCTCTCTAGAATTAATTCAGTTTGCATTACTTCTTTCCTTGATTAGTTTCCAACCACTGTTTCTCGTCCTGCCCTCTGGTGCTTTGGTGAACAACTTGGCCCCCTCTGCCCTGTGGCAGCCCCTCAGATACTGGAACACTGCTATCATGTCTCCCCTATTTCTACTTTTCTTTAGTCTGGCCAAACCCAAGTCCCGCAGCCATTCTTCGTATGTTTTAGTCTTCAGGCCTTTGATCCTCTTAGTTGCTCTTCTCTGAATTTTTTCCAAACTCTTAACATCTTTTTATGATATGGTGACCAACATTGGCTGCAGTATTCCAGGTGTGGTCTTACTAGGGTTTTATAAAGCGGCACTAATACTTCACGTGATCTCGATGCTATGCCTCTGTTTATACAACCCAGGATTGTATTAGCTTTTTTGGTTGCTGCTGGACACTGCTGACTCATAGTCAAGTGATTGTCCAGTAAGACTCAAGGTCCCTCTCACAGTTACTGTTTTAAGCCAGGTCTCGCCCTATCTGTACTTGTACCTTTGATTTTTCCTGCCTAAATGTAAAACTTTGCTTTTCTCCACACTGAAACACATTTTGCTCAGTAGGTCCCATTGTTCAAGTTTGTCTAGATATTTTTGGTTCCTGAGTGTGTCTTCTGGGGTGTTGGCTACTCCTGTCAGTTTGTTGTCATCTGCAAATTTGATGAGTTTTCCCTTCAATCCCCTCATCTACAGTAAGTCATTGATGAAGATATTGAAGAGTACTGGGCCTAAGACGGAACCTTGTAGTACCCCACTGCTTACTTCTCTCCATGTGGATGTAGTGCCATTGAGGACTACTCGTTGAGTACAGTTTGTCAGCCAGCTACAGATCCATCTGGTGGTGATGTTGTCTATTCCACCTTTTTCTAGTTTACCAAGGAGTAGGTTGTGGTCTACTTTATCAAATGCCTTACTGAAATCTGAATAGGAAGCTGTGAGTAGAATTCCCCGTTTCACTAGCTGCCATTGTGAGACAAGGTTTATGCCTCTTACTTGATGAAGCTGCATTTCCACAGCAAGGATGGTGTCTGGATTGCTTAGGCACTGACGAAATCTGTTTGCTCCTCCAAATTACCTTCTGCCAGCATTGTTATTGAATACATATGAGATACTGTACATTCTGAGCGTTCAAATCTTGGATGAGTACTTTATCACATGATATTTGATCTCAGAGTTTTCCATTTGGCATTATCACTGAATATTTCACATGGAATGTTATTAGTGTCTGATGTTATAATTTATGCTATTGCACTTCTTTCGTTTAAGCTATTAATAGACAGCCTGTACAGTCCCATGTTTTTGGTATGCTAATAGTATGTGTTAGGGCAACATAAGAGCAAGATATGTTGTGGGTGTCTATGTGGGGGATATCTGTCTGTCTGTCTGACTGTCTGTCTATCTATCTATCTATCTATCTATCTATCTATCTATCTATCTATCTATCTATCTATCTACCCAGCTCCTTCAAAAAAGGAGTCTGGGTGAAGTACAATATAAATAAATAACCAATAAGTAAAACAATGTAGAAAGATTAACATTAAAATTAATAAGTAAATTGGGGTTAATTTTTTAAAAATTATAGAATAATGACAATTAGACATCAAAAGAGGGAAAATCCTAAAATGGTCATTTAATGTTTGACTATTACGGGCATGGGGGGTTTCTCAAGGGACTAGCCGGCCCCACAATTGTGTGGTTATCTGTACACCCCCTATCCCCCCATGCAAGGCTGCATAGCCAAGTTTTGATGACTTTGTGGAAGGCCACCAATGGGAGCAGAATGTTCCACAAAGTGAGACTGACAACAGAGAGGGCTCTCTTCTTAGAACCCCACCAGTCAAAAATCTTTGACCGATGGGGTCTGTATCGTATTTTCCCTGCCTGGTTGAGTGAGACATGCTGGTGCGATTCGGTGAACCTCATTCTGAACATTTTTGGCAGGGGCAGGATTATTTTCCAGGAATTTAAATTGGGGTTCTCTGGATTTTCCCAGTTGGAGTCTGAAGGCAAATACATTTGAACTGGTGTTTTGAACTACTTTTCACCCATGCTTGGAGTATGTATGTACATGTTTGGCAACTATTTTAGAACAATCTCTCTGTCAAAGCTATCTCTGTCATTCGTGTGTTGAAACTGCATGCATTACAAATCTCTCTTCTAATACAGTATGCTTTCTCTTACAACCTATGGAGCTGGTGGTATGATGGTGCAGGGATAATCAGTCAACCCTTATAAATCCAAATGAGGTGTGGCTGAGACAGGCATACGGTGAAACAGTTTTTGTCAATGCTCTTAGAGTTTTATTGGAGAAAGACCACCTCCTAAGGGGCCCAAGCAACAATATCTGTTTAGTGCTGGTAATTGACAACAGACAGAAACCTAACCCTGGCCTCTTTTGAAGGTCTGTAACAGGTCAAAGGAGGGAAGGGAACAAAATGATGAATGCCATATGGCTTCACATTGTAAAACCAACTAAAGTTTGGTTGCTCTTGAATGCAACCTATTAAAGTTCCATTTATATCATAAAATGTTGGTTGCCATTACTACAACACTTATTACTTGCTTACTTGCACTAGGCACGACTGTATGATGCCATTAGTAAAGTACACAAAAGCAGGTGATATAACAATGAGTAAGACAATAATAAACTATTCAAAACCGAATGCTATGTGTTATTTACTTCTGAATACAACTGGATTTGCTATGAACTTCTGAAGTTATCTTATAAAGCACCTACATTCAACTGTGTCTATATCTTTGCTCTTACTTTGGCAGCATTATCTTAGTGGCAGTATGCACATACTGGATTATTAAAATTAAATATTCCTGATTTACTCCTCCAAAATTGTTTGCATGAAAAATACAGTGAGAACTTTACTGTAATAACTAAATGAATAGTACAGTAAAGTAGCTTTAGTATAAAAGTACAATAAATAAGTAATATTTTAAGTATAAAATGTGTAGGATCTCGAGCTAAATCCCAGCCTGTCATTGAAAACTTAACAACAGAGATGTCTAAGTAGGAAACTTCTTTTGAGAATGGCCCACTGCATCATTTCTTTTGTGATCTGATCTTCCAAAATTAAGGAAATAAAAATGCTAATCTTTCACAACTGTTAACCTAGGCAAGAAGAAAAAAAAGGAATGATGAGGCTTTTTAATAGGTTATTTGCATGTAGCCCCAAATTAACCGAGTTACCGCGCTTGGGGAAAAAAACCAACTACAGATTGCATTATATGCTGGAAATATATTTTAAAAATAAATGTTAATTGTAATAAAACATTGGATTAAAAGATGAGAAAACGTTCACCAGACAAAATTTGCTCCTCCAATTGTAAAAAATATTTTTATTGATTCATTAATCAGATTCTTGTTGATTTACCTCATGATCAGAGACGTCAGTTGTGAATCAAATCAGTATTGAAAAGTGTATGAATAAAGGAGTTCTTCATACAAATTTTGAAGAATAAATTTCTAAGGATTTAGGGTGGAGTGGATCCTAAACTCAATAAAGGACACCGTATTGGTACTGAAAACAGTATGGAGATCTCAGTTCACAAAAGTCCTGTGGGACTAAGCCAGCTTTTAATGATCCAAAATGCTTGCTTGCCTGCCTGCCTGCTTGCCTTTTCTTCTCTAACAGGAGTGAGTAAGAATGAATAAAGAATTGGCTTGTTCCCAACTATGACAAGAGCCAGTCTGAACCTTTTCAGAATTACGGCAAAAATAAAAACTCCAGTCTCATGCTTTCTGTTTCCTAAGACAAACTACCCTGGGCTGCTAATTATGCACTTCCAAACTGCATCTTTTAAAGAAATGTCTGTTGTTTGGTGAGTTGCTTTCCCTCTGGACGTTTCAGTTGCTTTATCTATTTTTCATTTTACTTTTTCCCCGTTTCTTCCCCCAACCCCCCAAATGGAGGTTTGTAAAAAATCCGTTTGAAACATCTTGTTTCCAGATGTAGGCCCCAAGTGCCCTGTCAAAGCTTCCTGTCCTGTTGAGTTCAGAGCAGATGGAATTACACAAGGTTTGGCTGACAAAATCCAATGTTCCATCTCCTTAATTAAACCCTGGGATGAAGAGAGTTTGCCCTGTTCCTGGCAAGATTATTCTTACTCCTGTCCCCAACATTGTAAATGAACAACTCATTAAAACCCCAGCATCCCTAGTGACGACCTGTCTCTTCAACAATTGTATTGCTGACCTCCTAACTGACTTGGTGGCTTTTCAGAGCCACCACCAATGAGGTGGAGTCCGACTATTTGTGAGTATTCCCCTTTGTAAATAAAGAATATTATATAAATATTGTTAAAGGTTTTAAAGGGAAGATGCAAGTGAACAAAAACTAATATAAACAAAGAAAAAGTCAAAGGTGCAGGAAAAAAAAGGTAAAAAGAAATCAAGGTCGTTTCTGATTTTCTTTGCAGAAAATGCAAGCAGGATTACAAAGTTACCTCTTACTCTATGGTTATAAAACAGAAAAGCTTATTTTGTTTTATTCTCTTTTTTCTAATCATAAAAACCAGAATTCATTAATGCATTTTTTTTCTGTTTCATGCAAAAAGTCTGACTTTCCAGTTAGTCATAAATGTAGATATTATCTTTTTTTCTAATCAAAGAAGTTAATTTAGCTATCTCTGCACTTCTATCATCTTTACCAACCATTTGTGCATTGTGAGTAGTATTCAACCTTTCCACTTTTGAAACATATTATAATTATAAAAAGACAATATGTTCATGATGTTCATCTGTCTGTCTATCAGTCCCAAAAGAAGAGCCTCTGATTTCAATTGTACTTCAGTCTTTAAAATCTTCTGAATTAATGCATGTATTTGTGTGCAAAATTTTTGGGATTTTTTTAACATATCCACTGAGCAAGATAAAATGTCCCCTCATATTGTTCATATTTCCAACATAGATTTGAAGCAACTAAAGGATATGTTGGGGTATGCATTGTGGCATGTGATTGTGCCTTCCATTATTTTAACAAGAAAAAGCTAGCAACAATTCTCCACCCCAACAAAGTCCTATTTGGAAAACATTTTTTTTTCTTATGATAGACATGCACATTTTGTGTGACCAAAATTAATGTAGGAAAAAGAAGAGGATAAAAAATTGAAGCTGTCAGCATTCAACATAGCATAATAACTTGATCTATTTTGGCTGAATAGTAGGGTGAATTAGTAGGGTGAATTAGTAAATTGACTTGCGATATGCATTCATTCTGGAACAAATGAATCAAGATCAAATTCATTTTTTCCATTTCTGCTGAAATAAAATGACCATAGTTCCAAATAAGTAATTAAAGGACTAGCCATTCATATTGCTTCTTCTTTATTGATTCAGAGATGTTCTCAATGGAATATCCTTTATAATAGAAAATAGCCATTGGGTCTTTAAACTGACAATAGATTATATCAAATACAACAATTCTATTTAAATCTCTTGAAAATTTAATACTGTGGGCTTAATGTCACAAAGTTTACAATCTGGCCTTCTTGTTGCATGTTGTCTTGGTAGTATACTTGATTCCTTCACTAAAGCAATGGGCGATAGAAGCAAACGAGAGTTATTGAAAAGAATTGTGTGAGCTTTCTCATCCTGATGACTTGTTTGCCGCTCCCTGATATTTTGGGAGCAAAATTCTTGGAATTCTGAAGCACAAGTCCCAGAGCAATTACAGGGTGACTATTGAGAAAGACAGAACTGAGTAATGAATGTGATTTTAACAGGAGGACCAACCCATTTTGAATAATAAAAATGAATCCAGTAATTAATGTTTTTTCCCCTCTTACAAATTCAAATGGACCAATATTATAAAAAAGGATAATCAGGAATAGTTATTCTCCATATGCATTTTGAGATACTTGACAGCTACAAATCAAACACATCCAGTGACATTTGCTGTCTGGAAAAGCAGTTATGTTGTGTTTGCGGGCCATTACATTCATATGCACAAGAATCAGTTTTCTCCTACTTCTAAACTTCATGTGTTCAGGGACCTGAGCAAAACTGATTGAAAAGCCCTAGCAACATCAGGAGTACAATTCAAAAGACACATAAGACACTACCTTTCCTAAGAGGAGTTGTGGAAAGGGTAATGTCCTCATCTATTTATTGTGAAATTTCCTCTTACACTTCATCAACTCCAAGAAAAATCACTCAGACAAGTACAGCGGCTTAAAAGCACAATAGAAGTGTTTCCAAAGAGTTGAGCCTGCATAAAAGAAAAGAAACACTGACTGCCTCCTAAACTATACATGTGGTCCCTGTTTAACAACCACAATTGGGACCAGCAACTTGGTTGTTAAGCAAAGCAGTTGCTAAGTGTAAACCGTGACTGTGGTTATGATTTTACCTTTGCTTTACAGACCTGCGAAGATTGTAAATAAATAAATAAATAAATAAATAAATAAATAAATAAATAAATAATAATAATAATAATAATAATAATAATAATAATATTTAATTTTTATACCGCCCTTCTCCCGAAGGACTCAGGGCGGTGTACAGGGCAATACAATAAAATACAATATATAAAAATTAAAAGAAATATTAAATACAACAGCCCAATTCAATAGATTAATACAAAACGTTAAAATACCCCTAAACCCATCAGACCAGGCCGGCTTGTTCAAAATGTGAGGATTGGTCATACCGGTAGTTACTTTTTCATTATTGTTGTAACTGCAAGCAGTTGCTAAATGAGGCAGTTGTTAACAGATGTATTCAAGGCTTGGTACTACAGTTTTTCTTGTGAAATTTGACAATAAGGCCTAGCTTAGGACTCTCTGAACTGGCTTTTTTTTTCTTTTCCCTGTGAATACAGAAACAAGGCCTGATACCAGTGGAAAGATGGCAGAAGAAACTGCACGCCAGCAGCCTGAAAAGGCTTAAAGAAAAAAATACAACTGGAGTTGGAGGGAGCAGTAGGAAACCACAAGATTTCTGAGGTACCGTAGGCTGTATTTGCATTCACCGTTGGGAATATCTAGGTTTGGGTCAGAGTAGTTTTTTACTATCCCGAAGAGGCCCTATAAAGAGCTGCTTATAGGGAGCTAGTGATTATAAAGGAAAGGGAGGCTTGTCAAGTTTGTAATGGAAACTGTTAGCCGTTTGAAATAGGGAGAATAAACCATGACTAATAACACAATTTTTATTGTAAGATTCCAGTAACCGAATCTTGCAAGCCTGAAAGTATTTCTCCCTTCACTTTCTTTTACTCTCCAGAAAACTAGAGAGAGCCCCTTCTGAAAAGCGTCTCACATCTCCTCTCCTTTTGTGGGCTGAGGTGCCTTTTGCATGAGGGGTTATCTGTGGTATTTCCTCCTGTTTCTCTAGGTCAGGGGTGTCGAACTTTGACAACTTTAAGACTTGTGGACTTCAACTCCCAGAATTCCGCAAGCAGCCATGCTGGTTGGAGAATTCTGGGAGTTGAAGTCCACATATTGTTAAGGTTGGACACCCCTGCTCTAGGGTGAATCCCACATATCATTTACACTGTGAGAGAAACGGAAGTGACCCCTGGACTATGGAGTCCTCAACCCTTTTAGGAGTGACAAGCCTGTTTTGTAAACCTTTGCACCTCTAAAGCCTCCCTTGTGTAATTTATCCCTTTGATGACATTCGGGCTCAGAATCAAACAGGAGTCTCTGTCCTGGATGTTCCTGTTTCTGTGCAGCAGAGTAATATGCCTTGCAGAGCAATCAAATCAAGATGTTTCCAATCATGGAACTGCATTATAAGGAGACTTTTCTTCCTGTTTCTTGCTTTTCTACCATAACACAGGGTTCAGAATGGCTGTGAAAAGAAATAGCATCCCCCTCAATCCAGCTCACCTGCCTGAATATTTGCTGATTTCAGTTGTTGTTGTTGTTGTTGTTGTTGTTGTTGTTGTTGTTGTTGTTAATCACAGTGCAGAGAAAGCTAATGAGCAACCTGGGGAAGAATTCCAACTTCCTGGTCCAGTTGTGATTTCATAGAGAAGGCACGATTTCATAGAGAAGGCAATGATTCTAATTTACTCTCATTTTTTAAATGACCAAAACGAAGATTATTGTTTCCTTAGGCCAAAGGGTGACTTAACAGTTCATAATATTCTCAGTGACAGAGGACCTTTCCCCTTCTGCTGAATTTAAGTCTTTTCTACCCAATCTTGAGTTGGCAGAAAACTATACCAGCACAGAATTTGCCATCCCTATTACTGATCCCATCCTGCCTTTATTGCTACTCAGTGCAGTCACCTGACTTCTGAACGAGGAATAATAATTTCCAAGAATTTCTCTGTTGCCCAGGAGGCACCCAATTCCCCAGACAGCAGGAGGAAAACAGCCAGAATTTTATCCAGCAATTGCAAACCATTAGCATTTGATTGCATGTCGTGCCTTGCTTGCATGCAAGCTAGATGAAGGACCCCTAAGCTAGAGTAACTTATACTTTTCTACTCAAGAATAAGGAAATAGGGTTACATCATGGTTTCTAATAGTAAAATGAGGTAATTATAAAAAGGAAGTTGTAATATATTGGGATTTTTACTTGAACTGATTCACATGTCTGCTTGAATGCTGCTTAAGGTTGCTCAATGGTGTGTCTGTGTAACAGTCACTGACTAAGCCAGACTTGTTGTCTCCAAGAAGATCATTGGATGATTTGGGGCAGGAATGGATTCTTTTTAAACCTATTGGCCGCCGCCTAGTGGCCAACCGTATAAGTAGCTGCGCAGCAGCCACTGTTTCAGTTCTGTTCCTGTTTGCCTCAATAAAGCATGTTCCTGTTTGCAACCTACTGTCTCGCTTATTACCTGCAAAGAACCGGCTACACAACAGAAGTTTTCACCATGGAACTTCAGTTCAAGGCTTCTCCTAATTGGCATGGAGTTCATTTTCTGCTGCTTATACCTGGTTTATTAAGTGCAGTTTTATCACACAAGTTATTTCAGTATTTTTCATAGTATTGGCCTAATTTACACCATCTTTGAATTATTTAATAAATCCCTCCAGAGTGATAAAACCTAACAGGTATCAGACACAGTGTTTTTCAACCAAAGCAGTTTTATAATGTGTGGACCCCGACTCCCCAAATTCCCAGCTTTCCATATATCTTAAAATTCCTGAGATTGAGAAACACTGCCTTAGACAATGGCAGGATAAGTGAGAAAATAATAGAATAGAACAGAGCTGTAAGGGACCTAGGCAGTCTTCTAGTCCAGTGGCTCCAGTGGTGAGATTTAGCCGGTTTGTACCACTTCAGCAGAACCGGTAGCTATTTTTTTGTTGTCCAAGTCCAGAATAGACTTCTGGAAGTGGCATTCACTCGGAGAACCAATTGTTCACATATTTGAATCCCATCACTGAGTGGCCCCCAACCTTTTGGACACCAGGGACTGGTTCTGTAGAAAGAGGTTTTTCCGTGGACAGGAAGGGGCATGGTTTCGTGTGCTGCCACCATCCTGCAGATGGGGCTTCACTTGTTTGAGTGGCCCAGTTTTTGGCAGGCTGCGGACTAGTGCTGATCCATGGACCGGGGTTGGGAACCCCGTTCCAGTCCAACCCCCTGCTCATATAGGAGACCCTGGCCTATACCATTTCAAACAAGTGGCTGTCCAGTTTCTTCTTAAAAGCCTCCAGTGATCAACACTAATCCAGCTATGGGCTACCTAAGCCTGTTTCCCTCAGAAACTGTGGACAGAATGAACGCAATATCCACAGGGATGCAACAACAACAACAACAACAAAAAGATACTGCCAGAGCATGTTACTTCTGTCCTTAAGCAAAGAAACAATAAGAGGTATGTGGTAAGAAAATATTTATTATGAAAAGTGACGGAACTCGATTAAAGTTATGCATAAAGTTATAAAGTTTATAAAGTTATGGTTAAATTGCCTTTTGAAACTTTCCTCCACAATGAAATTTGAACAAAATTAAGGAGAGGATAAAGAGACCATTTCATTAGATATCTTTTTTGGGGAATGGGATTTTTTTTTGGGGGGGGATATTTCTTATGACAAAAACATGGACTGTCCCCATTGCTTGGCTACCTATTGCACTTGATAAAATTTGCCAGGAAATGTGTAAGAATAATTTCCCACCTTTCACAGTATCTTTGTAGAGTCATTATATGGAATTATATGCAGTAATTCCCTTTTTATTATTTTCATGTAACCCAAACATAATACACTTGTAGTAGTCCTGGATAGATTAAAAAATTAGCAATCACATTACAATCAGCCTATCTATTGCAATAGGTTAATTTATCATTCCATTCCATTCAAACACATCTTGATTATCATTCTATTTTTGTTTCTATTGTTGTGACTCTTCCAGTTGTTTTAGTATATTTAAAAATATTTTTAGTTTTGTGCATTGGTTCAAAAGCATGGAAGATAGATTTAGAAAATAAGCATATTGATTTGTTTACAAAAATATGGAGAGTACTCGGAGAGCGCTATTACTCTATTTTTTTTTAATTCAACAACAAATGGCGTGTGTCCTCAATATGACAGTTTGTATGCAATATGTAACTATAGCCCATTCTATTAGACAAAAGACAATTTGTATTTGCTTTTCAATAAGTGTAGTTTGGGTTAAGGGGTTGGGTTTTCTTTTTGATTTGTTTTTATTTAATAATATTTGATCACTTTTACAGTGGGGATCCTTGGAAGATAAGAGGATTGGAAGGTAGAACTCTGAGAGAATAACTTCCTTTTTTAAAAGTTAAAATTGATGGTGGTGGTGGTGGAAATGAAAAAAAAAACAAAAAAGGAGTTTTGTCTTGTTATCTTGGTCTAGTTTTCCCACAGGTAGCAATTACAAATGGCTCAATAGAAAAAGGCTCTAGATGGAATTCTTTCTGTCATTCAAGTATTCAAACAAGAAAAAAAATCAGGCTTTGTGACATTTATTTATTTGTTCATTTGTGTAGTATTCAGCTTCTACTCTTGGGAGGAATCACCTCATTTATAGTGCCTCTTTTCTTTATTGATTATATCTATTGTTGCAGAGAGTGAAAATGATCGTTGTGAGAATTATTACATTCATGTAATTTTAAAAAACAAATTCTTGCAGCTGTTTTATAATATATAATTGCGTGTGATTTAGAAATTTAGAATTCTTCAAGGTTAGATTTACCTTACTAACAAGGTCTATCTAAATTTTACACTTCTGAATTATTTCAAAGTTAGTAGGACATTATAAACATTACTTCCTCTATATCTTCATCTTTAAGGGACAATAGCATTTCTTCATTTACAGACAATTAAATAATAGCTCTGACGTGTTTTGAGATAGTATTCTTCCCTTTATAAAACATGGATATGAAACCAGGGAAGGATATGATTTTTTATTTAATTTTAAAACATTTGTGCATCTGCCCATCTTAAAATTAGTTCTGGATAGTTTACAATCAAAAATAAAACAATATGTACAACAATAAAAACAGTTGTAATTATTGGTGCCATTTTTGCTAGATTTCAATAATGAACCCTTAAAAATGATTTTGTAGATTTTTTTTATGTGTTAATCATTTTGAATCATATCTATTGATCTTGTTAAATAGGATCATATTCAGATGTCGACATAAAGTATACAGTAATTGTATATTTAAATTGTATTATATTGTAACTGCTTTTCTTTGGTTTAAGATTGTTTGTCATTCTTAGTCACCTGTTTGAGCTGGGCAGCTATAGAAATTGAATAAATAAATAAATAAATGTGATTTTTAAAAATATTTTGTCTCTTTATTGCGGTTGTTTATTTGTATGTGTGTATATATGTATCTAACGGATGCGGTGGCTCAGTGGGTTAGGACGCTGAGCTTGTCAATCAGAAGGTCGGCAGTTTGGCGGGTCGAATCCCGAGTGCCGCATAACAGAGTGAGCGCCTGTTACTCGTCTCAGCTTCTGCCAACCTAGCAGTTCGAAAGCACGTAAAAATGCAAGTAGAAAAATAGGGACCACTATGGTGGGAAGGTAACAGCGTTCTGTGTGCCTTTGGCGTCTAGTCATGCCGGCCACATGACCACGGAGACGTCCTCGGACAAGCGCTGGCTCTTCGGCTTTGAAACAGAGATGAGCACCGGCCCCTAGAGTTGGAAAACAACTAGCACGCATGTGTGGGGGAACCTTTACCTTTACCTTTTATATGTGTATCTATAGAAAGAACATATGCAGAACACTTTTATTATCGTGAATTTTGTAGCAATCATTTTTTTCTGAACCACAGCTTCTCTCACTTAATCTTAATTCCATAAAAGAATTCTTTCCATACAGGAAGTCCTCAGCTTACAACCATTTGTTTAATGACCGTTCAAAGAAACAGTGGCCCTGAGGAAAGAGAGTTATGACCTGTCCTCACACTTATGACCCTAAACAGTATCCCTGTAGTTGGATGATCGAAATTTGGGTGCTTGGAGATTGGCATGTATTTATAACGGTTGCAACATCCTGGGATCGCATGATTGCCATTGACGACCTTCCCAGCCAGTTTCTGACAAGCAAAGTCAATGGGGGATGCTGGATTTGCTTAACGACCACAGGGTTCCCTTAACAAGTGAAGTTATTTGCTTAACTGAAGCATGAAAGGCAGTAAAAGTTGTAAAATTGGGGGTGGCTCATTTAACGTCCTTGCTTAGCAATGAAAAAAATCTGATCCCAGTTGTGGCTGTAAGATGGAGACTTACTATATTTTCACTAATCAGTGGACTTCTGTGGCACTTGATGACATCATTCTTCCACATCCTTTTTCTCTATACCCACATTCCATTCATTCTGTTTGAATTCATCTATCTCTTTAATATACTGTTTCGTGCTTTGCTTCCAGAAGTTGCTTTACTTACATCTCTTCTGTAGAACTTCTTTTTCTTGATTGTAACAGGTGGGAACAGTCGTGACTGAATTCCATTTTGTTATTTTCAGTAAGACCATCGGTGTCTTAAGCATATCTTCTGTACTTTTGGTCTTAAGGTAGCCTAGCAAACCAGAAGCTTCCTGTGTAGACTTGTCCTGAAACCAAATTTATGGGGATTTATTTTCCTGCTTTAAAGTTACTCATTTCCTTTTTACGAAACGATCCATTCTCTTTCCGTCAGTTGCCTAAACTGCAGTGCCTGAAGTCTAGTCTTTGTGTAATATTCTTTTCTCCTCTGTCTATGATCTGAGAGTTCCAGTCCTGTTTTCTTTCCTGTGTCAGGAAGAAAGAGGCAGCTGGATAGTGCTTTCCACTCATCACTTCTATACAACTTATAGTATGTTTTCCTTTAATTCCATTACCATATACTTCTCTTCTGTTTATTATATCCTTCTCTACTGAGTCTGTAGTGCCCGAGTCTGAATTCTATACATTATTGGCATTCTGTACTGTAAACACAGCATGTAATATGAATACTAGTTTCATTTTAGATTTAGAATATACTTTGAATTGCGTCTCTCTCTCCCTCACACACACACACACACACACACACACACACACACACACGGCTATTAGATATTTATTTATTTTTATTTATTTAGGAAATTTGTATTGCTGCCTACTTGCACGTGGCGACTCAAGGCGACTTGCATAAATAGATGTAAAAGAAATATATCAGGACCTATGATATTAGGATTGATGAAAACATTTTTTCATAAACATTGTCATTTCACATTATATAAACCGTGCAATGTCGCCTTTGTTCTGGTTCACACTGCTCTCGCAAGCTCTAAGAAGTGATTCCATAGAAGCTTGAACTCACAAATTCCTAGGATTGGTAGTATTGATTATCCATGATATTCTCAGGAGTCTTCTCCAATATCAAGCTGAAAAGCATCGCTCCTGTTTCTCTCCCATTTCTCCAAATTCCAATGTTCACTTCCATAGAGTTCGCAAGGAAAACTGCTGTCTACACAATGCCAATCTTTATAGGAACAGATGGATGCTGTGATCTGAACAGGTTTTTCAAAGGCTTCATGGCTACTTTATCAAGGACTAGTCTCTGACATGTTTTTTGACAGCTGAATTCTTTATCATTCATAATCCTAAAATGAAAAAAATGCCATCACTTTAATATCTTCATTGTCAGGTCTAAGGCTGACTGCTGTCAGTCGTCTTTGTATTTAATCTTAATCTCAATGTTTTTATCTTACTTCCATTTTTTCCCCTTTTAATTTAATCTTAATCCATTTTCCTTTTGCCTTTTTTAGCTATGAGAGTTAGGTCATCAGCATAATTTTTGATATTTCTTAAATTGTAAAATCAAATTCATCTTCCTCCAATCCAGCTTCCCTCAATATATACACAGTATATAAAATGAATAAATAAGGGAAGAGTACACAGCCATATCTTACATCTTTGCTAACAGTCTATTTTGCTATGTTCAAACTGGATTGTGGCTTCCTGATCTTGTATACGTAATTAATTTACTAGAGGGACGTGTGATATATGATCATAAAGTTGGACTTGGTGTATTAAGTAGCTGTTTCTTTCTTTCTTTCTTTATGCTGGTGTATGGCCATAATAAAGGTTTGCATTTGATTCCTTCTTTCTTTGATTCTTGCTTTGATTATAATATTTTGTATCCCCAGCAGATATATACATATGCAAAGTATACTTTGGCATGCAATATATGTCTCCTAACATATATCTTTCAAGTCATGTATTCTGTCCTCTCTATACTTAAATGTATTTGCCATGGAAAACACATTTAAATTTACTGCATAATTCCAAAATAAGCAAGTTCCATAATTAGTGATTGGCTGTGCTTTATCAGGTTAGAGAAAGTCCTAGCATATTTGCACATATGTTAAACTTGATGAGTGTTAAACCAGGTTAGGTTTTCTTGGTTGGAGAAAATGACTAAAAAACAAATAGACTTTAAGCCAGAATTATTTTTGTTAGGAATAATAGGAGCAAATTATGAGAAAGATTGTAGTTATTTAATTTTACACGTACTAACTGCAGCAAGAATTGTATTTGCCCAACATTGGAAAAATGAAAATTTACCAACTGAAGAACTATTAATTAAAAAATATTTAGGGTGTCCAGAAATGGACAGATTGCTCTTAAAGATAAAAGAGAAGACTCAGTGTATTTTAGAACATGGGATAATTTCTATCAATGGCTAGAAACATGAGTTAGAGAGAAAGGAATGTGATATGTAACTTTGAATATATATTAGTAAGAAGACTATTGAGTGATTAATTAACATATTGTTTATGATAATTAACTATTATCTATTATTTCTTGTTAAACACATGAACCCAGACGTTATGCTGTTCGCTAAATATTGAGAATGTTATTTGGAAAAACCCTAACCCCAACCCCAATCCTAATCCTAACCCGAACCCAAATCCCAATCCCAATCCCACCTCATTCCTAACCCTATAAAAACTAATGCAATTTATACTCCTCCCCCCCCAAAAAAAACAGGTTAGGTTTTCTTAAAGCTTGGTGTATTGTGTAAACTCAGCCTATTTGTTTAGTTCATAGTTCAGGGTAGGTATGATTAGTCATTGTAATACTACATAATGAGTTTACTCAGATTCTAAAAAAAAAGAAAGAATAATAAACCATGTGTCATTCCTTCCTTCAATTAAATCATGCAACAGTTCACTTACCATGCATCTTTAATTCCCATGTGTTGTAACCTGATGGAAATTATGATAGGTTGTTTTTGATGTGAAGGGTATATTTGCTAGCGTAATGTCAGACGGCACTGAAGCAAAAACGTATATAAATGTAAGAATGTGTCTGCGTTTCATGAAAGTGCAAGGTCTGCGTCTATCAGGAATTGGAACTGTGGAAAAGAAAGTGTCTATTCTGACAAGAGAACGAGAGAACAATGAGAGATTCTGGCTTGTCCCGCACGCAGAGAATTAGAGGGAGAAGCTTTGTGTTCTGTTTTTTCAGAAGAGGTTTAAGTAACATTTCATTAGGTTAGTTTATAGCAGGGATCTTCAAACTTGGCCCTTTTATGACTTGTGGACTTCAACTCCCAGAATTCTTCAGCCAGCATGCCTATCTGAGGAATTCTGGGAGTTGAAGTCCACAAGTCATAAAAGGGCCAAGCTTGAAGATCCTTGGTTTATATATAGTCTTGTCTAACTCACCACGTTATGAAATGTAAATTGGCAAAGAGGACCAAAAGAAAAAAAAAGAACGCAAAATTCTTTGGATCCAGACAATTTGTCTTCTCTCTGCTTTCATTCCCCATCCCTTCTCCAGATTATTATTTGTTCCAGCTGCATATCTGGGGGATACCTTTTCTCTTTTACGTCTGCAAAAGACTTGTAATATTCACATCCCCAATAGGAGAGAGGGAGTAAGAACATCTGGATGACACGGGGGGGGGCATCTTGCCGTTCTGGCTCTTTGAAAAAAGAAACATTCTGTTTTCATTTCCCCCCCCCTTGCAGGGTCATGTGACATGCTGCTCTTGAAAAGTTGGAGGTTCTCAATTGGCTGCAATTATTGGAATCTTTATTTTGTTTGGAAGAGAGAGACTAACTCAGAAGTTGTAGACTGTTCAGTTAGTCATTTTAAACAAGTTATTTGATCGCTGGTTTTCTTGGCCCAAGGCCAGCCAGGATGATGTTACAGCAATACAGCAGATATAACAACAGAAACAAAAAAATAACCAGATGAACGGAAAACGATTGCATTTACATACAGAATTACAAAGTCAAATAGAAATTCCATATGGCTGAAACTACTCGGCAAGCGTGACACCCAATACCTGTAGTTCAGCTCATCAGAAAATAAATCAAGTAAAGGAAAAGAAAAGAAAAGAATATGTTTAAGGTTATTGAGCTGCATGCAGTGGGCAATGATAAATCTAAAACAGATACTCATCATAAAATGAATTGCCCATTATCAGAACCGATGCCATTGAAATGTGGCAGAATCCAATCAAACTTAAGTATTTTAAAGACTTTTTTTTCTTAGTTTGTAATTATTTATATTCCAATATTTAATACCCTTAAGATTCAAGGTGCGTAATTTTAATGGAATGGTACTTATATAGTTAGTTTCATTATAAATAGTCTTAGAGTTATGACTACTCGTTCAGTGACCATTCAAACTTGCAATGGCTCTGAACAAGGGGGACTTATGACCAGTCCTTAGAGTTCTGAGTGGTTGCAACCTCCTCACGGTCGTGTGATTGTCAATTCAGATGTTCTCTGCCAGCTTCCCACAAGCAAGGTCAGGGTGAAATCGGAAGTCGCAGTCACGTGAAGTGCTTCATTAATGACCTGCGTGTTCCTCACTTAATGACAGCAACTGGGAGTGTCATAACTAAGTGACACAGTCACATGCCATCATGCTTTACGATTGCATCGCTTAGTGATAGCAATTCCAATTGCCCCAATTGCCATTGTAACCTGTATGTAACTTATTGTAACTCTGTGTAAAGAATCCCCTTCATTGGCCATTGCCTTGTTGTGGTGAAGGGGCCTGCTCAGCAAAAAAAAGCTAAGCTGTTCAGGGCCACCCAAGACAGACTGGTCATGGTGCAGACAACTTCAAAATGGCTATGGAGGCCCAGTGTTAAGACAGAATAAGAATATTTCTACAGCAGGCTTGGCCAGCCAGCTGGAACTGAGCAGATCACTGTCCTCCAGACTGTATCATTTGGGGGGGACTTTCTAAAGTTGGAGTTTTCGCAATCTCTTGGACTCAGCAGAGAAGGTACAAAATGGGGAGACAAGCAACTCGTCTTGCCTTGTCATAAAACAGTTATGTGGGCTATAGAACAGAAGCTGAAAGAATTTTCACATAATAAATTCCTTTGTAGTAAATATTACTATTAACAGCTCTCGGGAACCAGGAAGGCTATGGTTTGTGAGACGTTCCTGCCATCTTACCTCCATCACTCAATTTGTGAATTCTTCATAATACTTAAATAATTCCAACTTACCGTACTTTCATTTGCTCCACTTATCACTGACTTTACAGTGACACCCTTCTTAATTTGCTCTCCTACCTCACATAACTGAAATCCGGATGGCCCCCGACCTCCGCACCTTCCGGCGCGACTTAAAGACTTACCTATTCCAGCAGTCTGGCCTGGCCTGATAGCTCTAATTGGGGTCCCAGTTTGTTTTGATTATTGTTTTTCAGTACTGTTTCATTATGTTTGCCTACCTTACTCTGTACACCGCCCCGAGTCCCTCGGGAGAAGGGCGGTTTATAAAAACAAATAAATAAATAAAATAAATAAATAAATAAGAAAATGGTTTTTAATCACTTTTCAATACTGTGAGTTAAGGTGGGTGAGGAGCATAGTAGCTAATCCCTTGCTGATTGGACCCACTTTGTTTTTAAACTGCCAGAGGCTGCTGGGAAAAGCTACAATACTGCAAGTTAAGGTGGGTGGGGAGCATAGTAGCCAAGCCCTTGCTGACTGGACCCTCTTTGCTTTTTGTTCTTTTGGGACATCTGGTTCTGACTTGGCCGCCTCCTAATAAGGTCATAGTTTTATTTTTCCTTAATGCCAAGAAAAGGTAGTAAAGATCATCCAAATGTTTCTCCAGCTATGATATTTTTTGGGGATTACTCTACTCTACTCTACTTTGCCTTACTCTACTCTACTCTGCTTTACCCTACCCTACTCTACTCTACTCTACCCTACTGTACTCTGCTCTGCTCCTTTCCACTCCACTCCACTGGAAAAGGAGGGGGAAAAAAACAAGTAGACAAGTTTCCTGCTTTTGTTGAATGAGGAATCATGCTCACCTTTTATCTTCACTTAAACAAAAGTTTATTGTTCTGACAGCTGAGAACCTTGTTTTGAGGTGGTAATAGCTTCACCTTGTAACCCTTTATGCACAGGCCAGTATTTGCATAGTAGCACCTATTCTGTTCTCTAGATAAAAGTTGAGGTCTGGAATAAGACGGCAGCACTGCTTGCACAATTCTGATCCTTGTAAGTACAGAAGAATTACGACATCTGATATCTTTCTCAAACCTTCATTGCTTTTCTCCCAAGTGCTGATTTGCAGCATCTTCCTGATTCCTATACAGTCAATAGTCCTAAAAGGCAGAAACTATCCACCACTTTAATATCTTCATTGTCTATTCTGAAGTTGTTCTATTTTTTTTATTGTGCTCCTTGCAGCTAATTTGCATGTTCAGCTATCAGAATAGTATCATCAGCATAACATAAATTCTTGACATATCTTCATTCTGTTTTAGAGCCACACTACTCATCTTTTTCCAATTCTTATTCTCTTAATAGATATTCGGAACACAGTTTGAATAAATAAGGAAGTATACAGCCTTGCCTCAATCATTACCAACCTGGAATCGATCTTCCTCATTCTGTCCATACTCCGACTTCCTGACCAGGGTATAGATTCCACATGAGGACAATCAACATAAAGAAGATTTTAATCTAGCTATGACCTAAACTCCATTAGTAATCTAAAAAATCCTCAGCATTTCCTCAGTAGGAAATTTGAGGGCCTCATAATCCAACACTGTATCGTCAATCGTTTTATATTTTCTCCCAATGACTTTTCTTGATAAATGCCATACCTTCTCACACTCGGTAGGAAATTATACTTTTGCCATCGTCACTGATGTGATTGTCTGCCCTCATCGTTGTCCTATATCGCAGCATTCATTCTCAGTCTCCTTTAAGTTGCTTCTCATACCAATCACAATAAACGCGTAGGTTGTATTGTGACTATGTCCACTAAAGTTTATATAGCAATTCTCAGTGAATTGCAGTATGTTGCTATATAAAACTGCAGTCTCTATTGCCCTTCATTCCAGGACTAGCTTGTGAATGAGTAATTGGGATTGATCAGTAACTTGGTAAAAGAACCTACTTTTTGTACTCAACACTGTCATAGGCTTCTAATAAGAAGAACGTGATAACATTTTTTGAAAAAGAGGAAATGGTCACTCTCTACAGTGTTGAGGTAGTAGTCAGATTGGCCCAGTCTGCTTTCTATCTAAGATTGACAAGAGTGGTTCTCATTTCCTCTCCTCCTTAACTAACCCTTCCTATATATATATATATATATATATATATATATATATATATATATATATATATATATATATATATATATATATATATATATATATTCCCCTGTTGAGTAAATTGGACCCAGTGTGTAGACTTGGTGGTTTCCTGTTCTCCTCCCCTTCATTTTAAAGGCCTGTGGTCTTACTGCATAGTGTCTTATATCTTTCTCCTACTCTTGTGCAGTATATCAATACAGAATGAAATACAGACCACTTAAAGTGCAATAAAAACAAATAATTCGGGATGTCCTAGGTTACTCGCTAATAAGAATGAGTGAATGTTTGAGATTATAGTGTGTACGAAAACAGGGTCAGATTCCTTTTTCTCCCTCACTTGTTTTGAGGTCTAACTCAGATTCTTAGAAAAATGCTGTTCATACTATATTACTCATATATGGATGTAATCCTTGGGGGAGAAAATAATAATTATTTGTATAGTTAGAGGTTGTAGTCCAACGTTCATTTTGTCATTTCCATTGATCATACAGTATCTGCAGAAGCTTGCTGATAATTTCAACCTGAAATGAGATTTTTGAGAGGGACGACAATTCAGTTTCTTATAGTTTCGGCAGTAAACTTAAATTTAGACAGCCCATGAAAATTGCTTAGAATAGAAGCCATTTATATTGTAGAATATTTTGTATGATAGTGAGTTAGGAAAGGCTGAATATCTCTAACCAGACTGTATTTATTTATTTATTTTTGCTTTTCCATCTTTCACACCATTTCATTTCCACATGAATTTATTTGCAGCAATAGTCATTTTTAGCAATGTCCTTTTGAAAGCATTTCTGTATATTTTTCTTGCTGTGCTCATTTTGCTAATGATTTCCATGATTTCCATATATTTTTATGTGCGCATTGAAATCGCACTGGATAAAAACCAAACATTGCAACAATTCATTCATTCATTCATTTCGTTTGTTTGTTTCCCGTTCCCCCCCATCTCACCACAAGGCAATACTGTTGGAAATGTGGAGATATTTGTACTGTACATAATTATGGGAAATGTATATTTGGAAGGGTTTTGTGCCTATCTAAGAACATTTTTTTTTAAAAAAATTACCATAAATTCTACCTATCAATCTAAGGTGCCAGACTGTGCAATTCTGAGCTATAGGGTTGGTGCAGGTCTTCCTGGATTCCTGGATCTTACAGAAGTGATAGAAAGTTGCAGGTTATTGCTGGATGTCAACATCTGTGTCAACCTCTGGAATCCATATGTGCTCAGGTGTTCATGATCTCCTTGGCTACTGTGGTCTGTCTCCTGTCCTGTTGGATATGATGTTTACCTCGGAGCAGAGATGATATTCTATGCTCTGAAGATGGAAAGCATTCACTTAGGAATAAAAGCTCAACTTAAAAATATGGTTTATTTAGAATCTTTTATTGCTCAGATTTTCTTGCCCAGGAAAAAAAATGCATTGTCAAGTAATCTGAAAGTAATTTAATGTCCAGGACTGACGTTTACCTCCAACCTATCTAGCCAAAGAAAGGAAATTATTCATTTAAATGAAATGTAAAAAGTAATACATTTTTGGATTTGCAGTTGCGAGGTTCATTTCCATAGGGCCATTAAATTGCCCTCTTCCTGTGACTCTCTTTCAACAAAATGTCATCCAGCAGGACTTTTAGTGAAATGTCACATTAGCATGGCCTGACCTTCTTGTGTGGAGGGGAATGCCTCTGGCTCCCTGCTGTCAAAGAGCAGCTTGCCATAAGTTTGCAAAGTCCATATTAGCAGAGCTCTATTCCAATGCAGGCTGTTGCTGGGCTAGTGATAAATAAAAGGTAAAGGTTCCCCCGCACATGCGTGCTAGTCGTTTCCGACTCTAGGGGGCGGTGCTCATCTCCGTTTCAAAGCCGAAGAGCCAGCGCTTGTCCAAGGACGTCTCCGTGGTCATGTGGCCGGCATGACTAGCACGGAATGCTGTTACCTTCCCACCATAGTGGTCCCTATTTTTCTACTTGCATTTTTACATGCTTTCGAACTGCTAGGTTGGCAGAAGCTGGTACGAGTAACAGGTGCTCACTCTGTTACGCGGCACTCGGGATTCGACCCGCCAAACTGCCAATCTTCTGATCAACAAGCTCAGCATCCTAACCCACTGAGCCACTACGTCCCTCAGTGATAAATATTGGAATATATTTGTAAAGAATGAAAAACATTTAATTATTTTGAAGCAATGTGTTATGAAAGTAGAATATAGTAGCGTACTACATTGCAGAAGTCCTTTCAGGCTAAGGTTAAACCATCGGTAAGAATTTGTTTTATACAGAAACCACTGGCAGACTGCACAACACTACACTGTTTGTAATAGTGATCAAATAGTATTGAGAGGCCTGTTCATCAATGCTGAAAACAGAAGGCTCATGCCTCACATCTAAAAGAATAGACCAAGAATGAAGTATGAGTTAGACATTGTGATACATTTAAGAGACAGAACAGGCCCAGGCCAGGTCAGGTACATACAGAAAGAGCTGATGCATAACAGCTGATAATGTAAAGATTCAGATAGTAAACTTGCTTTTTAGATTACATTTCACTCATAATTTTCCAGTAACACAGCAGCAAAGGTTACCGTTACCATTTAAGAAATGAAGATAATGGGGTTTTTTTCCCCCTGGGTGAATCATTATGATTGGAAAAGAATGGCTTTTGGCACAGATGTCAAGAGCCTGACACTTAAACAAGGATTTATACAGCTTTTTAAAGTTTTGTTTCCTCCCCCCCCCACACACACACATACCAAAAATTAGGAAATTGCTTCTCAACAGATCGCTACTGAAATGAGGTGGAAAATTCAGTATTTGGAGTCTCTGAGGCTAAAGAAAGGAGCTCCATTTGACTAAATACAGATTACACCGACACCTTAGCTATATTCAAGCATTTTTAAAATGATATTTTAACACATAAGCAGGGAGCCAAGGTAATTAGTTACACCCTAATGGGCTTATTCATGCCAATTAGCTCTTCCTACAGATTAAATAAAGTATACTGTAACATGACTAAGGAATAACAGGGTTGTCCAACCTTGGCAACTTTAAGATTTCCCCATACCGGCTGGGGAATCCTGAGAGTTGAAGCTCACAGACAACTCTAAGCTGGTAGGAATAGCCAATACCCCAGAAGACAAGCTCAAGATCCAAAAAGATCTTGACAGACTTGAACACTGGGACCTATCAAATAAAGTAAAATTCAAATAGATAAAAGTAAGGTTTTACACTTAGGAAAGAAAAGAAACAACTGTATAGGTACAACCTAGGTGAAACTTGGCTTAATGCCAATAACTGTGAGAGGGATCTTGGAGTCCTAGTGGACAAGCACTTAAATATGAGCCAACAGTGTGCAACAGTAACCAAAAAAAGCCAATGCAATCCTAGGCTGCATTAATAAGAGTGATAGAATCAAAATCAGATGAAGTTCTAGTACCACTTTACAAACCTTAGTAAGACCACACTTCAATATTGCATCCAGTTCTGGTCACCACAATATAAATAAGATGTTGAGACTCTGGAAAGAGTGCAGAGAAGAACAAGAAAAAAGATTAGAGGGGTGGAGGTTAAAGCATGAAGAACGGTTACAGGAATTGGCTATGTCTAGTCGTATGAAAAGAAGGACTAGGGGTGACATGAAGGTGGCGTTCCAATATTTGAAGGGCTCCTACAAAGATGAGGAGGTCAAACTATTTTCAAAGCACCAAAAGGCAAGAGAAGAAACAATGGATGGAAATTAAGGAGATAATCCACCTAGAACTAAGGAGACAATTCCTCATGGTGAGAGCAG
The DNA here is from genome assembly GCF_947247035.1 of Vipera ursinii. Classification (NCBI taxonomy): domain Eukaryota; kingdom Metazoa; phylum Chordata; class Lepidosauria; order Squamata; family Viperidae; genus Vipera; species Vipera ursinii. The sequence goes on from NC_139513.1 coordinate 208,589,374, forward strand.
TCAACTAATGGAATAGCTTTGCCTTCAGAAGTTGTGGGTGCTCCAACACTGGAACTTTCAAAAAGAGAGTGGACAACCATTTTTCTGAAATGGTATAGGGTCTTCGGCTTGAGCAGGGGGTTGGACTAGAACAAGTCTAGAACTAGAGTCATGCTGGCTCAGGAAATCTGGGAGTTGAAGTCCATGAGTCATAAAAGAGCCAAGGTTGCCTACCCCTGGACTAGAAGACCTCCAAGGACTTTTTCAACTCTATTATTCTATGTTCCATGTTCTAGGTCTTAAAGCAGACATGTCAAACACAAGGCCCGGGGGTCGGATCCGGCCCATGAAGTGGTTTTATGTGGCCCGCGAAGCCATCCTGGAAACAGTGAGGGAACAGCCCCCACTGCCTTGGCCCTGGCCCAGAGACCCTCCTTCTGCCAGAGACCCTCAGATCTGTCCTATTCCTGCCCAGGCCCCCATAGGCACCCTTGATGCGAACAATGTAGAGCTGGCCATGCCCACCCAGTAGGCCATACGCACTGTAGCCACGCCCACCCAGTAGGCCACGCCCACCCTGGCCATACCCACCCGGCCCCTTGAGGACAACTGCAATGCTGATGCGGCCCTCAGTGAAATTGAGTTTGACACCCCTGTCTTAAAGGTATAAGCCTGAGGTATAAACATCTGCAAAGAGGGACCTTCAGTACTGTAGCAGAGTTCCCCTTGCATGGAAACCATTCATTGTATAGCTCCTTGCAGAGAGTCATAATATATGTGCAGTAACCTGACTTAAGACATATATGAATGTTGAAATACTTGATATATCTCTGCTCTGCACTTGAATATCCACTTATTTTAAAAATGGATTTTTTAAAAAATAAACCACTTGAACAATGTTTCTGATATATCTGTATGCAAAAACATTGGCTACTCAGTGAATAAAATTCATGTAATAGGATGCCAGAGTCTAAACTGGATTCCACATCAACCCTTATATTCTGTGATAAATACTAAATATATTTTAGAAAGTGTGTTTGATTTTAAAAATCTGTCTGGTTTAATCCAAAAAGGGATTTCCATCTCTCTAATAGGCGCCCTAGTGCTGGTATAGAATACATTGGCAGAATAGGAAACCCCTCTTTATGTTAGACTCTGAATTATATCTAGTGTGTTTCCAACCAAAATTTAAGTTTCACTAAATATATTGATGAAGGAACCTTTTTTTAGAGAAGTATTTCAAATGAGGTTTAGGGTAAAAATTCTACATTCCTAAGAAATGCTTACCCATAGTTTCTTAAATCCATGAATATCTGAATTTTTATTATAATTTATTATTGTACTGCAACTTGTTTCCCTTTCTTATGGAAAATAAACTGGAGCTTACCTTATTCATAGGGGGTTTTTTGCTGTCACAAATCCCATTTATATTTCACTTAGAAAAGTAGCACATTTTTTTCAGTTTAAGATTTTTAAATCTCATATCTGGATATTCTTAGGTTATTAGAAATGTCTTGTGTTAACTTTCCCCAATTCGATGTTCCCCAAATAGCAATAGCAATAGCAATAGATGTCGAGACTCTAGAAAGGGTACAGAGAAGAGCAACAAAGATGATTGGGGGACTGGAGGCTAAAACATATAGGGAACGGTTGCTGGAATTGGGTATGTGTAGTTTAACGAAGAGAAGGGTGAGGGGTGACATGATAGCAGTGTTCCAGTATCTCAGGGGCTGCCACAAAGAAGAGGGAGTCAAGCTATTCTCCAAAGCACCTGAAAGCAGGACAAGAAGCAACGGATGGAAACTAGTCAAGGAAAGAAGCAAGCTAGAACTAAGGAGAAACTTCCTGACAGTTAGAACAATTAACCAGTGGAACAACCTGCCTCCAGAGGTGGTGAATGCTCCAACACTGGACATTTTTAAGAAGAGACTGGACACTCATTTGTCTGAAATGGTAAAAGGTTTCCTGCCTGAGCAGGGGGTTGGACTAGATGACCTCCAAGGTCCCTTCCAAATTATTATTATTATTATTATTATTATTATTATTATTATTATTATTATTATTATTATTATTATTATATACCGCTTCACAGTGCTTTACAGCCCTCTCTAAGCAGTTTACAGAGTCAGCGTATTGCCCCCAACAATCTGGGTCCTCATTTTAGCCGCCTTGGAAAGAGGGAAGGCTGAGTCAATCTTAACATTGGCCAGGATCAAACTCCTGGCTGTGGGTAGAGTTAGCCTGCAATACTGCACTTTAACCCCTGTGCCACCAGGGGCAGATCAAAGGGCACCACAGATTAAATGGGTTTGGAGAAACTACAATTGTCAGAATTCCCATCCTAGTTGGAGTTATAATGCTAACATATCCTGAAGACGCAAGGCTAGGATGACGATAGCATTTTATAATTTATTTATTTATTTATTTTGCTGCCAGTATGATACTTCCATTTAGCATTAATAAGAAAGTAATAAGTTTTTAACTGAAGGAGAACTGTGACCTCTCAGAGAAAAGTAAACTCCGTGAAGCTCATCGTTTCTGGAACAAAATGTTGCAAGTTGACACATTCCAAAAATGAGATCATCTGGAAGAGAGGGAAAAAGAAGGAAGCTCCTAGGTGAGGTGAGCCAGCGGGCGGACAGATGTCTATGAGATGGAAAACAAGGGTGATGGAAGGAACGCTAGGATAGGCATTGATCACCAAAAGGATAGAAAATATTCTATGTCTTTCAATTCTGTTGCATTGGATTGCGACCAAGACTTTGCATTCATTTTGTGCCTCCGATAGCTCAGTACAGAATGCACAAGCATGAAGAATCCTGAGCAGAAAAAAGAACGCGAGGGTTGGAATTTTACACAAGATTCTCTTTTCAACTCTCTTGTGTCTCAAGACCCGTATTAAAATGAAAACAATGAGGTCAGAATGAAAGATACTTAAGTACCTCTTAGCCACACTTCTCCAATTTTCAGGGATAATATTAATAATGCCAGTGGATTTGTGATATCCTTTTTTGTTTTTGTTTTTTTTATTTTCAAACTACTTACCACCCTTTGCAATTGTTTTCTTTTCCTGCTTATTCTCTCCCAAAGGCCACGTAAATACTTATTCATTCTTAATAGATTGATGAACTCTGGACACATCTGTCTCTTGATAGGTGTGTGGATGGATAGATGCTTATGTACTTGTATGCATAATTAAGAAATAATATGTGTACGCATCTACATGTACATGTAAAATGTATATGATGTATGTATTCTGAAATTAATTCTAGCAGTTCTTCAAGCGAAAAAATACACAAGCAAGGCTCTCTGTCAGCTTGAAACCAGCAAGGGATAGGTGTCACAGTGTATAGTTCTGCTCGAAATGGCACTACAACAAAAAAATTTCTTTCAAAGGCTGCAGTTCTGGAGAGTTAGGGATCAGAGTGGTGTGTTTCCTGGGCTTCTATTACTTTAATGGTCTTTCAGAAGGAAAGGAGGTTTGATGGCTTTGCAGAAAAGTGAGAGAAGGAGATGCTTTATACTTCTAGCAATTTTACATTTCAGGCTGGGTTTTTTTTTTCTTTAATTGAGCTCCAGCATTTTTTTTTCTTTTACACCTGATCAGCAACAGCTTGTTATCTGTCCGGAAAAAAAGTAAAGCATGTTACTTTGGTTCGTGCCATCCACAAGGATGCTTTTGTCTACTATTATATATTTAGCCAATTGTCTGACATAAATGTAAAATATTTACAAAAGTATATAAAAATAAATAAATAGGAGATGTATTGTAATGTCACAGATCCAGTAGAAAATGAATCAGGAGCAACGGTTTAAAACGTTAAACCCTTGAAAAATGGACGAGAGAGGTGTGATCTGTTAAAACAGACATGTCAAACACAAGGCCCGGGGGCCAGATCCGGCCCGTGAAGTGGTTCCATGTGGCCCACGAAGCCATCCTGGAAACAGTGAGGGAACGGCCCCCACTGCCTTGGCCAGAGACCCTCAGATCTGTCCCACTCCTGCCCAGCCCCCCATAGGCACCCTTGATGCGAACGATGTAGAGCTGGCCATGCCCAACCAGTAGGCCATATGCACTTTAGCCACGCCCACCCAGTAGGCCACGCCCACCCAGTAGGCCACACCCACCCAGGCCACACCTACCTGGCCCCCTGAGGGCAACCGCAATGCTGATGCGGCCCTCAATGAAATTGAGTTTGACACCCCTGTGTTAAAACATTGTCATAGTAGCTTTCTCTTTTATCATCTTAAAAATGGACAGATGAAATTTCCTTGCATCAAAATCTTTACTTTAAAACAGGGGTTGGCAACCTTGACAACTTTAAGACTTGTGGACTTCAGCTCCCAGAATTCCTCAGCCAGAATTCTGGGAGCTGAAGTCCACAAGTCTTAAAGTTGTCAAGGTTGCAGACCCCTGCTTTAAAAGACTTATGCTGTCTTTACTAGATCACCTGCCTTCTGTAATAGTGATGAAACACACAAAGCCACTCAAAGATTGTGGGAAATACAAGTCTCAGAAAGACTTGATGAAGGCTGAGTGCAGCGGTGGGAGTCAGCCAGTTCGCACCACTTCGGCAGAACCATGATCATAATAGTAAAGTTGGAAGGGACCTTGGAGGTCATCTAGTCCAAACCCACCCCCCTGCTCAGGCAGGAAACCCTATACCATTTCAGACAAACCTGTAGCTAACCTTTTGTTACCCAGGCCCAGAATGGACTTCCGGAAGTGGCATCCACACAGAGAACCGGTTGTTCACCTATTTGAATCCCACCGCTGGCTGAGTGCCAGAGAATAAAGGAAGTCATAGCGTGCTCACTCAACTCAGACAGGGTAGAGATACTTTGGAAAATTGAATCGGTTTTTGCTTTGCCAATAACACGTTTGTGTGGGGGGGGAATTTCTCCGGTAGGAGAATAAGTAGATGGCTGTAGTTAATTCATACTTACGGCCAAGTTAAATGTTCCAAATGTCCTGCTTTGACAGAGCTTATAATTTGGCAGAAGTTGATTTCTCTCATGGGAAAAGTTGCACAAGCTTGAAATATTCAAATCGTGTGTTTGAAATCTGACAAATTTAGAGTCTGGATATGGTCTTTTTCTATTTTTCAAACTCTGGCCCAGGAAACTATTTTAAAGTGCAGACCTAAATAGGGAGCAAACTCCAGAAAATCCTATAGATCAAAATTAACCTGATGCTAACTTTAATTCAATTTTATATCTGGCAGTTTGGGGGGGGGGAGGCAGTTTGGTGTAGTGGTTAAGGCATTAGGATGGAAAGCGGCAGGCTGTAAGTTTAGTCTTGCCTTAGTCAGAAAGACAGCTGAGTGAACTTGTACCAGTTACTTTCTCTCAGCCCTAGGAAGGAGGCAATGGCAAGTCACTTCTGAAAAAACTGACCAAAAAACTGGAGAGACTTTTCCAGGCGGTCTCCAAACGTTGGACCCAAATGAACGGAAGGAAAAAAAATACATCTAGGGAAGCCTATTCCGTCTGCCTGGCGATGCAATAGAACTCCTTGTTCTTTTGTTGTAGTTGTTGTTAGTTGCGAAGTTGTGTCCGACCCATCGTGACTCCATGGAGAACGTCCCTCCAGGCCTTCCTGTCCTCTACCCTCTTCTGGAGTCCCTTTAAGCTCACGCCTCCTGCTTCAGTGACTCCATCCAGCCACCTCCTTCTCTGTCGTCCCCTTCTTCTCTTGCCCTCAGCCTTTCCCAGCATCAGGCTCTTCTCCAGTGAGTCCTTCCTTCTCATTAGGTGTCCTTGTTCTTGGATCACTGCAACTTCCTTGAACAATGCCAGGTCTGCTATGAAGGAGACACCACCATCGCTGCATTGGTGTTGATTTACCTGTTAATCTGAAATGGAAATTGTGCATTTCAGTCTGAATATCAAATAAAAAAATATGTGGCTGTGCAAGGAAGGAGTACTTCTGGCTGGGCCAGGCAGGCAACAGAGGGGAGAAAATCAAGGCTGAAGAGTTTCCTTGCAATAATGGGCGCTTATAATGTGTACATGGGGTGGTGGGGTGGGGTGGGGGAACCAAAATGTTCTGGGTTCTGTTTCTGCTAAAACCCAGGCAAATCTGAACCCATCTCTAGAGCTACTTGCCGTTATTGGATGAGCGGTGGTGAGAGTCAAGCTGAAATTAAATCCAAAGGTTAAACTGCTGTTGGACATTAAAAAAAAACCACCGAAAACCTAGGCTTTGGATTCATCCTGTTCTGGATGGGGCTGCACTATTTCCAAATAGCAGATCTGTGATCTAGAGATGCTGCTTCACTTGTCATCTGCTTCTAGGTTCCCAGATAATGGGAATGCCATTATGGATTAATGCAGCTATACTGAGCCACAAACTGTGATCATCCATGGGCATTTGGATTTAGCAACAATGATCCATGTTTTAGTTGGTGCTTAAATAGAGCAAGCAAGCTGTCAATCAATGCATTATTATGAAAAGGCACAGTGATTGTCTATCATTTTCTGGGCAGAGGTTAAGGTGTTTTAACTTTTAAAGGGCTAAATCAGGGGTGTCAAACTCAATTTTATTGAGGGCCGCATCAGCATTGCGGTTGCCCTCAGGGGACCAGGTGGGTGTGGCCAGGGTGGGCGTGACCTACTGGTTGGGCGTGGCTAGAGTGCGTATGGCCTGCTGGGTGGGCGTGGCCAGCTCTACATCATTCGCATCAAGGGTGCCTATGGGGGCCTGGGCAGGAGTGGGACAGATCTGAGGGTCTCTGGCAGAAGGAGGGTCTCTGGGCCAGGGCCAAGGCAGCGGGGGCCGTTCCCTCACTGTTTCCAGGATGGCTTCACGGGCCGCATGAAACCACTTCACAGGCCGGATCCGGCCCCCGGGCCTTGTGTTTGACATGTCTGGCCTAAATGCTTCCTTAAAAGAGTCAGGTCTTATCTCAATGTAAAGCTGTCTGGACATTATTTATTGTTTATATATTTTGCTATAGCTTGGGCGCTGATCATTCTAATGAGGTTCTAAATGGCTTACACAGTTTTTAAAAAGATAACCCACAGTATTGAAAGAAGGAAAAAAAAACCCATCAGGAACAAAGCAACGCCCAAAGAACAGCCACAACACTCAGATGACCGCAACTGACATTAAAGTTGCCAGGAAGGGCCTTTTTAAAGATCTTGTTGCTTTCTGAGATGTATTGCATTTATTTTGGGCTTCTGGCAGAAAATCCTTGGTTACTTCCCTGCTATGAAATTCTACAGTTCCCAAAGAATTATGCAGTTCCCAGTCCTTCCACCGACATGAAACAAACCAACGACGCTTCCACAATGCAGCTGAACGTGTCGTTTTCTTTCCACTGAAAACTGAGGCAAACTTGGTTTTTCCGAACTAATCAGTTTTCCTACTGTTTTATTAGGCAAAAGGTAGCTTTGAACGTTGTAAAAATACTTGATAAAAAGAAGCATGTTAAATAGATGTTTCAAGTCTTGCACTGGTGAAGCATAGCTTAAGCATTCTACTGGGTAAGATTTATCTAGTGAAGAAGGACAATCAGCCCCTTGTTTTAAAACCTTCCACTCTACTGCTGCACAGGAAGGGTATTTCAAGGTCATGCATAATACACAACTGCTCCTCTATATTTTTATTGGGAAGGCATAAACCTGATGGATGGCAGAGTTTTCAACTTGAAGCTTAGTTGGGAGCCAGGTTTGAAGGAATAACAAAACTCTTGGCTTATGCCAGCAAAGATTTTTAATCACTCTTGTTTCCTTTGGTTCTGAGAAATAACTGGACTATTTTAATTGTTAATTGAACAGCTCAAACAGTGAATGGTTGTTTTATTGGGCAACTTATAATGTCTTAAAAGGGAGGTTAAGTTGTATTGAAAGTTTAACTTTAGCTGGCTTTTTCTCCAACTTGAACCAGTTATTCTAGACCAGGGGCAGAGCTTTTTTTCTCATAGAACGCTCAGAACGGAGTTCCGGCACCTTTTTTGGATGGAACCTTGTAGGGTAGGCAAGGTGGGTTGTATGACATGTGTGAGTTCCGGCACCTTTTTCTTTCACAAAAAAAAGCACTGACCAGGGGTGTCAAACTGCCAGCCTGCAGGCCGGATGCGTCACAAGGAAACTGCGCCCACCCCATTGCTGGCAATGGGGAAAAAGGTTCCGATACGTTGTGTGATGTCACATGACATTGCGAGTTTGACATGTCTGTTCTAGACTGTTCCTAAAAAATTCTTTTAGGCATTCAGTTTGAACTGAGCTTTTTCTCTAAAGTAAGTTGCTAACTATGAAGATTAAGAAAGAACTGGATAAGAAGGGAATGGTTCCTAATGGCAACCAGCGGTGGGATTCAGCCAGTTTGCACCACTTTGGCAGAACCGGTAGCTAATTTGTTGCTCAGGCCCAGAATGGACTTCCGGAAGTGGCATCCACACAGAGAACCGGTTGTTCACATGTTTGAATCCCACCACTGATGGAAACCTCAACAAAGTTGTACCCATGGCTGTCCGACAGGAGGAGGAGGAGGAGGTAAAGTCTGTGAGTGAAGTGTGTAAGATTTAGTTGCAAGACTGACTTCAGCATACGATTGCTGAAGTAAATACTTCCAAAAGTGTTTACAAAAAAAGCCTTCGCCCTAGATAATTGTGTGTAGAATTTACTTTTTTTATTTGAAGCTTTTAAATCCTAGAGTAAGCTATAAAACTCAACAATAAAAACCCTAATAGTCTCCAGACACTGAGATGAGGCATTGATGGTGACTCTTGCCTGGCTCAGGATGGTGATGTACTGTACAATTGAATATAATCAGTATGCTGATAATGTAAAAGAGAAAGCAAGAGAGAACTGAACCCTACAAAATTGCACAAGGGCAACCATCATCCATTCCAAAATGGCTAACTAGAACTGCCCACTAAAGAAGGAATAGAACCAGTGTGTCAGGACCCACCCCAATCCACATCTTAGGAAAACAAAAACTCTTGGAGTCAGTTCTAATCCAAAAGGAATCTTTACTAGGACATGCTTGGTTGTGGGAATACAAGACAGGACTTAGTATTGTTTTACAAATTGAAATTTTATAAAGGGTACCCGGTTCAACCCCCCTTCCCTCAAACCCATTTGGTCAGCCCCCATTCTTCTACTTTTTTTCCCCTTTCGTGGGGAAAAAAAGGAACTTCGAATCTTTATGGTTATTGCCTTCTTCCTCTCCAGAATTAAAAGAAAACACAAGCCAGATGCCTTCCTCTCTAACCCTCCCTTTTGTTCCCCCCAATTCAAAAGGTTCCCTTGGCCTTTGAAATAACCTAAGGCGGGCTAAATCCACATATGCTCCTCCTTCCTTGGGAGATGGCAGAAACCATAGGGGGGAATAATGTTTTAAACTTACATTTATGAATGTGATATAAATGGATTCTGACACAGTGTTTCTCTTCTCCAGTCTACAAGAGTGACCAGTATCATCTCTATGCCATGCCCAGGCCTGACAAGCCAGCAGAGATTATGCTTCCTCTAAAATGCTCCATAACTGCTTAATTATCACAATCTGACTGTGTTTTCCAAGTAGGGTAAGCTAGAGAGAAGGTGATAGATGAATATAGGGAGGGGCTTTAAAGAAAGCAGCATATCATAGCCTCCTTCAAGGCTGCATGTATTACTCCCTCACAAAGTGAGGTATTAGTTACTTTCTTGTCATACCCCTCTCCCAACACACCTGCGAATACAGATCCAAGCAAATGTGGTCAGAGAAATGCCAGACAGCAGCCTATCCACTTCACTGGGGTCCGCTAGCCAAAATAATTCCCAGAATATCGGGCAAACTGCTGCCCCATTCACTGTGTTAGATTCTGTCCACGAGATTGACAAATAGTAATTTTTTAAGCATTCAGATTAACACAATTTCAGGGTTTAAGTAAAAAGAAAAAGGCAGGCAAATTCATCCAGCGGTGCCCACTGCCTGAATCCCTGAAAATTTCACACACTTTTAATTCCCTTTTTATTGAATATGTGCCATCAAGTTAGTGTTGACTCTTAGCAACCCAACTAGATATCTATGATGATTTGTGCCTCCCCTGGTCTTTCAGGCCTTTCAACCACCATCACACTGTAAGTGAGCCATCCATTGTGCTGCCAGTCATCTTCTTCTGATGGTCCCTTCCATCTTTCTCAGCACTGCAGATTTCTCTAGATTGCTAGGTCCTCACATAATGTATCTAAAGTATGATCAAATGAGAATGTTGGGTTGATTTGTTTAATGATCCATTTGTTTTCCTGACTATCCATGGTATTCCCAGGAGTCTTTTCCAATACCAAACATTTAACCCCTCTGTAGCCTGACATCTATGCACATGTTGCACCAGCTGAGTCAAATAGTATTAACTGTTTGGCAAGTGGGAGAATGATGGTGATATAGAAGATGAGACAGGCAAAATGGAAGAAGCTGTGATGACTTGATCTTCCATTGTATCAAGAGATTTAAGATATACAAATATTCATGTCTGTATGTTTATATCCTACTCCAAACATTGCTGACTTTGAACAGTTTGCTAACCTACAACCAGCGATAAGGTTAAAACAACACACAATAGCAATAGCAATTTTCCAACACTGAGGAGTAACTTACAATCAAAGACATTCACTCTCCAGGAAACAGCCAGGTCTTAATAGCTTTGCAGAAGACCACAAGAATTGAAGGCTATCTGATGTCAGAAGCAAGCTCACCGTTGAGATCCTACAGATAGCAACCTTAATGATCAAGACCTTAATGGATGGGCAAAAACCACTGGACTTCCTTGCATTAAATCAGGGATGTCAAACTCGCAGCATCACGTGACGTGTCACAACGTATCGGGACTTTTTTTTGCCATTGCCGGCAATATGGTAGGTGCAGTTTCGGAATGATGCATCCAGCTCGCGGGCTGGCAGTTTGACACCCCTGCATTAAATCTTACAGATTATGGAAAAATGATGTAGCTAACTTGCATACAAAGATTTTGTTTTATTTTTCTCATTCAGTAAATTATTACAACTTCCTACATCTACAACAATTATAGAAATGAATATATATTCATGCATAAAGTAGGAGGAATATGGGTAGGTATGTTAGGTAATTTGCAGCATGTGTTTTTTGAGGCTATTAGTAATCAAAAGGACACGCCATTCAGATGAAATGTTCATATTCCTTCATATCTATGTCTCTTACTCTGAAGAAAACAAGATGTATGGGGCGTATAGTTACAGCTTTATATTTATACTTTATACAGTATTTACAGTATCCCCCCCTCTCTCTCTCTCTCTGCAAGAAGCTCTATACTATGATCTTCTTCCATACTGAATATTTGCATTTTAATATTTAAGGTCAAACCCAGATCTTTTGCATGTTTAAAAATAACATTTGATTCTATCTATTGAGATTGGCCTATGTCCCAAGAAAAACTTAATCCTCTGTTTTATTGTGTCTCTAGGGAGTAATATAACACTAACTATTTAAATTTTTGTACTTAGTCTAGCAGTTAAGACGCTGGGCTTGTTAACCAGAAGGATGGCAGTTTGAGACCCAAGCACCACAAGTCGGGGTGAGCTCCCGTTCTTGCCCCAGCTCCCACCAACCTAGCAGTTCAAAAACATACAAATGCAAGTAGATAAATGGATACCACTTCAGTGGGGAGGTAACAAACTTCCATGTGCCTTGATATATAGTCATGCTGGCTACATGCTGGCTCCTTCAGCTAGAAAACAGAGATGGGTGTCATCCCTAGAACCAGACATAACTAGTCAGAATAAACCTTTATCTTTACCTTTATTTTGACCTAACCATCGCCAATAAAACAGCACAGAATGCAAGACTCTACCCCTCTTAGGCATCAGGGTTAGGAGGCAGAGGCCATGTAAAGTAGGTCCTGGAAGGTTTGTGGTGGCACAGGAATAGTCCTGCTGCTATCCCATAGCTGGAGATGGAGGCAGGGCGTGAAGTCCCAGAATACTTCTGAGACAGCAGATTTGGGATATCCAGATTTCCAGCCTATGTTTCTCTGCCATTCATATAGCAGTTTTGTTTGTCTGTACTAGATGTACTATCGATTTGATGATTCCTCTTAAACTGATTTAACAGTTCCAGGAAGGCTCTGCACCCATTTACTCTACTCAGGTGACCCTGCCTCCGGGTGGCATCAACGACGAAGAATGCAAATGACCAGCTATCTGCAAGGGATATAAATTCTTCCATTTCCCACCATCCAGTCAGAGCTGAAGAAGCTTCTTGGATGAGAAGTAAAACGTCTTCAAAGAGAAAAAATTAAGTCCAGTTGCCTTGTGAAAAAGCCCCTTTGGGACATTCAGAGGAAAATATGAAATTATATTGCAAATCTATCCCTAGAAGACGACAGGCTATTAGTAATGACCACCATTAGCCTGAAAAGTTTCAAATTTTAGCTAATTCATTTTAAATTTGCACCTTTCTTTCAAGGAATCTACAATGGCATGTAAAATTCTTTGACCTAATCTAGCAAGGTCACCCAGTGAGTATTTGGGCTGAGTGGGATGTTATTCTGGCCTAAAATATTGACTGTTAGACAGACCATCCACAGAAGTAATGTATAATGTATATATATATTCTGTTACATTTCCCAGCACTTTCCAGCTATTTCACTGCATGCAAAAAAATTATGGAATAAATTATCACTCTTGTTATCTCTAGGCATATTTTCTCTTCTGGTATTACCTGCCCATGATACAATTTTCTGAAAAGTATGTAAAAACTCAGCTGAAACAGCTGGACCTGCAGAGCTGAACTTGTGAAATAGAGTCTACAGACATGCATGAAACATACATGCAAATACAGTTTAGTTCAGCGCTAAGAGTGAGACAGAATTGGCAGAGAAAAAAAATAAAGGAAATTTCCATTATATTACACATATGTTGAACCAGACAGACTGAAGCAGAAAATATAAGTGTTAGGATCCTGCACTCTTAAAAAAACCTCTGAGACTGTATTTTGGGTATTGCAAAGCATAGCATTTTTCTGACTTCATTAAAGCAGCCCATCTTTTTTCATGCAACTCTGAAAAACGGTTGGTGCTGCTTTAAGGAATCCACTTATTCAAATTAATTTAAATTAAAGCAGTACATTTTTTTCAGGCTCACATTTCAACAAGCTGAAAAAGGTCTGGCTACTTCAATGAATAGTGCTGTGTTTGTGCTTGAGTGAGGTTTGAAGTGTTTCTTCTCAATCATTCTTAAAGGATGCACAGGCCTATTAAATCTGTATTTACTATAAATGTATCATAAAACGGATAGTTTGAAAAACAGTACTGGTTTCTTCTCTAGCTTTCTTATTTTTTACAAATGCACTCAGATTTTGTCTTTTGCTACTCACTTTCAATCAACTAAGCTGTTTTCTTCAGCATTAAAGCAGGGGAGTTGAAGTCCACAAGTCATAAAAGGGCCACGTTTGAAGACCCCTGGACTAAAGTAACAGAGAAGTAGCAGGTTGCAGTTAACAGTGTACATTCATTCTCCATCACTGAAAAAGGAAAAAAAAAATCCCACATATTTTGTCAAGCCTAGCCATTCACAATACCTGAAACCAGATTATAATTTCCGTACGATATAGTGATGTGGTTTTGTTATGAAATATTGCATTGCACTTTATAATATTTTGCCCTTATATGCCATTATCAGAATATAACAGAATAACAAAGCTGGGAGATTGCAAAGTCGCGTGGTCGCATAGAGAGACGGACACTTGAGCTGGGTAGTATTTCTTTATTGAGTCAGAAATGAAGCTGGAGCAAAGGGGTTACCTGGCGTCTCTTTATACCTGCCCAGGTGAATCGCGACCAATAGATTTAAACCTGGGGTTCCCGCCAGTGCAGGTGGCCAATGGATTTAAACCCTGGCTTCCCGCCAGAGCTGACCATGCCCTGGGGCTGTCAACGACTCGCTCTATTCAGGCTTTCCCGCCAAAAGCGGTTATAGCCTGGAGCTGTCCAGCCCCCTGCTGTGCTGACATTTCCGTGTATGCTTTAAGAGCATACACTACAGAGATCTTCTAGCCCACAGGTCTGCAACCCGCGGCTCCAGAGCCACATGCAGCTCTTTCAGCCGTCTCCTGCGGCTCCCAGTCCTCTGCCATGTGCAGTCCAAAAAAAAAATAAAAGTGGGACTAAAAAAGTTCAACCAATCAATTCAAATATGCAGGGTAGGTGCATATCTCGCCTTGGCTCCCTGTTCTGCGCATGTGCGCATGTATGCACATGTGCACACATTTTTTTGCGGCTCCCAGTTTTTCCTTTTGTGAGGGAACCAGTTCCGAGTGGCTCTTTCACTGTTTCAGGTTGCTGACCCCTGTTCTAGCCCAACCTCAGGCAGGAAATCCTATGTACCATTCCAAACAAATGGTTGTCCAATCTCTTCTTAAAAACCTCTAGTGTTAGAGCACCCACCAGAGGTTTTTTGGAGCATCATATGTTGCCACAGTTGCCAGGATCTCTCCCCCACCCCACAACTTTATCTTGTGTGGAGGAATTATTTCCCATAATAAACTGCATTTTAATAGCTGGGGGGGGGGAAATCGTTGTTTTTTAAAAACTAAACCCAGAGGGGTTCCTATTCTTTTGTGTGGAAAAAGAAATAGGATGGCAGTTGCCATTATTTCTCCTGCTCCCAATATGCTATTGGGAGCAGCAACCATAGCTGAAGTCTATAAACGTCAGCGTCATGCCATCAAAAGAGATGAAGGGAAAAGCCATGCATTCAGAAGCAACTTTTCAGCTTCCCTGGAAGGAAAAAACACTAGGAGCTTTGTGAATTCTCTGCTGGATCACAGCCAGCTTTTCTGAGTGCCCTGAGCTTTCCAAGAACTTGCATTTGAGTGTAAAGTTGCCTGTGAGCCTTCTGGATTTTTAACCTCTTCTAAACGATTTGGATGAAGTAATTGAAGAAAGGTGGGGAGGGAAAATGCCAACAAAGCAGACATCTTTTTTTTTACTTTTCTTTTGTTCCTCTGCCAGGAGTGCTGGAATTGGCAAGGCCAGCAAAGCTTCACGTTGCAAAGACTTTCAATATGTGCAGTAGGTTAATGTTCAACTCGAGTGCAGGTTTGCCGATCAAAGAAAACTAGCTTACAAACAAGCAACTGACCACATTATTTACCACTGGTAAATGGTTGGAATTGCGTGTGTGTGTGTGTGTGTGTGTGTGTGTGTGTGTGTGTGTAGCCAGCAGTAACAGTTGCCAAGTCTATGAAAAGAACCAAATGAACATTTCATTGCCTGGAACACATTGAAATTAATTGTTTTTCTCTGCATTGATTTTATCAGATATTTTTAAAGGTTGCGTAATGAACCCATTTGTAGAAAAAAGGAAGCAAGGACAGATTAAAATGCTTGTGCTTGTTTTGTTTTGTTTATGGTGTGTACAGTATATATCTGGGTATATGGATGTTTGTGCTTGTAGAGATTAGGCCTCTCCAATAGAATATGCCCTATATTCAAACTGGTTTGAAAAAAGGCCAAGGAACATGTGATATTATTACCAACGCAGGCTGGATTATTGAGGAAACTACAGAATTTCCACAAGAATTTCAACATGTGTTTCATTCATTATAGAAAGGTCATTGACGGGGTTGATCATGTCAACCTGTAAAATGTGCTTCTTAAAATAGGAATTTCAAGCATATCATTCTCCACATGAAAAACCTATACCCAAGTCGGAAAGCCATAGTCCAAATGGAACATGGTGAAATAGTTGGACTTTGGAGAAGGAGCGTAGACAGAATATGGATGCTTTTGAGCACTGGTGTTGGAAAAGACTCCTGAGAAGTCAAGGGATAGCTAAGAAAACAAATGAATCATTGAACAAATCACCTGAGAATTTTCACTTGAGGCATAAAGAGCCTTGGTGGAGCAGAGGGCTAATGCCTCCTTAAGTAACACCAGCTGCCTGCAATTAGTGCAGGTTCGAGTCCCACCAGGCTCAAGGTTGACTCAGCCTTCCATCCTTCCGAGGTAGGTAAAATGAGGACCCAGATTGTGGGGGCAATAAGCTGACTTTGTAATAATGCCGCTGGGGGGGGCAAAGCCCTAATAAGCAGGCATATACATAGAATGAAGGCTATTGCTAAGCACATTGATTTGTGCTTTAGATTGTAAGCCGCCCTGAGTCTTCGGAGAAGGGCGGGATATAAATGGGATTTAAAAAAAAATAAAAATAAAAAAATAAAGGACCAGGCTGAAATTATCATGCTTTGGATACATTACGCAATAGATATATTGTTGAAAGACCAGAAGAACCAAGTTGGAGACAATCGTCCTGGAGAAAAATCTCTCTATGTCAGGGGGTCTTCAAACTTGGCCCTTTTATGACTTGTGGACTTCAACTCCCAGAATTCCTCAGCCAGGCACGCTGGCTGAGGAATTCTGGGAGTTGAAGTCCACAAGTCACAAAAGGGCCAAGTCTGAAGACCCCTGCTCTATGTGGTTGCTAAAGGATGACACAAACTTGATGACGCATATGCATGTCTTTTTGTTTGCATTTAAATGCTGAGGTGTAATTATTTGGAAGATAATTTGCATTTAATAGTTTTGATCGAAATTGCTGTGCTAGAGGCTACATACAGTCTTGCTCAGGTGCACGTCTCTTTATAAAACAATGAAAGCAAAAATGAAATGATAGATATTTATACCAAGAAAACTATGGCATAGTATTCAGTACAAGCATATTACTGGGGGGGGAAGAAATAAAAATTGCTTAATGCGTGCTTTTCTGTTCAACAGAGAAAGAAGAAAATGCCCGTGTTAACCCCTAAAAAGTTTGACGTGTAAGCAGTCAAGATTTCCCTCTGTCATTTATCAAATATCAACATGGCAATCAGCATTGTTTGCTCCTGGAATCGTGTTAAAATGAACACAACAGGCCCCGAATGACTATCTGGAGTTTTAAGTTTAGAATTGGCTAGTTAGATCATTTGCTAACACAAGCCAACACCGAACGGTTCCTTGACTGGAAATGCTCCTTAATGGACAGTTTATTTTTCTGTTTTAGATGATTCCGGCAGGAGGGGATCCTACCTCTTCTTTTGATCACTCTGGGATACCCAGGGAAATAGCTTAGGAGTGCCTAATCCTTCCCAAAACAAACCCTCATTATAGGAGACCAGGTGGAGAGATGCCAGAGTCTGATTAACAGCATGCAAGTTAATGAGGTGTTCAAGGCCTTTAGTGAGAGATTAGTTTTTTTAAATTGTTTTAGATAGTGCTTTTAATGCCCTGGTTCCTTGACAGTTTTTACCCTGCTCCATTTTTTTTTCAGCACATTCTACTGGGAAAGCCACGATCGTTCCCGTTTTACAAAATTAAAACTGGTATAGTGCACGTTCCTATGCTAGGAACCTGAAAGTTGGTATACAGTTCCAATTGACTTGCAAAATAATTCTGCCCGTAGGCCAACTGGCTGATTTCATACAATGTTCTAAACCAGGCTTAATAGAGTAAAACTGCTGCGGTGATGAAGATGCAACATATTTTCATATATGGTGGACTTGTAAAAAGGTTAAGGCTTTTTGGATAAAAATTTGGTGGAACATGCAGAAGATCTTTAAGCAAAAGATAAAGTTTTGTCTGCAATTCTTTTTGTTGGGTATAACTACAGAAGCTATTGTTGTGGACACTAAGTTGATGTTGAATTTAATTACAGCAGCAAGACTTCTAATAGGTCAGTATTGGAAGAAGGAGGAATTGCCGACTATAGAGGAATGGACTTTAAAGGTTTCTGACCTGGCAGAAATGGCAAAGATCTCGGCTTATTTGAAAGATCACTCGCAAGAACGCTATATTATGGAGTGGAAAAAATGGATTGAATATATCCAGAAGAAATATGGGACTAAAAAGTTTCACTTAGCATTTGAATGAATCTTCCTTTCTTTTTTTTCTCTTTTTCTTTCTTTTTATATGTAATATTAATATTGTTTGTAGTTTTCTTATATGAGTTAGAGGGCGATAGATTTAAGAGTTTATTGTTGTCAGCATATGGATGTTTATGATTGTTTTCTGTTTTTATACCTTGTACTTAGCTCTGGGAAGTCGGGGGGGGGGGGAGAGGGTGGAGGGGTAGGGAGGGATAGGTAGGGGAGGGGGAGGGGGGGATTGTTAAAGATAAAATGTATTTTAAAACTTTTCAATTAAAAAAAAATAGAGTAAAACTGCAGTGTTTGTACTACGTGCTATTCACTCTGCCCCCTCCCCAGTAATTTATACTACGACTGAATGTGGTGGGGGTCCAGTTCCTACAACACAATAGAGGCAGTGGTCCACTTACAACAGCTCACTTAGTGACCGTTCGAAGTTACAGTGGCACTGAAAAAAGTGACCTACGACCATTTTGCACACTTATGACCATTGCAGCATCCCCACGGTCACGTGATTTACATTCGGATGCTTGACAACTGACTCACATTTATGTAGATTCACTTAACAAGCATGTTAATAATTTAACAACTGCAGTGATTCCCTTAACAAACTTGGCAGGGAAAGTTGTAAAATAGGACAAAACTCACTCGATAAATTTCTCAGTTAGACTACCTGTACCACAATGGTTGGGTCCCATTGCTTAAACAATGAACTACCTCATATTAAATAAAGTAAAGTACCTTAATAAAGTACTTTAGCATTATTTAAAGTCAGCCTTTATATTCTCTTCCATTTGTGAAAGGAATCAGAAATGTATTATCTACAGTCCGGAGAGGAAAGTCAAAATAGGATAGTATATGCACTTTTTAGTATGAGCATAAAAGAAAGGAAAGAAAGAATCCCGAGTGCCGCATAGCAGAGTGAGCGCCTGTTACTCATCCCAGCTTCTGCCAACCTAGCAGTTCGAAAGCACATAAAAATGCAAGTAGAAAAATAGGGACCACTACGGTGGGAAGGGAACAGCGTTCTGTGCGCCTTTGGCGTCTAGTCATGCCGGCCACATGACCACGGAGATGTCCTTGGACAAGCGCTGGCTCTTCGGCTTTGAAACGGAGATGAGCACCGGCCCCTAGAGTCGGAAACGACTAGCACGCATGTGCGGGGGAACCTTTACCTTTACCTTTACCTTAAAAGAAAGGGGTGGGTCTTGGATTTTGACACTGCATTTGTCATCTTTCCTGTTTTGGCCTATCCTTCCCCCTGGAGGATATTACTGATACAGAACTAATAGTGGCCTTTCAGGTTATTGTAAAATTACTGATTTCATAGTTATGGAAATGCTTGGAAATCTCAAAAATTGCCATTAGACGCCAACTTTTTTAAATTTTTATTTTTCCTGTTTAGGAGGAATATATATATAGGTAGTCCTTGACCTGCGACCAAAGCTGAGGCCAAAATTTCTGTGGCTAAGTGAAACATTCGTTAAGTGAATTTTGCCCCATTTTACGACCTTTCTCGCCACAGTTGTTAAGTGAATCACTGCAGTTGTTAAGCTAGCAATACAGTTGTTAAGCCAATCTGACTTTTCTTGTCAGAAGGTTGCAAAAGGTGATCCCATGACCCTGGGACACTGCAGCCGTCATAAATATGAGTCAATTGCCAAGTGTCTGAATTTTCGTCACATGCCGCGGGGCGGGGGTCTGCCTCCTTGACAACTTTAAGTCTTGTGGGCCTCAGCTCCCAGAATTCCTCATTCTGGGAGCTGAAGCTCACAAGTCTTAAAGTTGTCAAGGTGGCAGACCCCTGCCCCGGGGATGCTACGCTGGTCGTAAGTGTCAAAAACAGTCATGTCACTTTTCCCAGTGCTGTTGTAACTTTGAACGGTCACTAAATGAACGCTTGTAAGTCGAGGACTACCTGTAATAGAGCATGAGGAAAACTTTGGAGGCTGGGCTAAGAGACGCTACCAGATGAGAGATAACATAGCCTATAGCGGTGGGGTAAGAGACTCAGACCCTCCCTAGTTTCTTGTGTTGTGAAGGAGATGTGGGGGGGTAGGGCAGTGAGAATTGCACTATAGGGCTTGCAAGATTCTGTCAATGTAGCTGTACAGTAAAGTAAGAAATCAGCCCATCTGGTTGTGAACCCTATCATGCTTACCCCGAATAAACCTACTACCAATAAGTTACGTTGAAACTTCATATTAATCAGTCCATCGGACTTGTGCAGTTAAGGCAGAAGTGAGTTTCATTCCTCCCCCCCCTTTTAACAAAAGCCCCCGCTTTTAACAAATCATTGGAAAGAAAGTAAATAATATCAGCTACAACCTCGGAGGTTTCTGTCAAGCTGGCAGGGGGCTGCTGAGGTCAGATTCTCACCCGAAGGGTAAATTTCTCTCTCCACCTTTAAAGATGGAGACCTGAATATCAGATAACTCCAAGGATTATCCCTGTGGAGCCCACATGTTTGCTTCATTAACTAGGGTTGGTTTTCTTTTTTTCTTCTTCTTTTTTTTTACATTTTTCCTGCAACCCATAGTTTGCCTTTGAAATTTTACTTCCTGCAAAATGTAGTGGTCCTTCTGATCAGAAGTTTCGCTTTTCCAAAGTTCCTGTTTCAACGAAAAGAAATATATCATGAGGGATGGGCCAGTTCTCCATCTTCTCCTGAGGGAATTTCTCTGGCCTGAACCAAATGTTTTCCCTTCAACATTTCATCTCCCAGCCCTGTCAAATTTGGCTTTAAAAGCAATTCTGGGACACAATCTATATGCTGACAGGAAAACAATTCTTTTCCACACACTACATGATTTTAAAAACCTCTTGGTGGGGTGGGGGTGGGGCGGTGATGAGGGTCCTGTTGCTGTGTGTATGTGTGAGGGTGAAATTCCACTTTATCTGAAGGCAAATGATTGGGGAGGAGGGCATCTTGTTCTCATTTCATGCCAATTTTTCATTAGTGTGATTACTTTCAAGGAAGAGGTGGATGGAGTGGTTTCCTCAGTTTAATTAGGGATATTTAGAGGGGTGCAGGCCCCAGCTCTGATTTACAGCCACATGGCTTTCATTAAACGTGGAGCAGAGAGTTGGAACTTTTCATGTCATCTTTCAAATAGAAACCAGGTGCCGCTTTGCAAATGTTAAATGCCATGCAACATCTAGCTCTTGTTGTGTTTTCGTCTGGCAATTTTTTTAAGAGCACTTCCCCCACCCCCGCCCCGCAAAAAAAAAAAGGGAATTAGGAATTTTGCAGGAAGGGTGTTATGTTTCTTTGCATGTTTTTCAAAACCTCTTCCTTGGAGTACGATTGAGTTTTATGCAAATCAGGGTCAAAGAGAAGCTATAGTTTTACTTACCAGTTGTATCTTCAATATTTGGAGAGGAGAACAAAAAAATATATGCCGTACAAAGTGGAAATGAACTGTTGTTAAAAGTACTCGGGGAATGCTGACTGCAATAAAATATCTTTAAAAAGCTTCTGTGTACCATGTTTCCATCAAGCAGAAAGTAGTAAATTTTGGATAGCAATCTTGTAGTCATGTGTAATATCAGTGCATTGGAGGCAGGTAATTGCCCTTGTCAGTTTCTCTCTTCCTGTTTAAAATAAGATTAAAGATCAAACGGTTCAGCATCTTTTAATGTTAGAGATTGTGCCTTTATTGTGGAAGATTTCAGTTCTTCAGGTTTTCCACACATATGGGCTTGAGGAAGGTTAGTTCTTTGTATTCTCTCACTGATGACTTCCAGTCTACATATTTTATTTCGGACACCTACACACATACCGTTTGGACTGCTTTTAGTTTGAAGCTTTTGCCAAGGAGACCAAGTAAAGATGGCCCCTGGAACAAAATGGTGGTCTGAACTTTAGTCTAACGTTTTGTTCGGTACTTTCTGCTTTCTCTCTTAAACTAGGATGTAGAAATGTATTTCCCTGAGAGATAGTGAAAAGTTGGACTTTTCCAGAGCTGAGAGATAGACAGGCTGATCAGTGGTTAGATTTATGGTGGCATACAATAATGTTCCCTCCTCTTATTTGTCCCTACAGCAGGGACCTTGTTGTGAGGTCCATTGGGCTGAGAGAGAATGAGTGAAGCCATCACTCAATGAGTTTTGTGACTGAGAATAAACTACAAGTTGGGTGTCTCTACTCCCTATATCTTAAGTATTACACCATGTGAATGTGCTTACCTCTTCCTCCTTTTTTGGGGGGGTCCTCCACTCATTCTTGAATCTTGGCACTGCCTGGACAAATCCCTATAATGTTCTTGGGAAGATTGCTTCTTAGGACTGAAAGAGAGTTACTCAAGAATCATCCAGCTGGCCTAGAACTTATAGGCAGCACTAGAACTTTACAAGTCTGCCAATCAGTGGTGGGATTCAGTCGGTTTGCACCACTTTGGCAGAACCGGTAGCTAATTTTTTGTTGCTCAGGCCCAGAATGGATTTCCGGAAGCAGCATCCACCCAGAGAACTGGTTGATCACAAATTTGAATCCCACCACTGCTGGCAACCCAGTGCCTCAAATTGGCTCTCAAATTGGCTCTCTCCCATTGCAATGCATATCTCAAGTATCAAATACTTTGTTTGCTGTATTGTTTTGTACAATAGGCTATGTATTTGGGGACATTGTCCAAACTATTACAAGAGTCATCCACATTTTAAAGATAATGTTCTTGCAATTGAAAAAAGCAAATATCTGGAAAATTAGCAGCAGGTTCCAACATAGCTAAATTTCTCTAGAAAAGGAGGAAAAAAATAGAAGGTGTGTAAAGAAAAAAAAAAGATTGAAAAGAAACATCAGGAGTTGGCCTAGTGATCCAGTAGTAATCAGAAAGCTGCAAAAAGATAGGAAGGCTCCCTTCAGGAAACAATCATTAAAAAAAGAATCCAAACTCCAGCAGAAAAAGTGTAAAGTAGTAATAAGTAGAAATAATTTTTTAAAATTTTTTTTATGATGAACAAAATAAGACTTAAGGGTTACAATGAGAATTTCATTAAAATATTCATAATAGGAAATCATCCAGGGAAGTATGCAGGCTATTAGACAACAATAAAAAAGAACCAAGTTGGATATGAAGATTAAATGGAAACTGAATGACTTTTTGTGATGTTCTCTACTACAGAAGATATATGACCTGAATATATGACTGAATCTCTAAGGGAGGTAGTCCAAACAATTAAAGTGAGTTGATGTAACAAGACATTATAAACCATATTGAAGGACTCTGCAGTAACTAATTACCAGATTCTGATAGTATGTTGAAGTGTTTTCAAAGAACCCACATATCAAATTGTTGACATCCTAACAAAAATATGCAAGTTCTAGAGAATGGGAAAATAGTCATTGTGGCATCATTTTTTTAAAAAAAGGAACCCAGAAGAGTTTGAAGAAATTAAAGATCAATCAGTTTAATGCTCTTCTAAGCAAATTGATGGAAAGGGTAATCAAAGAAAAGGTATTGAACATATGGAAGAACAAAGTTTATTGTAGAAAAATAAGCCTGTGGAGGGAGATGACTCTTTCAATATTGTCTATTTATATTTTTAAAAATCCTATTCAAAGGCTCTTGAGTAAACTTAGTAATCATAGAATAAGAGAACTGACTTTTTATGGATGGTGACTGGTTAAAATCAGAAGGTCAAAAATAGTGTGTGTGTGGGGGGAAAGGACAATTTTATCAATGGATGTAATGAGAAGTCGAGTCCCTCAGAGGATCAGCCAGTCACTAGTTTTAAAATTATCTTGACTTCACGATTACATAATGAGTTGGCCAACTTTGTGGATGATAAAACTCTTCATGATTGTGAAATTTAAAAGTTATTGTGAAGAGCTTCAGCATTATCTCTTTAAACAAGATGAATAGTCAACCAAATGGAAAATGTGGTTCAATTTCAGTAAGTATAAAATGGTATAATTGGCCATACCCACCCAATCCCCACTTCACATATATACTGATGAGATCTTTGCTTATCTGTTACTAATCTGGAAAATAATTTAAGCTCATGACAGAGAGTACAATTAAGATATCAATTCTATATATGATAGCTGTTAAAAGAATATATATGAGGTAGTTGCAAGTGCTTATTCTAGTACAGGGGTGGGGAACCTTGGCTCTTTTATGACTTGTGGACTTCAACTCCCAGAATTCCTGAGCCAGCCACAAGTCATAAAAGACTCACGGTTCCCCACTCCTGTTCTAGTACTTTTCTTATTAGCATTGTTCTATTGGCTCAACTGCTTGTAAAAGAAATTAGGGAGTGAATTTTCACTCTTGTTATTTTTCTAATAAAGATATGGTTCCCTGACTCCTTATCCATCCCCTTCATAATTATTTTCCAGAAGTACGTGGGGGGGGAAAATCGCAGAAAGAAAGGCATGAACTTACAGTACACGAAGCAATTGCAAGCGAAGTCCTTCAGCACCTTCAATCAAAGCTAGTGTTCACATTCTCAGCAATTAGCATTATGAGCGCATCAGAAAAATCATAGCTTTTTACTTATGGGACTGTGGTTCAAACTGCACACCATTTTAAAAAACACAGACAATGTTTTACTTTGGGCTTGCGCTTCAGCAATTAAAACCTTGTTTCAAGAATTACTTTCTAGTGCAGGGTGGGCTATTAAATTTCCCAAAGGGCCAAAGGAGAAATTGGGATTGTTGGGGAGTTCACCATGCCCTCTGCCAGGCCGCTGCCCACCCTCTCTGCAGAAATTGCCCTGCACCCTGTTGAAGCCTTCCCACATGCCAGTCACCAAGACCATTGCCACCATGGGCCAGATAAGACAGAGGAAGGGCCAGATGTGGCCCATGTGTCTGCTGTAGTGATATAAATGGTAAATATTGTGTAGTGGGTTCTGGGCAGCAGGAAAGACGCGGAGACGATGAGTACAGCATGGCAGATCTTTATTCGGTGGTAGTGACTGTACATGGGAATAGGGGCTACCTGCCCTCCTTTTATACATGGCCAGGAGAGCAGCTGGCCAATCGGTTTGAACCTCTGTTTCCCGCCGAAACTGGGTTCCCGCCAAAAGTCCAACGCCCCCTGGTGGTGACTGCTGTGAACGTGTGTCTGTGTTCCCTTCACCTGCATACATAACAGTAAATATAAAGATTCTCATCTGAATCAGAGCGGCAGTAGAGAGACAAAGATTAAAGACTATCATCATTCATGTTCTCCATCCAGACTGGTTTGCAATATTTACTCTAAACTTCCAGAGTATGTTTGGTTCTCAGGAAAATCGCAGCGGTTTAATGCTGGAGCAATATGTTATACTTCCATAACAACTTTTGGAAAATTACTGCTTTTCTTTTCCCGGCACATATACTTTTGTTTACAAGAATTGAATAAATAAGGAGGAAAATAAGTACATTTGGGCATTTTGCTTGTCTTGTCTGTAAATTTTCATTTATTTTTAAGCCTAAAAAGCAATTCAGAAGCCTGCTACAATCCACAGGTGATTGAACTTGGAGTCTCCCGGGATTCTTATGATAAGTGGAGGGCAGATTATTCACAAATATAGCAAATTTATGTCATTGTTGCAGAAGGCAAAGAAAAAAGGACTATTTAACATGTGTTTTTGGGGAGGGAGGGGAAGGGGGGGAACATGGATAGAACATGGATATTGTTTTCTCCACTGAACCGTAGTGGCACAGTGGTTAGAATGCAGTACTGCAGGCTACTTCTGCTGCCTGCTGGCTGCCTGCTGTTGGCAGTTCGATTCTTACCAGCTCAAGGTTGACTCAGCCTCCCATCCTTCCGAGGTCAGTAAGGTGAGGAGCCAGATTGTTGGGGGAAATACGTTGGCTCTGTAAACTGCTTAGAGAGGGCTTTACAGCACTGTGAAGCAGTATATAAGACTAAGTGCTAGTTAAAATGAAACTAGAAATATCATTTCCCTACCGAAGGCTAACCTTTTAATTCAAAATAGAGTTGGAAGGAACCTTGGAGGTCTTCTAGTCCAGTCCCCTGCTCAAGCAGGAGACCCTATGCCATTTCAGACAAGTGGCTGTCCAGTCTCTTCTTAAAAACCTCCAATGATGAAGCACCTACAATTTCTGAAGGCAAGCTGTTCCACTGGTTAATTGTTAAGGAAGTTTCTCTTTAATTCCAGGTTGCTTCTGTCCTTGATTAGTTTCCATCCATTGGTTCTTATTCTGCCCTCTGGTGCTTTGGAAGCCCACTCTTCTCTGGGGCAGCCCCTCAAATATTGGAATATTGTTATCACGTCACCCCTAGTCCTTCTTTTCTCTAGACTAGCCATACTCGGTTTCTGCAACCGTTCTTCATTATGTTTTAGTCTCCAGGCCTTTAATCATTTTAGTTGCTCTTCTCTGCCCTTTTCCCAAAGCCTCAATGTCTTTTCTGTAATGTGGTGACCAAAACTGGATGCCATACTCCAGGGGTGGTCTTATTAAGGTTCTATAAAGCGGTACTAATACTTCACGTGATTTTGCATAGATAAAAATTCTGCTTAAACTTTTTATACACAGAGACACAGAGGCAAAACTCCAACAATTGAATAGCTGTCATTCAGCTATTAAAAGCATGGATGGATACATGGGTGTCTCACACTGGAAGCAGAAGGAGACCTCCTTCCATCTGTCCTCGTAAGACTAGAAAACTTTCAGACTTGTGAATTGAACTGAAAGGTATCTGTCAAAAGAATCTCCTTTTGTACCCTAAATAACTTTCTGGGGTTTCAAGCACAGCTGCAAAAGTTTGCTTTAAAAACAGTCAGGTATTGATGTTACTGTTTATCCTATGCACACATGCAGTGAGGTTAGGGCTAAACGGTGGTGGAGCTGTCAATACTGTTCTAGTCTTATCTTCTGAAAAAGAAATATTTACTGTTGCTTGCTGCAGCATTTGGGAGCCAGGTATCAATTTCCAAATATTTATATTTGTAAGTTCCATGTATGAAAAAGAACAACCAGAAATTCATACTACCGTATACTGTATTGTATATTTTTATCTAGTTTGCAAAAATAAAAAAAACCCACAACTCTCCATGAACATTACCTATTATATATGCGTATATTGTCTAGAACAGCTATTCTAGACCAAGTCAAAATGCTGGTTATTGGGTTAAAGATGAAAAGAATGAGAAACTGCAAACTGGAAGATGAATGACAGGTAGGCATATTTCTTGGACCTATGAAGTATCATAATGTTTACAATGTTCAGAACAGAAATAGTTGCATTTTTTTGCAGGTACAATATTTCTTCAAAACTTCAAATGCTGGATTTGCCAAGTCGTGGCTGACTATTCTGTCGTCTCTTGTTTGCATTTCTAGAGTCCTATTCTTCTGTAAATCTTCAGTCTCATTTTGGAAATGCTGAATAATGCGTGAGGAAAATAGTGCACTTGTAGTGACTGTCTTATGAAGTGTCTGCAGCAGCTATGGGGATGCATACCTGGTAATATAAAGGTAGCCCCAGAACTCGTAGCATTGAGCATCAAAATAATCTATATAGGTCAATTTATAGTGATCAGTAAAAAAAATGTGCTTGTTCATCAGGATTTTAAATGATTTCCCTCACTGCTGATATGTCCTGAGAATGCTATGCAGTACTGAATATAAGCTGTTGAATTGTGTTGCTGGTTTTTTTAGCAACATTTTGGGTATTATCTTGCTTATCTTGTCTTTACATGTATGTCCCTTTCTTGCAAATCAGAGTGAAGGGTTGAAATTGAAGTTCACTCTGTCTGTTATGAGTGTGCTGTTCTTGAGGAATACATGAGAAAAGAATAAGGATTCATCTAACTCAGGGGTCTTCAGACTTGGCCCTTTTATGACTGGTAGACTTCAACTCCCAGAACTCCTCAGCCAGGGTGCCTGGCTGAGGAATTCTGGGAGTTGAAGTCCACCAGTCATAAAAGGGCCAGATTTGAAGACTCCTGATCTAACTTATTGTACTTCTTGGTGTGTTCATTCTCTCTGCACTGCTTATGGTTTTGTGTTGGAATCTGGTGCATAATAAGAATAAATTTTAAAAAAAAATATTAAAAGTGATCATCTCTCTACATCAGAGATCAACCATTTTATTATAGCTTCAATGTTCTGCTTACCAGATCTACTTAATGGTCTTAAAATTGCTGTATTTGTATGTGTGTGTATGTATTTACAATGGATAGGAATCAATTTCCAGAGCTACAATTAAGATAGAAAGAATATCTGAGAGACAAGACGCATATTTACGAATGCTAATTACAGCTAATAAAATGTGTGTTTTATCCTTCAGATACATGCATTTATTTTTCTAATTGGACCCTGCTGGCAATTCACACCCACATATATAACAGGTGTAATAGCATTATGATCACAATTTCATATTGGTTCCCCTTATTTCATAACACATGAAGACAGAGGGACAAAGGGGATAGATTTGCCAAACTATGACGGTTTCTCTGGCACATTTAGGTTTTGCAAAATCTCAGCATTCATGTTCCATATTCTGCCAAACATTAGAATCTGGCTCACTATGTAAATAGATTAAAAGATAGCTTATCTCATAAGGAAAACTAAGAGAGGGAAAAAAGAGAAAAGTAAAAATGATTATCTCATTTTCTATATAGCACCATCCTTTGAACTTAGTAGAACAGACTCAAGATAACATTCCACTGCTATTATGAACTAATCACATATTTGTGAGCAGTGCATCCTAAGTTATATAGGTCAGCAGTCCCCAATTTTTATGGCTCTGTGGACTGGCAGTGGCTCCAGCAGTGGTGAGGGGGAGAGCATGAATCTGCCAATGAATGTCTTTCAAGAAGCACAGCACAACACATATTATTGTCTATATATTATTAACTTAAATGTCAATTTCATAAATTTGGTGAACAAGCAGCCTAGCTTTTTATACATTTGTTATATCTATTTGTCTTAGACAGAGATTTTTCTATGTTCTTGTGGTACTGTACAACTTTATCTTTTCTGAAATCTTTTTGTGCTGCTTTTTAAAAAAAAACTATATGTTTCTGTCAGGATACAGATACCGCACTGATTCCTTATAAATCAGAAAATGCCTTGGCTTTTCCATCGGATTCTGCACAATGGTTATGAACTATAGTAATAACTTTAAGAGATTAATAAAATGTCACAATGTCAAAGAAAATACCTGCCACCTCAAAGTTCAGTTTCTTATTTTTACAACCCATTAGATTCCTATCCATTCCTCATGTTTAATTACTCCCAGATCAACTGATAAATTTCCCTTCTTTCAAAATAAGCTGAACTGCAAATTGTTTGATTTCCTGAACACCTGCACATTTCATGCTGTCAAGTCAGCATAACCACAGGCTCAATTTAATAAAGATGAAACCAACTAAAATGAAATGGTTAAATAAGAATTTTTCTAAAATCAATGCCAATTTGTTTATAAGTTCCTTATGAATTCTGTTTATGAACTTCATGAACTTTTAATATAATGATTTGATCTTATTTACTGTGTAAAAGACTAAGGCACATCTATGGCTCTTTTTGACATGTACTGAGTGTGTTTGCACTTCCAATTTTTTGTTTTTAAATATCAGCCTTACAATTACTGATGCCAATTTAAACAGTATCCCAGATTTTAGTAGTGATGGTTGGAATGGTTTTAATGCTATAAAATAAATTGAAATAAATAAGGCTTCTTATTTAATTGCAATCTGCATTTAGTTTTCTCAAAAATGCTTGGAATATGTCTCACTTGCCTTGACTGACCCGTATTTATATAGCTTTAGCATTTTAGTAAAATGGTGTGTTAATATGAAATACGAGGAAGCTCACATGGTACAATACTTACATTTGTATGTGGTGAAATGGATATGGAACACAGCCATGGTTTTAAATTGTATGTTTATACCAGGCATCCAAACATCTGTGAATAGAATAGAATAGAATAGAATAGAATAGAATAGAATAGAATAGAATAGAATAGAATAGAATAGAATAGAATAGAATAGAATGGAATGGAATGGAATGGAATGGAATGGAATGGAATGGAATGGAAGGGAAGGGAAGGGAAGGGAAGGGAAGGGAAGGGAAGGGAAGGGAAGGGAAAGGAAAGGAAAGGAAGGGAACGGAACGGAATGGAACAGAATAGAATATAGAATGGAATGAAATGGAACAGAACAGAAACAGAAACAGAACAGAACAGAACAGAACAGAACAGAACAGAACAGAACAGAACAGAATAGAATAGAATAGAATAGAATAGAATAGAATAGAATAAACAGAGTTGAAAAGGGAAGTCTTCTTGTCCAGCCTCTGCTCAAGCAGGAAAAGACAGAAATAAGAAAATTATGATTATTCCATTGTTTGTGGGAAATATGTGTGAGAAATTCTCCCTCAATAATCAGCCATACTGTTGCCTTTCCTTCCTACTCTGTAAATGTCTTTCATCAAAGCTGATCCCTATAAGAACTATATGTGTGGTAACTTTTGCCTGAATTTGGTTCTTTCCTTCTTTCTATATCCTTTTTTTCTTATTTTATCATAGGTTTGTGATTAGAAAGAAGGCAAGATTGTCTCAGTGATATTTGTAAGCTGCACTTTATTATCCCATTGGCTAAAGAATAATCAGACAAGGGTCCAAGTTAAATCTGAGATAGGTTGATATCATATTTCTGAGCAGGTTCTGGATCTAGACGGGCTGCTATACTAGAGATGATACATTATCTCTCTCTCAACATTGGCACTACCTATTTTTCCAAAGAAAATAATCTTCTCTATTAGGGAAATTTTATAAGGACATGTAACTGTCATTGCAACAAGAAAGCTTGGGGGTGGGGGGTGGGTGGGATTTATTTATTTACTTGTGTGGTTTATAATATTACTGTATATACTTTGGTTTTTACAAACTTTTTCACGTGATGGAATCTGTTAAAAACAACAACACAGAACTCCTGGTCTACAAAATGGTGGCTATTGCTTTTGTTGTTGTTGGGGATGTCTTCTCTATCATCTCTGCTCCTCCTGTCCTGATCACTACCGTGGCATATGCTCACCTTTGACCCGGGATCTGTTGTACCAGGCATCCTTGCTTTCTGCCAGGACCACTTCAGGTATATTTTTGCCAATTTCATTTCCCAGAGATCCTTAGAAAACCAAAGAGCTACAGGGATTGATGAGTAGGAAAAATCCACTCAAGGTAATCCATTTCAATCCCAGATTGGTGGCACTTGTGTTTTAAAATTACCCAGTTCCAAAAGCCTGGCCTTGTCTAAAATCATCCTGCAAGCAGAAGGAATGCTGACAGGAAACTGGGAGGATAGTACAATTTGCGGGACCACCCACTCTCCCTTTAACCAAACCTCAAAAACACGGCCTCACATCTGCCTCCTGCAGAACAGTGCTCCTCACAAAAGCCAAGGTTCGCAATCCTCACACTACCTCCCACGCCCCATGTTCAGTTGTGACACACGACATGGAATCTGCTGCCCCCTTTTTTAATCCAGCTAAAGGGGCTGGGGCTGGGATGCCTGTCAGTGCTGCATTTTGTTTATCAAGTCACGGATGAAGCTGGATTTATTCTAGATACGCAAAAGCATCCACACACACTCAGAAAAAGCATCAATTTGACTTTGGGCACCCAGCAGCCCAACTGCCCGATTCCTCTTAAATAATCTGGGAAAGAAAAAGAAATTATAATGACATTTTAAAATATATAGATTCCTTTCCAGAAATGTCTATCAAGACATTTGCTATTCTCTTAGTCAGTTAGTTACTCCATGTTTTATAATATTGAGGAATAGATGAAGTGACAAAAATGTGTTGTACATATTTCATTTCCACACAGCTTTTGGGGTAGGTCATGGTAATATACTACTGTACCTTAAAGAAGGGCTCATCCAAGACATTTTGATCCTTATGTGAAAGTCACAATGGTACTCTTCCATTTCATGTTGAGATTCTGTTGGGATGTCAGCCAAAACGTGGGATAGTGGTTTTTTTCTATCACACTTGGCCAGTAGCCATGATACAATCGATATACACATGACATTGTCTTCCAGCACTTTATTGCTACACCAAACATGTCAAACACAAGGCCCGGGGGCTGGATCCGGCCCGCGAAGTGGTTTCATGTGGCCCGCAAAGCCATCCTGGAAACAGTGAGGGAACGGCCCCCACTGCCTTGGCCCTGGCCCAGAGACCCTCCTTCTGCCAGAGACCCTCAGATCTGTCCCACTCCTGCCCAGGCCCCCATAGGCACCCTTGATGCGAACGATGTAGAGCTGGCCATGCCCACCTAGTAGGCCATATGCACTCTAGCCACGCCCACCCAGTAGGCCACGCCCACCCTGGCCATACCCACCCGGCCCCCTGAGGGCAACCACAATGCTGATGCAGCCCTCAATGAAATTGAGTTTGACACCCCTGTGCTACACCATTAATACTCTCCCCAGCACATAGCTGCTTCCTCAAGAGTATATATTTATAAAGTAACATTGTGAAAAATTAAATTCTGTAGAGTAGGAGCCCTCTGATTTCCTACATACCTCTCTAAATACAAACACAGAACAAGAACCTATGATCACAGTCTTTTGAGAGAGCATGTTGAGTCAACTATTTTCTTGCCCAATGGCCTCAGAAAATTAGTTTTCATTTTTTCCCCCCAATAGCAGAAGAAATAGTGACTCTAGCTGGCCAATGCTTAGCTATCCAAGGCTTTTGGCCATGACTGTTGATGTAAAAGAATTCTGCCACCAACTCCATTCAAAGCTATGTTGAGCATCTCACTCAAATGGGTAGAAAGTAGCTAGCCTTTTCCAATTGACACAAATAACAAATAGTCTTTATTCCACGTTCCCTATATGATTGTTTAAAGATTTCTGAATGTTTTAGTGATATACGCAATGGTTCTGAAACTTATGGAGTAATTCTCTCCTGCTTACAATGAGAGACCAATGATGAAGGTTTTCTTTAAATGATGGATTTTCTTCCTACGATTGTTGATCTGCCAGTGTGAATGAGATTATTAGTCTTAAGGACCTGCAGAATCTTAGATCCCCTTGTGAAATTCTGACATTATTCTAGCACGTAAATAAAGTTGGAAAATTAACTTAGAAGAGACTTTGCATTGGAGTAAAAAAAACAAAATGTCTCCTATTTTATGTCCTAGTTAGCAATTAGCCCACGATTACCTCATCAATTAGATAATTGGAGAGCCAATGTGGTGTGGTGGTTAAGGTGCTGGATTTGCCCCAGGGAATTATGAACTTCCTCCCAGAAATAGAAGCTCAATGGGTAGGTTTGGGCCAGTCAGCCCATCTGACTTCACAAGATTGTGGTTGTGGAGAATACTAGGAGGAGAGAATGCTATGTATGTTACTGACCTTCCGAACAAAAGGCAAGATATACATTTGATAAATAAATAAATAACTACTTCGCCCAGCTAATTATATTAACTAACTACTCATTTACAAGCAAGATGATAAAACAGGATTGTATTTTAGATTGTTTCTTTTTCCTCCTTTGCTTCATCTTAGATTCTGTTTAGGGTATCTGTATTTCTGCCACAAAAAAGTAATAAACTTTGCTGCAAGAAGTAGAAGATGTGGAGAGTGAAATAGATAACTTTCCATTGTATTGGTCTGTTTTTCATTAAATGGGACAACAGATCTGTGTAATTTGTAACTACAGGAAGATAAATGCTATTTATGGTGAAGGGTTCATATACACAGACACAGAAACAAAGAGGAGAAATTGGATGAC
This sequence comes from Vipera ursinii, assembly GCF_947247035.1. Classification (NCBI taxonomy): domain Eukaryota; kingdom Metazoa; phylum Chordata; class Lepidosauria; order Squamata; family Viperidae; genus Vipera; species Vipera ursinii. The sequence continues at coordinate 208,622,922 of NC_139513.1, forward strand.
CAACCAATGCAATGCAAAAATAATTTGTCACGGGCACGCTGACTCATATAGCAGCACCATTAAATTTACTCAGAAGTATGATACATATGCACGCAGATGCCATGGTGAAATAAAAATGATTGTCACATGCTCGGTCCATAAAGCAAGTAATTTTTTTTAATAAAGCAGGGAACCTAAATTACTATTGAAATAACAAATGCTTAGTAAAGAAGAGTAATCCTCATATTGTTTTCTTTGGGTTGGATTTGCATCGTGAGGTACTGAACAATGTTTTATGCATTATACCAGGTGGTAGAAAAGCTTCTAAACTGCTTGACTTTTCCCCTCTTCTCCTCCATTCCATTTTTTTTCCTCTCTTGCCTTTCCTTCCTATACTTCAGGGGCCTTCAAATGTGGCCCTTTTATGACTTGTGGACTTCAACTCCCAGAATTCCTCAGCCAGCGTGAAGACCCCTGTTCTACTCCATCTCCACTCTGTATTTTTCTTAGATTTCTTTGCTGTTTCTGCTGAAAAAAGGAGGGGGCAGTATGTGTAAATGTATGTGTCCTTGGAATATGTGTGTACGTGGTAGAGAATAGCTAGTCCGTGTGTGAAAGACTAGTTAATGTATGTACAGATAGTCCTTGACGTACGGCCACAATTGAGCCCAAACTTTATGTTGCTAAGTGAGAAATTTGTTACGGGTCTTTTGCCCCATTTTATGGCTTTTCTTGCCATATTTGTTAAGTGAGTCACTGGAGTTGTTACATTAATAACGTGCTTGTTAAGTAAATCTGGCTTCCCCACTGACTTTGCCTGTCAGGAGGTAACAAAAGGGGATTACATGACCCCGGGACACTGCAACCGTCATAAATATGAGTCAGTTGACAAGTCAGTTGCTCATGTGACCATGGGGATGTCGCAATGGTCACAAGTGTGAAAAAACAGTCATAAGTCACTTTTTCAATACTGTTGTAACTTTGAATGGTCACTAAATGAACTGTTATAAATTGAGATCTACCTGTATATGCACATAGGGGAGGTCAATGGAATTCACAAATGGGTACGTTTAGTTTTAATCAACCATTACAGACTCAATTACTATGGTGTTTATTTGTTTGTCCTATATGCAAGGATATTCACGTTGTCAGGGAGTAAAAAGCTCCAGGATGGATTTAACTGGAATAGGAAACCTAGGCTGACAAAATGAGGAAGTTGGCAATTGAGCAAATGTTTGTGTATGTTTATACCTATACTGTCTCATATTCCCTTTGTTGGAGAATTGTGTAAAAAAAAGGGATTGTCTTACTCTGGAGTGCTCGTTAAGCATGGTGTAGCTGTCTGAAACAGCTCATCCTCTTTCTTTCCTCCAATAAACTTCTCAGAAGATTACTTAACAAGTTTTATTCTTGGAGGAACCTTCTCAAAGACCATAATTTATTGGGATTTTAACCTGTCCCTCAGTCCTGTGGGAAACCAGGGCTGTCTGCCTTGCCTTCTGAGAATAATCTTATATAGATCAGTATAAAAGAGTAGGAAAAAATATTTGGGTTGGATCCTAGAAAAAAAAATCATATTCCAGGAATTTGTGACTAAATAATATGAACTTTCTTTGAAAGTTTGGGGTTTTAATTATCCAGGGGTTGTGAATGTGAAAAAGTCAGTTGTTTTGGAGGTCCTTACATCTATATACTGCTAAAACAGTAAACATGAGCTTAAATGGACTCCAGAAGATGGTAGAGGACAGGAGGGCCTGGAAGAACGTTGTCCATGGGGTCGCAAGGGATTGGACACGACTTCGCAACTAACAACATTACTAAAAACACATGGCTCTTTAACAGCAGGGCAACAATTTTTGAAGCAAGGTACCTCAGATGGGCTAATCTACAGAACGCATCCAAAATCTAACTCCCCTGGAATTGAACCTTGGCAAATTTTGTAAAAACATTTTATATGTACAGTTTATAAAATGTTTCATGACATAGTACAAACTGTCATAAAATATTCACTGTGGTTATCCCCTGTTGTATGACTGTGCTATAGAGTTCAACATGGGCTACTTTTAAGGCAGACACACCTACGAATGCCCCCCTCCCCCCGAGTTTTTTTTAGAAATTTTCCAGTGAAAGCAACACATTAGACATTCTGTCGTTATTGAAGGCATTGAGGAATCTGGTAAGGAAATCTTTCTGAAAGTACTGACGGGGTCATGGGTTGTCTAGTTTTAAGTTCTAAGTGCAAATCTTCTGTTTCAGAAACAAATCTAGTGGAATCTGATGGGATTACTTCCAAATAAGCATTCGCAGAATTACAGCCTGAAGGCTGGAAACTGCATGTTTCTTCGCCTGTAAATCCTGTAGCCATCCTGAGCACGCCATCTTAAGAAAACCCATCAACTAAAATCGTTGCAAATCAGCTAATGAATGTGGTGTTAATTTAGTTATGACTACCCAGTCTGGACTACAAAAATCCAGATGGCCACTAGGAGACAAAGGAGCTTCCACTCAAATGTGGTATTTTAATTTACTGAAAAAAGGAGACACTTTCTACAAAAATTCCAGATTTAATGGGACAGAATCCGGCTTTCACCCCTTCCTGAGCAGGACGTATTTGAGAAGAACAAAGCCTTTTTCTTCCATTCCGCTTAGCTGTGTCTCACTATTGCCAAACATTTGCTCAATTTATTCCGTCTAGACCTTTATTTGAAACCAAAATGAAATTAAGATGAGACATTAAAAATAACCCCTCAAATGTGTCCTTTCCTAATAGACTTTTAGATACATTTTTATTTGGCCTTAAGAAAAACTTGACTCAGAAGATAATAGTCTCATTTTCTAAAGAAAGCACACTTAAAAATGTTGAATTGCTCCAGCATTTATTAAACTAGGCTCCTTGTGTGCAATTTTGAAGCCTGGTATTTTTCATTACAAAATCCATTTAGAATTGTTTCCAGAGATGAAGATATTTTTAGTATATCATATAATTAAAAAGAAACAACAGCAACTATATTATGCTATGTAAAATGCTTGTCTTTAATTAAAAATTATTCCCATGAAGCAGAAACATCCTACAAGTTCTAGAAGGCATGCAAATTAATAGAATATATATTTGCTTTTATGATATTTTTCCTGGCATGAGCATTTAATGCAAGATTTGCTAGGCATTGCATTCTTTTTTATTATTATCTGTCTCTTCCATTTAGAAAGCATTATCCAGAACACCAGACATTTATACTGATCCAGATATTTATAACTGATGTAGATACTAATACTATAGTGACGTTTCTATTGCTATTAGGCATAGCATTTAGGCTTATATACTGTCCCATAGCGCATGGGCAACTGTCATGTAACTTTGTAACCCATCGGCAATTCTCTTACTTTTGTTTCCTGTGGTAAATATTGTATAAAAATAACTCTGCCTGATTTCTGGTGCACTCTTTGGTTGTGAGGACAGTGTGGTGGCTCAGTGGTTAAGATGCTAGGCTTGTCAGCTAGAAAGCGGGCAGCCCAAGTTCTTGGCTTGTCAGCTAGAAAGCGGGCAGCCCAAGTTCTTGGCTTGTCAGCTAGAAAGCGGGCAGCCCAAATGCCATCTGATGGGGTGAGCTCCCATCCTTGCCCCACCTCCTGCCAACCTAGAAGTTTGAAAGCATGCAAATGCGAGTAGATAAATAGGTACCATTTTGGTGGGAAGGTAACAGTGCTCCATGATGTCATGATAGCCACCTGACTGCAGAAATGTCTTCAGATCGTGCTAGCTCAATGGCCTTGAAACAGATGAGCTCCACCCTCTATAGTTGGCATCGACTAGCGGAGTAAAATCCGCAGGGACTCTTTGACCTTGGGTGTGAAACCCAGAGACGTCTTCTGCTTCTGTACAGAAATAAGAGTTCTATCTTTTCTAGATCCCATTAGATTCTTCACAACGAGTTCCTGGACCTAGCTAACCTTCTGGCCAGTATTATTAGAAGGCCTACTTAGAGTTCCCAGTCTGTTAAAGTAAGGAAGAGATGAACAGACAGCAGGCCTTTTCTCTTACAGCCCTGTACTTTGAAACTTCTTGTCACTGGAGTTTCAAGCAGTCCCTTCTCTCCTGTGGTACTTCATCAAGCTGTTGAAATACAATTCCACTATGCCAGGGGTAGGCAACCTCGGCACTTTTATGACTGTGGACTTCAACTCCCAGAATTCCTGAGCCAGCTGTGCTGAGGGGAAAGGGAGAGGTTTCCAAGCTGAGCCATGCTGGCTCAGGAATTCTGGGAGTTGAAGTCCATCAGTCATAAAAGAGCCGAGGTTGCCTACCCCTGCACTATGCTTTTAACCAGATTTGAATGCTTCATGTGGCAATCAGGGGATTTCTATTAATTGCCTTTCATTTGTTTTAGTTTGTACTTTTTTTTAAGCTGACTAGAATGGGGTTTCTCAACTTTAAGGCATGTGAACTTCAACTCCCATTCCAGTTTTGGGAGTTGAATTCCACACATCTTAAAGTTGTCAAGTTTGAGAAACAGTAGACTAGAGCCTACTATAAGACTTCAAAAGGAGCCAATTTGTCCACATTTTTACATGGGGACCTGTAGGAGTTAACTTGAAGAGTATTTTATATAATACCTTCATTACACTGCCATCCCACAGTTTAATGAGTTAATTTTGAGAGAAAGGTTTATAACTTAGTTTTATACTACAGTAGATTTGGGCTTTATGGGTTTTATCAGTCTGGAAAAATAGCGCCAGCTATTACAAGATAGCTAATCAATGGCGCCAGATAAATGAAGGGAGGAGGGGAGTGGGGAGATAATGTAAATACTATTGTGAACTTTACTCAGCAGATATTTTTATCATGCACTACTTTTCACTGTTACATTTGGGATTGCTTACCCTGAATTTGATACTAAAAAATGTGCATGATGTCTTTCAAAAATCCCAGCCCCAAGTATTTTTTTTTAAAAAAAACAACCTTGCTTTAGCCACTTTGGCTAAATCTTTAACTAAAATCATGAAATAACTAAACAGTTTTACAGAAAGACACATTCCATAACAAATTACAGAATGTAACTTGGTGCCTTTTCCTTACTCTCTAAGGATGGACGTGTCATTTTGAGCTAACTAATTATGAATTAATTAAAACAGTAAATTTCTGTTTTTTCCCTTTCTATTTCCCTTTCTACTTTGATTCTATTTTATTTTATTTTAATATTTTACTTTATTTGGCTTTCTATTTTATTGTATTTTATTGATCAGATATATACACCATCCATCTCGCTATCCAAGAGTTAAAAAAAAAAATTAAAAACAGAGTTAAAAAACAAAGTTTTAAAAGATGGAGTGAACTCCCTCAAGTCACCAGCCACCAGATTGCATACCACTCTTTTATCCCCATGCAATGCCAGATCTTAATGCTCTTCCAGAAAACCAGAGGAGTGGGCCCAGCCTTATCTTGGAGGGGGGGGAATGTTTCACCAGGTGGGGGCAATCGCCGAGGAGGCTCTTTTTCTTTATCCAATAAGGTCAATAACATACCTTCCCTCATTGGGTGGAAAGAACTGATATAATTAGGTCAAGACAGTTGCCTTGGTGGAGCAGTGGGCTAATGCCTCCTTAAGTAACACCAGCTGCCTGCAATTAGTGCAGGTTCGCATCCCACCAGGCTCAAGGTTGACTCAGCCTTCCATCCTTCCGAGGTAGGTCAAATGAGGACCCAGATTGTTGGGGGCAATAAGCTGACTTTGTAATAATGCCGCTTGGGGGGGCCTGAAAGCCCTAATAAGCAGGCATATACATAGAATGAAGGCTACTGCTAAGTTTGTAAGCCGCCCTGAGTCTTCAGAGAAGGGCGGGATATAAATGGAATTAAAATAAAATAAAAATAAAAATAAAAATAAATAACCAGGCCCTAAAGCAGGGGGAGGGAACCTTGGCTCTATTATGACTTGTGGACTTCAGTACCCAGAATTCCTGAACCAGCCATGCTGACTTAGGAATTCTGGGAGTTGAAGTCCACAAGTCATAAAAGAGCCAAGGTTGCCTACCCCTTCCTAAACCACGAAGGGCTTTAAAGGTCATTTCCAGCCCTTTGAATTGAATTCAGAAGCAAACCAGCACCCGATGCAGTGCACACACGTAACTGGTGAGTCCATTCCATTCCGGTCTCCAAAAGGCCGGCAATATGCTTGGTCTCCAACTGAGAACCGATTGGAATGATTTTTATCCCCCAGTTGTACACCATGTTTCTCCATGTGGACCTGAAGGTCAACCTCTTCTCCAGAATGGTAATCCTAAACAGGATTGCTGGGTGACACTTGCAGATGCAAAAATATATTTATTTATTTATTTATTTGGATTTATATATTTATATACCGCCCCTCTCCCAAGGGACTTGGGGCGGTGTACAGGGCAATTAAAACACTATGAACAACACATAATATACAAAAATTAAAATGAAATTAAACCAAATAGCCCTAAACAATAAAACACATTCTAAAATTTAAAATTTTTAAAATTTAAGATCTAAAATCCCAGTCCCTCAGTCCAGGCCGAGTTCAAATAGCCAAGTCTTCAGGTCGCGGCGGAAAGAGCGAAGGTCGGGAGCCATCCGGAGCTCAACAGGAAGCTGATTCCAGAGGGCAGGCGCACCCACAGAGAATGCTCTCCCCCTGGGGGCCGCCAGTCGACATTCCCTGACCGATGGCACCCTGAGGAGGCCCTCTCTGTGGGAGCGCACAGGACGATGGGAAGTTAACACCGGCAAAAGGTACTCCCGTAAATAACCCAGACCCATGCCATTTAAGGCTTTATAGGTCATCACCAGCACCTATTGATGTTTCACTGCTCTTACTGCCACGAGGTTGCCCTTGATAGTGCTTCTGACTCATGTTTCATCAGATTTATCCCTTGTCTTTTTTTCAACAGTGCTCTTGAGCTTTCTCTGTTAACTATGGGGAGTGCCAGGAATGACGGGCCAAGAGAGGTCTTACAGGCATGATCTTATCCAAGACCCCAGTGGCCTCCCTGTTTCCAGGCAGTGGACAAGGCCTCAGCAAAGCCGCAGGTCAAATCTCCAGTTTCCTTTGGACCCTACTGGGTCCATCGGACAATATTTTACTCTATTTTATATGTAGAGTATGGAGTTTTTTTGCCTGGACCAAAATCTCTTATTTATCAGCCATCCAATTTCTAATAAATCATTAACTCCACATGTTTAAGAGCAATTTCTGCCTCTATTAACTTTCATTATGCATTTTAATATCCACTGAATTTGCCTCCATTTTGTTTTGTTTTTAATTTCCAGAAGTTTTTAAAGTGCCTTCTGTAATTCCCCCTAGAGAAAAATGGGAATGATCAGCTAAATTCAAACTGTTGTAAGTGAAGTAACAAAATGGCTAGACTTTAAAAATACCCCGAGGTTTAATGAAAGCTTCTTCCCACCCCTCCGCCCCCCGTTTTCTGTAAAAGTATAGAAAAACAATGAGATTATGTTGCATCCTCCAGCTTTTCCACTGGAGGATACTTATGACATCTATGAAGGAGAAATAAGTTGGAATAAGTTAGTTAAGTTAGAAGCTCACTCTTAAGTTGAAATAAACTAATAAAAATAGAAAAAGAACACAGATGCTTTGCGTGGGTATGTGTGTGTTTGTGTGTTTGAGAGTGAGAGAAAGAGAGAGAGACAGACAGACAGAGACAGAGAGAGACAGAATGAATACTTTATTGCTATATCTATGTAAATATTAATAAATAAATTTGTATATATAGATACAGTACTTATTTTGGTAAATGTTAATAAATACATTTAGAAATTAAGATAGATAGATAGACAGACAGACAGACAGACAGACAGACAGACAGATAGATAGATAGATAATCTCCAAATGTATGTATTAACATTTACTACAATAAGTACAGTATGTCACCGAGTAGCACTAACATTGTAGTAATTGGGTTGTTCCTTTGAGATTTATTTATTTATTTTGGATAGAGCATTCCAAATCAGGCACTAACACAGAGAAGCTATTACAATATCTCCAATATTATTGGGGAAAATAGTTATCTTGTTCCACAATCCGACATCATTATATTTCTCACTGTAACAGATGTAGAATTCTGTCACTGAAAGTTCACACCACATATGCTTCGAGGTGATATCTTGACTGTTTTCCATTTAGAAACCCACTTTTCCTTTTCTGTTTTATGACAATTTTTTCAAGCAGTTAGGGCTTCCAAGCCCTGCCAAGTACATCTTCTGCATAGATATAGTGTTATTGTTTTTTTTCTTTTGGATGCTACTAAGGAGAGAAAACGAAGTTTGAAAGGCAAACAATAAAATGGATTGGACATTACTGATGTTTTCTGGAAAGAATTAAATTTGGATTTGCTGGTAAAATATATTTGTAAAATCAAAAAGAGGCCAGTGGTTGAAAAAGCTGCCCAAAACTCTTCTTCTCACCTAGGAATTGGCGGTCAAGAAATTAATTTCTTCTCCCACCTCTGCCCCAAAGTTTCAGATCTGAACACATCTGCAGATATAACAATAGACAAAAATAACTAGCTTCTTAAGAACCTGCAGTACAATTAGTTGTCTGGAACAAATGACCTAACTAGCACATCCTATTTCTCCTGATGTTAGATGCATGTCTCATACTCATTTTGAAAACACAACATTATGCTAAACACAGGATAAATTCCAGACATTATGCTGAATAACTCTATTCCTTCACCCTTGTCTTTGAAAATCCCAGTGAGCTGCCCCATTGTTAACTACATTATTCATCTGCTGTTTTTTTCAGTTGGTTGGTGGATGAAATTATAAGGGTGCCAATAATCATAGCAATATTCGGTCATCATCAAAACATTAGCCGTATTAGAGTTATCTCCATTTTATTCCAGTTGTATTCTGTAATCAAGTAATCAGGATATATTTTTTCGCTGGGTTTTTATTATGGCTTATTGCCTTCAGTACATAAAAGGGACGCGGTGGCTCAGTGGGTTAGGACGCTGAGCTTGTCGATCGGAAGGTCGGCAGTTTGGCGGGTCGAATCCCGAGTGCCGCGTAGCAGAGTGAGTGCCTGTTACTCATCCCAGCTTCTGCCAACCTAGCAGTTCGAAAGCACGTAAAAATGCAAGTAGAAAAATAGGGACCACTACGGTGGGAAGGTAACAGCGTTCCGTGCGCCTTTGGTGTCTAGTCATGCCGGCCACATGACCACGGAGACGTCCTCGGACAAGCGCTGGCTCTTCGGCTATGAAACGGAGATGAGCACCGGCCCCTAGAGTTGGAAACGACTAGCACGCATGTGCGGGGGAACCTTTACCTTTACCTTTTTACATGAAATCTACAATGGATATGCTGCATGTTTATAAACTGCCTAGTGACCAATAATTACAGTACGGAAAACGTCTGCTTCATGGAATGGGTACAGAATAGATCCTGTCATGATTTTAGATTCATATAGCATGTATGATACATTACCGTAATTTTTAATGCAATGTTCTAGCCTAGGGTTTAATGTCACAAGGGTAAACTGCCATTATGACCTATATGGAGCCTTTACACATTTTAAATAAGTCAATTTAAATAGATAACATTATTTTTAAAAAGCTAGATTAAGTCGGCCTATGCATTTTTTCAAACAGGAGCTGTTGAAGATTTTCACCTCTGGTAACTGGTAAACAGTGGGGTTCAGGGTGCATCTTCTTAATGCCATCCTCACGTTATAGAACAACCTGCTCCTGAAGATCAAGCTATCCTTAACTTGATTGCCTTTTACAAACTAGTAAAAATGACCCTGTTCACGAAGACTTTATCAAATATGGTGGCCCTTGGCTGTCCTTATAAACTGTTTTCTTGAAGTGATGGTTTCTGTTATGTGTGCTTATTGTTTTGATTTGAACTGGGAGATAAATGATGACAGACCTTTGAAAATAGGAACATTTATAAATACGCTTTATATATCTACACAGGTCACTTGTACTTAAATATTTGGCACAAATCTTGATTTCTGTAAGTTTTATTTATTCCATAGTGCTTAGTCAGCTCTTGCATTTTGGTATATCCCCCTTTGCTTCAGAGGAATGGGGTTCTCATGGAATCAAATGTATGCAGGTATGTTGGAGATCATAGAAGAAAGGAACATAGGAATAAAGAAGGATATTTTTTGGAAAAAAACTTGATAGCAATGTCATAATGCTCAACAATTCTGGAAGCTGTCTTCACCAGAGAATGAGCAGGTTTTTTGCTTTGTTTTCCGTCAGCTGTTTTTCGCTAACCATATTTCCATGAAGTATAACATTTGTTTATCCTTGTTACTGAAAACTACACATAAATCCTTCTGTAGAAGAATGGCAAAATAGGTTATGGGAGTATGCATCAATGACAAAATTCACTTTGTATTTTTTTAAAAAAACAACAACAACAAGAAGTATCATATGGAAGTTAATTTAATCTGGAAATCATTTATGGATTGTAATTCTGCACATAGATTTGTACCACATCCAAGGTTTGAGGTTTTTCTCAACATTATGAGCCTTAATGATCAAGTCTAGATAGCAACTTGTATTAATTATTTATTCTGATGGATTATTCTTATTCTGTTAGCAAATTTAATAATTATTCAGTAAGAGTTAAAATTGATATAAGATTATATGTAGTATTAGTCCTTTAAAAAGTCTTATTCACTTTTACACAACATATAAGTCTGTTTCTCTTGTTCTGTTTTCCCCCCCTCTTGACTGTACAGGTAGTCCTCAACATACGACCACAACTGAGCCCAAAATTTGTATTGCTAAGTGAGAAAGTTGTTAAATGAATTTTGCCCCATTTTATCACCTTTCTTGCCACAGTTGTTAAGTGAATCACTGCAGTTGTTAAGTTAGTAACACGGTTGTCAAGTGAATCTGGCTTCCCCATTGGCTTTGCTTGTCAGAAGGTTGCAAAAGGAGATCACATGATCCCAGACACTACAAAAATCATAAATATGAATCAGTTGCCCAGTGTCTGAATTTTGCTCATGTGACCATGGGGATGCTGCAACGGTTGTAAGTATGAAAAACAGTCATAAGTCACTTTGTAAGTTGAGGGGGACCTGTATATGGCAAATTAAAATAAACTGAAAAAAGGCGAATAAACAAAGGACTTTCCACTGTGTGAGGAAAATCTTTCCTGCTTAGTCATTTTGTTGCTGCTGAATAGTACAAATAGCGATACATTTCCAAACTCAGAAATTACAACATATTGCAACATATTGTTTAACTAGCATTTTTATGTTGGATATATAAAGGTAAAGGTAAAGGTTCCCCCGCACATGCGTGCTAGTCATTTCCAACTCTAGGGGCCGGTGCTCATCTCCGTTTCAAAGCCGAAGAGCCAGCGCTTGTCCGAGGACGTCTCCGTGGTCATGTCACCGGCATGACTAGACGCCAAAGGCGCACGGAACGCTGTTACCTTCCAACCGTAGTGGTCCCTATTTTTCTACTTGCATTTTTACGTGCTTTCAAACTGCTAGGTTGGCAGAAGCTGGGACGAGTAACAGGCGATCACTCTGTTATGCGGCACTCGGGATTCGACCCACCAAACTGCCGACCATCTGATCGACAAGCTCAGCGTCCTAACCCACTGAGCCACTGCATCCCTATGTTGGATATACATTAAGCCAAATGGCAAGAATGTTTGTATCAGTTGCTGGTTGGAATGGCTAGTTCTCATAACATAATGTAATACATATACAAAGCAGTAGCTTCTTTTTAGTAGCAATTTTGAAATGGACATAATTTCCAATCCCTAAATTAAATTAGAAATTACAATTAATACAATTACAGGGTCTCTATTCTACTACCAATACACCTAAACAAGTTACTTACAAAACAGAAATGAATGTAAAATTATTTTCAGGACAAGATGTATATGGCGGACTCTGTTGGGTCTGCTGCTAAAACTTAACAGTTCCGTTTTTGGCCATTAAAGTGGACATCCAGCTGGTGTTATTTGTCTTATATTTTATTTGTTGTATTTATATCCTACATATAGGAGTCCTCCCTGATTTTATCCTTAAAACAAGGTTTGTGTGATAGGTGCAGGGGATTTATTAAATTAGCTCCCTTGCCCTTGATGTTGTGGAAGTCCCATAAGACCCAATTACATCACTAGGTTTGAGGGTCCCAGAGAACCGGAAACATGTCTAGAAGTTCTGTTGAGATGGATATACTCTATACTCTCTCTTTTCACCTGGCATATATATTTGTTGTTTTTATCTGATTGTTATACCCTGGCCAGGCTAATTTCTTTATGAGATATGTGGCCCTACAAATTTGATTAATAAACAAATAAAGGTAAACCAAAACTGCTCTAAATTCTCTCAACACTTGTGTGAAGATATGAAATAAATTTCCTGGGTTCAAATGCCACTAACAGACATAGTATGAAGATGTTCAGATAAGGTAAGAAACCCAAGCAATGGTATTTACTAAAGAATTCTGTGCTCTCGTGGATGTCAGTCTATTAACGTGTACTGTGTACATTTTTGCAGCTAACTCAATCAATCAGAAAAAAATGCTCAGTTTTCTTGAATGTTGTAGCATCCAGTTTGCAAAAGTGAAGAAGGAAGGAAGGAAGGAAGGAAGGAAGGAAGGAAGGAAGGAAGGAAGAAAGAAAGAAAGAAAGAAAGAAAGAAAGAAAGAAAGAAAGAAAGAAAGAAAGAAAGAAAGAAAGAAAGAAAGAAAGAAAGAAAGAAAGAAAGATAGATGCTGGAGAAAATGTGCTTATATATTTATGTCTCTTTTTTTTATTGAAAAGTTTTAACATACAATTTTTCCCCTTAAAAATCCCCCCTCCCCCTCCCTTCTCCCTCTCCCCCTTCCTCTCCCCCCTCCCCCCCTCCCCCCCGACTTCCCAGAGCTAAATACAAGGTATATATATAAAAAAAACAACCATAAACAACCATATACTAACAACCATAAACTCTAAAATCTATCACTCTCTAGCTTATATAGGATAAAGCAAACCTTAGTAATATTAAATATATATAAAAAAACTAAGATAAAAGAAGAAAAGAAGAAAGAAGACTTATTCAGATACTACATAAAACTTCTTAACCCTATACTTATTCTAAATAAACTCGATCCATTTTGTCCCTTCCATAATATAGCATTCTTGCAGATAATCTTTCAAATAGGCCAAAATCTTCGCCATTTCAACCAGGTGAGAAACCTTTAAAGTCCACTCTTCTATGGTCGGCAGTCCGTTTAAAAATCTTCTGTATGTTCTACCAGACTTTTATCCAAAAAGCCTTAACCTTTTTACAAGTCCACCATATATGAAAATATATTGCGTCTTCATCACCACACCTCCAACATTTAGGCTAATAATTCAGATACATACTTAGCTTTTTAAAATCTAAATGCCCTCTATAAAACATTTTGTAAAAATTCTCTCTTAAATTTCAAGCTTGTGTAAATTTTACATTCCTCACCCAAATCTTTTCCCACCTCCCACTACTTGGCTGTAAGTACGTTGTGAAAGTTCCATAGACTTCTGCTGATCTTGTTCTTTTATCTTTTTTGATCGTTTTAAAGCAGCACGCGTCACCCTCTGTTCTCTGGGATCATCCAAAGAAATTGTGGCTTGATCTCCTCCAGCAGCATTCTCCTCTGTCTGTCCATCTTCAGCCTCTTGATGTTCTCCTTCTCCAGATCCCTTTGCAGCTTCCAAAAGTGTTAATGGGGTTGCTTTTAAAACATTATTGTAAAAATCACGCGCTTGCATCACAGTAATCAGATTTTACCTTCATGCATCACCATCAACCCAGCTGGGATCTCCCATCTGAACCTTATATCTCGTTGCTTAAGCTCTTGCACAAGAAACGTAAAATCCTTCCTTCTCCTTAAAATCTTTGGAGGAATTTCTTTTAGAACCAGAACTTCTTGATCAGCAATCACCACTTTAGTATCATAGGCAGCTTGTATAACTTCATCTCTAATTTCCCTTTTTGCAAAATAAACCACCACATCTCTAGGCAACTTTCTCTGTCTAGCAATCCATGAATTCACACGAAACACTTTATCCATGCCTCCTTTTATTTCAGATGCTGGCTGATTCAATACCACTTCGAGAGCCTCAGAAACCAGCTGCTTTAGATCTTCCTTAATATTCTCCTTTAAACCTCTAATTCTAATGGCAAACTGCATCTGGAAATATTGAGCAAGACTCAATTCTCTATCCATTTTGTCTCTTAAATCTTCATTCTCCAATACTTTTGCTTCTAATATGGCATTCTTTTGAGTCAAATCTTCCACTTTTTCCTCCAAATCTTCCACACATTCAGCCACTTTATACACTGAAGACAAAATGTCTACCTTCATCACACTGAACTTCTGTTCCATCCTCTCCTCCATTCTCTCCTCCAACTTCTCCAATTTCTCCTCCATCTGTGCAAATTTATCACCCATTGATTCCAAAATTACCTGAGTATGTTTTTCAAGAGCATCTTGTAAGTCCTTCAATTTCAATACATCAGGAGGATACAACGCCTGCAATGATGATTGTTGCATCGGAGAAGTTCCAGCACTCCGAAGAGTTTTAGGGGGAGGTTTAGCCGCCATCTTTTACTTTCACTTGTGACGCACTTTCACTTTAAGTTTAAAAAGTCCATCAAGCTCGAGAGTAAAATAAAATAATCCTCTTCACCTTTTCCTCTTGTACCGCTCTGCCTGCTCCTTTTAATCCATAGTTTTTCCTTCAGGCAGGGGTGGTCGCAGACGCCTGGCTCTGCTCCATGAAGTCCGGAGCAGAGACGCTGACCAGCTGGGAGCAACCCAGGCTTCGGGGGAGTTCAATCCTTCAGCCGCCCAAGCTCCAAGCTCAGGCGGCCCCGGAGAACTCTACCCCTACCTGGGGCCTCACCCCCTCCTCTTCTCCCGAGGAGGGGGCTTCAAATTCGCCCGAACAGCTGATCGGCGCTGTTTCGGGCGAAAATCACTCAGCTGAGCCGCGGGCAGCCCGGGGAGGCTGTCTCCGGCGCCGCGCAGCCACCGGAAGCCATATATTTATGTCTCTTAAGTGCTGTTGAAAAGAGACAGATTTTGTATTTAGTTCAACTTGTGAACATAATTGTTTTCTAATTAGGGATTTTAGTTCCATTCCTTTATAGGCAGAAAAGAATCTTGGCAAGGAATTATTTATGCCGAGAAATGACCAATAGGAAAGTATTTCATAATACTGTTTTCAAAAAATCTGAAAAAAGAAATATGTACCTGAGTAACCTATTAGATATACCTTGACTATGAAAATCAACAAAGGCAAATTAGTCTGTTGTTCTGACTGGTAAATGCTTTAAAAGGGTAAAGATGCAGAGACTGGGACACCATCTTGAACTTTTTGGAGAAAAAGTAAAATATAAGTCAACTAAACAATACAGATTAAAGTACTGTACCTTTTTGCTTCTATTTGGTAAAAATGTCAGTTGCTAAGTATCTTTTGTGTGTTGTGTTAGTCCGCCATCTACTGGTATAGATCACATATCCCTTATATGTGTTTGTAAGGTTCACGGGGAGAGATGGAGGTAAGGGGCAAATCCATTTTTAAAAACTCTGCGATTAAAATGTTTGTTTTGAAGAGTTATATATGCCCCTGGTTGTATCTCTTCTCTGCTTGCTAAAAGGTTCATATTTAGTATTTAAAGGCCTCACAATTTCTAGATGTCGAACCTTGGAAGGCTACTATATAAGTAACAGTGATGAAACATAATATCAGAAAGTGCTTTATCTAACTTGGGGCAATACAGTTTTCGATGTTCTCTAATCCTATGCTGTGTAGATTTTAATCTGCATTTTAATAAGTGGAAATCAGTATGCTTCCGAAAAATAATCCCTAGTGGTACGTAGTTCCTCTTCAAATGGCACCACATGATGAAACTGATTATTGTAAATACATATTTCCAGGTTAGGCAACTTATTTGTGAATGTTAGAAGCAGATTTATTGTATTATTATGTAGGAATAAACTTTGAGAGGTATATTAGATTTCAACGGGAAAAGATGGAGAAATTGTATGTACACTACAAAAAGAGAATGCAATAAAAAGAATGGATTTATCATTTGCTCCTATTTTCCAGACCAATTTATTAGACATCTCTACTTATTGCTATTCTAACCCACACATTTTCTTATTTGCAATGGAAGGCATTAAAAGAAAGATATGTAAAAATGCAATTGGTGCAAGTTATTTTAAAAATTTATGAATGTCCTGTATAGAAAAGATATTACAATTATAAATGAATACTTAATCAATGAATAATTTATTTAACAAATATTATTACAATTGTACCCAGTTTAGAACTAGAAAAGGAATTTGCAAATACCTACTTTTAGAAGGCCCTTTTCGTATATATTAATATAAAACTAATGAACTTTAGCAGTTCCTCAGTTGGGTTTGTACAACCTGAGAAAGATTTAAAAATGCAAATTCTTAGCAAACCTGGCCTTTGAATGCTGGACATCACATTCTAAAAAATAGTCAGGGCAGGAGAAAAAGGAGGTAGGGCAAGGATACAAAACTAATTTTTGTTTGACTTAAAGTAACATTAAAGTAATTCAATTCAATTCATAATGATTATAGGGGGTACCTTGCTCAATAGTAGTAACTGTGAGAGGGATCTCGGAGTCCTAGTGGACAATCACTTAAATATGAGCCAGCAGTGTGTTGCAGCTGCCAAAAAAGCCAACACAGTGCTAGGCTGCATTACCAGAGGGATAGAATCAAGATCACGTGAAGTACTAATACCACTTTACAATGCCTTGGTAAGGCCACACTTGGAATACTGCATCCAGTTTTGGTCACCACGATGTAAAAAAGATGTTGAGACTTTAGAAAGAGTGCAGAGAAGAGCAACAAAGATGATTAGGGGACTGGAGACTAAAACATATAAGGAACGGCTGCCAGAATTGCGTATGTCTAGTTTAATGAAGAGAAGGACTTTTGTATTTAACTTTTGTATTTTGCATTTTATATGTGCCCTGTTCACCGCCCTGAGTCCTTCGGGAGAAGGGCGGTATACAAATATAATAAATAAATAAAAAAATAAATGATAGCAGTGTTCCAATATCTCAGGGGCTGCCACAAAGAAGAGGGAGTCAAGCTATTCTCCAAAGCGCCTGAAGGCAGGACAAGAAGCAACGGATGGAAACTAATCAAGGAGAGAAGCAACCTAGAACTAAGAAGAAACTTCCTGACAGCCAGAACAATTAACCCGTGGAACAACTTGCCTCCAGAAGCTGTGAATGCTCCAACACTGGAAGTTTTTAAGAAGAGACTGCCTGAGCAGGGGGTTGGACTAGATGACCTCCAAGGTCCCTTCCAACTTTACTATTATGATTATGATAATGATTATGATTACTCTGCTTTTGAAAAGTACAAATGATACTAATTGAAAAATTGGATAACCCCATTCAAACAATTTTTAAAAATGGCTTTTATATATTGAGCTGTCTTCAAGACCCCTCATTTTCATTAAAATGATGAAAGCAAGGTTATACCATCACACCTCAAGTTTCAGCTCCTTTGTACTTTTGCTTCACAACATGACACATGCATGCAACCATTTAACTATTAATAACATTCTCAGAATATGGGAAACTTCCATGACAATGTAACTTTATAGAAAACACTCTTTAAATGCCTTTTCTGTGCATAGAATTGTTTTATAAAGGAGAGGCTTGGAAGAATAATCTACTTCCTTTCTCATGTATTATATAATTCAGCAAGTTTTTAATTCTTGAATATTTGTGGGTTTATTGTGCAAATCAGACTTGAACTGTATTAATTTTAAATGACTAACAGTGGGTACAAAATAAGAAGCAGCATGGGGCTTTTTTTAAGTTACCAGTAGCTCGGACATCCAGATATTTGTAGAAACAACAACAAAAACTTGAGAATCTTGTGGCAAAGATCCTAGGCCAGGGGTAGGCAACCTTGGCTCTATTATGATTCGTGGACTTCAACTCCCAGAAGTTGGCTGGCTCAGGAATTCTGGGAGTTGAAGTCCACGAGTCACAAAAGAGCCAAGGTTGCCTACCCCTGACCTAGGTCATTTATTATATCATTTGGTTTTTGGATAGCGAACTGGATGAATGAAACATTATGCTATAGTGCAGGTACATAAAGACATGCATGTTTACAATAGATTGTACCTAATGAGACCAGAAAGAAAAGAAATCTGTAAAAATACAGATTATGACAATTATATTAAAATATTGTGATACTTAACATTAAAGTATTAAGTATTTCAATAAACAGTATTGACGATGAAGCAGATATTTTTAATGAACAAATTAATACTTCTTACTTAAATTATAGGCTAAAGCACGGGTCGCCCGGTGCGCGCGCACCTCTTTGAACGGGCAGTGGCGCCACTCGTTGGGAAAGCTGCCGTGGCCCGTTTGCACAGCTGCCGCGTTCGTCCATGTTTGACGAGCGCGGCAGGTCTCCCAAGGGGCGGCAGCGGTTTGGAGAGTGCGCGCACACCTCTCCAAACCGCCGCCATCCCGTTTGCACAGCTGCTGCGTTCATTCATGTTTCTTTCAAACGCGGAGGAATGCAGCAGCTCTACAAATGGGGCGGTGGCGGTTTAGAGCTGCGCAGCTCCCCAAACCTCTGCCTCCACATTTGAAGAGCTGCTGCATTCATCAAACGAAGAGGTTTGGAGGTCCCAGGAGAGAGGGAGGGCGCTCGGGTGGCTCCGGCAGTGCCCGGGCTGAAGGCACCACCGCAACCCAGTGCCCGTCGCCTGCGAGTCCATCTCTCCCCCCCCGCGTAAGCTGGCGGCACTGGGCAGCGACAGGTGCGTGCAGCTCAGGATGCAGTGCGGGCGTAGGGGTGGTGTATTTTTTGCTTGTTCTGCACATGCGCGTGCATGCCCACATGCGTGCCCACATTTTGCGGCTTCCACTTTTTTGTGTGTATGACGGAACTGGTTCCGAGTGGCTCTTTTGCTGTTTCGGGTTGCTGACCCCTGGGCTAGAGCAATGATTTGCAAAGTATGGTCTGGGGGCTCTTAGTGGTCCCCAAATACCTTTCAGAGCTTCCACGAAGTCAAATAAATATTCCTTTTCTTTTGAAGATCATACTAAAGATTATATTAAAGAGCATGGCTACCTTATGCCTTAACTTCCCAAAGTTGATTTGGCTCTCGATCTCATGTTCTTACTGCCTGGCATCTGACAGAATTTAGCCATGATCTAGCCATGTATCAAAATGCTTCTCTGCCAGTAATATTGAGCAACCGTATCATGCTGTGAGGCTAGAATTTCAATAAACAAGGACAAAATAAATATTATTCTTTCTTGTCATCAATTATTCAGGATAACACTGAAGTAACACATGGTAACCAAGAGATTTCACAACTGGCTAGCTTTCATACAACAACTCAGATAAGATTGGAGTATGTAAGATTATTTCTCACTTGCCTGATTCTAGTTTTGGAAAGAACTGGACCAGATTTACACAACTGTTACATCTCCTCAATATGTAAAATAGCCAATTGCTGGAACAGGAGGCCTATTCCAACATATCTTCCTTGTGCTCTTTTTCCTCTGTGGGTATGTGTGTGTTTGAGTGTGTGTGTGTGTGTGTGGTGTGTGTGTGTGTGTGTGTGTGTGTATGTGTACATTTGTATGCATGCATACACCTTCAACCTTCAAATCAATCTTGACTCCTGATATAGCTGCCAGTACAAGTCCCTGCAGGGACACGGTGGCTCAGTGGGTTAGGATGCTGAGCTTGATCAGAAGGTCAGCAATTTGGTGGGTCGAATCCCGAGTGCCGCGTAACAGAGTGAGCGCCTGTTACTCATCCCAGCTTCTGCCAACCTAGCAGTTCGAAAGCACGTAAAAATGCAAGTAGAAAAATAGGGACCACTACGGTGGGAAGGTAACAGCGCTCCGTGCGCCTTTGGCGTCTAGTCATGCTGGCCACATGACCACGGAGACGTCCTTGGACAAACGCTGGCTCTTCGGCTTTGAAACGGAGAGGAGCACCGACTAGCATGCATGTGCGGGGGAACCTTTACCTTTACAAGTCCCTTCAGTTTTTTTGATCAGTTTCCATAAGTGGCTTGCCCTTGCCTGCTTCTTAGAGTTGAGCGACAGGGAGTGACCCAAGGTCACCCAGCGGATTTTGTGCGCAAACTCATGATCTCCTGGTTTATAGCCAAACTTAGCGATTTGGCTGTAGAGCAGATATTAGGAAGAAGATATGTAAAGGGACAAACTGGCTTACATAAGTCTTATTTAACCCTATTGAGAATTCCCCACCAAGGATGCAAACTTTTAATAACAACCCAATTGAGAATTCTCCTAATATCTTCATTCGATTAAGTTAGCAAACTTTAGGTTCCACTTAAATCCAAAAGACATATGGATAGGTTGACTTAAGTTTCATTGTTTTTAAATATGGATTTAAGGGATGTCTTTCTCCAGTCAAAACTTTGAAGGTGGAGATTCTAGTGAAACAAGCACTCCTGTTTTTGGCAACTGCTCACTGATAGGGCCTACGTTTTCTATTCTATTATATATTTATATCACAAAAGATACCTAGCGTTTTAATACCCTGCATAAAATAGGTAGCTATAGCCTGCTATTGGGAGCTAAAACCACTAGATGGGAGTAAAAGAACTCTCATTTTTCAGACATCCTCCAAGCTTAGAACTATTCCGTAGTTGTTTTTGATTCCCTTGTTTTAATAAACAGCATGTCCATAGCACAGCATATTGTGCTTAAATGGCAAATGTTAAAATCAGTAGATCCTAGGGGCACTGTTTATGTAATTGTCAAAAAAACGGTGCCGATTCAATTTTGTTAAGCATCTCTTTCAATTTTGCTTAGCATCTCCTTTGCCATGAGTTTATTATAACTTGAGTTTCACAAGTTAGTGATCATAGGATTTGTACTGAGTTAAAAACCGGGTGATGGAGAAATAAGAATACAATTGTCGCATAGTAAAAGAAGAAATATTCTGGTCTGTTTCACTTTTGATATTCAAATAATAGAGCTAGAGTAGAAGGAAGGCAATTTCCCAACTTTTTCCAAGGAAGGAAAAGAGATCTGGCTGGAGTATTTGTGGTGTACCTTGGTGAATTGCAATGTCCATTTCTCTCTGCCATTTTCTCAGATGAATCCTTATGCTCCAAGATTAAACTGGACGTCGATTCCCGACTAGGATTAATAATACAAATCGAATCTCAATTTCTCCTAAACTATGGCATACATCCATTTGTGAGGCGGAATCATTTGTGCCATATCTTGATTAAATTCCTGAAATATAGCGAGAATGAAGAATATAAATATGCTGAGACTAAAACATATGAAGTGGGAATTCCACATTTCCCAATTAAATTCCACATTTAATTACAAGCTATAAAAATGGCTGGTAATGTTTTTTTCTTTGTCCCCATTCCAAATTAGGTTGAGGTAATATTGAAAGAAAGTCTTCCTATGAAAGAGAAGTGACACGGGTATCTGAAGCTGTGATTATACTTGTGGTCTGTAGTGTTGATATTTTGAAAGAAATTCTAAACTGGTCTAATGGCATCTTTTGAAACTGCACAGCATAAACTTGACGCTTTATAGCCAAGTCCGTCATTACTTCTTGGGATTTGTGTGGGTAATACCCCTCTTTGCTAATAAATAGCAGTCTTCCAAAGTTATTTGATGAACATTGGCATATAATAAACCTTGGTAGCATGGAGTGGTCATTTCATTTTCCTACCTATATCCAACCTCAGTATAATGGACATTTTATTAATTGTTTGTAAGCACATTTATGCAGCTGCTCACATCACACACACACACACAAAATCAACTCCGAAACCGGAGGACTAGGAGCAAGAAGAGCTGTGTTTGAATTTGCCAGCTCACAATTGCAGGAGTTTGAACTCCTGAGTGGAAAATGAGAATTTTATAGCCACTAGGGGGAGACCTTGAGTCAAGGCTTTGTTCCCTTGGACCTACCCGTAAGTCCTGTGTTTGGGATACTTTCCATAATTATTGTGGTGTTGTATGCAAAAGGTATAATAAGGGGGGGAAGGGGGATATTGAGCTGCAGCATAAGATCCTAATGGGAAGTTGGGTTTGTTCAGCAACAGGCATTTGATTCTCTGCATGTCAAGGAGTATGGGAGCTTCCAGAACTCTCCACCCTGAGCTGCAGATCTTCCTTAGTTTACTGGTAGGCAATCTTCCTTCATGTTATTGGCCTCTGTAATAAAACCTCATTCTTATTAGTAACAATTCTGACGATCACAACTTGGCAGGAATGTTTTCTAGTAATACGTCTTTTAATTACATCACTGAATCAGTTGAGGTAAGACTTATTTATGCAAAGAGAAAATTACCAGTGCTATTTATATCGTAAACTACTTTCAGAAAATTGTTGTAAAAGAGGCATTTATAGAAGCTAAATGATAGAGCTAGTAATGGTGATAAACAAGAATTGGATTTATTCCCACATATTGGAACACAAGCTTGAATTCCTCCTTGTGGATGAACAAGAACTAAAAATGCTTGAGACTTTTAGACCGTTTCAAAAACGATTATATGGCAGTGATGCAGGCAGTGAAAGCAGTGTTAGCCAATATACAGTCAAAAGTGAAACAATAACCAAGCAATATACTTAATGTTTAGCAAACTAGTAATGATAATGGAGTACAACATGGTCTACTATCATGGGCATCATGATAGTAAAATCAAAAGCAACTGTTAATATAGTAATCATAATTCATATAACCATTGAGTCTTTGATATTAGTTGTTATAATCTAAATAGAGTCATCCCTTTTTTCATGCATTTTAACATGTTTTTCTTTCATCCCATAAAAGCAAAGAACTAGTTTGGTCCTCTCTTGTACATGATGTTTCCACATCAGGAACAGACCAAATCATAGAATTTTAACTGCTCTTAACCTGCTATTAGATGTCTTTTACTTGACACTGATGTAAAATGGTGGTGATGAAACCCTCATGTTTAAGATGAATCATGTTCTTTCCAGACCTTTGTAGTGACTTTACAGGCATATTGCTGTTGAATGACAGGAATAAACAAAAGATTAGTTGAAAAACAGCAATCCAACTAAAAGGGTTTGTTTTCATGTGAATAACGTGCCTTGGATGAAATGCTGTAATATTTGAGATTCTGTTTCACGAACAGCTGAAAGCGGAAGGAAGGAAGGAAGGAAGGAAGGAAGGAAGGAAGGAAGGAAGGAAGGAAGGAAGGAAGGAAGGAAGGAATAACCTGCAATTAGTTCATGCATCACCTTCATCAAGATGAATTTATTAAATAATTCCACATCCGCTTAGCCAACAGTAAATGCCATGAACCTCTGTGCCAGCCTTCCCTTTAGAAACAGTGGGATATCAGTCTCAGAAGGTGGATACTAAGGACTGACAGTGAAGCATTCATAGACAAATCTGCCTATCCCACATTATCTAAGGTAGCCAGATCTTCCCAGGTCAAACAGGGAATGGGATATTGAATGATCTGGCAGCCTAACTGGCCAATGCATGTGTAGGGAACCAAGAAAGAGGTGGCATCCTATCCATTTCTAACTGCCCATCTTCCAAAGAGAGTTAATGATTCTTCGCATGAATGTTTAAGACCCTCTGTGAATTAATTAGGCTGTTCCACCCTTTGTCTCTTATTCTATCCATGTCAGGAAGTGAAGGGAAAGAAATACATTGGGAGGTTTCACTTGTGCACAGATGGCATCAGCACATTTAGCTGAAAAGAGATATAGAAACAGGAAGAAGAGAATGGGAATGTCCTAAGCACTGACCATTCTCAATATGGTGTTTGACAGGAATATCATTCATGCCTAGTTCGATGTTTTGATATGAATCAGAAATTTGGGAAACCATCACAAAGAACATTAAGAGTAGCTATACAGTCAAGGTAGGCCTTGACTTAACAACAGTTCATTTGGTGACCCTTCAAAATTAAAACAGCACTGAAAAAGTGACTTACAACCATTTTTCACCACTTTCTATATTTCTTATGGCAGGCTCTTTTAGTAGAAGGGTGGCATGATCTGGATAACACGGATTATGACTGCTGGCCCTTGGAGAAACCAGACGAATATAACATGTTGGACTGTGGAGGTACCGTTCTTGTTCCTACAGGATGAAATAAGCACAAAAACAACAACACACAACAACCTGCAAGTACAATTAGGGAAACAGCTGGACTCTATTTTTTATCTGGCTGCAGATTGCAGGCGTCAGCAAGAAAAACTAATTCTAGATAAATTATGTTTAGGGCGGTAAATAACATCACACAAGAGAATTACATACTTGCTTGACACTGGGATATATTATGGAAAATCAGACAAAGGTGAAGAAACAAAGGGATCTATCTGAAACCTGTTCTGTGTACCATTAAAAAACACAATAACAGGAGCCACCCATACTAGTAGGAGACACATTCATTCCAAGAAATACTGCATTAGTGAAATACCTGTTGCCTTGCGATCATTAGTCAAAATCAGAGCAACTTTACACTGTATTCACCGTTCCTATAGATGTCTTTGTCGGCTACTAACACATTATGTAGGAATAACACACATTCGTTTTTTCGATAATTATATACAGATGCATCTGGGGGCCAAGTTGACTTTTGAGAGATTACTTATGAAGGTTCTTTGCTATTTCAAAGAACACATCTGACATTGAAATGTGATTGGTTTTCTGAAGGAAAAAAAAGTAATTTACCACTCATCTCAAGGACATGAGATCTTGTGGAATGTGAAACACGCCTTTAGAACAATACAAACCTGGAGAATGCTTCTATTAGAGGGAGGAAGCATTCGTGTATATGCACAGATAGTAAGGGAAAGAGTGTGAGGTGCTGTCCCAAGCTTTGGCAAAATATGTCTGCTTTTAAGCTTGGAGGGGGGAGGGCTGCTTAGTTTCTGCGTTTGGAAGCGCTGTATAGGTGCTGAAACACTTTGTATCCTAACGGAAGCCTGACAGAGACTGCAAGCTCCGTATGCCTGGAATGGGGTGTTTGGGAAACAGAGCCTCCTGCTCCGTTTCTAAGTGTGCACTGGCAGCCATGCAGAGCTTCCAGTCTCTTGTCAGGTCTCTGCTGGGATAAAAAGTGTTTCAGCGTCTATGGAGCATTTGAAAATGAAGTGAATGCTTGGTTTCCAAGCACCCCATAGGCGCTCAAACTCTTTTTACCTGGATGGAGACCTGACAGAAACTGGGAGCCCCGTATGGCTGCCAGTGGGGTACTTGAGAAACAGAGCATTTCTCTCTGTTTCTAAGCACGCATTTGCATGCAGACGGAGCTTCTGGTTTCCCCAAGGTCTCCGTCCGGGTGAAAATTGTTTCGGCAGTGGCAGAAAGGAGTTCGGGGCGGGAGGAAACACCACGAGAGTTCAGGCTCTCATTCTGTGCAAAAGAGGATTGGTGTCTGAACTCGCATGATATTACGGGCACCCAGGAGCTTCCATCGACCCTCCTCTCCCTCAGAGGCAGAAACCGCGGCAGAGAGGAGACAGATCTTTTCAAGGTGAGTCCAGAGCATCAGGAAGGGATGGGGAAGCATGAGGTACCTTAGTGGGTCAGGGAGGCCTTGGGGGTCTGTTCCCCCATGGGCTTCCCCACCCTGAGATACCTCAGGTGCACTTAATGAACCACATGCGTCTTAACGAGCAAGGGAGAGATCTCGTTCAAGATATGAGATTCACTCCCACGAGTTTTCAAGTTACAAGTGGAATGTGCAGACTCCATTACACTTGTAACTCAAGGACTACCTGTACTATGAGTTGTAGTACTACCTTAGGCAAGAAGTCATCTGGGTAACCTTGGGCCAGTTACTCTCTCTCTCTCAGGCTTAGGAAATAGGCAACAGCAAATATCTTCTAAGATCTTGCCAGGAAAACTGCAGGGTCTAGCCAAGCAGTCCTCAGGAATCAAGACTGACTTGAGGGAACTAAAAAATAATAATTATATTCCCTGTAGTCTTCCACAAATTAGAAGCAGCATCTTTGTTGAGTTGGTATATTCTTTGATAGTGACAGGGCTGTGGCAAAAACCCACATTCAACTTTCTTGAATGTTGCATGGGTATTCAAAATAATAATATTTCTCTTTCTGTGAGATCAGGGCTTTTTTGGCTGGAACACTGTTGACTTTCTTGAAGAAAACATTTCTTTAAAAAATTGCAGATCATACAAAGTCCTACTTATACATTATCCACTTGTAGTCCAGTTTTATTTTTGCAGCTAATGTCCACTGTGTGGTGGCGCAGTGGTTAGAATGCAGTACTGCAGGCTATTTCTGCTGACTGCCCACTGCCTGCAGTTTGGCAGTTCGGCAGTTCAATTCTCTTCGGCTCAAGATTGACTCAGCCTTCCATCCTTCCAAGGTCAGTAAAATAAGGACCCAGATTGTGGGAGCAATAGGCTGACTCTGTAAACCACTTAGAGACGGTTGTAAAGCACTGTGAAGCTTTATATAAGCTAAGTGCTATTGCTATAATGTTAACAAAGCAGTGTAATAATTAAAACCACAATGGAAAAGTCTTGTGATACAAAGACAACTGCAACTAAGAAAACAATATCAAACTTATATCAAAAGCAGGACCTATTTGTCTGTACAGATTTTTTCCCCATCAAGCTATGTCATCTCAAATGCAAGACACCAAAAACAGAAATGAAAACCATCTCAGTAACACAAATATGTTAACCTGTTGTTCACATGCTACCCAAAAGACACCCACAGGGGTGTCAAACCTGAAATAGAATAGAATAGAACAGAGCTGGAAGGGTCCTTGGATGTCTTCTAGTCCAACCACCTGCTCAAGCATGAGAACCTATACCATCTCAGACAAGTGACTGTCTAGCCTCTTCTTAAAAATCTCCAGTGATGGAGCACCCACGATTTCTGGTGGCAAGCTGTTCCACTGGTTAATTGTCCTCACTGTCAGGAAGTTTCTCCTTAATTCCAGGTTGCTTCTCTCGTTGATCAGTTTCCAACCATTGTTTCTCATCCTGCCCTCTGGTGCTTTGGTGAACGACTTGGCCCCCTCTGCCCTGTGGCAGCCCCTCAGATACTGGAACACTGCTATCATGTCTCCCCTATTTCTTCTTTTCTTTAGACTAGCCAAACCCAAGTCCCGCAGCCATTCTTCATTCGTTTTAGTCTCCAGGCTGATCGCATCGCAGGCCGTATTGTGATGTATCAGATTTGTTTTTTCCTTGTTGGGGCCAGGGTTGGCGTGGCCTGCACGGGCTGTATCCAACTAACAGGCCACGTGTTTGACATGCCTGGGATAAGGCATTATTATTCATGGGCAATATAGTTGTTTGAATTAGTTACTTTAGTCACAGGGTTAAAGACACTGAAATATTGAGTTTTAAACTATGCCTAGATGAACCCTTTATTCCTAGGTCTAGAGATGGCTTGGGTCCATAGGCCTCCAGAAAAGGTCATAAGTGGAGAATCCTTTGATGTCATCTACTCTGTCTTTGCTTCTGATTACTTCTACCATTATGCTGTGGAAAACGGGATCTTCTCCCACAGGTTAGCATTTATAGATAAAGTAATTTATGCATCTGCGTCAGGAGATATATGTTAGTGGAAGGTGTGTAATGAATACTGTTTTAATGAATAGTTGAGGCAATATAATAATGAGGTGTGTTCAGCATTTTCCAAATATTTGTTTAAAATTGAAACAATCCTCATTATTATGAACAAACCAATATCAATTATTTTCTTAATTATGGACAGATTTCCTCAAAACAACTGTACATTTAGCCTTCTGACATGCAAACTTCTCTTTTCTGACAAAAAGGAGTAATGTTTAGCTCTGGTCAGACATTTGTCTCTATATTAGGGCCCTATATATTTTGAAAATTATTTAGAAATTCTTCAGAACTCCTGTAAGCAAAAGTTGCATGTACTATTCCTTAAAGGAGTCTGGTGGGGGTTTTTTCAGATGACACAGATAGTGTCATCATTCTTTTTATCCTCGCAAAGAAGCCAGGATAAAATTGGATTGTATTAATAAATACTGGGCAGATGTTGTGTTGCCATGTGATGTAAAGGATTTCCAAATAATGTAGCATGACTGTGTATAGGCTGACTAGAATAGAGAATGGAAGTGATGCTTGAGGAAATCAGTATTTGGTCATACTGATAGTTCTCGCTTACTGATGTTAATTTGGACCAGGAACTCCATTGCAAAGCGATGCAGTCACAAGGCACAACATCATGTGACCACGCTAACTTATGACAGCAGTTCCAGCAGGTCCAGTTGCAATCGTTGGGCAATTCTCACACATGTGCAGTGTCCCCTGGTCACATGATCACCATTTGCAAAGTCCTGCTGGCTTTTCCATTGACTTTGCTTGTCAGAAGCTGGCAATGAAGGTTAGAAAAGGTGATCATATGACTGCAGGGATGCTGCAATGCTGCAACGCTGTAATTGTGAGCCTGTTTGCCAAGCATCCAAATCCAGCCACCATGAAGATGCTGGATGGCTGCAAGTACCACTCATTTAGTGCTGTCGTAATTGAGCACTGAGTGAGCGGATGTTGAACGAGAACTGCCTGTACTTCTCAAACATTGAAATATATATCCCAGTACACACACAAACACACAAAAAATGCAGAAGTGTAGAAATGCATAATTTGAGAAATAAACATACTTAGTTGTGCACATTTTCTATGAAAATAATTTTAGGGAAAATGAAATGGAACGTGAATTGTAAAAATTTGAAAAAAATGTAAATACACTTTTAAATACAGGATTATGTTTGAATGTTCATGATTTTTTCAAAAAATATTGCAGATTTTGGCATATATGCACATAAAATCTGTAAAAAAAAGAGTCCAACTGCCTGTCTTCCGGGAGCACACAAATATTTTCAAAGAGTTTGTTTCTATATTCACTCTCCGTTGTACTAAGACGAAGTTGTGTGTGTGCTGCTTGAAACAAGTTAATGTAATGGCATGATAAATTTCAATGCAATCTTTGCCAGTGTATTAATATTATTTTTTTCAAGTGATGCAAAGTCTGCTAAGAAGTTTTGTGAGGAACAGGAATGCCCCTTCAACTGGAAAGATGCGAATGGAGAAAACTGTTGTGTCCATCATGCGAACATTCATTCCTGCCCATTGGCCTTCATGGTTAGTATTTCATGGCAATTTTATTTAATGTAGTTGTGTTGGGTAAACACTTTTTCCCCCAGATCTCAAACACAGTAGCCGTTTGGAGAAGGATAATAAGAGCAAGAAGAAGGACTGAACCAAGAACATATTTTTCCACCTGAAGTGTAGAACAACATGGCCTTTTCCTCATTCCACATTCATTGGGCCCATTCACACTGCCAATTGAATTTTAAACAGCACTGTGGAACAGGAAAAGATTACCCTTTGTATAGGTCAGGGGTCAGCAACCTGAAACAGTGAAAGAGCCACTCGGAACCGTTTCCCTCACAAAAGGAAAAACTGGGAGCCGCAAAAAAATGTGTGCGCATGCGCGGACATGCAGACATGCACAGAACAGGGTTTGAAGAGTGGAGCCAAGGCGAGATATGCACCTACCCTGCATATTTGAATTGATTGGTTGAACTTTTTTAGTCCCACTTTTTTTTGGGGGGGGGACTACACATAGCAGAGGACTGGGAGCAGCAGGAGACGGCTGAAAGAGCTGCATGCGGCTCCGGAGCCGCGGGTTACAGACCTGTGGTATAGGTGAACCCATGTCCTTGACATCTGCAGAGCAAGCTATGTAGCCCTCAGTGCCTGCCATGTAAGGGAATCAACTCATTATATCTAATAGTAGGACCAAGTATCCTGGCCAAATGTCATGGGCAAGTGCTCTTGAATAATCATTCTTTGCAAGGCCTCCTTGTTATCGAGACATCTTCCTGTTCATGAAATGTGTCAAAAATAAAAGAAGACTACTGCTGGCAAGTGTTAAATTAAATTAAACACCAATAAATAAGACAATACTGTAGAAAGTGCCATTTTTGAATAGACATGGTCAAGGAAAAATAAAACATCAGTTCCCTGATTTCAGAATTTTGATTTAGATTGCGAGAATAATAAAATTATTAAAATATAGTTGGGGGGGGAGAAACCAGTTGTACTCTGTGTATGGTAGAAAGTGTATAGCTATGATGGCACAATGGTTAGAATGCAGCATTGCAAGCAAACTCTGCCCACAGCCTGGAGTTCGATCCTGACTGACGCAAGATTAATCCAGTCTTCCACCCTTCTGAGGCCAGTAAAATGAGGACCCAGATTTTGGGGGGCAATATGCTGACTCTGTAAACCATTGCAAAGCACTAAGAAGTAGCATATAAGCCTAAATGCTATTGCTATTGCTATATTAATCTACAAATTTAGAAGCTCAAAGTAGATTATATTGTGTCTTAAGGGAATTTCATCTGAAAAGACAGACTCCATAAGCATCTTGCTAGTGTTAAGGGAAGGCAAGTGACATTGTGACATACAACTCTGTCTTTTCTATGCTTGCATAAATATCAAGTACAAAAGGGCAAAGCTTGTGTTGTGATGTCATGATGCACATTTTGTAATTTGGGGATGATTGTGGCTAGGTACTGATGCAAGCAACAGGTTCCCAGGATCAGCAGTGGAATAAAAGGCTTTCTGTATTCATCAGAGCAAATGGCAATCATATATTTTTATTTCAGAAAGCATTATCCAGTTGAACCAGATTTTGCTTCTTACCATGTTGACAAGTTTGTGGTTGAATTCACTGTTATATTGAAACGTAAGCCAAGATTTACAACCCAACTGACTGGGTTTACTCATAACCATGAATCAAAACTGAAAAAGGCCATGTTATGACTTACTGTAAAATTTTAACCCAGTCACTGTGATATAGGTCTTCCCCTATCCTTTCAATTACACAACTATTGGGTTCTGTAGCTTACCACTTTACATTCCTTGGGCAAACAACATACATTATAAATTGTTGATTCTATTTACGCCTAAATGGAATCTTATTTTGATCTCAGATTTTAGCTTTCCTTTGCATTTTGTTTCTTTTTGTCAGTTGTTCCTCCATTTGCACTATTATTTATTTATTTATTTATTTATTTATTTATTTATTTATTTATTTATTTATTTATTTATTTAGATTTGTATACCACCCTTTCCCGAAGGACTCAAGGCGGTTTACAGGGTAATTAAAACAAGAAATACAAAAGTTAAAAACGATTAAAAAAAAAATTACAACAGTCCCTGAAAAAGTAAAAGCACCCAATTAAAATTAAAATTAAAATTAAAATTCTCAGCCTGGGCCAGAGAGCTCGAAGAGCCAGGTCTTCAGGTCCCGGCGGAATGAACGGAGGTCGGGGGCAGTCCTCAGCTCCACGGGCAGCTGGTTCCAGAGGGCAGGCGCACCCACTGAGAAGGCCCTCCCCCTGGGTGTTACCCACCAGCAATCTTTTACCGGCGGCACCCTGAGAAGGCCCTCCCTGGGCCAGAGAGCTCGAAGAGCCAGGTCTTCAGGTCCCGGCGGAATGAACGGAGGTCGGGGGCAGTCCTCAGCTCCACGAGCAGCTGGTTCCAGAGGGCAGGCGCACCCACTGAGAAGGCCCTCCCCCTGGGTGTTACCCACCAGCAATCTTTTACCGGCGGCACCCTGAGAAGGCCCTCCCTGTGGAAGCGCACTGGACGAAGGGTTCCCTCAGATATCCCGGACCCAAGCCATTTAGGGCTTTATAGGTCATTACCAGCACCTTGAATCTCACCCGGAGGGCAACCGGAAGCCAATGCAGCTCGCGGAGTAGAGGTGTTACATGGGAGTATCGGGAAACCCCCATCACAACTCATGCGGCTGCATTCTGCACCAGCTGAAGCCTCCGAGTGGTCCTCAAGGGCAGCCCCATGTAGACAGCGTTGCAGTAGTCTAAACGGGAGGTAATGAGCGCATGAGTGACTGTGCGTAGGGCATCTCGGTCCAGGTAGGGTCGCAACTGGCGCACCAGGCGAACCTGGGCAAAAGCCCCCCTGGTCACGGCTCCTATATGGTCTTCAAAATTGAGCGGGGAGTCAAGGAGGACGCCCAAGTTGCGAGCCCTATCAACGGGGGGGTAACACCTCACCCCCCATCGTTAAAGATGGAATGGTCTGGTTAACCCGAGATGCCGATATGCACAGCCACTCAGTCTTGGCAGGGTTGAGACGAAGCCTGTTTCTCCCCATCCAGACCTGGATTCACCAGCGCGACCAATGCCATCTCCATGCTGTGTCCGGGCCTGAAACCCGATTGGTACGGGTCCAGATAATCATTTTCCTCCAGGAAGAGAGGAAGCTGATGCGCCACCACGCTCTCAACAACCTTCGCCAGAAAGCGAAGGTTGGAGACTGGACGAAAATTATTTAAAACAGCCGGGTCCAGGGCAGGCTTTTTGAGGAGGGGTCTCACCACTGCCTCCTTCAAGGCGGCAGGGAAGACACCCTCCTTCAAAGAAGCAGTTATTACTGCCTGGAACCAGCCTCGTGTCTCCTCCCGGGCCACATAAACCAGCCAGGAGGGGCATGAATCCAACAAACAGGTGGTGGTGCTCAGCCTCCCCATGATCCTGTCCACATCATCAGGGGAAACAGGATAGAACTCAGTCCAGATAACATGCTCAAGACCGTCCGATTCCTCCACGTCAGACTCTGCCCAGTCAGAGTCCAGACCGGCCCGGATCTGAGCGATTTTGACCGCCAGATGATGACTAAACTCCTCGGCTCGTCCCTGCAAGGGATCCTCCCTCACCTCCTGGTTAAAGAGGGAGCGAGTCACCCTAAACAGGGCGGCCGGGCGATTATCTGTGGATGCGATGAGTGCAGCGAAGTAATTAGACTTCGCTGTCCTCATCGCCACAAGATAAGACCTTATAAAGGTTCTTAACTGCAATCGGTCAGATTCGGATCGGCTGGACCTCCAACCGCTATATTATATTAAACTGTCTCTATATAGTTGTGGATTTTTTTATCTTTCTATTTGTTAAAGTTATTATTATTCAAAGAAGGGAATCATTGTATTCTGTTGTTGTTGCTCTTAAAATCTATTTCCAATGGAGGGAAAATAAATGTCTTCTCCGTTGATCTTATCCAGTGTGGGGCTTTTTGGAGTCTTAGACCTTGTTGAGAGACAAGGATCAGAGCAACCATTTTTTTATTCTAGCCAGAAAATAACATCAGATGTACAAAGACTAGTTCTTTTTCTGAATGCATGTATGCATGTATAAAGTGATTATATAGCAGTCAGAATATTTGATTGCTTACAGTGTGTGACTACCAAGTAGTGAAGTTTCACCTTCCTCTGGTAAATCTTATTTTTACAGCACTACTTTAAAGAATAATTCCAGGTTTATTTTTGAACACATTGATCTGGACTAAGCTAAGACTTTGTGCAGCAAATTGAACAATGAACCTTACCCTGATCCACAAACCTGAGCATCTTTTACCAATACATAATAACAGGGAATGAGAGCTTTGGAGATAGACCCCTTTATTATCTATGTCTGAGGCAATCCATAAGTTGAGAAATAGTAAATCAACTCTTGACTAGTAGCATTTCTTAATAGCACTTTTCCTCCACTCAATTTTGCTTTGGTGCTGCATAAGTCCAAATCTTTTCTCAACCAGTGATATTAACAGCTGGCCTGGGAAACAGTATTCTTTTCATTTATGACATACATCTATTTTGGAAATAATAGTGCTGTTATGAGAATCATAGTGCTGGCATCCATTGTTCATTTCCAATGTCGGGATGCTTTTAAAAAAATGCAGGGTTTCTCCCATTTCTTCCTTTAAAAAAAAAGGTTTCTGAATTTATTGTGTGCTTATAAGACTTGTGAGCTGATCCAAAGAATGGCTGTGAGCTTAGCCATTAGGTTATTAAAGTTGCTTTGAAGGTCAGATATTCTATATTTTATATTCCCTTGCTTAGATGGAATGAAGTATGAAGGCTAAAAAGACTCTGGTCTTGTTATATAAAATGCATTTGTATTTCAAGAACTTGGCTTAGTTAAGCAGGAGATATTTATACTTGGCATTTTTTAAATCATAGCTTGCCAGTGGTATCCTCATTTTTGATATATCATATGTGCAGATGACCAAACAAACTCCTGAAATTAGCAAGGAGAAATTAGACATTTTTAGAATTAATACCTTAAAACTTTCATCCTGTGCAAGGATTACAACACAGTGAGCATTAATTATTTTTCCTGGGAAATGAGAAGCTTTGAAAAATACTGATTCAAAAACAGCATTATCAAATTAAAGGAAGTCTATAGAGCAGTTGTCAGAATGAGCTGAACATCAAAGGAAAAGCATGAAGGAAATTCTCTGCGTGGGAAGTCTATAAGCAAAATCGCCTTATGCTACAGTCCCCTAAAAAGGCAGCTCCATTAAAACGAGTGGGGAAAATAACCTCTGATTAGGCAGTCATGTGACAGATGAGCATTACTGGCGGTGGTGACTGAACCAAAGGACGACAATTATGCTGCTCTTTGTAATGTGCCTCATCAAGTACTGTTCCATGGGCCGTGTAAGGATGACTGTCAGTTTGCAGTGATAAGGGAAGTGAAGTTCAGACTGACATCTAAGAAGAGTCTTAAAAGAGAGCAGATCTTTCTTCTTTCACAAAAGAAGGACAACTTGATCCACTATTTTACACAAGTGGCATTTCCACACATCCATCATTTTCATCTCCCAAACCCACAAAAACCTATTACCGAAACAGCAGCAGTTAAAATATTCACATGTGTCTCCATGTGAGTATTCGCATTGCTGCCGTTTCTTTAATACTCAGCACTAAAATAGGGCATAACAACTGGCATCCAGCTAGCACCTACCCATCCATTGTACTTACCATTATCTCTTGTCACTCAGATTTATAGAAAGTGGAGGGAGTAATTTGGTTTTTAAAAGCATATCTATTATACCCGGGATTTATATCCTGAGTTTTATATTTGTTTTATATTTTTGATATGATCCTAAGACTAATCAACCAATAAAGTATCAAAGTGTGCCTGCCTTTGTGGGTGGGGGAGGCCTTATGGATTCTTTGGTTGGGCTTTGGTTGGGTCAGGCAAGACACCAGAATATAAACTGACAGCAAAGAAGCACTCCTTACTAGCCCTGATGATGTTACCTAGTTAGGGTAATGAAACCTCTGCAAGAAAACAAGCCAGCTCAGAAAGCACCAAGGACCCCCCTCCCCATATTACTCATACCTTCCAGCATTGGCCTATATTGTGATCATGTCTTCACTGCAGACCACCACAGGAACAGTTGTGTGGCCGGTTCTTTTCAGGCAATGAGCAAGACGGAAGGTTGCAAACAGGAACATGCTTTATTGGAGTCAAGCAGAACAGAACTGAAACAGTGGCTGCTGCACAGCTACTTATACGGTTGGCCACTAGGTGGTGGCCAATAGGTTTAAAGCAGGGGTGTCAAACTCAATTTCACTGAGGGCCGCATCAGCATTGCGGTTGCCCTCAGGGGGCCGGGTGGGTATGGCTTGGGTGGGCGTGGCCTACTGGGTGGGCATGGCTAGAGTGCATATGGCCTACTGGGTGGGCGTGGCCAGCTCTACATCGTTCGCATCAAGGGTGCCTATGGGGGCCTGGGCAGGAGTGGGACAGATCTGAGGGTCTCTGGCAGAAGGAGGGTCTCTGGGCCAGGGCCAAGGCAGTGGGGGCCGTTCCCTCACTGTTTCCAGGATGGCTTCGCGGGCCACATGAAACCACTTCGCGGGCCACATCCGGCCCCCGGGCCTTGTTTTTGACATGTCTGGTTTAAAGGAAACCATTCCCACCCCAAATCTACCAATGATCATCTTGGAGACAACAAGTCTGGCTTAGTCAGTAACCGTTACACAGACACATCATTGAGCAACCTTTAAGCAGCATTTAAACAGACATGTGAATCAGTACAAGTAAAAACCCCAATACATTACAGGAACATTACCCTGTTGGTAGCATATTGGCTGGCATAGGAATTAAGAGTCTGTATGTACTCTTATGTTTCCCCTTGGTGAAAATATGATTAAGCCAGATATCACACGTTGTTGAAGGAACTTTCTAGAAGTACATTAGTTATTTCAATGTATAGAAAATGGGACTCCTATGAATGTTCCTTACATCGCGAGTCTTCTGAAGATTCAGCTTATGTTATCGTATATATTCATCCCGCATATCTTACACGGCAGAAATACCAGTAAGAGTTAAAGAAGGTTCAAGTACAGAATTACTTGTACACCGCATTAAATCAGTTTAATTGAAATATTGCTTTGTGTGTAATGATTCAGAAGAGCGAAAGTTACAAACTGTGCAAGCCATCTAAAGTTTTTATTCTGTTCTACTGCCACTCCTTATTTTCTCCCTCTGTGATGTTTTGACAATGATTTGCCAGAGGGCTTTAAATGCTACAAAAACAATATATATTGGAGATCATTCATTTGTCTAAAAATAATTCATAGTTTAAATTCATTCTTATTCATGAAGTCTTAAATTTAATGTCTCTACTTTTTTGCTATCTGTTTGCTATCCTAATTTAGCCTCTAAGTTCCAATGCCCACTGTTCTTTCTTTCAATTTCTTCTGCAATGACCTAAAACTGTTCAGATTAATGAAATTAATGATGTTGAATGTAAGAGTTACACCAGTAATATTTTGGTGTACAAAGAAAAATGCAGAATAAATGGTTACTGTAATTGTGTAACTCATTTTATGTTCCCGGGAAGTTAGCCAAAGTTTCACAAAAGGCTGAGTTATATATTCTCATTTTTAATTGTGGCATACAATGTAGAATACTTTTCTGTTGTTGGGTTCTCCATAGAAAACCTTTAAGGTAAATTAATTCTAATCTATTTGGCAAAAGGCAAAAGGTGGCATATGTGGACCGTGGATCCCAGATGACGGTCAGATATTCACACATACCGTGTCTACTGCAGGCAAAATGACACAGACAAACTGGACTGCTAAGGTAAGACAAGATTCGATCTTCACTCTACAGATAGCCCTCAACTTATGACCACAGTTGAGCCCAAAGTTTCTTTTGCTAAGGGACAGATTTAAGTGAGTCTTGTTCCATTTTACAACTTTTCTTGCCACAGTTGTTAAGTTAGTAACACAGTTGTTAGGCTTCCCCATTGACCTTGCTTGTCAGAAGGTTGCAAAAGGGGATCATATGACCCCGGGACGCTGTAACCATCATAACTGTGAGTCAGTTGCCAAGTATCTGAATTTTGATCATGTGACCATGGGGATACTACAATGGTCAGAAGTGTGAAAAACGGTCATAAGTCACTTTTTTCAGTGCCGTTGTAACTTCGGTCACTAAATGGACTGTTGTAAGTCGAGGACTACCTGTACTCTCAATTTCCCGGCCTTGGGTAAAGGGATTTTTCATCCATGTTGTACAGACATGGATTTCTTTCCTTAATTTCATTCATCCACACAGATGATGCTCTGCTTCCCTTTGGACCTGAATTGCATTTGGCTTTCCTTCCCTTCTGGAGTTCAGCAGGAATTCATTAGGCATTAGCAGAATTTCGGGAAGCTTAGCAATTGCATTGGATGGTGGATTATTTCCATAAGTTGCTGCTTCAAGAAGAAAATGACTATGCTTACGTCTATTTCAAAGCCTGTTTAGGCAACAGTTGGCAGTAATTTCCTGCAAATAAAAGAATAAAATCCTGATGTAGCATGGCCCAGTAGTAGTATTACAGAGGACATTTGTTAAAAAACAGCAAGTTGCTCTTGGACTAGGGGAAAAAAAAGAATAATGCACATGTAACAGTCAGGTCAATACATCTAGGCTACTTTCTGATGACCTTTTAATTGTGGAATAATTCCTGCCTTATTCACTGAATTTGGGGGGACAGTGATGTCTTGTGCTCCTATTCCTTTTATCTTCCACAAAAGTTTGTAAAGAGGAAAAATATTGAATAGCCCACGAATGATGTTTTTGAGCAGTAACCTTCAAAAGTATTTCTATATTTGAAAAAAAATATTATTTTCCCGTTTTTTTAAAAAAATATATCTTTTACCCTTTGTATTGACACATCATTCAGCTTCCCTGATGCTGCTTATATTCTTTATTTTTATTTTGTGAAAACAACATTCATATAAAAGCATCCTTAGAAGATGACTGGAATTTTCAGAATTAAATATTTTGACCCTTTCATGTGGAGAGCAAGTAGTGGAAGAGCCATTTTTGTTGTTAGGGAAAAAATATGCTTGGAAAGTGCTAGCTTTCTTACTTACATACGTTCATTTCATTATCTCAAATATTTGCTCTCACAAAAACCAAGTTTTACATGTGTGAATTCCACAAAATGTAGATTCCTCAATTTGGATCATCATTAGATCAACATAGAGCCTGTTTATCTATATCTTCAAAATAAAAATAGAATAAATTACCTAACAAGCTGCATATGAATCCATGTGTGGAATAACCGAAGCTGGGAGAAACGGCAAATATATTCTGAGGCCTGCTTGTGAGATTCCAGAGCATCTAGAGCAGGGGTCGGCAACCTCGGCTCTTTTATGACTCGTGGACTTCAACTCCCAGAATTCCTGAGCCAGCATAGCTGGCTCAGGAATTCTGGGAGTTGAAGTCCACGAGTCATAAAAGAGCCGAGGTTGCCGACCCCTGATCTAGAGCAAAGGTGGGGAAATGATGACTTGTGGACTTCAACTCCCAGAATAACACAATAACAGAGTTGGAAGGGACCTTGGAGGTCATCTAGTCCAACCTTCTGCTCAAGCAGGAAACCCTATACCATTTCAGTCAAATGGCTGTCCAGTCTCTTCTTAAAAACTTCCAGTGTTGGAGCATTCACAGCTTCTCGAGGCAAGTCGTTCCACTGAATAATTGTTCTAACTGTCAGGAAATTTCTCCTTAGCTCTAGGCTGCTTCTCCCCTTGATTAGTTTCCATCCATTGCTTCTGGTCCGTTCTCAGAGTTCAAGACCACAAGTCATGAAAGAGCCATTGTTCCCCACCCCTGATCCAGAGGAAGCACTGCATTCTAGATTAGATTGGTCTTTCTGATGCAAAAGGCTGACTGGCTCTCTATATTGCTTCTTTGTTTTGCAGGTAGTCCTGGTACATGTGGGTGTGACATCTCTCATTGCCCATGTCAGAGTGGGGAAAATGCAGGCTGCTTTAGAGGCCCAAACAATAGTGCTCCCTGCAGTAGGTATGAATGTTGAATGTTCATAAGAGTGAGAGGGGAGGATGAGGGAGGGGTACATTATCCTGTGCAACTTCCAGACAGACAGACATGGATACCTCTTTTATTTAAAGGGAACTACTTAGCTGAGAGACTACAATTAAAGTATATAGACTGAATTTCCCTTTCTAAGGCCCTTCCTTTCTAATATACATAATCCTACTTTAAAAAAAAGCCATCGCAAGTCCAACAGTCTTCCTTTTGTTTCCTTTTGTGAAATGCAGCTGAAGACTAGAACAAGAAGAAGATGGTACTTGCTTTTTGCACTAAATCAGTTTTTCTCAACCTTGCCTGCCCAGATCACATTAGATCACATCTCCCTGTCACAGCTATGGGGTTCCAAGCTGGCTGAAATTGATATATAGTCTAATATACTTAGAAGGCCAGAATTGAAGAAGACTAAAGTAGGCTTCAAACACTTAAAAGATTTCTTTCATACTGGACAATAATTTTTTTAAAAAAAATTGTAACAATTTAGAGCAGGGGTGTCAAATTGCCAGCCCATAGGCTGGATGCATCATAGCGAAACTGCGCCCACCTCATTGCCGGCAATGGCAAAAAAAGTCCCGATACATCACCACACATCACGTGACGTTGCGAGTTTGACACCCCTGACTTAGAGTATGGACAGCAAACTGAATATGCGTTATTCAAAATTTATTTCACATGTGCATTTCACTGAATAATCTGAGGAAAAAATTTTGCCTTATAAGTCTCACATCTAGTTGGCCAGTTATGAAGTTCACAGTAATATCTGCTGATCGAATCTTGCCCTACATTTGATGACTGCCTTTTAAAGGCATTGGATGCTTTTTGGAACAATTTTCTTTTAAATTACAAAAAATTACCCTTAAGGCTTATTGCACCTCTGTTTCTTCATTATTGATATTTATCATTTTTTCTCTTTGTGCTCAGTCTGTGGGGATGACATTTGCGAAGATGATGAGAGCTGTTCCATATGCCCAGCTGATTGTGGGGAATGTCCCTTGACAACTGAAATCAAGATAGCCGTTGCTCTACCAATATGTTTAGTCTGCACTGGTTCCATTTTGACAATTTTGGTACGTATCAAATAAGATGTTCTCATTCGCAGTCTTCGTTCACCTGCTCTCCTTCCCATTTTCTTCATTCCTCTCTAGTTTTTAACCCTCTTTAATATTATATACTATATTTATTTTACTATTTGTTTGCTGGCCTCATGGATGTACCTGGATGAAATGCAACTGTGATGGCCTTATACTCAGAGATATATTTTTGGAACCGATAATTACAGAGATCCTCCCTAGAGAACTTGACAGATGGGTACATTCCTTTGCCATTTTGTTCACTATAAATTACTTTCCACACAGATGGATAGACAGAGACTCAGCATAGCGAATGATTACATGTGCATTACGTTATGGGATTAAAAAAAAAGACTGAGATCTCTGTCTTTTCAGCTTTTCAAGGAAACACTGCGGGATGGAAAGGAATTAAAGTTGAATTCATACATCCATTTTACAACCAATATGATGAATGTGTTAAAAGACACCTCACATTCTTTGCTCTGGAGTGATGATCAACCTTGTCAAACTGGGTCAGGATTATAATGAACCCCATGTTTTTAGATAATGAAATTGGGTTTCAGCTCTTTACCACTCCATCTTGTATCTTCTTTCATTTCCTCTTTCTTCATCTCCTGCTCTTTCCTATAGACTTTGCATATCTTTATATTGTATTGTCTATTCTCCCTTCCTCCACTCCACTGAAATTCTGACAAAATGTAATGTTGATGGCCAAAACAGCTTCTCTCTCTCTCTCTCTCTCTCTCTCTCTCTCTCTCTCTCTCTCTCTCTCTCTCTCTCTCTCTCTCTCTCTCTCTGTGTGTGTGTGTGTGTGTGTGTGGGTGGGTGCATGTTAGTGTTTGTGTATGTTTAAGCAAAAGGATATGTATGTATGTGTATGTGAATGTATAAGTATCTTCTTAAAGGAGATGGGGTGGAAAGGCTTAGGCTGATGCATGTAGCAGATGCTGGTCTATAATGAAGTGTGAAAAGTGCATTATATATTACAGCAGTCATGTTATTCTTGTGTTAAAACTGTCTCCATGGATAACATGAAGAGGTATTTTTTTAAACTTCCATTCATAATACTATTTGCCTAGATAAGTCCATGCAGTTTTCTTGGCATCTTTCTTTCTTTCTTTCTTTCTTTCTTTCTTTCTTTCTTTCTTTCTTTCTTTCTTTCTTTCTTTCTTTCTTTCTTTCTTTCTTTCTTTCTTTCCTTCTTTCTTTCGTAGTTTGCCATAATGTCTTTCCTAGGGCTGAAGGAAACTAGCCCAGGGTCTAGGCTTTGTATCTAAGTCAAGACTAAAATTCCCAGTCTCCTAATTTCTAGCCTAATGTTTTAACCACTGCACTAAACAGTCTCTCAAAGGAGTCTTAATTCTTATTTACTACTTTCTTTTGGATAAATAGCCAATGATGCCTATTGTGTGTGTGTGGGTGGGTGGGTGGGTGGGTGCATGTTAGTGTTTGTGTATGTTTAAGCAAAAGGATATGTATGTATGTGTATGTGAATGTATAAGTATCTTCTTAAAGGAGATGGGGTGGAAAGGCTTAGGCTGATGCATGTAGCAGATGCTGGTCTATAATGAAGTGTGAAAAGTGCATTATATATTACAGCAGTCATGTTATTCTTGTGTTAAAACTGTCTCCATGGATAACATGAAGAGGTATTTTTTTAAACTTCCATTCATAATACTATTTGCCTAGATAAGTCCATGCAGTTTTCTTGGCATCTTTCTTTCTTTCTTTCTTTCTTTCTTTCTTTCTTTCTTTCTTTCTTTCTTTCTTTCTTTCT
Organism: Vipera ursinii; assembly: GCF_947247035.1. Lineage (NCBI taxonomy): Eukaryota > Metazoa > Chordata > Lepidosauria > Squamata > Viperidae > Vipera > Vipera ursinii. The sequence continues at coordinate 208,664,991 of NC_139513.1, forward strand.
TTCTTTCTTTCTTTCTTTCTTTCTTTCATAGTTTGCCATAATGTCTTTCCTAGGGCTGAAGGAAACTAGCCCAGGGTCTAGGCTTTGTACCTAAGTCAAGACTAAAATTCCCAGTCTCCTAATTTCTAGCCTAATGTTTTAACCACTGCACTAAACAGTCTCTCAAAGGAGTCTTAATTCTTATTTACTACTTTCTTTTGGATAAATAGCCAATGATGCCTATTGTTGGATAATGGTCTTAGTTCTATTTTTCTCATATAGTAAACTGCCTTAAGTCTCTTTGAGAAATTGGTGGTCTATAAATAAGTATATAAATAAATTGCTTGATATGATAAGTAATCGATGCAATTACTACAAGATTCAGATAAATGACTGCTAATTCTACATAATATGATTCTTTTTTTGCTTTCTGCCCCAGCTGTTATCTTCAAGGAGTTATGTTATTAGGCATGAGTTTTGATTAGAAAGAGTGGCAGTGTAGAAATGTTTGTACAAATAGCATTTCTTAAATTGTTCGAAATTGCTTGCATTTGACGATGTATGAGGTATCCTCCCCCTTGCTGCAATATTGCTGGACTCAAAGGAACAATTCCTAGGAATAAATTTGTTCTGCTCTTTCCTTTAGTGGTTTCAGTACCAAAAACAAAAAATGTTTTGGGATGAAAGCTGGATTATAGATTACAGCTGTATCAAGCAAGGTATGTAAGTGTTCTGCTTCATGAATCAAAAAACTGACAAATTGGGAATGGGCCAGTTTGGTAATTACCCAAGGAAACATTTTACTAAATTCCCTGTTATTTATCTTAAAGGGAAGGGAGAAAATGTTTTGTCAATTTATTGCAAATCCTTCAACCACTGTTTCAAAATGTTGGGAACTTGAATGCTCTTGTGTGCAGATGAGCTATTTTAAGAGCAGAGAACCCAGCCAGAGCAATAATTAATGAAACAGGTTTCATAACTATAACAAGAAAGAGAATGTTTTAATCAGAAATACATTATAGAAACAGGAAGTGAAACAGCTAACTACTTGGATGGAACGAAATGACCTGAAATTTGTAATTTCTTAGAAAAAGTGCAGGGAGAGTTATAGACAAGAGGGAACATAGAATAATCTTTAACTCTTTATCTGCCCCCTGCTGTCCCTTTGGGGTTATTAGGTTCTGAACAGTCAATATCTTAGATTCATATCTTCAACACAATAGGCGTGTCAGGTTGTCATGCTGTTGTAGGAAATAGTTTGTCACATCTTGTGAACTAACATATTTATTATAACAAGCTGTTGTGCCCACTTTATCAGACTCCCTTGTGTGTTTGATGGCTTGGGAGGGTCACCTTTTTCCGCAAAGTTGTGCAGATTGGGGAATTTTAGCAGATGCTGGAGCATGACTAAACCAAATATGGGTAAGTTACCATCATCACTCCATTAAGGTGACAGATACATCAGTTTTAAGCACTGCATATCTTTTTCCATATGGCAATAGCACTTCGACTTATATACCGCTTCACAGTGCTTCACAGCCCACTCTAAGCGGTTTACAGAGTCAGCATATTGGCCCCAACAATCTGGGTCCTCATTTTACTGTTCTCGGAAAGGATGGAAGGCTGAGTCAAGCTTGAACCGGTGAGACTCGAACTGCCAAACTGCTGGCAGCCGGCAGTCAGCAAAAGCCGGCAGTACTGCATTCTAACCACTGCACCACCACACATATGACTGTCTCATCCAAGAGCTCATATTATTATAATATACTAGCACCATTGGAGTATTAAACTTGATTTATTTTCTGCCTTATTCGTTCAGTGTGGATTTATCGTCTTACGATGAAGCAAGTATTTGTTTCAATGCAGGCCCTGCACAAAAGAAGGTGGCCTAATAAATGAATTCTATCTAATGCTAAGAAGATCAAGAAGTACTAGCGTTGCAATTAACCTCGATTTAGTAAATGTTCCAAATTAAAAAAGCATAAATTAGGCATGCAAAAGAATGGTAAACAAAAGAGATTATTGCTTCATTCACTAAGAAACAGGGAAAAATAAATATAAACATGCAAATATAAGAGAAATAACCAAGAACAGAGCTATATACTAAAAAGATTGGGGGGGGAATCAAGGTTTACTGAAAAGCAGCCCCAAAGTTCCACCATTGTAAAGTACGGGTAGTCCTTGACTTATGACCACAATTGGGGCCAGAATTTCTGTTGCTAAGCAAGGCAGTTGTTAAGTAAGTCACGCCCAATTTTACGACTTTTTGCCACTGTTGTTAAAGCAAATTGCTGCAGTGGTTAAGTGAATCACATGATTCTTAAGTGAATATGGTTTCCTCCATTGACTTTGCTTGTTGAAAGCTAACTGGGGAAAGTTGTAAATGATGACCTTATGATCCCAGGGCATTGTAACCATCATAAATATGAGTTGGTTGCCCAAAGTCAAAATTTTAATCCCATGACTGTGATGCTGCTGCTGTGATGGTCCTAAGTGCGAGGACCAGTTGCAAGTCACTTTCTTTAGTTCTCTTGTACCTTCAGATGGTGACTAAATGAATGGCTGTCAGTCAATACAACAAACTAGTGTATGTGCAGTGATATGGATAGTACATTATAGTAATTTGTGAGAATTCATGCCAATGGGTCTATAAACTATTGGATTTCTTTTTCTCGCTTCCTTAGACTGTTTTCCAAGAACTGCCGTGGGGAGTGTCTTGAGTATCCCACATGCACCCAGCATATCCAACACCAGCTGCCTCACGGGGTTGAGCTCCTGTACAGCACCTGTCAGTACTTCCAGGATGAACTATTTCTCGCCCTCTGGAATCTAGTAAGTATTTTTCAATCATTCATGCAATTCTTGGAGCTTTCATTGGGTCAAAATGCTATGTTCCCTCAAAGAAGATCTTTTCCGTTAGTTTACATCTGAAAGCATGCTCATCAGTTCTTTTTCTAGGGTGCTACTCCATATATATAATCAACCTAGCAGTTCGAAAGCACGTAAAAATGCAAGTAGAAAAATAGGGACCACTATGGTGGGAAGGTAACAGCGTTCCGTGCGCCTTTGGTGTCTAGTCATGCCGTGGATCTTTGGTTATTCAGGTTTTTCCCCGCGTAGAACTAAAGGTGTAGGAGCGACGTTTCGACGGAATCCCATCCGTCATCATCAGGCTGGTGGCTTCTGCTTCCTTCTTCTGGGAGAATATATATATATATGTTAAGTGTTTGTTAAGTATTTTAGAACCCCTTGCTAGGCCCCAGACACGGGACAAATCTTATTGCCTATTTCAGCCTAACCTAAGGCCATCCAAGGTATTCTAAAATACTTAACAAACACTGAACACATATCTCCCTTGCCTCTCAGCTAACAAAGTGAGAAAGAGCCTGTGGCCTAGAGGTTAGAACAATTGCCTAATGTGCAATCGGCCCAGGTTCGAATCTCAGAAGGGTATGGCTGACTGATGAGAACAAATGAGTTTGAAATGGCCATATTAGTCTCCCTTTAATTCTTTGTTAGCAATACACACACACACACACACACACACACATTTTATTTATTTTTTATTTTAATTCCATTTATATCCCGCCCTTCTCCGAAGACTCAGGGCGGCTTACAAGCTTAGCAGTAGCCTTCATTCTATGAATATGCCTGCTTATTAGGGCTTTCCCCTCCCAAGCGGCATTATTACAAAGTCATCTTATTGCCCCCAACAATCTGGGTCCTCATTTTACCTACCTCAGAAGGATGGAAGGCTGAGTCAACCTTGAGCCTGGTGGGATGCGAACCTGCACTAATTGCAGGCAGCTGGTGTTACTTAAGGAGGCATTAGCCCACTGCTCCACCAAGGATACACACACACACACACACACACACACATACATACACATACATAGATACACACACATACACACATACATATGAGCTGCGCTTTTGAACACTGGTTAAATTTCCTCAACCTTGGGGATAAGATTTCGAGGGCACATGGAAGACTGCAGGAGAAGGGGGGGGGAATCTTATTGTGTAAATCTACTAGTATTCTTCAAGTAGTCCATAACTCATAGTTGAGATATGAAGAGATTTCATGTAGAATAGCCCCATGGATGAAGCTTACTGCATAACCGATAGTTAATTATTTTTAAACCTAGCTTGTTTCATGGGATAAAAAAGAAAACCAAAGTGATTTCAAGGTAATAATTTGGATTTTATGACTGTTGGTAGTTAAGACAAGCATCTTTGTATTTTTTCAGTGATGGCAGAACAGTTGCCATCAAAAAAATAATGAAAAAGACATTCACCCTTACCAAGACCATACGTAAAGAAGTCAAGCAAGTAAGGTAAAGTATACAAATATATTCTCTCCATATTTCTAGATGCATGTCTACTAATGAACTTAATAAGCATCCTATGTGACTTTACATTAATTTTCCTCTTGCGTGACATGTGCTGTTTATTTCATTTATTAAACACCTGATCATAGCTGGCATTTTTCTACATCAGTCAGAATTCAAAAAGAACACAGAGACATATTGGCACTGTTTTGCCATTGCTGGCAATGGGGGGCGCGGCTTCCATGTGACATGTCCGGCCTGCAGGCCAGCAGTTTGACATCCCTGGAGTAGAGGATACCTAGTAGATAGGATGTATGCTTTTTATCTCCCAAACAATGATTCTCCTGGCAGTATTCATTTTGTTAAGTCTTCTTTCTTCTCAGGTTTATTTTGACATTCTATAATGCATAAGGTATCTTTTCCATATTTATTGTTGTATCCAAGTCTTCTAAGTTTTTTTCTTGTTTGTCTTAAGTTATAATTCACCTCATTTGTAACTTCACCAGTTAAGTCATTTTTTTCCAGTTCACATTCTGTTGTCTGGATTGTTTGTTCATTTTTTTACCATCATTCTTTGGATATTTTTTGATTGTAGATTTAAGTTAGAAGTATATTCACTTATAGTATCAAAGTTATGTTTAATCTCCTCATGGTTTAGATCTATTGTAGTTTGTATCTGTCGTAGCATTGCATACATTTTGTCTTGGAGTGTTTCCAAAGGTCTTTGATCTTGAAGTGTTTCTAAAGGTCTTTGATCTTTCAGGCTAAATCTTTCACGAGTAGATATTAAGTGTGGTTTTCTATCATTTTTTGATGAGTATGTCATATCCATGTTGTCTCCCCCTTTCAAGTAATCCATCATAAATGCCATACTCTCTGTAACTAGCCTTGTCAAACTAACCAAAACTCAAAATCCATACAGTTCAATTTTGTATAGTTCTTCTTTTTATATATGATTTTTGTAGGTAATTCATTGTAATTTTAAGTTGTCAAGGTTTCAGTAAAAGCAATGTTTTATAACAATTATTTCTTTCAGGAGTCAATTGTCAATTCAATATATTTAGCCAGCTTAAATCCTTCCTGTAACTTCACTTCTCAATAATTTGTCATAGATCGAAGTTTTTAAACAGTTCATAAATTTAAACCACAATCAAAGTATTTCTTTTCCTTCAAACACTTTTCAATCTTATAGCCGGCCCAGTATGCAAGCTCTTCTGTGTTCCTTAGCAACTATCTTATTACCGTATTTTCCGGCGTATAAGACGACTTTTTAACCCATGAAAATCGTCTCAAAAGTTGGGGGTCGTCTTATACGCCGGGTCGTCTTATACGCCGGAAAATACTATTCACCTCTCTGATCTGCAGTCCCCGGCAAGGTGTTCCGAAGCCGCCTCCCAGCCAGCATGTCGCCGCCAAACTTCCCAGCCCACACCGCGTCTAGGCACGTTGCAGCCCGGATGGGTCCGGTCCCGGTCAAGGATGCCGCGGAGCCCTCTGGCACCGGACGGGACCCGGCAGAGTTGTCCTGCATGTGCGTGCACTGGCCAGCTGCCGGGAGATCTCCATGGCAGCGTCGGACGGTCAGAGGAAGCAGCCGACGCGCGGAAGGCAGGCTCACGACGAGTCGAGGTGGGCCTGCGTCTGTGGCATGCAGGGATGGCGGGGGTGGCTCCCGTAGCGAGGGAGGCGCATCCATGGGGAGACGGGTGAGGCCCGTGTGGCATGCGCACGCTGGCCAGCTGCCGGGAGATCTCCATGGCAGCGTCGGACGGTCGGAGGAAGCAGCTGACGCGCGGAAGGCAGGCTCACGACGAGTCAAGGTGGGCCTGCGTCTGTGGCAGGGAGATCTCCATGGCAGCGTCGGACGATCAGAGGAAGCAGCCGACGCGCGGAAGGCAGGCTCACGACGAGTCGAGGTGGGCCTGCGTCTGTGGCGTGCAGGGATGGCGGGGGTGGCTCCCGTAGCGAGGGAGGCGCGTCGATGGGGAGACAGGTGAGGCCCATGCGGCGTGCTGCGAAGAGGGGCCCCGCTGAATGTCGCGCCCATAGGCCGCGACAGACAGTAAGAAGGGAGCACCTTTGCTCCTGCCGAGGCACTGCCTTACCCGCGCCGACCGGAAGAATCGCTTGCCTGGTCACGGAGTGCGGAACAGCGGTACTTGGCGCCCCTCTTGCCCGCAGACCATGCAGCACCCCTCGCCAGCCGGCCTTGGCATGGCTGCCCCAAGCCCGGCTCTCTAGCGCATCTTCCGGGGCCACCTGGCCAACCGTCTCCTGGGCGGGGCTTGGCTCCAGATGCGGCGGCTGCTCCATCTGCAAATGCTATCTCAAAGCTGAATCGTGCTTGGCCGTGCAGGCTGCCAAAAGGCGGGGACTCAGAGTTCCCGCAGTGGTTGCGGCTTCTGGCGTGCTGTTTGCAGAGTCTGGCCTGGAAGAGCGCGTGGCATTGCACCATTTGCATCAGACAGGGCTGAATCTGAATTGGGCTTGTGTCGGACACTTGGCAACTGGCATGTAAGTATTTTCCGGCGTATAAGACGAAAAATCTTGAAAATCTTCTCAAAAGTCAGGGGTCGTCTTATACGCCGGGTCTTCTTATACGCCGGAAAATACGGTAGATATTTGCTAAAGTTCATGGGAACAGATTTTTTTTCTTGGTTTCTGGGCATTGTCTTTAATGTGCTATATTCTCATTGTTCACTAGATGTCAGCAAATATTTATTTTCCAGCTCTTTGAGACAAAAAGTTCTTATTATTTTTCTTGTTTTATGTAATTCAATCAAAATCCTTTGAATATAATCTTAGCAGTTTGTTTTAGTTTCTAAGTTTTATCAGATTGTAGTATTTTGAATTTAATTTCAATAAGGTTCTTTCCTCCTTAAAGGTTAATTTGCCACTATCGGGGAATGAGAATGTAGTCCCTTCCCCTCACTTTCGGAAGTTTTGGAGATCTTTCCCAGGGACTAGTTGTAAAATAAGGGAGAGAAGATCAAATACTCTCACTAGTTCCAAGTATGCTGTTCACTGTTCTTGGAAGTGCTCTTGGACTTCGGCTGCAGTAGCTTGGGCTAGACGCTGGCATGCGGCTAACCTTTCTCCTGTCGGGTTCGGAGGGCTTTCCCCAGATCAAACAAAGTGATTCCCATTGCTTCATGATCAATGGGGAGCCCCTCCTTCGAAGTCAGCTCTACGGGGCAACTTCAGACCCATCTAGGGTCCCCCTGGCAGGGCAAAATTAGCCATGGGGAGCAGAGGTCCGCTCTTGCATGGCCATGCGCTATGAGCACAAACCGGAAGTCCTCAATTTTTGTTTCTATTTGTATTTTATCTTATAATATCTCTATCTTTGTAAGACGCCTGGAGTGAGTTGGGCAGCCATATAAATTTTCTTAAATAAATAAATAAACTGTAATAAAAAATGGGGTAAAAAAAATCACAAGAACTAAATATTTATGTGGGCAATAAAGGATTCCACATCAGGAATGAAGGCAGTGAAATAAAATAAATGAAATAAAATAAGATTGGGTTTTCTTACCCTGTCCTAAACTCACTGGTCCTTCACCAGCTGCCTGCAATTAGAGCAGGTTCGCATCCCACCAGGCTCAAGGTTGACTCAGCCTTCCATCCTTCCGAGGTAGGTAAAATGAGGACCCAGATTGTTGGGGGCAATAAGCTGACTTTGTAAAAATGCCACTGGGGGGGGGGAGAAAGCCCTAATAAGCAGGTATATACATAGAATGAAGGCTATTGCTAAGCACATTGTGCTTTAGATTGTAAGCCGCCCTGAGTCTTCAGAGAAGGGCGGGATATAAATGGGATTAAAAAAAACAACTTCTCAGATTCCACCATTCTGCTGCTTACGTGATCTGCTGACTCTTCTAATCAAATAGATTTTATCAGCTTTCCCCAGCCACGCATCCACCAGATGTACTGGGTATTATGCCTATGCGTGCTTCCAAAATGATTAATAAAAATGTTACACAAGCACAACGTCTCTGCTATTCATTGAAAGTGGAAGATTCTCTGTGAAATATGGGGGGAGGGGAGGAAGAGATTGAATCCCTTTAAGAAACAGATGTTTTTAACTTAATATAACTTTTAAGGCAGTGCCACCTTTTCTTCCAGATTTCTCAGCAGCCTTAAAAAAGAAAAGAAAACCTGCTTATGTATTGCATAGAGGTGCCAAAGCACTCCTAAAGCATTTTCAAAACACAAGCAGACATATTGAGAATGCCACTGTCATACCCCCTCTTCCATCCGAAGAGGAAGTTTTTGTTCCTCCAGCCAGCTCTGAGTAGGTTTGATGGGCTTTATTTTCCACTGTGTAAGTGTCTGCCAAATAAGGATATGCAATGTTTTGGGTTCAATTCCAAACAGATGCTTCAAGGAGTTGTAAAGCCTATCTCTTGTCTGCAACCCTTTGAAGCAGCTATGTCTTTTCCAGGAATGTTGCATACTCTGTGGTTTCTGTGAATAGCAAGAGTACATAATTTCTGATAGAACTGAACGCATTGATGCTCTGAATCTTCTACTAATAGCAGGTTTTTCTGGAACTGGACTCTGAATTGGATCTTGACCACATTTTTATCTACCGGACATTTTGTAAGTGATGTCCATTCTGCTAGTTTTGAGCTTTGATTTTTGAATTCCCCACTGTTTTGTTGTGCAGCTCTGGAAGAAGCATAGCAACATTCAGAATACCCAGTCATCATCTACTCCAATCTTCACAGTCCCAACAAAAGCTGGGAAAGGCTACATTAGATTTACCTCCAATTTCAGCAAATTGGACTAGTTAATCCACCCAAATCATCTACAGCTCCCCACTCCAGTAATTAATGTTCGAGTGAATTCTGAATTATTCTAGGATTTTATCCCAATTCCATATATGTTTCTATTGTAGTGAAATGCATTTCTGAGGAGCAACATAGCACAATTTGGATATTCTCTAACTGATAATTCTGATAAGTATGCTGGGTTCTGTTTTTCCCCCTCTACAGACAATTAGACCATCCAAACATTTGCAAATTTATTGGAGGCTGCATTGAGGTACCAAATATTGCCATAATAACAGAATATTGCCCTAAGGGAAGTTTGAATGATGTGCTGCTTAATGAAAACATTCCTTTAAACTGGGGCTTCAGGTGAGAGAATCTACATAGCAGATAGAATGTTGTTGTTATTGTTGTTGTTGTTAGCTGCGAAGTCGTGTCTGACCCATCGCAACCCTATGGACAACGTTCCTCCAGACCTTCCTGTCCTCTACCATCTTCTGGAGTCCATTTAAGAGCAGATAGAATATTGTATTTTTATTAGAATGAAACTTCATTAACAGGATAGTGCAAATTTAGTGTTATCTTTAGGAATAAATAACAGACTGAGCATAATATGTAATCAAATGCTGTTCAGATCTTGGTGATGGTAGGATTGCTGCTGGGCTTTAGAATATTATATTCTGTGTATTACTTATTACTACTAACTACATTACTTAGAAGGGACGCAGTGGCTCAGTGGGTTAGGATGCTGAGCTTGTCGATCAGAAGGTCGGCAGTTTGGTGGGTCGAATCCCGAGTGCCGCGTAACAGAGTGAGCGCCTGTTACTCGTCCCAGCTTCTGCCAACCTAGCAGTTCGAAAGCACGTAAAAATGCAAGTAGAAAAATAGGGACCACTGCGGTGGGAAGGTAACAGCGTTCCGTGGGCCTTTGGCTTCTAGTCATGCCAGCCACATGATCATGGAGACGTCCTCAGACAAGCACTGGCTCTTCGGCTTTGAAACGGAGATGAGCACCGGCCCCTAGAGTTGGAAACGACTAGCACACATGTGCAGGGGAACCTTTCCCTTTCCCTTTTACATTACTTAGAAACTTAAAGTCAGGAGTATTGCCTATTGGTTTGGTTTGTTATGTGAGACCACATTGCTAATTTGTTACATCCATCATAGCTGAGCCAGAAACTTACTCTCATCTTCCTCAGAAGCAAAGTCTGGAGTGTGACTGACAAAGAACAAGCTTTTCATGCAGCTAAGATTCTGCTCTGAGTTTGGAGACAGATAGCTTGTCCAAGCAGAGTGGGTGGGTGAAGGAAAAATAAATTTATATCTTACCTCCAACTGTATTGAAAAACATTAGGATTTAGACACCTAATGAAAATTATTTCTACTGATTCCCTGACAGAACTTACTGTGCACGATTCACAGGTAATGGATGAAAAGTTTTCTTAGATTTTTATATTTGCATATATCTACTAAGTAAAACTCTCATCTAGACACTGAATTATAGTTCTAAGGAGAAGAGTAGTCAGTGAGTTTAAGATGCCTCTTAACTTAAACCTACTTTAATTCATTAGCTGTGTGCTGTGTAAGAAATGCTAAAAAATGTGAGGGAAAAAATTACCTCTGATCATTTCTAATCTCATCACCCACACCCAAGAGGAATATCAGGCTGTGTCTCCAGCACTCTGTATAAAGTAACGAGGACAAATTTTCTAATCTTTTATTATCATGAACATGAAATACAGTTCAGCTCAAAAGGAATTGTTTTATAGCAGAGGTGTCAAACTCGCAACGTCACGTGACGTGTCGCAATGTATAGCGACTTTTTTTTCCATTGCCGGCAATGGGGTGGCTGCGGTATCGGCATGATGCATCCGGCCCATGAGCCGGCAGTTTGACACCCCTGTTTTATAGGAAACTTTTTCTGTCATACTCCCGAACAGCTGCTCTCTCGAGTTAAACATTGCATTGTTTGGGGGGGCAAACGCCTGAATTTGAGGATATCAGAATGATAAGAAACGTAAACCTTTATAAAATGGTTTGAGAATTTAGGTTGTGACTCATGGATTCTGAATAAAAGACAGCTTTTTAAAAAAATAATAATAATTCACTGATAGATCCTAATTAATAGATATTCCAATATCATTTTGAAGCACTCACATGACATGTTATTGCCAAAACTGGTTGTTGCCCAAGTTAGAAAGTTGACTCTAAGTAGCCAATTCAGAAGATATGTGCCTCATTATTTAACTAGTACTGTCTAGTTTAGTACTGTCTTGTTTAATCTGGTTGTCTACTACAAGTATTGGATTGCAAATTAGAGTACTTCCACCAGAAAATCAGGCTAGGGAAGGCTGCTCTTATAAAAATAACTTCTTGTTCTAACCTCATACCCAGTTTTCTTTGACTGTTCCTTTAGAACTATATTATCTAGAAATCCAGGACATTTTTCCACCTTAGCCGTTTTAAAGTAATGTTGCACAATGGCTAAGATTTTACTCAGAATCCAAGCTCTCTGTCTTAGACATTCATAGAACATTTTAGTAGACCTCTTTATATTTCTTTGATTTTTGTAGGGCTACCAAATCTGGACTGTAAAAAGATATATATCTTTGCTGACAGATATCAGAGTTCATATTATATTAATATAAATAATACCACATATTGGCATTTTCCAGAAATATTGTATAGCACTGAATGCTGTGATTTGATATGTTGGATACGTTCACTGCCTTGAATTATTTGTAAAAATAATAAAGGTGGGATACAAAAAACAAATGTTGGACAAAACTCAGCAGGCAAAAGACTATTAAGCAAAGGTCTATAAAATTACACAATACATGCACGTTCCAGGAACTCATTCCTTTTCATGCAACCACAGTATCGATTTTTTTAGTTACCTTAATAAAATATGGAGATAATTATTCCCCACTGAAAAATTACTCAACTTTTTGTATGCAAAACAATTAAATTTAGCTAATGTTACTATTTTTAAGAAAATGCAATAGTCTGCAGGTGTATCTCTGTATAGACCCACATTTATGTCAGTCTGGAATAAAATCCACAATCCAAGAAAAGGGAGGATTTGAACTTAGCATAAATGGTTTTGGCCACGGAGACATACTTTCTTCCTGTCATCCTTCCCCTCTAAAACTAGTGTCTTTCAAGTTATTTTTTTATGCTGGAATAATTGGGTGTGCCATATGAGCTGTTGTGGCGCAGTGGTTAGAATGCAGTATTGCAAGCTAACTCTGCCCACAGCCAGGAGTTATTTCTTGGTGAGCTCAAGGTTGACCCAGCCTTCCATCCTTCTGAGGTTGGTAAAATGAGGACCCAGATTGTTGGGGGCAATACGTTGATTCTGTAAACCTCTTAGAGAGAGTGCTGTAAAGCACTATGAAGCGGTATATAAGTCTAAATGCTATTGCTATTGCTATCATTAAAGAAGATGCATTTGACAGTGAGTGGGCAGATGGAGAGGAATGAACAATATGAATGAATGTTTTCCTTATGGCTCATTGTTGTTAGTGTAGGAGAGGATGTTGTAGGGTGTAAGTCAAATATCATTGAAGACTTTCATGTTTGTTCTGTTGAGTTCTTGTAAATCTTACCATCGCCTTTTCCTCTATCTCTTCTACTTCTCCTTCTCCCTTAATGTACAGTATATTAATGCTAACCATTGCTTCATCCTCTGTTTAGATTTTCTTTTGCCATTGACATTGCCCAAGGAATGGCATATCTTCACCATCATCGAATTTATCATGGACAGCTGAAATCAAGGAACTGTGTTATCGATGATCGTTGGGTTTGTAAGATTTCAGGTAAGAAGAGAAGGGGAAAAGTACTTTCAGCTAAGTATTAGGAGACCAAATTAGATACTACAGGAGAAACAATTTTACATCAAATGACAGTCTTAAGGTTACCAGACCAGGAATTTTGATGACTAGGGTGATGAAGATTCAAGTCTTCAGTTGATCATGGAATGTACTTGGTAATTGTGGGTTAATCCGTAGGTCTTAACTATCTTATCTCACTGTGTTTTTATTGGGAGGATAAAGGGAAGGGAGAAGGAAAGAGAGACATTTCTCTTTACCAAGAGAAAAAGTGGGATTATACTGTAAGCATGATAATAAAATCTATAAACACATACAGTATAGCTCTTGTCTGGACTGTTAATGTAACATCCATGACTGCTAAACCAACTGGATCTCCAGAATGACAAGAAAACTTCAAAGTCTCAACACAACCTTGCAAAAAATGTGATGTCATGATGCAAAATCTTATGCAATTTCAACGGCTGCATTGAAGAATTTTTAAATCTAAATCATAGAAGATTTTGGTAATTACTGGAGGGAATAATACACCCGCCATTTTACCAGAGGCTGATAAACCTTTTTTATTCCTGATAGAGGCCGCTATCATAAGTTATTAATCACAGCTCTTTAGAGAATTCTCAAATACCTTTTAAATATTGGCTCAATCAGACTAATGTTGAACTGTAGGTACTTCCACGTGTAACCTTAATTTCCACTCCCAGTTCTTTTCAAACACTGTGAAGATGACCTAAGATAGTTTTCATGTCTACAGATGATGAAATCCTGAGAGTGGCTCAAAAATCACCTAACTTAAAAAAAGAGTTGGCAGGGAGGAGGAAGCAAGGTCCTGCTAATGGGAGAATAGACCACTGAATTCAGCAATTTTGCAGTGTTCCAAGCAAAAAAGGTCTAGCTTTGTTTTGATTTCAATAACACTTCAGTAAGTCAAGTTAGCTCCCAGAGACAGCTTGTTTTGAGATCAAGCAGGTAAACTATTGAAAAGGTTCTTTGTGGAAATGCCCAAAGAGGACAGATAACTAGATTTTTCATCAATGGGTTAGTGTATTTATGCGAGGGACAATTGATGAAAAATATGTCAATATGGCATTGCAAACACCGTATCTTTTGGCATTTTGCACTGCCAGCATACAAGAGACATAATTCATGTTATATTACAAAGCACATTTTGTCAATTTTGTTTCACCGCTGTGTGTGTACCAGAGGCCTCTGCATTCTTGTAGCATTTTTGGGGGGGGGGTTCAGAATATTTTGCGTAAATAGGAAAGCTAAAAGAAAGTCTGCTTAAGACTGTCTAGCATAGTCACTTTTACTAAAAAACAAAAAACAAAAAATATTGTTTGAAAAAGGATTTTTAAAGTTATTTTAGTAAAATTACAATTGGTGCAATAAAAACTAATACGAACTAAAAAAATAAAATGAAAAAAGAAGGTGCAGGATAGAAAAAAACAGAGGAAAACAGAAAAGAAAGTAAGAATATAGTAAAGTAAGAATTTTTTTTTAAAAAATGAGTATCGCAACTGGTATAAACTGTCTTCCAGGTGCTACTGCCAGTAGGGACAAGAAGCGTATTTTCAAAATAGTCAACAATGCCAGCAAAGACAGTGATGTGGATGCCATTGTACATCTTGGCACTAATGATCTGTCCCAAAATGATGTACTCTCTGTGCAGAATGATTTCCAGAGCTTGGGGCAGGAACTCAGCAGAATAGGCTGTAGGCTTACTTTTTCAGAGGTCTTACCAGTGTATTAGGAGCAAAATGGAAAAGGCCAGCGTATTGCAGAATTTAATATGTGGCTAAAGGAGTGGTGTAAAGGAGAAGGCTTTGGTTATATTAGTCACGATGTCTGTAGCTGGTCCAATGAAAAAATGTACAAAAGAGATGGTCTGCATCCATCCAAGAAAGGAACTGAGTTACTTGGCAATAAATTCACAGCTTTTCTGAAGGAATATTTAAACTAAACAATGGGGACAGTGAGTTAATTGATACAGAACAGCACTGTCCCCGGCAATCTAAGAAAATAGGGGAACTTAGGCACCACACAAGTTATGTAGCAAGTAAACACAGGGTCAGTCATAAAGGACTCAAATGTCTGTACACCAATGCGCAGAGTATGAACAGTAAGCAGGGTGAACTAGAAATTCAGGCAAATGAGGGCGGATATGATATTGTTGCTATTACAGAAACATGGTGGGACGAAACCCACAAATGGAACACACAGCTAGAGGGATTGAAATTATTTAAAAGAAATAGACTAAACAAAAGAGGAGGTGGAGTTGCTCTCTATATAAGAAATAACTTTATCTCTACAGAAATAGAGCACAACAATGATGAAAACTGTAAACTTGAATGTATTTGGGTCAATATAAAAGGGGAAAAAATGACATTGCCATAGGTGTATACTATAGGCCGCCCAACCAAGCAGAGGAAATAGATGGACTTTTTGCTAGTCAGTTAACTAAGGTATGTAGGAAGCGCATCACAATAATAATGGGGGACTTTAATTACCCTGATATCACCTGGGAGACAAATTCTGCACCAAGTGGAAGATCTAACAGATTCCTGACAAACCTAGCAGACAACTTTCTCTCCCAAAAAGTAGAGAAGGGAACTAGGGTGCAATGTCGCGTGGTCACACAGAGAGACGGACACTGGAGCTGGGTAGTAACGTTTTTATTGGATCAGGAATGAGGTTGAGCAAAGGTGGTTACTTGGCGTCTCTTTATACCTGCCCAGGTGAATCGCGACCAATAGATTCAAACCTGGGCTTCCCGCCAGTGCAGGTGGCCAATGGATTTAAACCCTGGCTTCCTGCCAGAGCTGGCCATGCCCTGGGGCTGTCAATGACTTGCTCTATTCAGGCTTTCCTGCCAAAAGCGGTTATAGCCTGGAGCTGTCCAGCCCCCTGCTGTGCTGACATTCCGTGTATGCTTTAAGAGCATACACTACACCGGGGATTAGCCATATTGGATTTAATTCTCACTAACAGAGATGAAATGATAGAAAGTGTCAAAGCCACAGGAACCTTGGGGGGAAGTGATCATGCAATATTGGAATTCAACATTATGGAAGCACAAGCAATAGAATACAGCCAAACTAGAGTCTTGGACTTTAAAAGAGCTAATTTCAATAAACTTAGAGAGACCTTGGGAAGAATTCCATGGATGAGAATCCTGAAGGGGAAAAAAACTCAAGAAGCTTGGGAAATTTTGAAAAGTGAGATAATAAAGGCCCAGTCTAGCACAATACCAACAAAGAAGAAAAATAACAGCTTTCAAAAGAAACCAGCATGGCTGCATAAAGAACTCTCTGATAAACTGAAAGATAAAAAGGACAAGTATAAGAAGTGGAAAGAGTGGCACATAACTAAGGCAGAATATCATCAAACAGCCCGTGCCTGCAAAGATGAAGTGAGGGAAGCTAAGGCTCAAAATGAACTAAGGCTTGTGACCAAAGTCAAAAATAACAAAAAAGCTTCTTTCAGCATATAAGAAACAAGAAAAAAGTTAAGGAAATGATTGGTCCATTAGTGGGGGAAAGTGGCAAGAAGGTGACAAGCAACAGGGAGAAAGCAGAACTATTTAAGTCGTTTTTTGCATCTGTCTTTACACAAAGGGAAAAAACAGTCCAACCTACCAAAACCAGTGCCATAAAAAACAGAATAGAAACACAAGTTAAGATAGGCAAGAAAATGGTAAGTGAGCACCTGTCCAGCCTAGATGAGTTCAAATCACCAGGACCAGATGGATTACACCCCAAGGTTCTCAAGGAACTGGCAGACGTGATCTCAGAACCACTGAACTATATTTTTCAAAGATCCTGGAGCACTGGGGAACTACCAGAGCACTGGAAGAGAGCTGATGTAGTTCCCATATTCAAAAAAGGGAAAAATAGATCCAGGAAACTACAGACCTATCAGCCTGACCTCAATACCTGGGAAGATTCTGGAAAAGATAATCAAACAACAAATCAGCGAACACCTTGATGCGAACAAAGTTATCACTAAAAGCCAACATGGGTTTGTCAAAAACAGATCATGCCAGACAAACCTTACTGCATTCTTTGACCAAGTGACAAAACTAGTGGACCAGAGGAATGCTGTAGATATAATTTACTTGGACTTCAGTAAGGCAGCTGATAAAGTAGATCACAACCTACTACTTGATAAGATAGAAAAATGTGGGTTAGATAGCATCACCACCAGATGGATTCGTAGCTGGCTGACAGGCCATACTCAGCATGTGGTCCTCAATGGAACTGCATCTACGTGGAAAGAAGTGTGTAGTGGAGTGCCCCAGGGCTCTGTTCTGGGCCCAGTGCTCTTCAACATCTTCATCAACGATTTGGATGAGGGGATAGATGGGGAACTCATCAAATTTGCAGATGACACCAAGCTGGCAGGAATAGCCAATACTCCAGAAGATAGGCTTAAGATAAAGGATGATCTGGACAGACTCGAACCCTGGGCACTATCTAACAAAATGAAATTCAATTGTGAAAAAAGTAAGGTTCTACATTTAGGCAGGAAAAATCAAATGCACAGGTATAGTATAGGTGGTACCTTGCTCGATAGTAGTAACTGTGAGAGGGATCTCGGAGTCCTAGTGGACAATCACTTAAATATGAGCCAGCAGTGTGCTGCAGCTGCCAAAAAAGCCAACACAGTGCTAGGCTGCATTAACAGAGGGATAGAATCAAGATCACATGAAGTACTAATACCACTTTACAATGCCTTGGTAAGGCCACACCTGGAATACTGCATCCAGTTTCGGTCACCACGATGTAAAAAAGATGTTGAGACTCTAGAAAGACTACAGAGAACAGCAACAAAGATGATTGGGGGACTGGAGGCTAAAACATATAGGGAACGGTTGCTGGAATTGGGTATGTGTAGTTTAATGAAGAGAAGGGTGAGAGGTGACATGATAGCAGTGTTCCAATATCTCATGGGCTGCCACAAAGAAGAGGGAGCCAAGCTATTCTCCAAAGCACCTGAAAGCAGGACAAGAAGCAACGGATGGAAACTAGTCAAGGAGAGAAGCAACCTAGAACTAAGGAGAAACTTCCTGATAGTTAGAACAACTAACCAGTGGAACAAACTGCCTCCAGAAGTGGTGAATGCTCCAACACTGGAAGTTTTTAAGAAGAGACTGGACAGCCATTTGTCTGAAATGGTATAGGGTTTCCTGCCTTAGCAGGGTGTTGGACTAGATGACCTCCAAGGTCCCTTCCAACTTCTTCTTCTTCTTCTTCTTCTTCTTCTTCTTCTTCTTCTTCTTCTTCTTCTTCTTCTTCTTCTTCTTCTTCTTCTTCTTCTTCTTCTTCTTCTTATTATTATTATTATTATTATTATTATTATTATTATTATTATTATTATTATTATTAAACCATTTTAGTAATGTATCACCTTCTCTTCAAATGCAACAAACAAGTTCTTCAAGGAGTAACTCCGGAGCTCTTACGGGTGATCTCACGTCCTCTCCTTGCTCAGGAAGGAATTACGAAAAGCTGATCTACTATTCATACTGCTGCAGCTGCTGGGAATCATCTTCAGCTCGCCATTTCTTCCCCAGAAGTCTGAGAAAAGTTTTCAAAAGAAGGCCTATCATACATATTCAGGGAATCAGTTCTGTGTTGCTAGAATTCAGTTTGGAAGCTCATGGAGACCTGTCTGCGGCTTTGGTAGGCTGCAGTTCTGGCCCCATTTTTGTTTGAAATGCAGGCACGTTAACATTATCAATCAGATTTGGCTCTATGACTCTATTACTGAGAACAAATGAGACCAATTTCAAGTGACATCATATGTTGATATTTATCAGTGACAAACATTTTTTTCCAACACCTTCTCTACAACAGCTCTCAAATTCATTCCGAAGTTAGCCACAGCTAAACTTTGCATGCTAAATGCTGGTCCTGGATTGTAGAACAACATGAATAGTCTCTTGTCTGGAGGATTTTTTTCATTATCCAAAATTGGCTGAGAAATTTGCAGAGAAATTCATTTGTGTTCTAAAATCGGAAACGCCCTTGTATTGATTTGCACAGTCTAGTTTAGATGGTTCTGGATTAAAATAGATTGCAAAACATCGAGGGAAAGACAATCTCTTTGTTTCTTTTCTCTGTGGCAGACTATGGTTTACAGTCTTACAGAAAAGAGGATTCAGTGATGAATTCCAACATTGCTCATCAAATATATGTGGCTCCTGAAGCTCACTCCATGCCAAATTTTGAGCCAACCCCTGCTGCAGATGTATATAGGTGAGCACAATAAGTGCACTTATGGTTACTTTCCTGTATCTACAAATATGGATTGCTTTATTGTTTTTATTGAATGAACATACACACTTTTACATTTCTGGGGTGGCTGCTTGTTTTGAAGATAGGCAAGAAGATCAAAATATTATCTTCGAGGTTTTTTTTTCTTTTTCTTTTCAGCATATACTGTTTAAGCCAGGGGTAGGCCACCTTGGCTCTTTTATGACTCGTGGATTTCAACTCCCAGAATTCCTGAGCCAGCTGGCTCAGGAATTCTGGGAGTTGAAGTCCACGAGTCATAAAAGAGCCAAGGTGGCCTACCCCTGGTTTAAGCCATATGTGATGGTTTTTAGGAAATGAATGCCCCCTTCAGTCACAATCAATGCATGAAAAATGCAAGGGAAATTTGCTCGTTTGTTGCTGTGTTACTATTTGCATTCCTTTCCACCAACATAGGATGACTTCTGCAGAGGAGCACAGAGCTCTGGAAATCAGATTGTCAATATTTTTAGAATGTTTTAGCGTGGGAGAATAACCGCAAAATTACGCTTCCCATTTCATTTGCTGACCAATCAATAAGCCATTCTCAAACCTGCTGAGCTCCATCTAAGCTCTTAGTCGCCTCACGCATTTGCTAAATGTTTGAAGATGCTGGTGCATTTCTTAAGTCCCCCCCCCCCCGTATTCTGCAAGTAAGGCTCCACTCTATCTAAGCCTTGCCTGATCCTATTTCATCACCGAGAAGATGAATCAGCAGGACAGCTGTGGAGGTATCTTTGCCAGAGGGAATAATCCTGATTACCATGAAGGAAACGATTGTGAAATTATTTCCTCTACGGAGCACAAAAAACTGTAACAACTGTAGGCCAGTCAGATGCATCCCCGTCCACAAATCCTCTAAACCCCAACCGCTTAACCAGGTATGTTGCACACAAATGTTTAGGCAGCCTTGGCTAAACTATGTTTTAGTGAATCCGTGAAATAACCTGACACAGCCTCTACGTGCTGCAAGATAAACCTTTTAGAAAATTTGGATGTACACCTGCTATTCATGGGTTATAAACTGATGTAGTGAATATGGAAAAAAAAATTAAAAATAGTAAGCATACCTTCAGATTCTGGGATAGAGGGAATGAAGTGCTTATTGTAATCGGCTACACTTTTAATACCATATAAATTGGTGTTTCTAAACCTCAGCAACTTTTAAGACCTCAGCAATTTTAACATCTGTGCAACTTTTAAGACCTTAAAGCTGCTGAGATTGAGAAACACTGGCACAGATCAGGATACACTTCTAGACAGTGATTTAGTTTTTGAATATCTGTAAAATTGAGTGGAACACATAACGTTTTCAGATATCAAGAGTGCAATAGTATAGTCTGGGGATGCTTCCGCCCGGCTATGTGGCATCAATAACTCCTTATAACGGCAGATACCATAAACAATTTATTTTAGAGAAGATAACTTACAGTATGCTTAAACCCAAGAAAACATATTTGTATTTTGGGATGATCTCTTCTGTAGTCTTTACCTTTACTTTTTATTGATCAGATTTACATAAAACTAGTGACATTGGCTGGCTTACAAGTTAAAACACCCAATAAATAGCTAAATAAATAGCTAAAATAAAAATAAATAGCTAAAAAAATCATTATACGTCAAAAACTACAAAAAACTAAGCTAAAGTACAAAACGTAGATGAAGGAATGTTAACAATAATGGTGCCAGCTTACTAGCTTACCCGTCTGCCAGGATCCCCAGGCCTGCTGACACAACCTGATCTTGAGGATGTTCGGAAGCTCAGAAAACATGAAACCAACCTCATTTCAGTGGGGAGAAAATTCCACAACGTGGACGCCACTGCAGAGAAGGCCCATCACATAGGGTCCATCAAATTAGCTCCCTAGATGATGAAACCTCAACATACCTTCTTCTGATGCATCTGGTGGGATGAGCAAATGTAACTGGGGAGAGGCTGTCTCTCAAATTACCTGGCCCTATTCCATGAAGAACTTTAAAGGCCAGCACCAGCAACTTGACAATGAATCTGAAAATAAAATGGCGAGCAGTGCAGCTTGAGAAGCAGAGATATAAAGCGGGCTTTGCAAGGGACACACACAACTGCTTGCAGCCCCATGTAGAACTCATTGGAGTAGTCCAACCAGGTGGTGATCAGGACCTGAGTGACTGTGAGCAAGCCTCCTTGATCTAGGAATCAATTGCAATTGCGCAAAGGTCCTTCTAGTCTCCACTGCCACCTCATCAAGTAGGATCATGAGCCCAGGAGGACCTCCACATTGTACACAGGGTCTGTTTGGGGCAATGCAACCCCATTCAGGACCAAAGATAGTATAGTCCTAGGATCAGAGGGCCTCAAAACCCAAAGCCAGTAAGTCTTCCCTGTTGAAGCCTGTTGTTTCCCATCCATATCTTCACAACATTCAGATTTAGGATATGATGTCCACAGCATTGCTTAATTCTCCAGAGACAGAGATGTACAGTTGGGTGTTATCAGCCTACTGACCTCATCCCATGATGATGGATGAGCTTATCCAGTGATCCCATATAGATGTTAAATGGAAGAGGGGAGAATATCCCTGCAGCGCCCCACAGAGTAGGGGTTGGGGTGGAACCTCGTCTCCCCAATCACCACCGATTGGAATCAACCTGGAAGAAAGGAGAAAAGCTACCACAATACCCTGCCCACCCCACCTCCAGTCCTCTGAGTCAACCTAGAAGGATACCATGGTTGAAGATATTGAAAGGCACCGAGAGGTAAAGTAAAGGAAGGATAGATGCACAGCCACCATCCTACCAACACCAGGCTTCATTCAAAAGATGACTACTGTATTTTCCGGCGTATAAGATGACTGGGCGTATAAGACGACCCCCGACTTTTGAGAAGATTTTCATGCGTTAAAAAGTCGTCTTATACACCGGAAAATACGGTAATGCCATTTCCATTTCATATCCAGGCCTGATCCTTCTCTGAAAAAGGATACAGTTTCTATGCTTCTCTGCATGTTTTAATTATTCATAGAATAGATGATTAATCCAAATTAATAATCTGGATGTGATTATTAATTTACTGAAGCCTACGTTGTTTGGTCCTTTTTTTAGTAGTGCACAAAACGTACATACACGTAGATAACTCTATAAAGGAAAATTATGCAGAGAACTTGAATTCTCCTGCTGGCTAATTGGAGATGTTACATACTCGTGGTCTATTTCTAATCAATCCTCTTTAATTCTGCCTATCTTCTTACATTGACCCCATGAAATAATATCAGTGCACTACTTATATGCCGTAAAAAATTGCAATATGTTTATAAGTACTAAGCCTAGGATTAATAGTCTGAAATGATTATGTAAGGGAAGATGACTAAATATTTAAAGGAGACAAAGCAGCAATCAACTGTGATGAAAAGGCTTCATTAATGAGATCTATGATAGAGACAAGGCTACTGTATTCAGCTCATCTTATTTATATGACACCATCTCTTTGAGAGCAAGGAAACTCAAGTTTTATTGTTTTCAGAGGACTTGGTTGTGATTAATCTGACCTAGATTAGAGTCTGTTTGATTTCTTTCAATTTTTTTTAATAACTTCTGCTTACCTTAAAATGTTTTGGTTTCAATTCCACAGCTACGCTATCATTCTTTTAGAAATAGCAACAAGAAGTGATTCAACACTGGTAAGAAATGATATAAAATATGGTTCTTAATTAAAGTTAACCTTGCTGGTCCTGGGGTCCTTGAAGATACTGCTATCTTTGGGGTAAATCCACTGGATTTCTGATACCTGCTTTCTCTTTAGCTGTGGCAGTTCAGTAAAATAATTAATTAATTAATTAATTAACTAACAAACAAACAAACCTTTATTGTCAAAGTACAACATGTGTACATTGAGATTAGCTGAGCCTCCCCCCATGCTCTCTTCCCCCAACACACAGTGACAACAAACCCTCCATCCTACCACACCATGTGAACCATGTATAAGCAGAAGATGTAATTCATTCAACAGGAACATAGCTCAGCACTTTGCATGAAAATAATGGACTGCATTTAAAGGAAAAGTGGTTTCCCAGAAAGCTAACTAAGCCTATTTATACAACTCGGGAAGTAAACAGAAACCAAAGAAATTAGAGCAAAATCCTTTATTATTTAAGAAGATTTCTATTTATGCACCTAGAACTCCCCTTCAAAATTCTATAATTTATAATTCAGTCTGGGATCAGCAATGATGGGCAGGGACCTTCCTATAGAATTTTTTACATACATTGGCTGAAGTGTGCAATAATAGTTCAAATGTGCAAAGTCAGCCTCTTAAAAGGGCAACATCTTTTCCAGACTAGAGTTGCAATAAAAACTATAACAAACCCAGTTTGTGAGTCCATACATCTACCATCCTACGAACCTTGATAAGCAGGGCCATAAAGCTAGGTGCATTGTGCAAAGAATGATAGCCGAAGCATTCAGGTCCCAAAAGAGTTCCCAAAACTTCTAACATCTAATGCAGGGGTGTCAAACTCAATTTTATTGAGGGCCGCATCAGCATTGCAGTTGCCCTCAGGGGGCCGGGTGGGTATGGCCAGGGTGGGCGTGGCCTACTGGGTGGGCGTGGCTACAGTGCATATGGCCTACTGGGTGGGCGTGGCTAGCTCTACATCATTCGCATCAAGGGTGCCTGTGGGGGCCTGGGCAGGAGTGGGACAGATCTGAGGGTCTCTGGCAGAAGGAGGGTCTCTGGGCCAGGGCCAAGGCAGTGGGGGCCGTTCCCTCACTGTTTCCAGGATGGCTTCATGGGCAACATGAAACCACTTCGCGGGCCGGATCCGGCCACCGGGCCTTGTGTTTGACATGTCTGATCTAATGCAATAGTCTCTGTTCCCACTCACTCTATTTCTATATGTATATAGCTATGTGTGAAAAAACACTAACATTGTGTTTTGCAGAAGGATGATACACATTCAGAAAAGTATTCTTTGTGCCTCCCTTTGGCAGAACTAATATCTGAAAAATCTGAAAATGCTTGTCCGTGTGCCACAGAATACACAGAGGTAAATTTAACATTTGGAATATTTACTGTCTTCTTTACGAGTGTAATTTATCTCCCTAAAAATCACTGTATTGGCCTGCTATTTATGCCTTAGTATTATTATTTCATGATAATAATACTCCTTACTTAACAGTATCTGCAAGCCAAGTTGCTGTTGAAGACAAAAGGAAGCACACAGTTTGTTCGATCCATAAAAGCTGACAACTTTAACGGTTCCAGTGCATACTCCCTTTGAAGAAATGAAATGTTTTGGTTTTGTTAAAAGCACAAATCAACTAACATTGCCCTTGCAATTTCTCATTTAAATGCCATGAAACAGTGAACGGCATTAATGCTTTTGGTTTTGTTTTTTGTTTTTTAAAAATGGTATTATTGTCACAAACTGATAATTCAGCTTGTCTCACAGAAACAGAAGGCAGCAAATGGTGCAGCTAATTTGCAGTCCTTGGAGGTTTAAGACTTCTGTTGGTTATAATCTGTCAGTCCCACAATCAAATTTAATAATTATGGAGCTTTGGCTTTTCCATTCAAAAGATGGCTGTCAGTGAGCCAAAAAATATGTCAGTAGGATGGATCTTTTTTTTTAAAAAAAAAGAAAAAGAATTCAAACGTTTGCTCATCATTTAAGAATCACTGTGCCATGCTTTAATTTTATTATTTTTCTCTTGTTTAATTACCCTAGAAGCAACTGCTCTGATATTTCAGCCATCCAATAGTGTATCTGCAAAATGTATTTTTCCCAAAAGAATTAAGAGCATCTCCCAGAATAAGTGTGCATGTGTATGTTTGTAGACACACAAACAAACACATACAATAGAAATACATCGTACATGGATCTGAGAAATAGCATGGAAGGGAAGAATTAAATATTTTGTTCCCAGATTCACTTCTACAATTTTTAAAACATTCAAGAACTGAGGATATTAACTATTTAAAAAACCACTAACAAGAGTCCCTTGTCACCTCATCCATTTCACTGGAATTAGCTAGCAAAAACAATAGTCAAAAATCTATTTTGATTCATATTAGAAGATTCTCTTTGTAAAGCCAAATGAATTTAAAAAATAGGCATTTGCATATGGTTATTTCTTGCTCCAAAATAATTTGCTAATGTAATCATAGGGTAATTCCTGATTAGATTGTGCTGAAGCAAGTACGGTAACCCAAATTCTCAGGCTTATTTTCAATACATTAGCAATAACATATGATCTGGTTTATTTCTGATTTGTCTCAACCGTAGACTCATAATAGATTTTGAGGAGAGGAATCATTGAGCCTGTTGCTAGGAGGAAAGTTAAATCCCCACCCCACCCCAACCTAGCCATACTCCTGATTTGCCCAGGTTTTATTACCTTGGGAATTACCTTGATGAGCTAAATGGGAGTACATGTTTATTTTCAGATATTTAGTTTGTCTGGAGAGGATCTAAAGCTAAGGCTGGATTCTTGGCTTTTTAAAAAGCTATGAAAACTCTCCTTTCTCAGTGGGTATTTGATTTAAGTAGATGGGGTTTAGATATTTTTAGTTATTGTTCTTCAGATTTATGAGGGCTGACTTTTCTTTATAGTTTCTTATTTTATAATTTGATTATTAGCTGCTCAGAGTAGATTGATCGGGCTGTATAACATTTTTCTTTAAAAAAAATCATAAATTCAGCTTTATGTATAGGAAGCTATTAGCAGATAAAGAAGCCAGGGCGTGTCCAAAACTGGAAAAAGTATGACCAAATTCCACATAGACTATATCTGGAGTTGAATGAAACTGGGATTTGTCAACGTTCTTAGCTGGATAAAATCTGATGAATGATAGGAAAAAAAGATCAAAAGACAGGTGTGTTGAACTGGAATGACTGAATACTATATTCTTTTATTCTTTTGACAGCTCATCAGGAAATGTAGAAAAGGTAATCCATCAGAAAGACTTACTTTTGAGCAAGCCAAGAAATTGTTGTACAAAATGAACCCAAACAAAGTTAGTCCAGTTGACATGATGATGACTTTGGTAAGAAACAAGGTTATTACCCTAATTGTATATTAGATTTCTTTCTTCCAAGTCTCCAACCTTTCAGTTCATTTGAAAGTCATTACAATCTTCTATAGTGACCTTTCCCAATGTGGTCCCTTCCACATACGTTATTAATTGCTATCGTGTTCAGCTAAATATTGGTAATATTGAGGTAGCCAATGTTATGCACAGAAAAAAGCAATAACAAGAAGCAGGTGCTCAAACTTTTATTAACATATTGATATTTTCCAACGATCTATGCCACTTTTACTAGCTGGACTCTGCATCTGGAAGTAAGCCTAATTGAGATCTGTCACTCCTACACATTCCGCTTTCTCAGTTCTCTTACCCCCTTTCCTGTATCTCCATCACATAATAATAATAATAATAATAATAATAATAATAATAATAATAATAATAATAATAATAATAATAATAATTTTATTTATATACCGCCCTTCTCCCGAAGGACTCAGGGCGGTGAACAGGGCAGATATATAAAAATACAAAAATACAAAAGTTAAAAGAAAATTAAACATGCCCAACTAAAAACAGTAAATACATATATTAAAATGACAATAAAAACCCAACCCATCCCCCATCAGGCCAGGCCGGCTTGTTCAAATAAGAGTGTCTTCAGATCGCGACGGAAGGAGCGAAGGTCGGGCGCCATCCGGAGCTCAACCGGCAACCGATTCCTTAGCTCCGGGGCGCCCACAGAGAAGGACCTCCCCCTGGAGGTCCTATGCAAGAACCATTACATAGGCAAAATGGGCTGGAGCATTTTTAAGTCCAAAACTACAGGATAACTTTTCTAAGCAGCTGAGGCAGACTTAACTACTGGTAAAAGGAATAGAAGAAGGAGACAAAGCACAAGCATTCTTGGAAAATTCAGTTTTTATAGCCAATGCCAATAAAAGTAGTTTTAACCTTTCCGTAGATTTAATCTCCTGATCTGGTCTTCCTACTATGGCTGATATGTAGTGAGGGATATACAGTTATCATGCATGTTAAAATTATACCGGTAAATAAAATTCTACTCCGATGAGTATCATTTATGATCACTTGAGCAATGTTTGATTTCCCCCATTAAAACGTAGTGTGCAATCTGTTAGTCCTGGATTTGGGTCCTGGTTGAGGAGCAGGTGGTGGCTGTGGCCAGGAGGGGCTTTGGTTTCATTTGGGGTACCAATTGCATTTTTCCTAAACTAGGATGCCTTTCAGACAATCATTCACGCTGTAGTCATCTCATGGCTTGATTACTGCAGCATGCTCTACAAGAAACTACTCTTTAACACCACTCAGAAACTTTAGCTTGTCCAGCCCATGGAGGCAGAGAGAATGTCAGGCATACCTCAGTAGGCTTATATGACATAGTCATCCCCCTTTCCTCTCTTGACCTAGACCTAAGCTTGGCAACTTTAAAACTTGTGGACTTCAATTCCCATGGCTGGCTGAGGAATTCTGGGAGTTGAAGTCCACAAGACTTAAAAGTTGCCAAGTTTGGAGATCCCTGACCTAAGCAAGTCAAGTCTAAGATGCTTTCTCAAATTATACTTCTGCTTTGGAATGAAATTTCGTTAATCTAACTCTTCCTCGTCTTCCTCAAGGTTATTCTTACAACCCATTATAGTCTGGATTTGATTGTGGCTAAATTTAACAAAATAATAATAATAACCACAGCTACCTGTGAAACAATCTATAAATCATAAGGCATTTTGTTTTGTAAAGAGTGACACTACCTTTCTGCTTAAGGTAAAGGTAAAGGTAAAGGTTCCCCCGCACATGCGTGCTAGTCGTTTCCAACTCTAGGGGCTGGTACTCATCTCCGTTTCAATGCTGAAGAGCCAGCGCTTGTCCGAGCACATCTCCGTGGTCATGTGGCCAGCATGACTAGACACCAAAGGCGTACGGATCGCTGTTACCTTCCCGCCGTAGTGGTCCCTATTTTTCTGCTTGCATTTTTACGTGCTTTCGAACTGCTAGGTTGGCAGAAGCTGGGACAAGTAACAGGCGCTCACTCTGCTACGCGGCACTCGGGATTCAACCCGCCAAACTGCTGACCTTCTGATCGACAAGCTCAGCATCCTAACCCACTGAGCCACCGCGTCCCTTTCTACCTTTCTGCTTACATTACACTAAATATTTAAGTATCCATCTTATGCTGTTGATATTCTTGATGGATCCCATTGCTCAGTCATTGCCTTCTAGTATCCATCTTTCATAATTTCTAGGGAATAAGTAAGCTTTTATTTTCAGAGACATTTGTAAATAAATAAAAAAGACTGATTCCCTAGATGCTGTTGTCCAAGAAATGGACTGCATCAGAAATAGCATATTTGACTCTCCTGCAGGACTGTATCACATTTGTTGGGAGAGGATAGAGTTTGGGAATTCTCCTTCTAAGAATGAGCTACAAGAGAAAGGGGGGGGGAAGACTAGGTCTATCAGACCTAAGCTGCAAAATAGTCTGGTGACCTCTATGGCCCCAAAGAAAGTTTTCTGAGTTTCTTTTCAGCTCCGTAGTGGTCATCCAAAATTTTACAGCCCAGATCTACTAGCAGTCAACAAGACATTTCATTTGTTCAAAGCAGCTGCCCAGTGCTAAAAAAAATGATAATAGCCAAAGTCAGGAGGAAATTGTTCATTTTCTCCTTCTTGTACACAATGTTTCCAATACTATAGCATTTGTTAAGGGCTCTATGAGAAAATAAAAAGGGAACTTGAAATGTAACTCAGCCTTCCATCCTTTGACTCAGCCTTCCATCCTTCTGAGGTAGGTAAAATGAGGACCCAGATTGTTGGGGGCAATTAAGCTGACTTTGTAATAATGCCGCTTGGGGGGGCGCGAAAGCCCTAATAAGCAGGCATATATATAGAATGAAGGCTATTGCTAAGCACATTGTGCTTTAGATTGTAAGCCGCCCTGAGTCTTCGGAGAAGGGCGGGATATAAATGGGATTAAAATAAATAAAATAAAATAAAATAAAAAAATAAAACTTCACAACACACATATAGTGCTGGATGCCAAGGCTTAAATATGAGGCACTGTTTCTTGACTACCGGTATATGTGAGCCCCCTTTAAACATTTTCATCATTGCTATGTGGCATCAACATGATTTCAGACTCACACCTCTGTTTTGTTGCAGAAGATGCGTGGGCAAATCCGGGCAAAAATTTTCTCAGGAGTCTGTTGGCAATGTGAGGCAAATCCAGTGAATAGATAGATGATTATTTCTCATTGAATATGCTCTGCAGTTGCTTGAAAGCATTTTTATTTTGACTAGATGGAGAAATACAGCAAGCACCTGGAAGTCTTAGTAGCGGAAAGAACACAGGATTTAACATATGAAAAACAGAAGACAGACCGGTTGCTATATAGTAAGTCATCAACATCAACAGAAATACAATTTATTTTGAGAAATAGTGAGTAATATACGGCATTAAAAACAGATTTTAAATTTCCCTAGTGATTCAAGTATTCTGACTTTCCCTTTTTACAATATCATCAGATAGAGTAAATTAGTAAAAGTAAGGAAAAGACATGGAAAACAAACAAGTGAAAGGGGACATTTGTTGAAAGTAGACAAATAAGGAAAGGTAAATATATTATTAAGCTTCCATTGGAAACACTCTTAAATTTATTTGTTCTTTGATCATCATCATTCAGATTTGCCAAAATTATATGCCATTTTCACCTAGTTTTGGCTACTTGCATTGCTTAAAGGGGTACAATTAACTCAGTTAAATTGCTAAATTGGAACAAGTTGTGATTTCAGCCTGTAGTGAAAACATCAAAGAAAACTAAAGCTTCAATATATTGTTTTCAAAGTGTTCCCAGTATATAATCCAATTATTATTGCTCACTAATGATTAATGTTCAGTAAAACCCAGTATAGATGGAAAAGGTTTCAGGAGAAATATTTGTAATAACCATCTAACAGTTTGTCCGTTATCTAACAGTTCCCAAAAAGAAGCCAAAAGTAAAAAAAAAAAAGTCTCTGCCCCTAAGTATTGGTGTTCTCAACCGGAAATTTTCAATTACTGGTTTTTTGTGGTTTTTTTTTTTTTGTAATTTCATCCATCTTTCATCTCAATAAATAAATATTGCAAAGAAAACTCTGAGAACCTTGCATGGAAAGAATTGTTTTGAATTGAGTCGGCTGACACCCAGCACACATGAATGAAAAGCTAACATAGGACAAAGAAGCAAAAGGAGGAAATTGTTTGATGTGAAGGATATAGATTTAGCTGCTTGTTATCTATTTATAGTGTGCTATAGCTCAAAGGTCCCCAACGTTTTGGGCACCAGGGACTGATTCCGTGGAGAAAGGTTTTTCCACGGATTTTGTGATTTTGTGTGCTGCTTGCATCCCAAGGATGGGGCTTTGCTTGTTTGTGTGGACTGGTTGCTGACATGCCGTGGCCCGGTACCAGTCCATGGACCGGGAGTTGGGAACCCCTGCTTAGCTACTTAGAAATAAAGAGAAACACGTAAGTTTTTTAATTCAAGAGACAGGTAGGAAAAATAAATACAATGCAGAAGGCACATTTTAGGATGTTTGGGGTTTTTTTAATAGTTAGAAACCTGAGAAATGGAAAAGAAATTTAACATCCATTTGATAGTGCTAAAATAAAGGAACTTATTCAAGGTTCTTGATGTAAATTGAAGCATAGTTAGTTGATTTGCTACGTAAAGAGATACTTGCATATTTCAGCTAGGCATAGTTTTTCCCACTGTGAACATGTTTTTTATGTTTTAATTGCCGTGTTATGAAAGCAATAGTAATTGCATTAATTATATAAAACAGGTATGTTGCCAAAACAAGTTGCAGATGATTTAAGGCAGGGGAAACCAACACAGGCCCAAAGTTATGTAAATTCCACCATATTTTTCAGGTAAGTAAGAATTACTTTTGAACCGCAAGCTAATTGGAGCGCGTGAATAATGTTGAAAGATTTAAAAGAGGTTTTGCAAAGTACGTTACAGGCATACATTTTCATTGATCGCAATTGGCATTACGGTTACAGCACTGCGTATTACGTTGAACTATAGAAAGCTACTACACAAGAACACAATGCCTGTTCATGTGTTGTTGGTTTTTTTAAAAAAAACCCACAAATTGGCACACATCTATATCTCCTTATGACGAACGAAATACTCTTCTGCCATCTTTTTTTATTAACTCTTTTTTATTAAAGAGTTTTACAAAAACAAAATTTTACAATATATCCCCAAATCCCTCCCACCCCAAACCCGCCCACTTCCCCCCCCACTTCCCAGAGCTAAATACAGGATTATAGTTACAATAATCATATTCTAAATAAAAATTATGCATAATATACAATTAACCAAATTCATAATGTGCTTTAACTCCCCTTTAACATAACTACAAACAAAGTACCATCTTAACTACCCTTAATTATGTTAAAAGAAACAATGGCTGTGTGGTTATTATTTACGTCATGGTGCCCATATTCATTCCACATTGGACTTTGAAAGGAAAAGTAGGGTAAGATCCTTAGGGGTGTGTAATACAGT
The DNA here is from genome assembly GCF_947247035.1 of Vipera ursinii. Lineage (NCBI taxonomy): Eukaryota > Metazoa > Chordata > Lepidosauria > Squamata > Viperidae > Vipera > Vipera ursinii. Next base: position 208,696,766 of record NC_139513.1, read on the forward strand.
ATGTGCATGTATGGGATATAATTGGTTTGGATATCTCACATGGCTTCCCAAGCCCCACAAAACTCCTGGGGAGAACTGACTAGCTAGGCTGGCACTATATTCATTACGCCAAGGAAATCCTTCATGCCTGGAGTATGCACGTTTTTTTCAGGCCACCTCTTATTTTAAAAGAACCTTCTCAGAATTTCTCATCAAGAGGGAAAAACTCTAGTGAGAACATGGACCTCATTCACCTCTCCCTCTCCCCTCCCTGCCCTCCCCTTTCTTACAGAACACCCTCAAGTTGTCATGGAATCCTAGAGAACGTATTGTGGGCAATCCAAAGAGTTAAAGCATCCTATTTTTCCATACTGAGGATTCAGTCTTGATAGGGTTTCCTGTGTTTTGAAAAACAGAGGGGAGGAAAAAAAAAGATGCTCATTAGCTGTGTACCAGAAAGAGGTTTGATGGGAATGATTAGTAATTGATTAAACAGAGTGAAATAGCGTGGATATGGGTAATCTCCAGCAAGTCTTCCCTTTTCTATTTTAATTGTATGATCCTAAAGCTACGGTATTGATGTTGGAACTGAGATAGTGCCGCGCTAGCAGAAAGAAAGAAGTTGTTCTAATTATTATAGAGAAATAATCTGCACAACATTTTATGTAACAGTTATTTGATCTCTCCCCCCCTTTTTTTCCTTCTTCTTGAGAGAAACCGCTGTTTTTTAAAACCGGTCTGAGTTGTACATTTCTGTGTTTCAGCAAGCAAGTCCATTAAAATTCTGCAGATTAATGTCTGCTGATTTACGCTTACATCTGCTTGTTTGCAGATTGGCATGATTTATACCTAACTGGGAAAACAACTCTGAGAGATTTATATACCCAGCAGATGTAAACCTAATATATAGATAAGAGGTTATCTAATCTCCTTGTAAATTAAATTTAAATGATTCAGCATAGCCTCCCCCTCCTCTCTGGCTTTTTTGTCCTAAAATATAAATATGGAACATTCACAACATCCTTTCACATAAGGGGACCTGCTGGAATCTCAGCAGCTACATTACAGGATTAGGGCAGTATAGTTTAAACATACTTGCGTTCTGCAAAGCATGGCTTGAAAATCATAAGGATCTTCTTGTTTTATTTTCAGTTCTCAAGTGCTAATGGAAAAATGCTAATTAAATTGACACGGCTGGAATTAAGCAATACTTGAGCAACAAAACCAAAACTCAAAACTATTTATCCTCTCAGTGAACTGCTCAGAGTAGGCAGAGCCAGTGCAATACTATCCTTGGGAGATCAAAAGTAAAGCCAAAACAAAATCTGATAGGTTAAGAATGGATTTCAGGAATTAACTTCGCTTACATAAGAGAAGTCCATTTAATTAACAGTAACCAGAAATAAAATTAGACAATGGTATGGGCTTGCCCCCGATGAGTTTTAGAATTCTACGTAATGAGTAGTTACTCATTAAAAGTAAAAGCAGAATTACATATACGGAGTTCAAATATATATTCACACAGTGCACATAATTGGTACTGATGAAAACTGAACACATGTGTCCGTGGGTAGCAACAAAGCAGTTGGAATGGCAGAAATGCTAAGAGCCTCAATTGACTAGACTGTTACTTACTGGGGAATGAAATTGTCAACCAATTAAAATGTTCATTTAACTTATCTGCCTTTCATCAACTACTTAAGTCTTTTTTATTGTATGTTAGCATATCTATGTAGAAATGTCATTTTACACTCAGAAAGACTTAAGTGAATTTATAAAATAACAAAAATGATTGGTTTTTTTTCCAATGGAAGAGCTGTATTTTATTTTATTTACTGGGGCTTAAATGCTGCTGCAATCCAGCAGGCAGCTCTGCCTTTCTTCAAACAACCGTCCAAAATAATAACAAGTCAGACATTATTAAGAAAGAAACTGTGGCTGCTGAGAACAGAAACACTAAAGCACAACTCAAAAAACAATCTGTTTCTCATTTTCTGCTACACAAGTGCTTTGAAACAACAGCCACCTCCAAAAGTACACATGGTGTAAGCACATTGGATAAAATACTTCTTAAACTGAACTTGGCGATCCTTAATACTTGCACATCCTGTAGATGCCCTGCCCATTAATCCTTACTAAAAGCCTAACAGCTTGTCTTTGCTGGTCATGCCTTTCTTTACAATTTAGTTTGCCATTTATTTGACTGAAAAATGGCAACAAATGATTACAGGGTATTTAGTGGTGGTGGTGGCGAGAGGCAGTTTGGTATAGTGGTTGAGGAAGCTACAAACTGGGAGAGCGTGATTTCTAGTCCTGGTTTAGGCATGAAGCTAGTGCCAGCCTCTCAGTCCTACGAGGTAGGCATTGGCAAACCACTTCTGAAACTTTGGCAAGAATACTGCAGGGATTAGTCTAGGACAGTGGTAGGCAACCTCGGCTCTTTTATGACTCGTGGACTTCAACTCCCAGAATTCCTGAGCCAGCCACGCTGAGGGGAAAAGGTGAGTTTCCAAGCTGAGCCACACTGGCTCAGGAATTCTGGGAGTTGAAGTCCACGAGTCATAAAGAGCCAAGGTTGCCTACCCCTGGTCTAGGAAGTCACTAGGAATTAATACTAGCTTGAAGGCGCACAGGGAAAAGTGATGATAACGGTGGTAGAGGGGGAAACAGGGTTCCATGATCAGAATTTGCAATGTGTCATGAACATCTCATGTCAATTTCAAAACGTTCTGAAATCCTAATGGGACACATCGTGACTTGCTTGCTTCTTTCTTCTTTCCAGTGACATTGTTGGCTTCACGCAGCTCTCCAGCACCAGCACACCTTACCAGGTTGTGGATTTTTTAAACAAACTCTACACCACTTTTGATGAAATCATAGATAATTACGATGTCTACAAAGTTGAAACTATAGGAGATGCCTGTGAGTTAAAAATTAAAAATAGCACTGTTTTTCCAACTGTCTTTAATTCTAAACCTTACCTTTAGGTAACAGAAGCCAATAATAACCTCAGGCAGAAAAATTAAAGGATAGAAAACTGCAACATACTGTATTAATATTATCAACTCATGGTACAATAAAATGGAAATGAAGATCCATTTAGATAAAAAAAGAGGATAATTGAAGGAATAAGGATGTATAATTATGTATTATGGGTACTGTGTGTAAGGTAAATGAGTTGTGGTTTTCAGTGGTTCTTGCAGCCGTATGGAAGTTACATTTTCCAATAGAGCATTCTTAGGATGGGTTATTCTTGCAGAGAATTCAGGGATTTCTTCAGATTATATTGCAGCTAGGCTTAACTAAAAGCCAGAGGATTTTAGGATTAAGACAGCTGTCATATGGATGGTTGACAGCCATTAAAATGAATGGGTCAATCAATGCTAGGCACGGGAGAATAGATTTAAGAGTGACATGCACAATAACACAAGTCACTTGGGGCAGGACATTGGTGTATGTCATGCAGATAATGTCTTTCTGTGATGATGAATTTCAATACTCATTATGTTATGAATTAACATAAATCCCAGCAATTTAACTTGAATCAACTTGAAGCACAACTATGGAGTTAGGCATAGTTATATTTCAAATTGACTCGGTGAAATTGCCGGGATTATGCTAATAAAGACTAACTTAATTACCATTATTATAAACTGGATCCAACTAATGAATGCAAAGGAAGTACTTTGAATGTTTACATTGCATTTCACAAACGGTGTCAGCAATCTGGTTCTGATAATGAAAATACACATCAAAACTGGCTTTGCCAGCTTACAAAGAAGCCCTTTTGTCTGTTTTTAGATAGTTCAGAATTATTTGGGTCATAAAAAAGCTTGGTATCTGTATTTTAATAAATCATTTTAATGTAATGAGACATTGGCAGATTCTAGATGTAACTATTTAAAATATTAATACTGCGCCAAGATGAGATAGATACATCTAGCCACACTAGCATTTGGTTAAAGAACCTTTGTGTTTGACTAACTCTACAGGAGGTGAAAACTTCTTAACAAGGGCTGCTCTAATTCAGTAATCTGAATATTTTGCTTTCCTGGTGTGCAAGTCATTTTGTGTATAAGCATGTGCAAATCTATATAAATCTGGTATGTTTTTTAAAGGTTTTATAGAGCAGTATTTTAGGATTTTTATTTTTTTTCCAATTTATAAAACTGTGAAAAATCTGTCCATTTCCATTCATGAATTTCCCTCCCATACTGAATGTTTAACCATGCCAAAAATTCGTTATATTTTGTATTTATGAATTAATATAAATTCCCCAGGAGCTCTTTCTCTTAAATGCAAAGCTCTTCTCAAACAAACCATTACTTCTTTTTGTACAAAACCTTCAGAAATAGCTTTTTTAAAAATAAATAAATGATTTAATTTTTTGATTGATTTTTGGTAGAGACTATGAGAATGCCGTTTAGCGCTGCCTGATGCTACAGACCGTGTGCATGTTGGGTTTCATTTATATGTATCTGTGAAATTGCAACCGCAACATGAATGTTGATTATAATTTGCCGCTTTTATGTACTTTTTGTCATTTTCAGATATGGTAGTATCAGGAGTGCCAAGAGAAAATGGCATTCGCCATGCCAGTGAAATTGCAAGCATGGCTCTGGAGCTTGTTTTGGTGTGCAAAATATTTAAGATTCCACACAAGCCAGAGACCCAGCTTAAAATTCGAGCAGGAATCCACTCAGGTATTGATTGGACTGTTCACCTCCCTGACTGACGCTGGTTATGAATGTTCAACTGGCAAAGGTGAAATCTGGGTACTTGTAGCACTAGTCGTGTCATCTATCAAGTGACAAAATGGCAGCAGATTGATTGATTTCATTCATTCATAATCGGGAAGAAGTGGTAGTGAGAGGGAGAACTAGTAGCATAATCCTTGGAATTGCCGCCATTCCCTTAATAGGAAGTAAAGGATCATTTGCGTTTCACATTCTTAAATGTTTTGGTCTAGCATTTGAACTGGCCATTAAATTGCCCTCACTTGACTTGCACCAATGAATAGTTTCAGTAACTCTGGTGCTTAAATGTAGACTACTTGCAGACAACCAATTTACATGACTACAAGCAACTTTTTAGATTGGATTCCGAATTATTGCATGAATGGGGTACCATCTGTCTTTTCTTTCCGAGTGCAGCTGCATCAGCTAAGCATCTGCTTTCTGCTTAGAATGATGTCATTCTGCTCATCTCTTGTTATCCTTCTTCTCTTTTTTTTCATCTTGCCCCGCTGCCCTTTAGTACTCTTTTGATGCAATTACTCTTCATGTGAATAATCTATATGCCTAGTTGTTCCATTGCGATAAGCTGTAATTGACACGCAAGAGCTAAAGGAATCTTTCTACTTGTCTTCTTTAGGTCCAGTTGTGGCCGGAATTGTTGGAACCAAAATGCCACGGTATTGCCTGTTTGGGGACACAGTCAACACAGCCTCCAGGATGGAATCTACCAGTGAAGGTGAAGCGCAGTATTTAACAGTAGCATCAAGCAGTGAGCTATGAGTTGGTGTCACTTCAGATTTCTTTCCTGACTTAGTCTGGAAGGATGGGTATGTTTCAGGTCTTCTTGGCTAAGGAACAGTGGGTTGCAGGGCACAGAGGATGAGGTATTCCTGTATGGTGCCTGACCCCTTGAACATTATCCCTCAGAGTTTAGGTTGATCCTGATCCTGCTGGCTTTCTGTATGGCCTTAGAGACATGGCCCTGGTTCTGGTTTTGTGTGTTTTTTCCTGGCAATGTGGATGATTGTTAATTATCTTGGCTGATGCATGTTTACATTTTAAATGTTTATTATTCTCTACTTCCCAGAGTCACTGCTGAAATGCCATGCTGTTGTTTGCAGTTTGTGTGATCTTGTGATATAATAATAATAATAATAATAATAATAATAATAATAATAATAATAATGATGATGATGATGATGATGATGATGATGATGATGAAATACTGCGACCTGGCCATTGAAACTGCGCGATTATGGATGAAACGTGTAACAGTGATACCCATTGTCATCGGGGCACTGGGAACTATGTCCAAAAACTTTGCAAAATACATCAAGAAATTGCAGCTTCCTGCAATAACTCCAGCAAAGCTACAAAAAACTGCGCTACTTGGAACATCTTACATTTTAAGGAGATACCTGGTTGATACCTAGGATGCTGGCAGCAACCCATGTCAAACATCAGTGCCAGTCAGTTTGAGTGTTCAGTTGACTGAGTTTCATGTTTTATGAATTATTATCAGGGCTTTTTTTCTCATAGAACTCTCAGAACGGAGTTCGGGCACCTTTTTTGGATGGAACCTTGTAGAGTAGGCAAGGCAGGTTGTATGACATGTGTGAGTTCCGGCACCTTTTTCTTTTACAAAAAAACACTGATTATTGTTATTATTATTATTATTATTATTATTATTATTATTATTATTATTATTATTATTATTATTATATTATTATTATTATTATTATTATTTCAGATATAGAGTTGTTTGAAAGTCTGTTGTATCTTTCTCTAATAAAGTACAGGAAGTCCTCAATTTACAACCACATTTGGGACAATTTTGGTCGTGCGTTATTCCGGTTGTAAGTCAACGCACCCTTGTGATTGGACCTGATTTTTGGACTGTTTTTATGGCAATCGTTGAGTGAATCACATGGTCAAAAAACTGTGTCATGGTGTCATAAAGTGAATCACATGGTCATAAGACTGAATCACATAGTTGTTAAATGAATCCGTTCTCCTGCAAGGATGTATTTTGCTAGAAATGGGCAAAAAATAAAATGCTGTAAATCAGCAAAATATGTCATAAATCACAGTCGCAAGATTGCAAGATGCCACAACTGGTCATAAGTGCAAGCTAGATAAGTGCCCCAAATGAAATTACTTAGCTCGGAGGCCCAGTGCAACATTTGATAACGGCCGGAGTGCCTTATACTTCATGAACCGTAAAGCAACTTTTCTGAGGTTGCCATAACTTTGAATGGTTGTTAAATGACTGGTAATAAGTCAAGGATTACCTGCAAGGCCATGCCATCCTAAGCTGTCATAACGAAACTACAGATATGACTAAGAAAGCTATAGAAAACAGTTGTACATGCCTGTCTTAAATCAAAGATGGTGAACTATGGACCTTTTATGACTTGTGGACTGTCTTAGATCAACAAATTTAAGCAGCAAATTCCTCTCTTTACTGGGAGGCAGTATAGTCAGTAAAAAAATGACAAACATTGGGCCTGATCTACTAGGTTAATTTTTCCTAATATAGTATCCTCTGAAGAATTCTTGAAGTTGAGGAATGCATTTAAAAATAATAGAGTTGGGGAAAGCTCTGCAAGAGAATCATACAGCTGGAAGAAGTCCCCAAATCCGTGACAGGTGACTGTCCAGATTCTGCTTAAAGGCAGCCAATGAAACAGAGATCATTGCCTCCCTTCTTCTTATCATTAGTTTTTCCTAAAGTTCCACTGACCTCTTTCCTGCAATTTATGGCTATTACTGTGTCTGGGACTCTGGACAATAAAGGAACAAACCTTGATCTTCTGTGTGACTTCTCTTTAAGTATTTGAAAATGCCACCATAGCCCACCTCTTTCTCCATCTCTATGATTTTGTTTCTATATTTCCTTGTTCTCTTGCCTTGTATCTGGAACATCAGTTACCCTATTTAAATCCACGTCACACTGCTAAGTCATATTCAGTGTCTGATCACCTGCTATTCTAAGATCTTTTCTGACATATTATTAGTAAACTAGTTTCCTCCCTTCTATACTTGTAGTTTTGATGTCTTTTGCTTGACCACGAAACTCTCTACTAAATTTCATCTTATTATTTTCAAGTCACATGGTTTGATCTGAGAAGATAATTTTGAATTTTGCTTCTGTCCTTAGAACGTTGGCTTTCTCGTGTAACTTGTTGCCTGCAAATTTGAAAAGCGTTCCCACCACCTTTTCATCCAAGTCATTAATAAAAAATGTAGAGTATAGACTTCCGGTGGCGACGCGACGCCGAAGACAGCCGTTTTCGGGCTGCCCGCTCCGCAGCTGTGTTTTTCCATCGTAAACAGCGCCGATCAGCTGTTTAGATGGATTTGAAGCCCCCTCCTCGGGAGAAGAGGAGGGGGTGAGGCCCCAGGTAGGGGTTGAGCTCTCTGGGGCCGCCTGAGCTGAGAGCTTGGGCGGCTGAAGGATGAGCCCCCCGAAGCCTGGGTTGCTCCGAGCTGCGCAGCGCCTCTGCTCTGGGATTATTGGAGCAGAGCCAGGCGTTAGCAACCACCCCTGCCAAATGGAAATACTTTTGATTATCAAGAAGCAGGCAGAGCGGTACAGGAGGTCAAGGTGAAGTGGACTCTTTATTTTTACTCTCTAGCTCAATGGATTTTATAGCTTCAAAGTGAAAGTGAGTAATAAGTGAAAGTGGGGGAACATGGCGGCTAAAACTTCTAAAGCTCTTCGGAATGTGGGGTCTTCCCTGGTGCAAGAGACCTCATTGCAAGCTTTGTTTCCTCCTGCATCTCCCCCGGCATTGACGCTTAAGGATTTACAAGACGCTCTTGGAAAGCATGTACAATTGATGTCTGATATGATGGATGAAAAGTTGAAAAAGCTGGAGGAGAAAATGGAGGAGAAAATGGAGAAATTGGAGAAGAAGACAGAAGAGAAGCTGAGAGCAATGAGGCGGGACATTTTGTCTAAGGTTGAATCCGTAGCTGAATGTGTGCTACAGCTGGATATAAAAGTGGAGGATCTCAGTCAAAAGAACTCTATATTAGAAGCAAAGGTATTAGAAAATGAAAATATAAGGGATAAAATGGACGAAGAATTGAGCCTTGTTCAGTATAATCAGATGCAGTATGCTATTAGAATTAGGGGTTTAAAGGAGAATGGTAAAGAAGATTTAAAGCAGCTGATTTCTGAGGCTCTGGAAGGGGTACTGGGCCAGTCAACATCTGAAATTAAGGGAAATATGGACAAAGTTTTTCGTGTAAATTCATGGATTGCAAGACAGAAGAAGTTACCCAGAGATGTGGTGGTCTATTTTACAAAGAGAGTAACGAGAGATGAAGTTATTCAAGCTGCTTATGATACTAATTTGGTAGTGGATGAGCAAGAAGTTTTGGTTTTAAAAGAGATCCCTCCGAAGATCCTAAGGAGAAGGAAAGATTTTGCATTTTTGGTACAGGAACTTAAGAAACGTGATATTAAGTTTAGATGGGAGATTCCAGTTGGATTGGTGGCGACGTATGAAGGTAAAAGACATCGTTTGGTTACTGTGGCTCAGGCACGTGATTTTTATAGTAATGTGTTAAAAGCAACCCCCCCTATCATTTTTGGAAGCTGCAAAAGGATACGGTGGGGGAAAGCCTCAAGATGTTACAGATAGACAGACAGAGGACAATGGTGTTGGAGGGGATCAAGTCACAGTTTCATCGGTTGCTGCAGGAGGCCAGAAGAGGATGCGTGCCGCCCTAAGAAGAGCAAGACGAGAGCAAGAGCAAGATCAGCAGAAAGTTATGGAATCTCCAAAGCGTGCTTACAGTGAAGATGTGAGAGAGGAGCGGTCTAAAGAAGTTTTGGGGGTCATGACAGAGGTGCTCCAAAAGTTTTGGGGCGTTAAGATTGCTGATTAATTTTTAGATTAGAATGTCAATGGAGTAAAATTATTATAGAGGAGAAAGAAGGTTTTTTTTCTTTTTGTTAATATTTTACACAATTTAAGATTGCTTGCTAGAAAAGTATATTAGGGTAATGGATTTAAAGTATGTGTTGAACTAAGAATGGGTATGTAAGCTCCTAATTAATAACAAGTTGTCTTAGAGATTGCCTAAATCTTTTTTTTTTATATATATTCTTTGTATTTGAACTTTTATTTGAATTTAAGGATGATTTGGAACTGTGAGACATTTGGTGTGATACATGCAAGAACTATTTTTGATCGTAGTTTAGTTTGGTTGGAGATTATTAAGACTAACAGAGATAGACGCTTTTGGCGTGTAACTGAGAAATTGTTTGGAAATTAGAGAAAGGTGGGAGAATGTAAATAGCAGGTGAAAGTTTTTTTGTTTTTTTTTTCTTTTTTTTTTTTGAAATTAATATGAATAAGGACTGGGATTAAGAAAATTTATTTTGAGCAAAGCTTTTTTTCTGTTTTCCTCTTTTTTCCCCCTCTACTTTATTTGTAATGTTAATATTGTTTGTATTCATTTTATATGAGCTAGAGAGAGATAGAATTTATAGCTTATTGTTGATAACATAAGGGTGTCTATGTTTGTTTTTTGATTTTATGCCCTGTATTTAGCTCTGGGAAGTGGGGGGGGGAGGGAGTGTGAGGGAGGCATAGGGAGGGTTGGATAGGGGTGGGGGAGGGGGGATTAAAGTTAAAATGTATTGTAAAACTTTTTAAATTAAAAAAAATGTAGAGTATAGTATTGTGGCCAGAACCAAGCACCACATGCCCAATTTGCTTCGTTTGATTTCATTTCAACCACTGATGAGCATTTCTAATTTTGCGTTTTAAGTTGGTTATAGATCTACAAAATAGACATGCCATCCAATCAATAGTAACTAGCTTGCTAATCAGAAAATTACGTGGTACTTTACCAAGTGCTTCTCTAGACATATTATGTCACAGGGTTTTCCTATAGATGCTCTTTCAGACGAATGGGATACCATTCTCTTGTTCGGTTAGACCGCGAAATTTAAGTTATTCGTGCTTTTACTGAGCTTCTTCTTAAGCTTATTTAGCAACTACATGTCTTGAAATTAAGGATATTAAGCTTTTCCGATTTCTTAATTTTCATAAAAGGGTCCATATAGAGGAAGACTTTATATTTGCTGTTTACACAGTGAATAGCAGTAAGCTCTAAGTGAAGTTATGTGTAAGTCAGAAGCCGTCTTTGGCAGGGGAAAAAATCATTCTGTCAACAATTGTAAGAACCTAACAAATACTATCAGATGTAAAGCTGTGGCCTTGAGCCCTTGTTGACAGTCATGTGTATATGTCAAGATGCTTTCAAAGTAAGACTGAAGGTTAGGATAAGAGTAAAAGCAAGATCTGTTTTAAGAGTCAGGGTATCTATTGTTCGTTGTCTTTGAAAATGGATTTTTCACCTACGAAAACGATGGCAACCCTACTTCTCATTTTCCCTTTAGCTCTCAAAATACAGTGCAGTTCAAGCACACACCAGCTGCTGCAACAGATTGGAGAGTATGTATTGGTGTGCCGGGGGAATTTACAAATCAAGGTAAATATGTTCAAGCTTTCCCCAAATGGGAAACGAATGGTCATTCTTTAGCAGATTTTGCTCTCACCCTCCTGTCTGTATTTGAAATATGAATTGCATTTATGTTTGGATTGCTCCTTAGACCAATTTGCAATTAATGTCTACCCCCAGGGGCCCTGAGAACTGCAGTTTGGGCAAAGTATTGAGAGATATTATCACCCTAGAGCCTCATTTGTGCTGAGGTTCTCCAGGATCTATTTTTAACCTCAAGCTGTAGTCCTGGAAGATGAAGCTATAAAATACAGTTGAAGAAAACTGAGAAAGGTTTTCTCTCGCCATCACGTAGGATAGCTTCAACCAATCAACTTTCATTATACTTTAGCAAAAGTGCCAGAGACAAAGCTATCCCCCTCACCCACCCAATTCATTTCAGTGCAGCATTTTTATTTTTTTAAAAAATGTTCAGCCTGCAGATTCTTGATTAGGAAGGCTCCTAGGACTTCTTCCTTGGCCTTGACTTGCCTTGAAGGCACATCCACTTTGAAATTGCTTTTTCTGTCCTGCCGTGTATGTTTGTATGTGATTTCAGGTCAGTTTTGACTCCTGGTGACTGCCCTCAGCCTCTGCAGTTTTCTTGGCAACGTTGCCATTGCTTGCTTCCTAGGATTGAGAGAAAGACTCAGAGTCATCCAGTTGGCCTCATGACCAAGGCAGAACTAGATCTTACACTCTCCCCATTCCCAATCCGATGCCTTAAATTGCTACATGTTCTGTTCCAGCCTAAGACCGGCCCTGTTTGTGTGTCAGGGACAACCCCTGTTTTCTTTTTACAGTCAATAGGCTGGGAAAACCCAACCCAAATTTATTTACAGTTCAAAAATATTTCCTTCAATAAATGAATCAAAATATCAGACAAGAGTCAACAAACAAGAGTTAAACAGAAGTATCAAGAACAGACCAGGATTCCCTTAGAATGTCCCTTCCCTTCCCTTTTTATTATCAGTCCCAAGGCGTGGCTTCTCACTGCCTTCTCTCACTGAGTTGCCTCATTGATTTTCTCTGCTCTGCTGGATTGCCTTCTGCTTCTAGCGTCTCTGAACAGATTCAGCTGTGACTCTTCTGAGTCTGACACCTCGTACTCACACAGCTGAGCCTCATGAGGAACACGACTGGAGGGGCCAGGCTTAGAGTCCTGCAGAGCATCAGGGCCTGCCTCTGACACCAAAGGCTCTTCAAACCCCTCCTCCTCCTCCTCAGATTCATTGGATTCAGCTGTTGGGAGCACAGGCTGACACTGAATCACAACACTACATAGAATTACTATATGACTATTTTTTTACTTCCAGCTTTCAACAGCCCTATCAGAGAAAATAGAAAGAAGTAGCTGGAAGGCAGATGCCAGGAGAGGCTCTTTAAATTTTCTGAGAGTATTGACTGGGTTTAGAATTGTGGCTCTTTCTTGTTCCCTATTCATTTAATTCCTGGAGTTTGTTTCCCCCGGTATATTCATTGCCTAGAACCCTGCCTACTCCTGCCTGTCTGGTTAATATCTTCTTTTGTTCCAATTTGCTCCAAAGTAACAGAGGTATAACTCCCTTACAGGCATGGCCTTTTGTCAGAGAGTAGGGAGTTTATTAAGAACGATAGATGCTCTGTATAGCAAAGGTGCTGCATTCATTAATTGAATCCAGTGAAGCACTAAAGAATATGTGCAATGCAAAGCCTGCATATGGCTTGTTGGCTTCCTTACAAAGTGTTGGAATTAAGAATGGATTTGAATAACTTGCATGTAGTACGAGGCTGACACAGTTCTGATGAATCTGCACAGCTTCATTCTAAAATAAAACTCCAAGTTATTACAAACAGCCATTTCACTGTTTGTTGGTGACCAATGATTTGATTGACAACTTAGAGCACCTTCAGTAAACCAATCTGTTGCTTAGTTAGTGACTAACAACATCAAGACAGCCCAGGCTGTTTAGCCCCATGTATCTGACTTAACATTTCTATCTTGGACAAGTTCTAAAACTAGTTTTCTACTATGGATAAAAAGAAATTAGCTATTCTAACAAAAGATTCACACACACACACACACACACACGAATATATACAACATATGTATATATGTGTACATGGGCGTGCATGGGTGTATGGTTATATATATTTTTCTTTTGAGAGCGGGCATCAGAATTTCATTTTTAATGTGTGCCAGTGGGGTTCACAGAAAAAAGTGACAAACAAGGTTATCTTATTCTGTTAAACACAAACTGGGGAGGAAGGAATGCACATTGGTCATAGACAAAAAGGCTGGTTCATATTTTTTTATATCCTACCTTTATTATTTTTTATATAATATAGTTATATATTATTATTTTATAAATAATATATAACTCAAGGCAGCAAATACACACAAAACTCCATCCTAATGGTTAGAATGCAGTACTGCAGGCTGCTTCTGCTAACTGCTAGCTGCCAGCAGTTTGGTAGTTCGATCCTGACCGGCTTTATGTTGACTCAGCATTCTATCCTTCTGAGGTTGGTAAAATGAGGATCCAGATTGTTGGGGGCAATAGGCTGACTCTGTAACTGCTCAGAGAGGGCTGTAAAGCACTGTGAAGCGGTATATAAATCTAAGTGCTATTGCTATCCTCCTATTTTCCCATAACAGCCCTGTGAGGTGAGTTGGCTGAGAGAGGAGGGGGTGATTGGTCTAGCTGGCTTATTAAGCTAAGAGAGGATTTTCAGAATGCGTTTTTTTTTTCTTATTTCAGAAGCACATCTAAGCCACTTCTCAAAATTATTTCAATCCTTAGTCCTGAAAGGGGGAGAAGAATAGGAAATAATGTTTCATTTCAAATTAACTTAAGAATTTTAGGATCCCAGAAAATAAAACTACTTCATACCCATCTTGTAATCTTTACTTGCAGCTCTGTTAATTAAAATGCATGTTTGAGTTGATTAATGTCCATAGTATATTGCTTGCCGCCTGTAACTCTAGTCAAACTTAATTTTAAAAAGCAGTAGGCTAGTCTGCTTCTCAGTTGTCATAATGGGTAGGGCAGAAATATCCTCAGAAACTAAGTAAGGTTACTGACACTACTAGAATGCTCTATTGTTATGTTTTTAATTTTAGGGGAAAGGCGACATGGTAACGTATTGGCTGGAAGGAAAAAAAGTCTGGAATAATTCAGAAGAAGGTATTAAGCCCAGATGCAACCGCTCAAGCTACTAACCAGAGTGGTTTTGGTATCATTCCTGGTATAGAATGGTCCGTTTTCAAATCGCTTACAAAACAATGCTACCAGATGGCTGATCTCTGCAGCTTTTTAGAAAATTATAAGCAGGAAGAAATTATAAGCAGGAAGAATCTGAGTTATCTCAAGGCTCTTGTTTTTCAAACAAACCATACAAACAATACAATTCTCAACTCACAGATTGACCCAAGTAGTCGCTGTGAAGATTCAAGTGTCATATCAAACTATGGCTTATTTTTTTAACAGATTAGTACATCTGAATTCACCCCAGTTTATTTATAGTGTTGAAAGAAAAATCTTCATCAGGGTCCAGTCCAAGCCGGGAATAAACAAAATGGAGACTGCATTAGAAAGATAAAAGACCTATAAAATCGACATACTCCACCCAAACCCATGACCTTTAGGACATAGTAGGATTAACCCACCACCATCAGAATACTAGAAAGTCACACTGAAGCTCAGGTCCATGCCACAGGAACAGGAAACAACCTCAAAAGCCCAAGAAGGTATAAAACCCCACCACTCTCAGCTATATGTGGTCAGCTGATCCAGAGCCTCATCTCTTCTGGTTCTGCTCTTCAGTAAACTACAACCCTTCTTTCTAAAGCAGTCTCCATTTTGTTTATTCCCGGCTTGGACTGGACCCTGATTTTTCTTTTAACAATAGCTCGCCTGTATTTTCTCTGAATACCTGAGGACACATACCGTATCATTTTCATCCTGCCATTGGTTTTGGCTTAGCAAGAGTTGTGAGTGCAGTTGTAATTTGTGACCATGCTTTATAGCTTGTGTTAGGCCACTAGTTCTTGTTCAAGAACTAGTGTTAGCAGCTTTACTAAGATGGGCGGAGCTATCAGCAATTGTACAATCGTGAAAGCCAAGAATAGGTTTCATTCTTTCCCCTTGTAATGTCCCTTATACACCATCCCTGTTAAGAGCTACCCAGAGGACATGATTGGGAGAATGTACTACATAGTCTGTACGTAGAAACCCGCTTTGATTTAGACTCTCCCTCTTGCCTTAGGGCAGAACTACTAGGCAAAGTTAGAGAGGACACAAGAATTTGGAACTAGCAAGCTTGCTCACGTTTCCATTTCCATTTGGTTGGGAACACTAAATAGGGGAGCTTAAAGTGCTAAAAATAGGAGGCAATGAAATAAACGGCAGTTTGTGTTAGATGTGCTGTTCAAAGCAGTTTTATTAAGATTTTGATCCAGGCACTGTATCAAAACTCATACATGATGGTATAATTTTTCACCTCTATTATATTCAGAACTTTTTTTGGAGGCTGAAAGGGCAACAGGCACCCAGTAAAGGCACAAATGCAAGGTCTGGATGCAAAGCAAAACACTTTAGAAAACAAATCATGAAGCTGTCTATACTGTTCTGTGCCTTTTTCTATGAGGATAAGCATTCTGTCTTGGCACTGTTTAATTCACCTTTGGGATGCTGGGTTCCATTTGCTACTGAAGAATGCAAGGCTTTTTTCATCAAGGACATCACAATCACTCAGGCTTTTCTGGGAATTTGGGATGTTGGCCAAGCAGTCTGATTCCTGAAGCAAAAGCTTGGCTGTTTCCTGTAAGCTTTCCTTTGTTCCTAAATAACTACTGCTGTGAGTGATATTCATGTTGCAGAACTGTGCAGCATCAGTTAAATGCACACGCATTCAAAGATGCTCAAGTCTCCTAGTGATTTAAGAAAAAAAAAACCTTGTTGGACCAATCAGACTGGTTGAGAAAACATGTATCGTGCCTAAAGATTGTGAAAAATACCCTCTGAGAAATTTGCCATATATTAGAACATCCAGTCATTATTAAATTTTATTTCCCTTCTCTTTCTCTGTATGCTGATTACGTGTTGAGTTGGCGAACTTGTCACTCTTGAATTTAAACTGTAGGTTAACGGAGTAAATACTTCAGTCTTATACAGTAACTAAATATTTTTGTGTTAGATTAGTTAAAGGTTTTCCTGTCCAGTCGTTATTAGAAAAAATGTTGAGCTTAACTACCCCTAAGATTCCAAATTGTAAATCAGTAATATTTCAGTAATTATAATAATAATAATTGTTTCCCTATCTATTTTTTAAAGATTCATATTGTCTGTAATTTCTCTTTGAAGGATTTTTTTTGCTTCTTGTAACTTCTATTCTCTTTCAAATTTCTTTTCAGTGTATAGCCAGTATATGAAACTGCTATTCTGTTTTGCTTTGTGCATTAATTGAATGTCAGAAGTTGGAGAAAAAAAACTTGCTTTTCAGATGTTAAGAGATAAAATTTGTTCTTTATTATAATAGCGATTATAACTCTTTTTATTTAAGAATACATTAACATTTCACATTTTCAATACTTTTCTCTTTCCGTTGCTTTCTATCTTGAAAGTTTCATTGATTTCCATAAGCATAGGAACTGCAATCTCTTGGTAGGACCTAAAACTATGCTTCTAGTTCTAGTTGATTTTTTTGTAATTGTGATCCTTTTTCTAGAGTTTATAAGCCGTTTTCTATTACATGTATTGGGATCATTCTTACTATAAATTTCTCCAGTGTCATAAATATATTCTAAAAATTTAGAATAGAATACATGAATATTGAAATTATGAATTGTACACTAAATTGTTTAAAAGGGAAAAGAAGAAGTTTATTCTTACTTTATGTTTAATTAATGATATGAAATATTTGATATTTTAATCAATGGATTTTAAAAATATGACCATCTCATGGAAATAAGATGGAATCATCTGTCATCAGAATTTTAAGATGAAATACTCTTTTCCAGTATCCAGTCAGTTAATAATCCTTCACTTTATCTTTTGTAGTCCCTTTAAAAGCCTGTAATTAAACTTCAAGGCTCATATTTAAATGAATGATTTTGTGATTGCACTGATTTTTAGCAACAGGTCATGCACTTATACAAGTTTTTCAATTAGGCTATTAAGGGCACTCTAAATAATTTCCCTCCCAAACTAACTAGCTTACTAAAATTATACATACTAACCAGCAAAGTCACACAGAGTAAGTTAGCATGCATAAATCTTTTCTGAACATTCAAAATGTTTCATTTAAATAAACTTGCAATTTTTAAAACAAGTCACCAAAGTAGATCAATACAATTATTCCTGTAGTGCAAATAGACAGGCTGAGGCCCAGAAAAAGAACACATTGTTTTCTGTAATTTCTTAAAAGCATCTTATTAAATTCTTAATAATTTCCCCCTTTTTCCCAGTTATTTGCCCAAGGAGGTACATTATGGGCACAAAACAAGGTTCTATTGAATAAATAGTTGGGAAAGTAGGTATTAGGGTTAAAAGTGTTGTTTATTGTTTATTAAAAAATTTAAATTGCCAAATAGTGAAACTCTTGGGTGATTTACAATAAAACATATTAAAATTTACAATTTTAATAAAAATATATACCAAAAAATCAAATAAAATGCAAGCTAGGCAGCAGCAAGGCAATCATACGAAGCTAAAACAATACAAATTAAAGTATAATTAAAGTGCAGTAAAAAGGTCAGGGGAAATAAGCCAGATTTTCACCTTGTGTCAAAATGATCCTCAAGTGGATGCTAGCTGAGCCTCTCTGTGGAGAGAATTCCACAAATCAGATGCTACTGCAAAAAAAAAAATTCTCTTTGTCGAGACCCACATCAAGCCTTTTGCTGGTAGTGGGGACTTGGAAGAGGGCCTCATTAGGTCTTAAAATCTTATTTTAAGTTAGTTACAGGACAACATGCTCCTTCGGCTAATGTGATCCCAAATCATTTAGGGCTTTAAAGAAAACAGGGCTTAACTTTTAATATGTGCCACAGAGACTGCTGCCACTGGGGGAAAGGTAGTGACTTGGTTCAGGGAATGAACCTTTCCCACATGCAGTTTAATCAGTGTGAATTCCTCCTTCTTCCACCACATCTCCACCTTGATTAAACCTGGAATTTTGGCCTGTGGCACGCTCTCTAGTCTCAATGGAATCTGGTTATATTTGAATTCTGAAATGTTTGGAGAATCTAAAGGAATCTAAGGAACCTGACAGCACATGTTGCCCTCTGGCCAAGGATGCACTTTTTTTTTAGCCCAAAAGTCACACGAGACTGTGCGCATCTTCAAAGACACACTCCAAAAGTGGGTGTAGCTAGTTGCTGTTCCTTAGGAAGAACAGGACTTTTGAAAGGATGACGCTGGTGCATTGAGCACTTGCTATCAACCTGAACCTTTAAGAGACCAACTTTGGCCTTGCTCTGTCTGGGGAACTTTGTGGCCTGAAAAAGAAATGCTGGAAAGCCATCTATAGTCCTGGGACACATTTTGCTCCATTCTCTTCATAATCTGGTCTCTGCGGGCCTGTGCTTTGATGATGATGATGATGATGTATGTTTGCTAACTTTTGTCTGGTGTTTCAAACTGTTCCCTTAAAACGTGCAAAGGGCCAAAAGAATTTGTTCCCATTCTGTCCTCCTACTCCAGTAAGAATTTTACATAACAAGTAAGAAATATCACATGCATATTAACAGTAGTAGTATTATGGTTAAGATGCTGCCCAGGCATTGGGAGAATTCAAGCCCATCCTCAGCCACAAAACTTCATTAAGTTCATTTTGGGCCACCCATTCTGTCAGTCCTACCTACCTCACAAGGATGTTGTAGTAGGGAAGAGTGGGAGGAGAGAATGTGATGGGCCCGCCTTCCGATAGAAATCTAAAAATTCCTAACAGGAAACGACAAGATCTCCCTTTGATATTCTGCTTGGAAATAAGCGTTACTTAACCATGTTTCCCGCAAAGTGTTCACAGGTGTTTTTCATTTTATCTGTTAAGGTGGATCATATGCACAAGGGTTCAATGGTCAGTTGCTCTCAACAAAACTGAAGGAGGATTGTGCGCGACCACCTCTCGTTTTCTACAGAGATGGATCACAGGAAGCTTAACAAACCTATCAGAAATAAAATGTGCCTGGCTTTTAAAACGGGAAGCTTTTTAGAAGACATTTATGGTTTAGGCAAACTTAAAAAGCTAAAACAAAGTACAAATTGTTCTAAATTTATTAAGTATGTTGTTCCTCACATTTCATGCCTTGGAAGTTATCCTGCATAGATTAAATATGTAACATACATATGAAATGATGTTGCATGTACAGAAATACGTATATGAGATTTGCTGATTCTGCATTTTCTGAGAGGCTTATTTAAGAATTCACTCTTATGGAGTTACATGCCGATTAAACTACTAACCTTGTATTAAAAAATAGGGGAGGGGGAGCAGAAAAAGCTAGGAGGATAACCTAGCCAAACTTTAAGCCCTTTTGAACGCCATAAATTTCAACTAGAGAGATTCAGCAAGACATTCAAGATTCCCCACAAAACTAATAGAACCCAAAATGGCTTGGTTTTGTCAGATTGCACTGCTGATTAAATAACATTTTTAACTTTACTGTACATTCAGAATAGTCACAGAAGAATACACAAGTATGGCCCAATTTAAAATCTGGTGTTAGTTCAAAACCAGAACTCTTAGCTTACATCATTATTTCCAATTTCATTGGAGATCTATTACAGAAGGGAGATGGCATGACATGAAACAATGCTGAGTATACTACAGGGAGAGAGAAAAAGCAGTTGGAAACTAATGGTCTATTAGTAAAGTTTAAAAACTCAGGTATTAATGAAATTTCACTAATTTCCCTTCACGGATGCGGTCTGTCCCAATTGTTTTCAGGCTTTGATTTCTGCACACAACACACACTTTGAAGTATGCCAAATGGGATCTTTAATATGCTAAAAGTTGGAGAAAGGAATGACAGACAAGGGAAGGGGGCCCGCACAACTTCAAGGCTCTTAACGGACCTCCCTCCATATTAACTTGCAAAAAAATTAATAACAGCACCCAAAGGCGCTTTTTTCCCCCAAAAAGTCAACTGGACTTGTGTTTTTCCCTTGAAAGCATTTTGCTTTGCATCCAAGAAGCTTCCTCAAGTCAGAACCGAAGAAGCTTCCTGGATGTGAAGCAAAATGTCTTCCAAGCAAAAAAACACAAGTCCAGTTGCCTTTTGAAAAAAAAAAAAACCACCTTTGGGACAACCACGACCTGGACGACTGAGAATCTCCGTAGACATTAATAATAGCACCCAGTCCATTTCCGATTAAACGTTGAACTTGGCAAGGGCGGGGGAATTCTCAACCCCATTTCTTTAGCCCAGTACTGTATAAGAAAAAGCCTGGCTGCTTCGAACTCACCCTACCAAAGGCCGATTCTCCTTGGACGAGCCATTATTATTATTATTACTTGCCTCGACAAGAAAACGAAGAAAAAGTATTTCAGGCACCAAAGGTTCGCGTACCGTTTTCCAACCTACCAGATTTTAAAGTGAAGAGCTGAGCCAGGCGGCTAGCTAGCCCCATGCAGTGCAAAAAAAAACCCCCCAGCTAACAGGATTACAACGTTAGCACGATCTTTTTACTACCGTTGATCGTTATTTGGAAGAGGAAACAAACAAACCAAAAAGAGTCGGTCAGTCTCGTTCGTCCCGGTTTGAAAGAACGCGGGGCCAAGACGGCGCGGGTTCGTTCAGACGACCGCCTGGGGATCCGAGGCGAGGTCTTCGACGGGGTTTATATAACAACAGTACCTGTCGTAAGGGCTGCTCTCCGTGTAGGAGCAAACGATGACGCTGTCGCTGGGGACGACGCTCAGATCGTCCTCCACCTCCTCCGCCGGCCAGGCGGCGGCCCCCTCGAGGGCAGGGGACTCCCGCCGCGGCTGCCCTAAGGCACCGTAAGGGGAGGCCTCGGCCACAAAGATGTTCCCGCCGGGCATGTCCGGATAGCACTTCTCCAAGTACCTCAGCATTTCCTCTTGAGCTACTCGGGGCTCCAAGCCCAAGCAGTCCCGCGCGGCGGGGCTGGCGAGCGAGTCTTTCCCCCCGAGGGAGGCCTCGACCGGCTGGCCGTCGCAAGCTTTCGGAGCCAGCCGGTCGCAGCTGCTCTTGCCGGACTCCAGGTCCGAGGGGGTCCTCAGCAACTCCAGGACCTCTTTGTCCTGAGGCTTTTTGCGGCAGCAGCAGCCGCCGCCGCCGCACGGCGGGCAATAGCTGACGTTGGGCCATTTGGTGCAGCCGTCGGTTTTCCTGGTCAGGGCGATAGCGGCGATGCCGGGCAAGCAGATGGCCGGCCCGATAGCCAGGAGCGGGATGTCGCCCAAAGTCTCGCCCTTGATGCCGGAAACGGTGAACATGAAGCCGAAGACTAAGAAGACGCTAACCAAAGCCACCACCAGTCCGGTCCGAGGGTTGATGTCGTCGGGTCGCATGGCTTACGGGCGCTCTAGGTCATTGGGGGCAGGTGGGTGGGCGTCCCGTCGCTCCACGAAGAAACGCGCGGAGGGGGAGCGGGCGAGCGAGCTCCGTGTCCTTGGGGAGGCGGCTCCTTGACGGACTCCAAAGGCGCTCGCAGCCTTCACCGGACGCCTGGCCTCATTTCACCTCCCCGTCCACTCCCGGCCGGCCTTTCGACGGAGCGCGCCGTCGCGTAGCCCCAGAACTGGACGCGGCTCCTGCGAGGCTCCCCTTTCCCGCCCCCGCCCCCCCCCTTCCAGTCGCTGCTTTGGATGCCGCTCGGCGAGCTGCCTTATGCCTCGGCAGCCTGAAGGCAACGTTGAAATCCCGAGGGGCTTCTTCGCTCTTTCCGTTTGGATTGCCGGGCCAGAGATCAGCGATGCATTAAAAGCAACTGCAAAGGCTTTTTTTTTTTTTACCCTAGCAGAGGCTCTCAATATGCCCAGTACGCGAGCGAGCGAGCGAGCGAGGGAATTAGGTAACGCGCGATTACGTTTGTGGGTCAAAGACTGGGGCTCGGCCTTGCGTGGATAGGGGAGACGAGAGAGCACGTGAAAGCGGCGATCCTCGACGAGTCCGGGTGGGACGCCATGAATTTAGTTCTCAAAGAAAGGGGGAAAAAACCCCACATGCTTGCGGTTCCCGACTTGCATTCTGCCCCATCAAGAGGAACGAAACAAAATCGACCTCTCATCCACCTACATCCTTCTCTAAGAAAAAGAAAGAAGACAAAAGCGCCTAAAAATGACTGCTTGGCTGGTTCAGATCCCGGACGAAACTATTCCAAGGAGGCAAGCCGTAAGAAGGCAAGGCAGACGCGCGTCTTCAGGGGCCACGGACCTCCTTTTCAAAGCCGCTACGCGGCCCGTCCACGTGTAGACGGCGAGCGAGCCGGCGGGTGGGTGTCCCGGGCGTGCTCCAGGTAGGCTCGAAGCGCAGTTCGCGACCCCCGCGCGCTTTTCCACGCAAGCAAAACACCAGCGCTTGAAGTCCTTCTGCGACCTCTCGAGCTCGGCCTTCCCGCTTTCGTTCCCTCTTCCGAGGCGCCCGCGCTGCGCGGAAGAAATGGCGGGATGTTTCCTAGCGGGTGGCAGCCGCCGCCTAGAAATTTGAGGCGCCAAACCTCAGCGCCTCAGTTTTGAGGAAGAGGGAAGCGCTAAAGCGCCAAGCAGTAGTTAAACGGTAAACAACAAGTCTGCCTCGTTCCTCCCCACAGAGCAGCAGTTCTGTTGGGAAGCACGTGAGGGCCGCCTTCGTTTGTAGCGCTGGACGGTAACAACCGAATAGTGGCTGCTTGCAACAGCTGTCATCTGTGTTCTACAAGGGTTGTACAAGAGCCAAAGTTGGCATCCTTCACATTGCTTGCTATTTTATACTTTGTAGGAAAAATTACATTTGACTGTGGAATTCAAAGAATTGAATTTGGAATCTATACAAATATGTACTTTTTTAAAAAAACACACACACACACACACAGAGAGAGACATTCCTGTCCAAAACATAATTAACAGCTTGGAGACAGACACTCTGGCTTGCAATAACAAAACTGTTGAGCAGTCAATCACTTGAGCACAGCAATTAAGGTCAACACTTTGTGCAACTTGATTTCAGCAGTTAAGGCCAATACATTACAAAAAGCATCTAGGAAAAGAGCCGCCGGATTAACAAGTGGTGACACCTCACATCTAACTATAATAACATTTACTGTTCGTGCAGGTGGGATGTACTTGGCAACAGTTTTACACAATGTGTGACTTCAGACCTAGCGACTGAGTTTCTGGTAAATATGAGGATGTCATGAAGCGATGTAGTGCTTACAACGGAACATAATTTATGAGCCCACAAATGGACCTTTCTGCATTTGGCACTCTCCTTATAAAAATAAGGTAAAGGTTCCCCCGCACATGAGTGCTAGTCATTTCCGACTCTAGGGGCCGGTGCTCATCTCCGTTTCAAAGCCGAAGAGCCAGCGCTTGTCCGAGGACGTCTCCGTGGTCATGTGGCCGGCATGACTAGACGCCAGAGGCGCACGGAACGCTGTTACCTTCCCACCGTAGTGGTCCCTATTTTTCTACTTGCATTTTTACATGCTTTCGAACTGCTAGGTTGGCAGAAGCTGGGACGAATAACAGGCACTCACTCCCTTTTTAGGTCTATGTGTGTCTGTGTGTATGTGTGTGTGTGAGTGAAAGAGAGAGCAGCCTTGGGGACAAAATCTGAACAATTAATGGTATTGAGAGGAAAAAGAAAGTGTCTGGAAAAGAGTAGCAGAAGAAAGCATTTTGTCCTTGGAACTAGTATCTCAGATTGGGAACTAAATAGAAATTATTTTTCCCTTTTTATCAAAATGTTATCTAGGTGTCCAATACCATTTCCCATTGTCTGACACGGTAAGCCAGAATGGAAATTAATGGAATTGTTTGCTTGTTTAGTAAGAGAATTCCTCTTAGGTCAAGTCTCTCTATCACAGTACAATCTGTGCTACCTCATAAGGGTTCTACAAGAGCCAAAGTTGGCATCCTTCACATTGCTATTTTATACTTTTCAGGAAAAATTACATTTGACTGTGGAATTCAAAGAATTGAATTTGGAATCTATTCTATACAAACATGTACTTCTAAGACTGAAATTCCTGTTTATTATTAAATAAACCACAAAGTTCAGTTCTGATTAAAAGTCTGAATTACAACTGCAGTCTTAGTGAAAAGGTTTGTCTTTTATATCCAGTTAATTGGTTGGTTGGTTTGTACGTATGAGTATGGTGGTGTCTTTAGTCAGCTTCCTTTAGAGACATTATTTCAAAATTTATGGAATTAGAAATAATGGGATAAGTGGATATTTTGTGAGAGGCAGTCTAAATGGGTGGTAGATGAGGTACTTCAAAATTATTTAGAAAGGTAAAAACCTCTTCAAGTTGAGCTGTATTGTTGATGGCTTCATGAACTCATCAGTGGACTTTTCTTGATTTGTTATTGCCTTGATCTAGGATGCTTCCTCAATTTCCCACTTTAAACTGAATCCTCATGGCATACATGAAAATACTAACTGGCCTCAACCCTGTTTATCTTTCAAGCAAATACAAGGTTGATCAGGTGTTGCCACCTACCGAGCCATGGGGTATGTGAAAGAGCAAATACCATACCGTTATCTAGTTCCAGATTAAGACATATATGTTCTTTTCTTTTTTTCAACTTTCTTGCCTAGGTCCCTTCATCCCTATATAGGTTTACTATATTTCTTTTGAAAGAGAAAAGGAAACCAGTTGTGAGAGTATTAATATTGTACCCATGTCATGTGGGGGAATTCACTGGAGAAAGCAATTATGTTTGGAAGAGTTAGCAGTAAAAGGAAACCAGGCCATCAAAGAACACAATAGTTGGACTCTTATCAATGCTAACACCAGCCAGAGCATAGAACAACTCAAAGAAGTAGTGCAAGATCAGAAGATGTGGAGAGACCTGGCCCATAGAATTGCCAAAAGTTGGACATGACGGAATAGATGAAATCATGATCATAATCATCATTATCATCTTGCACATTATATACATATCTTTTGTAGATGGGATGTGCATAAAATATGTTTCACTGCTTTCTGTCGAAACTTGTCTAACATGGATGCCAGGATCACTTCTTAGGTTCCGAGGTTCTAATCTAAGTAGTCAGGTGATGCTGCCAAGAAGACAGATGGGAAGAGTGAATTATTTGCGTCAAGCATTTTATGCCAGTTTGCTTCAGAACACTCCCCCAAACCAGGTGTTTGCTAGTGTAGTCAAATGTCAGCTACGTTTTTTTTCACAGAGAAAGATAAATACATCTGAAGGTCTTGTTTTCAGTAGAACTCACCACAGCAATCTAATGTTTGATACAGATTTGAATGCTTCTTTGTGCCATCGTTTCTTTAGCTTCTGGCTCAATAATATAATATGAAAGAAAGCCTGAGGGGGGAACTGCTCTCTAGATAAATCTTTATTGCTTGTGATCAATCATGCAAATTGCAACGAAGTTAAAAGAAATGTGGGAATTTATATTGGGCTCTGATAGAAGTAAATGAAAGGTCTTCAAATTTTAATATTGAAAGAGAAATTTAAAACTGAATTTACTAAGAAGATGAGAACCAGAAAAGGAGAGCTTTGTGCTAAGTGAGGTTGCTAAGTGAAACAGTAGGCAAAAATTAGCTGGGTCTTAAGAGTGGGAAAGGAAGAAGACAAGCTATCAATACATCTGTAAGAGAAAATAACTAGCAAAACAGGAAAGAACCTATTTTTTTTCTAAAAGGTCATAAAAAAGGGGGCCAGAACCCAGGCAACTGAGCATGTGCAATTAGTTGATTAATATTAACTGACACACCTTGCATAAATTATCTCTTAATTTTAATGTACATGGGATGGGTGATTTAGTATGTAGCAGGAAATATGTAGGAGGCGGTCGGAAAGAGTGTAACCTCATAGTACCTCAGCCAATGGGGAAAGAGGAGGGATTTGCGGCCGGGGCCAGGGATGTATAAAAATGGGAATATTTTGGGTTGAAACTTTGGAGAGAACCAAGCTTTGATAGCTTCTCCCCCCCCCCCCGCTTATTGCAATAAACGAAACAAAAGGCCTTCACTGTGTCTTGGCTGGTTATTGGTCAGGCGAGCTTGTCTCTGGTCATGAAGGAAAGTGGCCAGGAGCGCATAACAGGCTCTAAATGTGAATAAATTGGGAGTGTAAATGAAAGGATCATTTGGTTGCAACCAATATATGGGAAGAACAAAAGTACCTGGGTTTTTTTTCCCAGTGCCACATTTCACTTGAAATGTTCAGGTTCTTCGTCCTACTCCCCAAGACTAATCACTTCCAAATTAAGATCTAAATAACTAAAGGAGTAGTTATATTGTTTGACGTTAGGTAAAATATTCCTTATTTCAGAATGCCATAATTCTGTAGAATGCAATTGGAATTCCTTATCTCAAAATCCAGCACTGAACTCTAATGTTTCCAGAGGTTTCCTTTTTATTTGAACTGAAATTTGTAATGAAATTAAGAAAGTAGTCCTAAAAAGTAGTCCTCAACTTACTTCATTTAGTGAGGGTTTGATGTTATGGTGCCATTGAAAATATTGACTTACATCAGTCTGGCAGTTACAACTGTTGTAGCATTTCTGCAGTTTGTAAGAACATTCGGGTGCTTGACATGTATTTATGATGGCTGCAGTGTCTGAGGATCACCTGTGACTTTCCCAGCCAGCTTCCAATAAGCATACTCAATGGGGGAAGCGAGATTCACTTAATGACCATATGATTCACTTAACAACTGCAGTGATTCATTTAACACTCATGGCAAAAATGAGAATAAAATTGTGCACAACTCAACAACTGCCTTGCTGAGCAATGGAAAGTCCTGTCCTAATTATGGTTGTAAGTTGAGGACTATCTGTATTTGGGACAGAAACAAATAATGAATCTATGTGAGGGGTTATAATCATAAGCAGATTGGCCTTTTTTGTTGTTCCCACCTTCTGGAATATCATTCCACCAGACATTAGATTTTCCCACAAGACTTGGCTCTGGGGACAAGCTTGGGCCCCTGGGTATATGATAAAGCAAATGTCTTGGTTATATTGAGTGGCTGATGATTGCTTGTGTAATTTTTCCTGGATGCAGCATGTTTTTTGTATAATTTACATCTTTTTTAATATTTAATATTGTTAACTACCCAAGTCATGTTTTTACACACACACACACACACACACACACATATCTGTGTGTGTGTGTGTGTGTGTGTGTGTGTGTGTGTATATATATATATATATATATATATATATATATATATATATATATATATATATATATATGTATACACATACACACACACACACGTGAGAAATGATGGGAAAAGAATAGCATACAGAATAAGAGTTGGAAGGACTTTGGAGGTCTTCCAGTCCAACCCCCTGCTCAAACAGGAGACCCTATCCCATTTGGACAAATGGCTGTGCAATGTCTTCTTTAAAATCTCCATTGTTGGAAGAGAAAAAGGAAAAAAGGAAATATGCAAGCTAGCTACTACCATAACTATCAGGAAAAATGCATTGTGACTGGCCCCTTAAAAGTATCTGACATGTTTTTGACAGATGTGGAGCCTAGAGTTCATTGGCCTAGTTGATGTACAGCTCAAATTAAAACCTCCACAAGGGCTAGTGTTTCAGTGTGTTTGCAGAAGCTATTAATTCTAACAGCTTCTACAGTCACTTTGCCAATTTTTTTCCATCCATCTTGCAGCATTGCTTCTAACGTGCTTGTTTTTTCACTCACTGGGATGCCCAGTGGTAAACAATGTATGTGCAAGGCAGTCTTAACTATTATATCAATAATTCGTTCCAAAAAAGTCACTTTTTAAAAAAATTGCATCTAATTCTAAATCATCCAGGATTTATCAGAGGCAAAGGCAGTGAGGAACAACATAGCAGGTGTGCTAGAAAATCTCATTACGTGGTTACCCCATTGATTTTTTTTATCTTTTGGAACAAAATTATATGCTTTTCTTCTCCCTTAGAGGAAAATATATTCTCATATACAGGTAGTCTTCTACTTACAACTGTTTGTTTAGTGACTGAAAAAAGTAACTTATGAGCATTTTTCACTCTTATGACTGTTGCAGCAGCCCCATGGTTACATGATCAAAATTCAGATGCTTGGCAACTGATTGTATTTAGAATGGTTGCAGTGTCTCCAGATCATGTAATCAATGCCCTTTTGCAACCTTCTGTCAAGCAAATTCA
Source organism: Vipera ursinii (assembly GCF_947247035.1). Taxonomy (NCBI): domain Eukaryota; kingdom Metazoa; phylum Chordata; class Lepidosauria; order Squamata; family Viperidae; genus Vipera; species Vipera ursinii. The sequence continues at coordinate 208,725,308 of NC_139513.1, forward strand.
ATGGGGAAGCCAGATTCACTTAATAACTGTCTTACTAAAGTGATTAATTTAGCAATTCTGGCAAGAAAAGTACGGTAATAAAATTCATTCAACTGTCATGTTTGGCAACAGATATTTTGAGCTCAAATATGGCCATAATCATAGGAACTCTCAGATTTGTTTGTTTCATGAGACATACTTTATTCCGTGCCAACATGTTGCTTGTTGAGAAGCAATATATACTGCTCAAAAAAATAAAGGGAACAAAAAATAAGACATCCTACTATTAAATACAGTACATTGTGTTGTTTAAGTGTTCCCTTTATTTTTTTGAGCAGTATACTACAAGAGGGTTAAATTTTTATATCAGCTGACTTTGTAAAATAAATAATCTGCAGGTTTGTATCAAGGTGTCTTTTTAAATTTACACTTGGTTTATTATTCAAATTTTATTCCATGACCACATTTATTCCATTTGTTTGCAGTCCTGCGTTCCGCCATGGGCATCAGTCTACAAGGAGTGGAGACAAATGCATCATGAGTATTGTAGTGTACATTATTTTTGTTGTGATATATGAGTAATGTAAATGATATAATTCACATAATTTGTGCAATGTCGTATACCACAAATTGAATTATTGTTTGTTTCTATGTTACTAACAGAGCTATACAAAAGAAGTGATCATATTTACAGTATGTATGAATGTACTTCCCTTAAAGTTACTGTAGCTGGAGCAATAAAAATTGCATTCTAAGAAAAATTAAATTCCTAATGTTCCATTATTCATTTTTTCAGTACATGTGATGTATATTTGCCTGATGCAATCTTTAAAAAAAACCAATTTTGGTACCACGAAGGAAACATCTTGTGTACAAGATGCCATTCCTTGCATCTGTGATGGTGAAATAAAGCATGTTGGCACTTCCAGAGCCAAGCATTTTCCCCACTCTTTTTAATTGTGGTTACATGCTACTACAGCAACTAGAAAAGTGGGGGGAGGAATTGTTTAAAAGCTATACATGGAGAAGAAGAGGCTGAAGATTTACAAAATGGGGGGAGGGGCCTTATGTCAGGACCGTGTGTTTTTGCTAGTGGGCACAAGGCCTGCCCATAAGCTATGCAAAATTTCATCCCCGCCAAAGGAAAGATTGCTTTTTCTGCCATTCTGAATATAATGCAGCTGAGCTGCCAAATATAAAAACATCGAAGTCTGCAGAGATGTGGAGTTACCTATGGTGCAGGGCAAAGTTCATGTATGGAAATATTGACTCCATGCTGTGCTGAATTTCTTGAGGAATATAATGATACTGTCCAATTAGAGATCATGCTGTAGCTTGTTTGCATTTTAAGGATGAAGATTGCTAGATACTTTGTTTAATAGGGTGGCCTGTTTCTGAACAAATATTTGTTTCAAAATGCATAAAAACACATTTGCATCATTTCACCATTATTCAGAAGTCTTCACAAGTAGTAGTATTATTAAACATTACTAAGTTTTAAAAAAAAACAATTTTGCAGAAAATCCAACCACCACGGATATACGTTAATTTTACATAGGATTGTGATTAAACAGGGCAATGGTGCATTAGACTGCTTATATTACAGATTATTTTTTTTTAATTTTTGTATCTTTGACTCAGTGTGGCTGCCAGGATAGTTTTCTTGGCATGATTTTGGAAGTGGTTTGCCATTGCCTTCTTCCTAGGGCTGAGAGAGAGGGATTGGCCTAAGGCAGGGTTAGGCAACCTTGGCTCTTTTATGACTCGTGGACTTCAACTCCCAGAATTCCTGAGCCAGCATGGCTCAGCTTGGAAACCTCCCTTTTTCCTCAACGTGGCTGGCTCAGGAATTCTGGGGGTTGAAGTCCACGAGTTATAAAAGAGCCAAGGTTGCCTACCCCTGGCCTAAGGTCACCCAACTGGCTAAGATGGGACTGGAACTCACAATTTCTAGCCTGATGCCTAATGTCAGCTCTCCCACATGAACAGACACAACCAGATGAATTCCACTTTATTGTAAGGCTGCATTAACAGAATGTTCCAAGTCTGGAGGGACACACTTTCCATCTCCATTTTTAATGACTTAATCCATTAGGACTTGTCTTTCCTAAGTTTCTTTTTCTGACTGATAAGCAACTGCGGGCTCCTGCCCTTCTTCTGTTATTGTGTCTTTTCTGCAAGGTCATTCATGCACTCCATTACCCTCAACCACTACACCAAACTGGCTCTCGTATTGCAGAATAGCAAGGAATATTCTGTTAAATATTAGAAAAAAATCTTAATGGAAACGGAAGTTATGACGAAGGATCCAGTTATCTTTCAATCATGCTGGGGAAAAAACCCAACTGTCATGCCCCCACTCACGTCCATGGAGCTGGGAAATCCTGGCAGTTGTGGTCCATGGCAGGAAGTTTATATGAATACAAAATACAGGTTAAAACCCATTTCATACTTAGGCAGCCACTGAACAAGGCAATTGATAAACTCCATTCCTGTTGTTAAACTCAATTTGGAAGGCTAATGCTCTCAAGCAGAGGAGAAAGGAGGAGCATAATACATAATACAGGGACGCAGTGGCTCAGTGGGTTAGGACACTGAGCTTGTCGATCAGAAGGTCGGCAGTTTGGCGGGTCGAATCCCGAGTGCTGCGTAACAGAGTGAGCGCCTGTTACTCATCCCAGCTTCTGCCAACCTAGCAGTTCGAAAGCACATAAAAATGCAAGTAGAAAAATAGGGACCACTACGGTGGGAAGGTAACAGCGTTCTGTGCGCCTTTGGCATCTAGTCATGCTGGCCACATGACCACGGAGACGTCCTCGGACAAGTGCTGGCTCTTCGGCTTTGAAACGGAGATGAGCACCGGCCCCTAGAGTTGGAAACGACTAGCAGGCATGTGCGGGGGAACCTTTACCTTTACCTTTAATACTTTAAGATAAATTAGACACCTAGCCTTTCTATATGAGAAGGAGTCCTAATTCCACCTTCTTTGACTCTTAAATCTAAGAAACAAAGAATAGTAAAACTAAATCTGAGAGCCTAAAGGGTTTTGGATGATGACGATGATTGATGATAGCATAATAAATTGTTTTTGAAATGGGAATGGTTGTTTGCATTTGCACAAGTACGTGTGTTTACTTGATATGCAGGTCAACCATTTAAAAAATGCTGTACTAGCAATAGTTCCTTATGTGAGCCCAAATAGCTTTCTGGATCAGCGCTTCCATCGTTGCCCTTTAGGCAATCATTTGAATAGCGCATTTTAGCACAAAGCGAGGAGCTCATTTTTAAAACATGCTTTGCATGGTGACGAATAGCCACAAAAATAATCGAGGCAATTTATCTCAAAAAGATCAAGTGTTCCAGGCCCTTCGATACTTGAATTTATTTTGTAGCATGGAACAAGAAAGGATTTATTTGCTAGCACATCGGTTAAAAATTAAACCTAAATTCCTTTTAGGTTTAACGCTTAAATATAAATAATTTTTCATTAGGTTATTAATATTTTATTAATAAAATAAGTATTATTAGACTGCTTTATATTTTGTGATTTTTTTTTACCTTTTCAACTATTTTATGTTCTACTTGAATAGAAAATGCATCCAGATCCTGAAGATTCAGGCTACAAAGATATGTTATTTGAACAGAGAGAATGTTGATTATGTGGTGTCCTTGTTCCTTTTCAGCAACGTAAAGTTACAGAACTTTTTTGGACTGTGTGAAACCAGTGATAAATACACATAAACGTATGTGTGAATGATAACAGTAGCAGTTTGAAATACAGTGTAGAATTATGCATTTCTTTTTAAAAACAGAAAGAAAAACAAGGATTGAATCAAATGATGCCAGCTGAGCTAAACTTCTACAAATGCTTGTTGATAGATGACAGCATAGAGCCTTTTACAACTAAATCACCAATTATTCTTGGCTGTTCAGAAAACTGGCTCTAAAGAAGAGAGGGTTTTTATGTTTTATGTTTTATGTTTATGTTTTATTTAATTTATATACCGCCCTTCTCCCTGGGGACTCAGGGCGGTTCACAGGGCAACAACAATTATAGGATTCCACCTTAAAGAGCTGTTCTGTTTGGAAGCAAGCCTCTCGAGAACAGTGGAACTCATTTTTGAATGTGCACGTCTGTACATGTATGTTGAAGACTAACCAACTTGGATAAGTCAGACATTTCATATAAAACAATGTATGTTTGAGGGAGTTGCTTACAGAATTACATTTATTATGTGAAAGTACATACACATTTTTGTTTTTGTTTTAAATTTACTGGAAATTAAATGCAGTGGGGTTGAAGGTACACACATGTAATGCTATCAAGAAGAGGAAGGTTTCACATGAGAAAAAAAAATCCTGCAATGGTAGTGTTTGACTTTTCATTATTGTTTAGCCGGAGCAGATGGACAGCAAGATAAGCCTCTGGAATCTCAGTTTACCTATTAAATCTTTTCTGAGATGCAAGGGAGGAATTAAACTCTTGGTGATATGGCATAAATATGATTAAATACAAGAAAAGTAGTTCTAAAACTTTCCAAAATATGCATGAGATAAATGAGCAGGAAAAAGGCAAGTAAATTTCAACTGTTTCATCATATATTTGTTACATGTCATAGCCATTTCTCCCATTTGTTTCAGAGAGAAAAATATTAGTCCCATATTTTAAACATATTTTCTAGGTCTAAATTTAACATAAATTTATGTTGTAACTATTAATTTCCATTACTGAAATAACGAAATGAGAGAGAAATGGAAGATATGAGAAATTATTCTATACACACCATCAGAATACATTGTTGAATAATTGAATCAAAATGTTCATCTCTTTGGACCAACAGTTCTCAAACATTTTGGTCTCAGGACATCTTTACATTCCTAAAAATAATTTAGGGTCTCACAGAACTTTGGTTTATGGAATTGTATCTGTTAACATTTACTGTATTGCAGTAATTTGTTGATTTCAACTGCCAGAATTCCCATCAGCATGGCCAGCTGAGGAATTCTGGGAGTTGAAATCCACAAGTCTTAAAGTTGCCAAGTTTAGAGACACCTGCTGTTTTAGAAATTAAACTTGAGAAATTAAAAAACATTTATTTGACTTTGCAGATCCCCTGAAAGAGGGTCCCTCAGGGGCCCCTAGACCACACTTTAAGAACTGCTAGGCCAGGGGTAGGCAACCTCGGCTCTTTTATGACTCGTGGACTTCAACTCCCAGAATTCCTGAGCCAGCTGGGAGTTGAAGTCCACGAGTCATAAAAGAGCCGAGGTTGCCTACCCCTGTACTAGGCTATCCTGTATATTCCCCCACTCAGTTCATGAATCCAGGCTGAAGCATCTCCCATGCAAAATTGCCACGCAACCTTTTCTGACTAATTTAGCAAGCAACGTTACTTTTCTGCCTAGCTGGTTTCATTGTCAGAATATTTTCCTCCCTAACAACCGATTGGAATCTGCCTTTCTGTACCTTAAATCTGTCTTTTGTTCTACACTCTGGGTTGTAATCTAGGATATTAGTTATTCATTCCCATCTAGGATAGTATTTATTCATTCCCATTCCCAGTTATTTGCAAATTTGATAAGTATAGCCTCTACCTCCTCATCTAAACCGTTGGCATAAACGGGGGAGAGGACTAGGCCCTGAGACTGTATCTCAACGTACCTGACTCCATATTTGACTCTAGTTCAATGAGAAACCACTGGTAGATTCTCTTAGGTATTGTTAAAGCCTGTTATATATCTACTTAATTATAATGCTGTTCAGTCCACCTTTAACTACCTTGCTGATTAGACATTAAATCAGTTAAGCTGCCCAGTGGAAAACATTAGATAAAATTAGACAAAACGTGTGTTTGGGAAATCCAAGAGGTATATAAATGGTTCGCTTTATGACATACCCTAGAATCTTCTGAGCTATCAATGTTAGTTAGACCAACTAATCTAGAGTTCCCTGATCCATCTTTTCCCCATTTTGAATATAGGGGCAATAATTATTCTTTTTCAGGCATCTGGTATCTTAATCCTCTTTCCAGCTTTTATAAAGATAATACATTAAAATTATTCCAGACCATGAGCAAGCTCTTTAGAACCCAATTATGCAATTCATCTAGCTCTATAGATTTGAATTAATTCAAAGTCAATATGTTTTCCCCTGCAAAGTTTTATCCATCTCAAGTTCCAATTTTGTCCTTTCATCTTACTCTTCACTGTTGCCTGATGGAGCACATATGGGAGAAGACTGAATCCAAATTGGACTTAAGTAGCCTATTTTTTATTTCTTAACTGTCATCAGTTTCCTGCCTTCACTGAACAGCTGATACAGAATATTTTCTTTTTATTTTGAACCCCATTGACATTTTTACCCTCACCAATCTCAACATATTCTGAGTTTAATTTTTTTTTTGTCTTTCTATTGTTCTGGACAAGCACTGTATGCTTCTCTTTAGTCCATTTTTCCATTTGCTATACTGTATATCCTTTCAGGTTTCATCATAATACATACACACTGCATAAAGCACACAAACATATTTATTTATTTATTTAATTTGGTTCTCCTTGATGCCTCCCCTCTCCTGGTTGAAACTGTTTGCAATTGGACTTTTAGTAGAGGCGTCAGATCTAAGCCTTCAAATATATCAGGCAACTATTAGATGGCAGCAAAGAAATATAGAAATGTTAAGTCTTTGGTCTAGTAGTCAATGATCGTTTTGATTTTTGCAGCCCAACACAGGAGAGGGAGGGAAACAGAGGGGGGGGAGGGAGGGGGAGGGAGAGCATTAAACACTTAAGGACTGATAAGCGTGTTTTGTTGTGGTGTTCATAATCTTAATCGGGAGGACTTTTAACTGATTGAAAACCACCACCCTTACTGAAGGATTAAGTAAAAGATCTTTTAAATTAAATATTAAATTTAAAAGTTAAATAAAGATCTTATGAGATGCAGCTTATCCAAGGTCACAGACAATCATAGATTGATAACTGACCCCTATTCTCCAGTGAATAGAATCTACACAGCTTAGAAATCCACCCACCCACCCCAATTTTCCAAGCTAAAAGAGACTGCCTTAACTTCCTAGGTGTTTAAGTTTCCTAAATCTTCAAAGGCCAAGGTAATAACGTTGCATGTTTTTTGCAGGAACATTTGTCTCCGTGTCAAGGGATAATTGTCAGTCAATTCAATAAGCCTGGAAGATTCTGCCATATCTCTAATCTGCATTTCTGGCAGATAGTACACATCACAATCTGCAAGGTCCAGTTGACACACATTTACTTGGATTGCTTATAACTAGTGAATCATCATCTGCTATAATTCTCTTAGTCTTTTGCAAGGCATAGCTGCATTCCCCCTTGTCTTTCCCATTTTCCGTTCTACCCCATTTTCTTTTTCTTCCCATGAGGTTTTAGAATTGTTTCTTCTCTGCAATGGCCTGAAAGCGTTTTCTGACTGTCAGCAGTGCAGAATATTTTATAGGTCTCTTGCTTCCACTTATCACTTTTTTCCACTGGGCTTGTTCCATTATTTGCCTTCATTGTGGAGAGTTGCTTTCTCTGTCAACTCTGTATCTTTTCTGGATCTGTTAAATCATTGTTCAGTTTGATCAGACCGCTCATCCTGTGGCTTTCACCTTCAATGCTGCTGAAGTTTGCATGAGTTGCAAAATACGCCAGACTACTTAGGCAGAAACACAAGCCCGCTTTAAGCACCATGCACCATGACTTCTGAATTCTGTCCATTTATCTTTCATTTTGTTTCTTAAGGTGCCACCAGTACAGGCTTTTTATTTTATTTTACGAAAGATTACACTGCTTGCATCACAACATACATTTCATTGATTAGCCAATGTGCCTTACTACCATTTAGATAACTATGGCCTAAAATGGATTACCGTAATTCTTCAGGTGCTAAGGCTCTGTCAGAGCTGAAGTCCCTTAAATTAGGGTTTTTCAACCTTTTCACCCATTGTACTACTTTTAGGATATGCCAACATCCGAGTACCACCAGTCGCCTAGCAAGGTGTCAAAAAAAAACACAGGAAAAAAGTGATGAAGCACAGGTAGTCCTCGACTTACAACAGTTCGCTTTGTGACTGAAGTTACAATGGCACTGGAAAAAGTGCCCCCCAAGCCACAGCCGAGCAAGACACTTGCCTGCCCGCCCAGTGGTGCTCTTCCTCCTGTCCGAGGTTTTCATTGTTGTGAGTATTTCTGTTGAGGATTGGCAGTGGGGGTGGGGTGGGGGGTGTTTGGTTTTTATTCCTCTGTCTGCTGCGTGGTTGCAGCAGGTTTTGGGCACTTCACATGACCCTGGGACATTGTGACTGTCATAAATATGAATCAGTTGCCAAGCATCTGAATGTAAATCACAAGACCCTGGAGATGCTGCAGCATTCTAGCTGATCGGCGCTTCTTCTGGGCTCAGCAGAAGCACCGGGATCAGCGCCGAGCTCCAGCTGGAGCCTGGCGCTGATCCTGGCGCTTCCACTGAGCTCTGACAGCCCTGCAGCTCCAGCCGTCTCTCACTCAGGCTTGTGCGGTGCTGCCACTGGTTCAGCTCATTCCCCTCCCCCACTACCACTTTTCTAGGATGGTCACGTACCACCTGCCAGGTGCCAATGTACCACCGTTGGTACCTGTACCACTGGTTGAAAAGCCCTGCCTTAAATTGTACTCATTTTTAACAATTGGCAGTTGGCTCAGCAAACAATCTTTTAGGAATAATATTTCCTTAGGAATGCCACTAAAAGCATTGAACTAGAAGAGTAGGAAGCTTTTGAGGAATTCAGATCTTTTTTCTGAGTTCTCAAAACAATTCTAAATTACTAAAATATGTTAAAATTTTAGGGATTTATACATTTTGAAATTTATTCGTAAGAAGTACTTCTGGCCATGATATTACCCTTGCATTTTTTCCACGCAAGCCTGAAAAAGTCCCAGCACCGTTTTTTCAAGCTTGTGCAGAAACTAAAAATAAAAACTGGGTTACTTTATTGACTAACAGATCTGCTGTGCTCATATAATAATCCCTGAAACACTTCTTCAGAATCATTACCAAATAAGCACATCACAAATGAGTAAGAAACTAAACACTTTAAAACCCCCAAATTATCTTTTTATTTATCCTTAAATGTGCCAGTTCCCTCTAGAAAAAAACCCATAATGGACATCAAAGTTGCCCACCTATGGCTCCATTATATTGAGAGATCTATTTTAGTCTCAAAATAGTGCCCAATTATTTTCGCTTAACAAATGACTGCTCAGATGTGAATAGGGCTGGACATTGATGAGTATTGGTAGCAGATTCTATAGCAAGGGTGTCCTTGAAGTTAGACTTGTAGACTTCAACTCCCAGAATTCCCCTGCTAGACTCTCATAGAAGCACTATGCCAAAACTTCATACCTGCTAGACGTCCCAGCCCCTATCCCAGGGGTAGGCAAACTTGGCTCTTTTATGACCCGTGGACTTCAACTCCCAGAATTCCTGAGCCAGCATGGCTCAGCTTGGAAACCTATCTCTTTCCCCTCAGCATGGCTGGCTCAGGAATTCTGGGAGTTGAAGTCCACGAGTCATAAAAGAGCCAAGGTTCCCTACCCCTGCTCTATCCACAAAGTTGTGTGCTGCAGCTGCCAAAAAAGTCACTACAGTCCTATACTGCCTTAACAGTCAAGATCACATGAAGTATTACTTTGTAATACCTTGGTAAGATCACACTTGGAATACTGCATCCAGTTTTGGTCGCCATGATGTAAAAAAGATGATGAGACTGTAGAAAGAGTGCAGAGAGAAGCAATCAAGATGATTAGGGGATTGGAGGCTAAAACATACAAGGAACGGTTGCTGGAATTGGGTATGATATTACTTGCCGTAGTTGTTAAGTGAATCACAGCAATTGTTCAGTTAGTAGCATGTTTGTTAAGCGGCTCTGGTTTCCCCCACTGACTTCGCTTTTCAGAAGGTCACAAAAGGTGATCAGATGACTCAAGGATTACCTGTATTGGGGCTGCAAAACTGGATAACAACTAGACACATGGTGTACAGACTCTGCAACCATCAGCTGCCATCTGGTGAATTTGCAAGCTGATTAGATAGTCCTATGGCCAAGTTATGAGATCTGGTGACGGTGACTCTAGCAGAAGACGTTCCAAATTGTCTGAATTATAAGAGGAAAGTGATTTGTTCAATAAGCCCCTAAGGCTAGATATTTAGGAAAGTCAAAAAAAAAGACTAGCTTGAGGAAACTACTGTATATTTTTCTGGCATGAACATGGAGATGGTTATAGTCCCAAGGGTGGGATATATGTTAAAAGATTTCTGATGCAGACTCTTTAAAAGTCTATTCAGTGGGGAGCTTTTAATGAGTTCTTAGCATCTGTGTAACTACTTAGAACCAAATGGCAACCTAACTGAGTCAGCTCGTACAATTGCCTAGATTTTAAAGTGAATATCATTTTTACTTGTCCCTTTGTGTATGACCACTGTATTTCTCTGAACAAAAATAACGTGAGGGTAATAATCAGTAATAAGTCACCATAGTAAAGGCACTGCAAAAAGGATTATTCTCATTTTCAGACATTCAAGGATGGGGAGGCTTTTCTAACAGTATTTACTCCCTTTTCAAAATATTTGTAAGGTTATAATGGGAGTACCAGTCACTGATTAAAAATTTATCATTAGTGAAACAACTAACTAGGATACTTCTAAATTATTGAGACTCTAGAACAGGGGTGTCAAACTCGCAACGTCACGCAACGTATCGCAGCTTTTTTGCCATTGCCGGGAATGGGGTAGGCGCAGTTTCGTTGTGATGCATCCGGCTCACAGGCTGGCAATTTGACACCCCTGCTCTAGAAAGAGTGCAGAGAAGAGCAACAAAGCTAATTAGGGAACTGGAGTCTAAAACATATAAAGAAGGGTTGCCGGAATTGGGCACGTCTAGTTTCTCCCATCTTAACATATCTTTTTAAATTTCATTTCATGTCTTAACATAGTTATTTTGAAATAACATACAGTGCACATTTATCATGTTGTTGTTGTTAGCTGCGAAGTCGTGTCCGACCCATCGCGACCCTGTGGACAACATTCCTCCAGGCCTTCCTGTCCTCTACCATCTTCTGGAGTCCATTTAAGCTCATGCCTACTGCTTCAGTGACTCCATCCAGCCACCTCATTCTCTGTCGTCCCCTTCTTCTATTGCCCTCGATCTTTCCCAGCATTAGGCTCTTCTCCAGTGAGTCCTTCCTTCTCATTAGGTGGCCAAAGTATTTGAGTTTTAGCTTCAGGATCTGGCCTTCTAAAGAGCAGTCAGGGTTGATCTCTAGGACTGACTGGTTTGATCGCCTTGCAGTCCAAGGGACTCGTAGGAGTCTTCTCCAGCACCATAGTTCAAAGGCTTCAATTCTTTGGCGCTCAGCCTTTCTTATGGTCCAGCTTTCACTGCCATACATTGCAACTGGGAAGACCATAGCCTTGACTATACGCACTTTTGTTGACAGGGTGATGTCTCTGCTTTTTAGTGTGCTGTCTAGATTTGACATCGCTTTCTTCCCAAGGAGCAAGCATCTTTTAATTTCTTGGCTACAGTCCCCATCTGCAGTGATCTTGGAGCCCAGGAAAATAAAATCTGTCACTACCTCCATTTCTTCCCCACATTTATCATAGTGATGCCCAGATACTTTACTTCCTACTCTACTTTAAAGCCCACTTTATTAATCTTCTATTTTCATTAATATCTTTGTCTTCAGTTTGTTGATCTTCAAACCTGCTAATGCTTCAACTTCTTTTACTTTTCCCATTAATGTTTCAATTCACCAAGTGGAATACTCTTATCCTGCTGCAAATTAATTACATCTGAAAATGTTTAAGAAAGTGAGCCATGTACAAACCTTGTGTCCAGCTCAACTCATGTATCAACTGCAAAAACTTTAGTTCCTGCCCTCTGAAGAGCAGCTGTCCGGAGTTCAAATGGGTGATCTCATGATACCTCCTTTATCTGGAAAGACAGTGCTGGCCAGAATTTGCTTTCGGGCTGCTGATCTCCACTCTTTCAGGGTCATCTAGTTCATCATAGATCCTCACCTGGAAGCTTACTTTCCATCCATTCTGATATGTTTTCAAAATGTTACAAGGAAACACATTTTCTTTCTAGGATTGTTGCTGTCGATGAAATAATACCAGAGAACAAAAAGTTTTGCATTTCCCATTTAATTTGAAAAGTGTTTTTTTACCAGAAATTTGGAGGAAACTGCATGAGAGAGTGTGAATGTAAGGCAGATAAATATATGTATTCTTCTGTACAGTCTATAGAAGACTATGGTATTAACCTTCCATAAAAATCACAAAAGATCAAAACAGCTGCTCTAAGCAATACACCAAAAGCAAAACAGCTGCTGTAATAATTTCTGGGCTTTACTACTCAGTTGGGAAAGATTATAGCAGCTGTTTTGTATTGTTTGTTTTACATTTTATTTTCACCAAACACTGTAGAAGGAATCTTTTCTGGGATCTCACTTTTCTTTAAACATTGTGTGAACTTGATTTTGATGCAGCATGATGGTTAAAATGTAAATCACTCTTGACCATTGTCAAAACAAACTTGGCTTAATACAGTGTGTGAGGTTTCTTATGGTAAAACAGATATAATCAAATATATTGAGTTTTTATCTTTCAAAGAACAATAGTTGACTTGATTTACTAAAGAAGAACTGCATTCTCATGCACAGCCAGACATATGTTATTGAAGAGATAAAATATAAAGCATTCTTAGAAGATTTCACATAAAAAGTACACCTAGAAACACTAGTTTGATTACATTAATTATGTGATTGCAAATGAATTTTGATTCCAGATAAATAAACGGACTGTCATTGGATATGAATCTTTATAATCATCTGTTTCTAACTACTGAGTAGTTTGAATGAGGAGAGGAAAATGATTTTCCAGGTGTGGCTGGAACACAGAACATAGAATAATAGAGTTGGAAGGGACTTCAGAGGTCTTCTAGTCCAACCCCCTGATCAAGCAGGAGACCCTATACCATTTCAGACAAATGGTTGTCCAGTCTCTTTGAAAGCCTCCAGTGATGGAGCACCCACAAGTTCTGAAGCTATTGCATTGGATGATTGTTCTCATCATTAGGAAAATTCTTCTTAGTTCTAGGTTGCTTCTCTTGATTAGTTTCCATCCATTGTTTCTCATTTTGCCTTTTGGTGCTTTGGAAAATAGTTTGACCATCACCACCCCTTGTCTTTGTAGGAGCCCCGCAAATGTTGGAACAGTGCTATTGTTTCCTCTAATCTTTCTTCTCATTAAATTAGACATACCCAATTCCTGTAACCATTCTTTGTATGTTTTAGCCTCCACTCCCTAATCATTTTTGTTCCTCTTCTCTGCTAGAATGAAATTTTCAGCATTCTAGCTGGCCAGTATTGCCTACTGAAAGACAGCAATCCAGAAATATCTAACAGACCTGCCTTGAGAAAATAATGAGATGACCATTATCAACTGCATGCCTTTGTCACCTCCTTATCAGCACTCAGAACTATTAGGGTTCCCCACACTTGAATTTATATATTTTTTAGATCCAACAAATAATTTCTACCAAATTTTAGCTGCTTTTGTGGAATATGAGTGGACCTGTTGCAGTTACTGATCAAACAATAACAGGCTCTTGAGACCACTTTGAAAACAGCTTTCATAGTTTGAAATCAGTTGAAAATGTGGGAATAGGGAAGCATTTAGATGCCATGGAAGGTTTCCGTACAAATAAGAAATAGAAACTTTTAAAAGGGAGTTTAGAACTGGAAGTGGAAGTGGCTAAATATTCTTAGAATGCAGTTTCTTTTGTTGTATACATGTATAGTAGCTGGTTAACTGTGTTGCCCTCTGTAAGAGCATCTGTTTGCATCCACTATATTCTGATTCCAGGGTGATAACTGGAAATAAAAGCAACAAAGAGCTTTGCATTACCTTAAAAATACCTTAAAAATAATACTATAGCATAACCTTTTGTAGACTAAGACCTAGTTCTTCAGATACACGAAGCATAATATTTCTGCCCATTGAGGAGAACATTTGCAGGCAAACGTTCTTAAAAGAAAACGTCAACTTTATTTCTACCTCCTCATATTATATATGATTGCAGAGGCACTGGAATCATCAACAAACTGTTTTTTTTAAATTTCATGAAATTGATATTTCTGTTAATATTTACTGTAATTAAATAACAGAATGTCGGGCTGTAGGGTTAATACATGCCTTGGGGCCATTTGAGAGTTGTAGTCTAGATGCAGAAGTTAAAATAAAAATCTTAGAAAAAAAGGCAATAGCAAACCACTTTTACCAAGAAGCCTATAGGGAATTGTCCATAAAATCACCAGAAATCGAGTTTGACTCCATTTATTTTTTTTTATGTCAAGCTTGCCTATTCTACATTAATTCTGCTCACCCCATCTGTAGGCCAGCCTTTCTACAAGTCCTCTTACATTTTTTTTTTAGCATGGTGCTTCTAACTGCAAGTTCCAGCAATAAATCATTAGACACTTGACGGAGTAAATGTATCTTGAGATTCTGACATATCAACATTTCATAGTGATGGAAAGACCGCCCTTCTGAGGATCTCTGAGGCGAGCAGTTTGTCTTGTGGTACACTAGGCCTGGACAATGAAGTAGCTAGAGCTAAACCAAAAATTCTCTACATTGGCGGTAGGAATAATTAATTAGCCTCCTACTCCCAGAGGCACTTAGAGTCCTAGCTGATGACAGTCTAATTAAGAATTTCCCTACTGTGTAAATTTTAGATAATCATTTGCTTTGGAACAAATTAACAATGGGTATTCTAACGGTTTGTTTCATAGGGGATTAATTAAAAGAATTAGTGGCACAAACTGGGAAGGAGCCTGAATAGGCATTTCAGATTTGTGAGTCATTAAAGAACAAAGGGCATTGTTGGAGAGCGTGCTGTAGGGTGGGGAGGGGGGATATCAAGGGGGAACACCCGCTTCCCTCCAAGTCTCACATGGTGCCGTTGATAGTGGATAAGGCAGCTGAACGTTAAGAATCCGGATTTCTTGCAGAAGGTGACTTTGAGGGTTGAAAATGCATGGAAGTTCCACCATGGCTGGACAGTACCGCACTGATAATTTCTCGTACCCTTGGTGTAAAGCCACCCATTAGATTAAAGAGGCACTGCAGATTTTGTCATTCTGTATTAAATAAGCCGTGTGCTTCTAACCGTTAGGCAGGTGCTCCTGAAATACATGCAATGGTATCTTTTGTTACAAATATTTAATGTCGTATTTGTGCAATCAAACCTCAAAATAAAAAGAGACGAGCAGTTTCCAAATCAACTGGCATATCAGTTACTAATGATGTAGCTCTGTCACAGTGGAAAAAAGTTTCAGCAATCTAGGGCAGCTTCTCTTTTCCTCTGGACCATTGGCCCCAGAGGATCCTGAACTTGATTTCCAATACATTTTGCTAATACCCTTTTTTTTCAGACTAACTTAATCAGAGGAACTCGGATAGAAACTTATTGGCACCATTCCTATTGCCATTCTGGTGCACAACCTCAACATGTTTGGCGCTGAATTCCTATAGTTGGTTTTTTTTGGGGGGGGGACAGGGGTTTGTGCTTTTAAATCAGTGTTGACTCCTGGTGAGTCAATTTAGTGCCATTTTCTTAGCAAAACTTCAGAAGTAGTTGGCAAGATTTCCTAGGTCTGAGAGAGAGTGACTGGCCCAAGATCCTCCAGTTTGCTTTGTGCCAAAGGCAGGACTAGAATTCACGCTCACCCAGTCTCCCTTAATCACTACCCCAAACTGGCTGTTTGAATTTCTGTAATGGGATGGGTTGTTTTTTCCCTACAGAAGCTGGCTTCCCATGTGATTGAATATCAGTGGCACTAGGGATGTGTGACAGTGATAAAGCTACCGTAATGGCTCCACTTTCTCCTCGCAATATGGCAACCATGTATGTGTGGGAGAAAGACTGAGGAATCCTTCTCTTTCTAGCAACTTAAATTGTTTTAAATTCTACCAGTGGGCTGCAGTTTTTTGAGTGTGTGGACTATTTGCCGACTACTAAGTATTTCAGATCTTGGGTTTCTGGGAGCCAACATTATAGATTGGTGAAACTTCCAGGTTCTCATTTCCACTTCATCATGAAGTGGTTTAGCACTATTGTTGCAGTTTGAAAATCTTTTATCTGAACATTTCTCTTCTCTTTGCATGATAATATGAATTGCTTTCTGGTGTCACATAGTTTTGGGGGTTTGGCTATATAGATTGATTGATTGTAGTTACGTAAGACAGTAAGTAATAAATACAGCTTGGTTTCGTGATTAAGAAACCAGGCTGGAAAGCGGCTGACCTCAAGTTTAGTCCTACCTTAGGCCTGAAAGCTGGCTGGTGACCTTGGGCCAGTGCCTCAGCCCAACTCACCTCACAGGGTTGTTGCTGTGGGGAAAATAGGAGAAGGAAGTTGTGTTGGATATGTTTGCCTTCTAGAGTTATTTTTTAAAATAATAAAGGCAAGACGCTGAGCTTGTCGATCGGAAGGTCGGCAGTTTGGCAGGTCGAATCCTGAGTGCCGTGTAGCAGACTGAGCGCCTGTTACTCGTCTTAGCTTCTGCCAACCTAGCAGTTTGAAAGCACGTAAAAATGCAAGTAGAAAAATAGGGACCACTCCGGTGGGAAGGTAACAGCGTTCCGTGCGCCTTTGGCGTCTAGTCATGTCGGCCACACGACCACGGAGACGTCCTCGGACAAGCGCTGACTCTTCAGCTTTGAAACGGAGATGAGCACCGGCCCCTAGAGTTGGAAACAACTAGCACGCACGTGCGGGGGAACCTTTACCTTTTACAAATGAATGAATGAATGAATGAATGAATGAATGAATGAATGAATGAATGAATGCCTAGATCAGGGTTAGGCATCCTGCTGGCTCAGGAATTCTGGGAGTTGAAGTCCATGACTCATCAAAGAGCCAAGGTTGCCTATCCCTGGTCTAGGTGTATCTTGTGTAAAGAGGAAATTTCCAGTGAAGAAATGTTTGATCCAGCTGTATCCTAGCAAATCTACAAGTAATATTTAAATTATGGGTGTTCAACCTTTTGGCTCTCCTAGGCCACGTTGAGTGAAGAGGAAATGTCTTGGGCCACATATAAAATATAATGTGTATAAATCACATAATAATATCAAAGGTTTATGATTTTATGGCTGTCAAGGGCTGTGAGTTGGACACCACTGTCCTAAATGATTAGTACAGAAAAGACTACTTCTAAGCATATAGTATATTCTCTTTTCCGAATGCACAGTACAATATGTCTCATTCAGAAGCAAAGTCAGTATTCAGTATTCATCTTCTTCAAAGCTAGCTAACCTATAGCCCTCCAATTGTTGGACTGAAATTCCTATGAGTCCCTACTAACATGACCAACAATCAGGGTTAATGGGACACAACTCATCCTCTTCACGTTCTGTTTTCCTTGTTACCTTCTGGAAGGAGGCTCTGTGGTATCCGAAGCAGAACATCCAGATTCAGCCATAGTTTTATTCCATACTGCATTAACCTTGTGAACTCTAAAGCTTCTCCTTCTGTTATGTATTCAAGATGGAACGTGATTAATATTTATATATTACTTATATGTAAGCATGTAGGTCTATACATATGTTGTATATAGAATGTTTAAATGTGTGTTATGTATGTGTACACTCTGAGACCAAGCAACTAAATTTCATTTTTAATGTGTGCCGTTGTGCCCACATTAAAGGTAATCTAATCTAATGACAATAAAGGTAATTTAATCTTATCTAACCTAATCTAAGTAACAACATTTGTAGATTTACAGGTTTCTTACCTATTATCTGGTTTTGATTGTCAGTAGCTCTCTTATTTCTCTAGCATTGTTTGGCAATGCCAGAGATTGAGCCTGGGTGTCAGGACCCACCCCAAACCATGTCTTAGGAAGACAAAAACTCTTGGAGTCAGGTTTTTAGTCCAAAAGAAATCTTTACTATGACATGCTCGGTTGTAGGAAATGAGACAGGGCTTAATATTTCCACGATGTAAACCCTTATAAAGAGTTCCCGGTTTAACCCCCCTTAATCCCCATTTGGTCAGTCCCCCCCATCCTTCCTCTCGTATCATCCATCTCCTGGGAAAGAGGAAGTTAGGACCCTTTTGTTTATTGCTGTCTACCGTGACAAAAACCAGATGCTAGCTCCCCCTTTTGTTTCCCCAGTTCAAAAGGCTTCTCCTTTCCTTTGAAATGCCTATTGCCGGTTCAATACACATCTATCCTCTTCTCTTCGGGAGATGACAGAATCCATGGGATAATGTTTGAAACATTCCATTTATGAATATGATATAAATGGATTCTGACAGTCCGCTCTCCTTAGAAGAAAGATGTGTCCATCTGTAGGGGGAGAAAAGAAAAGAGAAGAAAAAATAACATGTGTAAATGTTAACTTGGTTTGTTTGGATATTCTGTATGAAATCTCTTAAGCAGCTTTGGTGCTTTA
This sequence comes from Vipera ursinii, assembly GCF_947247035.1. Taxonomy (NCBI): domain Eukaryota; kingdom Metazoa; phylum Chordata; class Lepidosauria; order Squamata; family Viperidae; genus Vipera; species Vipera ursinii. Next base: position 208,743,804 of record NC_139513.1, read on the forward strand.
ATGTGGTGTTTGCTGACCCATTCATTTTCTGAGGAGGGGAGGTGTTTCCAAGCCACTAGATATTGAGTTGTTCCATGATGTCTCCTGGAATCCAGAATTTCCTTCACCTCGAAATGTTGTTCTCCTTCCACCATGATGGGAGGTGGTGGTGGTGGAATTTTTGTTCGTAAGGGAGATTGTTGTTCTCTCTTTATTAGACTGCAGTGAAAGATTGGGTGTATTCGTCTAAGATTTTTAGGTAGTTCTAATTCAACTGTTACTGGGTTTATGATTCTTTTAATTGGAAAAGGTCCAATGTATTTTTGTCCTAGTTTTTTACAGGGTTGGAGAGACTTAAGGTATTTTGTAGACAGATATACCATCTCTCCCACCTTGAACGGTGTGGGATCAGATCTTTTCTTGTCTGCCTGTGTCTTGTGTGCTAATCTAGCCTCTGTTAATGCTTTTCTGACAATAGGCCAGGTGTATTGTAACTGAGCAATCCATTCCTTTAGTTCTGGAATTACCGGTTCTTTTGGAGTTAGATCAGGTATGGGGTTGAAGCTCTGGCCTGTGGCTACTTGGAAAGGAGTGTAACCTGTGCTGGAGTGAATTGCGTTGTTATATGCCACTTCTGCGAAAGGCAGCAGGTCTGTCCAATTGTTCTGCTGAAAATGTACATAACATCTTAAATATTGTTCAAGTACAGAGTTAGCCCTTTCCGTTTGACCATTACCCTGAGGGTGATGACTAGATGTCAGTCCTTGGGTGGTTCCTAACAGAGATAAAAATTCCTTCCAGAATGCTGAGGTAAATTGCACCCCCCTGTCAGATATGATGCGTTGTGGTGCTCCATGCAATCTGTAAATATGTTGTACAAAAAGTTTTGCTAATGTTTTTGCAGTAGGAATTTTTGGGCAAGGTATGAAATGGACTTGCTTAGAGAACAGATCAGTAACAGTCCAGATAACGGTGTTTCCGTTGCTTTCTGGTAGTTCCACAATAAAATCCATGGCTATTTCTTTCCATGGGGCTGAGGGATTCGCCACTGGTTGTAACAGTCCTGGCGATTTCCCTTGTAACCTCTTGGCCATTGCGCAAATTTGACAGCTACCCACATAGCTTTCTATGTCCTTTTTCATAGATGGCCACCAAAATTGCCTTTTAGTTAAGTGTAAGGTTTTTACAAAGCCAAAGTGTCCTGCTGATTTTGTATCATGGCACAGTTGCATGAAATTGATTCTCTGTGTGGCAGGTATATATAGCTTCTCCCCCACCCATGGCAGTCCATCTTTAATTGTGCACACATGTTTATTTTTCTGGAACCATTCATCACTTTCCAAAGATTTCCTGAATTCTATTCCAGTTTGGCTATCTACCTTCGGCTTCATTTTTTCTTGTGCCCTGGTGGTGACTGGTGCTGCCAGTTGTTGTTCCGGTACAAGTGGTTTAAAGTCAGTAACTCTTGTGCTGTTATATTGGGGCATGCGGGATAATGCATCTGCCAGGAAGTTCTTTCCCCCCGGTAAGTGTTTGAGTGTGAAATTGAATCGGTGAAAGTGTTGGGACCAGCGGGCTTGCTTAGGAGTGAGCTTCCTGGGCGTTTTTAGTGCTTCTAAATTTTTGTGGTCAGTCCAGACTTGGAAAGGTATTTTATTTCCTTCCAAAAATTGACGCCAAGTTAATAATGACCACCTTAATGAGAATGCTTCCTTCTCCCATATTGGCCATCGTTGTTCAGTTTCTGTAAGTTTCCTGGATGTATATGCGCAAGGTTGCAACACCCCCTCATCATTTTCTTGTAGTAATACGGCTCCGACTGCTACGTCGCTCGCATCTGCCTGTATTACAAAAGGTTTGTTGGGATCTGGGTGTTTAAGTACAGGTTCCGCAGAAAAGAGTCTCTTTAGCCTCTCAAATGCTGCTTGACATTCCATTGACCATTTCAGAGGCTGGCTGGGTTTCACGGGTGACCCCCCCCCTTTGTTTTCAACAAATTTGTGAGGGGCATGGCTATTTGGCCAAATGCAGGGATGAATTGGCGGTAGAAATTTGCAAACCCCAGGAAACTTTGCAATTGCTTCCGTGTGCGGGGGGGGTGCCCACTCTAGTACTGCCCTGACCTTCTCTGGGTCCATTTCGATGCCCTCTGGGGATATGCGATATCCCAGGTAGTCGATTTTTTCCTGATGAAATTCACACTTCGATAATTTAGCATATAAATGGGCAGCTCGCAATTTCTTCAGGACTGCTCTGACTAGTTTGATATGTTCCTCTTTGGTTTCTGTGAAGATAAGGATGTCATCGAGGTAAACCAGGACCCCCTTATATAGGTGCTCTCTCAGTACGTCATTAATTAATTGCATAAAGACTGCGGGGGGCCCTTGCAGTCCAAATGGCAATACTTTGAATTGATAGCACCCCATTGGGCAGTTGAATGCAGTCTTCCATTCGTCTCCTTCCTTAATCCTAATACGGTAGTATGCTTCCCTCAGGTCTAGTTTGGTAAAAATCTTTCCTTTCGATAGGTGGGATAGCATATCCTTCATTAGGGGAAGGGGGTATAGATTACATTCACTAATTGTATTTAGGTTCCGGTAATCTACAACCAAACGAAAGGAACCATCCTTCTTCTCCCTGAACAGAACCGGGGCGGCTACTTTGGGTTTGGCGGGCTCAATAAATCCTCTTTCTAAGTTTTTCTTTATGAATCTTTCCATTTCTGCCATTTCCCTTGGGCTCATGGCATACATCCTGGGTTTTGGGAGTTTTGCCCCAGGTTTGAATTCTATGGTGCAGTCTGTGGGGCGGTGGCGGGGGAGCTCATCTGCTCTTTCCTCACTGAAAACCTCAGCCAGGTCCCTGTATTCCTCCGGTATCTCTGTTAGCCCCTTCTCTTCCCCCACTGCTGCTTTTTCCTCCCTCTGGGTTGGGGGGGTGTTTGGGGGTTTTACGTTTTCCTGTTCCCCTTTTGGGAAGTTGAGTTCTGCAGTCCTCCAGTTTATCCCGGGGTTCCATTTCTTCAGCCATTCCAGTCCTAAAATCATTGGGCATGCCATGCCTGGGGCCACTATAAATGTTATGTCTTCCTCATGGGACCCCAGGGACATGTGGAGTGGTAGAGTGGCTAGGGTAGCTGGTCCCCCCCCCTGCTATAGACCTGTCTAATTGACTGAAGGAGATTGGTTGTTTTAGCCTCCTCACTGGGATGCTCAGTTCCTCCACCAGCGTTGGGCTGATGAGGCAGCGGATGCAGCCAGAGTCTATCAAAGCTTTTATTTCATTGGCTTTTGGTGCAGAGGAAGCTAATATAGTTACTGTCTTAAGTATGGGTGGAAGAGGTCCACTTACCAAAGGTTCTCCCTCTGAGCTGTCTTCCGAGGTGTCCACCGCCCCTGCAGTGTAGGCCGGAGTCAAATCCCAGGTTTTAGCAGAAATTGTGGACTCTACAGCCTCTGTCCCCTTCATGGAAGATTCTTTTGGGTTGCCTTGAGACTTCCCCAGCTTTTTGGAAGATGGTGCCTCTGTTTTGCGTGGAGGGGCTTTCGAACGACATTCTGCAGCACGGTGGCCGTCTCTCCCGCAATTGAAACATCCCTTTGATTTTTTAGCCGTGGCCGGTGGGTTTTCCCCCTCACGTGTTTGCTCGAGTGGCGGGCGGCCCCATGGTTTTCCTCTGCGTTGTCTTTTCAATAGGTCTATTTCCACTTCCTCTGCCAGGACATACCAGTCATCGAGATGGTAGGGGTCTCCCTGAGGCAGGCAAGCGTCATACAGGTCGTAGTTTAGACCGTCTTTGAAATGGCTGAGGAGGATGTCTTCTGGCCAGTTCAGCTTGCTGGCGATGGCTCGGAATTCTTGGGTATATTCGGCCACTGTTCTCCTGCCCTGCCTCACCGTCTTGATTCTCTCCCGGGCCTTCCGGTCAGCCAAAGGGTCCTCAAATCGTCGCCTCAAGGATGACATGAATCGGTTGAAGTCGTTGAGTTCTGGGGCGTTGGAGTCATGCAGGTTCACCACCCAGTCTGCGGCCGTCCCGTCCAGGGCAGATTGCACAATTCGGATGCGTGTTTTGTCACTGGGGATGTCCCGTCCGTACTCTTCCATGTAGCTGAGGACTTGGGTTAGGAAAAATCCCAGTCGTGATGGCTCCCCCTTGAATTTTGCTTCCAGGGGTGGGAATCTTTGGCTGGATCGTTGTCTGCGCCGCAGAGTGTATCGCTCCTCATCTCGATCCCCATCTGTGGGTCTGGGGGGGGTGGGTACCGCTGAGTCAGCGCCTCCTGTTCCATTGGACGGCCCTGGGGTTTCAGGTGTTGGATCCCTTCCGTTACCCCTCCAGTTGCGACCCCAGGTGTTGTGTCGGTTGCGGTTTCCAGCTCTCTCCTCCCTTAGTGAGCTCAGGGTTGTTTTCATCAAGTCAATAGCTTTTTCCAGAATCCGCTCTTCCTCACTGGCGTGCAGGGAGTTCTCCATCTCTTGTTTCCATTCCGGTTGGTGGTCGCTCCGTCTCAGGGTCACTTCTCTCGAAGCCTTTTCCCACTCACTTTTCCTTCCAACGCCCATCGACCACCGGGGTTTTTGTTCGTGCTGCTCCGCCGTTTCCTCCCAGGAGGAATATGATGCCTCAGTTTCCCAATGTTTCTGGGAGTTCGGCTGGGGGGAAGGCTCCTTCTCCGTGGGGCTTTCTTCCCTTCTTGCTTCATCGTCAGACATCATATTTATTTGCAAAATCCCCCGGTAAGGTTCTTCTTCCCGGGTTGACTTTCGTTGCAAGCCCTGTCTAATGTCAGGACCCACCCCAAACCACGTCTTAGGAAGACAAAAACTCTTGGAGTCAGGTTTTTAGTCCAAAAGAAATCTTTACTATGACATGCTCGGTTGTAGGAAATGAGACAGGGCTTAATATTTCCACGATGTAAACCCTTATAAAGAGTTCCCGGTTTAACCCCCCTTAATCCCCATTTGGTCAGTCCCCCCCATCCTTCCTCTCGTATCATCCATCTCCTGGGAAAGAGGAAGTTAGGACCCTTTTGTTTATTGCTGTCTACCGTGACAAAAACCAGATGCTAGCTCCCCCTTTTGTTTCCCCAGTTCAAAAGGCTTCTCCTTTCCTTTGAAATGCCTATTGCCGGTTCAATACACATCTATCCTCTTCTCTTCGGGAGATGACAGAATCCATGGGATAATGTTTGAAACATTCCATTTATGAATATGATATAAATGGATTCTGACACTGGGATCTTCATACATCGAAATATATATTCTGTCACTGAGTTTCTTGTTCAGGATGAACACTTGATGAACGAGGTGTATGGTGGCAACTTCCAATAGAGGGGCTCACTCATGGTCCATTGTGTGGTATCACAAGCATTACTCACAAATTTCTTGCGCCAAATTAAACCTTGCTGGAACGTTAGGAGCGTGTCCAGGAACTGCTTCAGTTTTCCAGAATGGTATCCCTGATGCCATTCGTAGAGCTTCTGCTGTTCCTGAATTTCACTGAGGAGATCTAAAGCCCAAACATACTCCATGCTTGAACAGCTTGATGTTTTTCATTGCCATTACTTTAAAAGGCCAGTATAACTGATTAGTATGCAAAGCGTAACATATTTTCCTCTGGAGTCACTGAATTGCCTATTTGGAAACAGCAGAGTCCTTTCAAGAGTTATGTGTTGTCATGTTTTAACTCCTGAGGTATCTGTCACCTCTCTGTCAATTACACTTCGCTTAGGGAGAGACTTATCTCTGGTCTTTTAACATTATATTCATGATGATTAAACATCCTGAAATTGCTCTGTTGGAATGAAAAGGACTTAGCCTCCCAGGAAAAGAAGAAAACACTTTGTGCTTTGGATTAGGCTAGGGCTTAAAAAGTGGAGATTTGGAAGGGATGCTGAACATCTAACCCAGATCTTTGTGCTGACAGATTTCCCAGGAAATTAGACAAGTTTTTGTCGTCTGTAATAAGTATTCTGGGATTCCATCATCTCCTGTAACATCTTGCTAAGGAATCATATTTCGCTATCTGCACAAACAGTATTGAAATTGCCATTTGCACTTCTAACATCTTTAAGTTAGATATAAGTTGGCATTGCTTACTGCATGGATGTAACTTTTAATTTTTTTTCAGTTTTCAATCAACACCTTTCCTGACTTATTGTTAATCTGTAAAACATGCAATATACATAAAAGCAAAGAACGAGAAAAACATTTTAAAAAATACAGTTTATAAGTGGCTAAAGCAGTATTTTGAAAATGGAAGTATGAATGCATTCAAATTCTGTTTAAAATCTAAAAGGATAAATCTTTTTCTAAGGAGGAGTCTAACACATTGAGGGGCATCATCTTTTTTCAGTACCTACTTTTAAAATCAGAATTGGGCCTAGTCAAGTCCCTTTGAGAAAGTTTCCAAAGAAGACTTTAGATACAAGTTTGGGAGAAATAAGATGATCGTTCAGGCACTCTGAGCTAGCATGTTCATACTGTTGCAATAATATTTCATGCTATTATCAACATTCACAAACAAGGTATTTCAGGGCGGGTCCACACTATCACAGTTTTTACTCTCTATTTTTTTTCAAAAAGCTGCAACGGTAATGATTGCCTTCATAATCCTCACCTTAAATTGTTCAGAACAGAGCTCGGGCAAGAAAAGAAAGCAAGGGGAAAGCAAGAATTTATGCCCAGGCGGAACTGACTGTGCAGACGTTTAGCAGAGCTGTAGCACTGCGAAAGACTAGATAGAGTGATAAAAGTTTCACATACAGAATAACAGAGCTGGAAGAAATCTTGGAGGTCTTCTAGTCCAACCACCTGCTTGAGCGGGAGACCTATACCATTGCAGACAAATGGCTGTCCATTCTCACCTCTAGTGATGGGACACCCATGAATTCTGGAGGCAAGCAATTCCACTCACTGACAGGAAATTTCTTCTTAATTCTAGGTTGGGCCTCTCTTTGATAAGCTTTATCTGTTACTTCATGCCCTACCCTCAGTTGCTTTGGAGAATAGGTTGACCCACCCTCTTCTCTGTGACAGCCCCTCAAATATTGGAAGACTGCTATCATAAGTCCCTAGTTTTTCTCTTGGTTAGATTAGACATACCCAGTTTCTGCAACTGATCAAGCATATGCTTTAGCCTCCAGTCCCCTAATCATCTTCGTTGCTCTTCTCTGGACTCTCTCTAGAACAGAGGACCTTTTGGGCACCAGAGGTGCCAGAGGTTTTTCCACGAACCGGAAGGAGTGTGGTTTTGTGTGCTGCCTGCCTCCTGCAGATGGGGCTTTGCTTGTTTGTGCGGCCTAGTTGCTGGCATGCTGCGGCCCAGTACTGGTCCACGTACCGGGGGTTGGGGACCCCTGCTCTAGAATATCAACATCTTTTTTGTATTGTGACCAAAACTGAACACAGTATTCCAAGTGTGATCTTACCAGCAGCACATATTGCTATATAAGATGCTCAGGTTAATAGTAATTTCATTTGACTCTTCCACTTGGCCAGTGTTGGAATAAGGAATCTGGAGCTAATTCCAAATTGTTGCCAAAATCCTATGTGGACGTGACCTCAGACTCATAAAAAGTACACCTGGGATCAATTATGAAAATATTCACACACAGCAGGAGGTTAAGAAAATAGACTTACAAACTTCAGGGGAATTTGCTTGTTTAGGATGGCCACCTCATGAAATGTCTGAAACCCAGCTAACTCTCCTTTCTCACCATATTCATTTTGATGCTTCTTAATGTTGCCCAAGGAACACAGGAGGGTGCATGAACTCTTGTATTTTTGGCAGAGGTTTTTCTCCATCTTGGAAATATCAGGGATTAAATCTGGGTTCTTCGATAAAACAACCTACCATTGAAATATGCACCATGACTGAGAAACATTGCTACTAAAAAGACATACATACATACATGAGACACAATACATTGAAAATAGGCATAATATTCTTGAGAAAACAGATTTCTGAGCTGGAAAACCCAGCAACATTAAGAAGTCAACAATGCCAGGAAAGGGAAAGAAAGAGAAGAAAAAAAAATAGCAGCAGGGGATACATAGGGAAGGGTGCACCATTTCTGGACCTTGTTGGGAACATATAATCCTGGAAGTCATTCTGTGTGATTACTAAGAATCCACACAAAGTTGATGGCATTTTATCTTGTCCTGTCACTACAAATTTTTGTTTTGTTCCCGTGTTATTGCCCTTGCCATCCTCAGCTCATGAGTGATACAGGCTTAAATCATCAGCTGCATTAGTACAAAGACTAATCCCCCCCTTATTCTGACACCATGAAGCCTCACCTTGTGTAATATCTGACATGCTTTGTCACCTATGACCTTGAAAGAAGGGTGGGTATGATCACACATGTATTTTGAGAGTTGGGAAACTGCAAGCATATATTGTTCTTTTAATCAATAGCCAGCCTCCATTGAAACCTTTTTTTCTCCCAATGTTTGTTCCTTTCATTAGCATTTTATTCCCTAAGTTCCCTTCATATCTTCACCTCACCTTTTATTTTTTGATACAGATTTCTCTCCACGTTTGCAGAAAGAGGCAAGTTTATTTTATTTGGAGAAGAAGGAGAGGAATGTTTGCACTTACGTGTTTAAGCAGTAATTTAAAATGGGTCCTTACTTTTAAATCCCATACAAATCCCATAAATAAATAAATAAATAAATAAATACAATCTCTCTGCTTTTTCTCATTCTGTTACCCAGAGAATAAGGAAATGTTGAACGTTTCTTGCTGATTTTGTGAGTTTTCATAATCATTTCCCTACTTTCCCTGTGTAGCATGAGAATTGGTCACTCAGTGTATAGAGTCACGGAGATAGCTTTGAAAGGAATATTCCGAAAACATTATTAAAACAAGGATAGAAGCATTTCATAACCCTGGGAAGGGAGATAGTAATAGGAAGAAGCTGAGGCTAGCTCCAAAATGGAGGTATAAGAGGAAGGAAAGACAAAATACAGACAGATTTGCAAGGTTCTATTAATATAGCATATCTCAATAAAGTTTAGTTCTAATCTGGTCTACCTCAAGGGCTGACATCCAGCAGCTAACCCAGTTCAGTTACCTCACTGTACAGAGCCTAGTTTAGGGGTAGGCAACCTTGGCTCTTTTATGACTCATGGACTTCAACTCCCAGAATTCCTGAGCCAGCCACACTGAGGGGAAAGGGAGAGGTTTCCAAGCTGAGCCATGCTGGCTCAGGAATTCTGGGAGTTGAAGTCCACGAGTCATAAAAGAGCCAAGGTTGCCTACCCCTGGCCTAGCTAATTGTACAACCATGGGGTCTGCCTCTCTCCTCTTTCATTTTATTTCTGCCGCGGTATCTTCCTTTCTGTTTCTTTTAAACTTGGAAGATGCTCCAGTAGGATGCAGTAGGAAGGCAGAGGAGCCAGAGAGGATCCTGAAGGCAGAATTTCGCTATTCTTATTGCAGTGCCCCAGTTAGGTATATTTTGGTTTCCTCCAGTGGTGGGATTCAAATATGTGAACAACCGGTTCTCTGTGTGGATGCCACTTCCGGAAGTCCGTTCTGAGCCTGGGCAACAAAAAAGTAGCTACTGGTTCTGCCCAAGTGGTGCGAACCGGCTGAATCCCAACACTGGTTCCCTTGCTACTTGACGAAAGGCTGAAAGGGGCCAGCAGCAAAATCAAAGGAGAAAGCCCATCACCTTATAACGAATGCCACATTCACAAATTAGGTTAGCGCTCAGCAGTAATTCAGACGCAGCAACACTAAGATAAAGATGAACAGTGAGGTCTGCAAATGCTATACCGCCATTGTTTTGTTTCTGTGCCAACTTGAGGATAGGTAGCTAGTGAGGAAATTACCTGATTCAGTAGTGGGGGAAAGCCGGCAGTTTCTTGCTTGGAAGTTTGCCTGCCCAGTTCCCTAAGTGATGCCTAAAAGCACTTTTGCTATGCATGCACAGCAAGAAATAAAATGCACGTTTTAGCCTCCTTCCCTATTTGCCTCTCAAATCTAAATGCATCAGCCTTCACTGCCAGTCTCCACTTACTTTATCTGGCCCCTAGCCCAAGGATCCTTTCAGGAATGTGCTGTTGGCAATACATACATTGTCAAGGAGAAGAAGGGGAAAAAAAACACATAAAAAGTGCTTGAACAAACACACAAAATGAAGGGAATATAAAGGAAAAAAAACATGGTTTGGATATGTTCGCTTTCCTTTCAGGTGTGGCATCACAAAGATGTGATGTGCCATAATTCTAACAGGAAGTTAAATTAGCTAATAAGACAGTATTTGCAAGAATTTTAAAAATCAGTGGGAGCACTGAAAGACATCTGCTAGCATTCAAAGCAGGCAGTTACGTGAAAAGGAAAAAAATAAATTCAGATGAGGGAAATCAGCATTTGGAAAAAATCCTCAGTGAGTAATTTCTGAATATTAAAGGGATGAACATTAAATAATTGTCCTTGGGGAGATATTAATAAAAATAATAACTAATAGCTTACAAAATAGATGCGGATCTTGTTACATATCTTTATAAAAATTATAAAAATAACAGTGATTAGAAAAACAATGTGTGACTCAATACACAGGGCTGATGAAAGCGATCTCTCCAATCTTATGGTTTATGTTCTTAACTCGTGAACCTGGAAAGGAATGGGATATTGTCCATGGTGAATTGTACCAATTGCAGCACGAAGCTGGGGATGGGACAAAGTGAAGTTGCATATTTGAATGCTTCTACCTATATATTTTGATGGACGAGAATCTCACTAATCTTGGCAATCTAGTCCGAGAATCTTCCTGCTGACCTGTTTAAGTTAAAGAATTGCTTACATACAGGGATGACAATAAAAATGTTTAATATCACACCTGCATACATCAAGCTATGCAGGGCGCTGATATTCTTTTAGCTCTGACCTGAAGATTTCCTACTGATAGTCACATGAGTGAAAATAGCTTAATTTTGGCTGAATCCTGGCCAAGGTCAAAATCAAGTTTTCTATCACACCGGTGCTCTACATGCATTTGCTCCTGCTTTCTGAGAGAACAATCAATCATTCTTTTGGCCTGAAATTGGAGAAGAAAAAAAAAGGGATTTCAACTGCTGAAAGAATAAGATTACACAGGTATACATTCCAGCTCTGGTAATTACATTTTGCTTCTGAAATCCTGCCACAGAAGGCTCAATTAAGCCAAGGTTTTCTGCTCCCGGCCTAAAATTGTCTTCTAGCACTGAGGGTTATTGCTTATCAGTTGCTCTGTCAGCCTGCCACATAGGTATAGTTTAAGGATCCTTGAGTGATCCAGGCATGTCCTTCCTTTGGATAAGACTTGCTTCAAAAGCTTCTCAAGGAAAGTGTAAATTCTCAGGTGTCAGTCAGTACTTTTAAGCCTTAGAGTTGCATGGTTTTGACAGTTCTTACTAGAATGATACACATCAGAATAGGCTGTGTTTAGATCAATGTTTCTCAATTTTGGCAGTCTTTAAGATATGTGAACTCCTACAGTTCCCCAGCGTGGAACTGTCAAGATTGAGAAACACTGCTTTAGATAATCTGTTCCTAACAAAATCAAAGCTGAAAATTATTACCAAAATGAAGATAATATTGTTCTGTTTTATATTTTCCTGCCCCTAAAGGTAACTAACATAGCTGGTTATATTCCATTAAAACAAGCTGCTAATAAATGTCATTCATTCAAATCACTGTTTTGTATATATACTTGTGTACTGTGACCCAGATAATAAGCCTAAATCAAGTTACATCCTTGAAATAATTAGTTTTTAATTGTTAACTAGTTAAAAATGATCAAGTCAGATGGTCAAGGAGTGACCTTCCTTGGTTCAGGACCGGAACTTAGAAACTTTGATTCCAGAGGTGAAAATCAAAAAGTCTTCAACCATGTGTATTGCTGAGCAAAGTTCTCATTAGGTAAAGTTAAGCCAAATTAATTTCTTCTTTCTCCCAGCCACCAGGCTGCTGCTGTTCCAAATGCTTTGAAAGTAAAAATCCCCCAAATTTTGGTGCTGGCTAGGAATGATCAAGAGCTACTTAAAGAGCACCAAACTGGTTAGTAGAGTGTCATTTCATGATGTGGCCTCCTTTACACATAACATGATTTCCTTAAAATATATTTATGTTTCTAGCCATTACAGTGAGTTGAAAAAAAATTGCTCCTATAGATGTTCCTAAATTTAAACTCCGGTTAAGTCCCACTAGCATGACCAATGTGAAAGGTAATATAATATAGTATTGCACTGTCCCAAACACTGGCTCATAGTTTCAAGTTATCCTTGAAAATATATATATATGAACTCACCCGGTAAACTTGCAAAAGAAAAGACAAAGTACAAGTTTTTAATACCTGAGGTTTTGCTCCTTGCATTTTTAACCAAATGAATGGATATATGTGTATGTATAATTTTAATCACATACCATACACTATACAAGTCGTGAAATTCAGCTCTTTCTTGGTACAGAAGTTTGGGCTATTTTAGCTCTGAATGTTGAGGTTTTTATTTCTTCCTTTCTCCCCCCTCCTCTTTACTGCCTACTTAATGGTTGGTGTATAGTCAGAAGCCCACTGTCAAGATATTTTGATTGTTGCATAGTTAAGACCATGGTAATTTTGCATTTTCTCTCCATATCCTCTCTCTTTATCTGCCACTCACTCATTATTTTCTTTTCATCAAGTAATCCAGCTTTGATTCTGCTCCAAGTAACATTTTAGTGATAGTCTGACCACTGTGTCAATGAGCACAGATGCAACAGGTGGTAATCAAGAGATACGGACAGTCTGCTGCTTTAATGTGGAAGAGATGTAATAGTGTCCAATCCATTTATGGAATGCTACAATAGAGCTGTTATTTTAGAACTTTACCGCATCACTTATTCTAGCTTCTGGCTTTCTATTCTATTTTCATTCGTGTGTGTGTGTGTGTGTGTGTGTGTGTGTGTGTGTGTGTGTGTGTGTATGGTGACCTGACTCTGCCACATAAAATATATATAAAATTTTATATTTAAATGCTTCCCTGCGTGTATTCAATTTTTATACATAACTAAAGTATATTTCTGTGTGCTGGGTATTAATTTTTATCCTTTCCAACCCAATTAAATGTTGATAGAAACTCAACATTCAGTCTGCCCATCCATCTATCTGTTTGTCTGTACAGAACTTCATAAAATGCATAGAACCAGACCAAATTTATTCTAAAAGCAGCTGGCAAAAGAAAGATTTCAAAAAGCGGCCAGATTAGGGTTTGAGAAAACAATCTAGGGAAAAAAAATTATCTTGAGCATAATGCATAGCTATGAGAATGACAATTGCAGAGTGTCTCATAATGCTGCTGGCAATTCTGTTGCAAGCCCCCTTTTCTTCCACCCTGGTGGAACATATACAGCCCACCCTGTGCTTCCCAGTGCACACAAACACAGAGATGCAACCCACTCCCCATTGCTTCATTAAATATAGACATTTCCTATGATCACTGCTGGATTGCGGGGGGGGGGGGGAAATAAATCTAGAAGCCATGTTCCGCAGGCTTTGTTTTTTCCATCCCCAAAAAAACCATTCAAGCTAAATTATGTAAAGGACGGCAGGGCTCTGATTGGCTTGTAAGGAGCAGGGCCTTTTCCTGGGAATATTAAGGGGGCAGTTCCTCCTCAATTTGGAGATGGGAGGGATGGATCTGGGGTGGGCAATGGGGTAAAGGCAGTATGGCTGGGAATGCATTGGAGAAAATTGTCATTACGAGGCAGTCGTGCACAATCCAGTAGACCACCACAAGACACCTCCTTCATGTCCAATGACAAGATCTGCCAGAGCAGAGTGGGATTCCACCCCCACCCCCCCACACGCACACCCTATTTTCAGTCACTGCAGCATGCTCACACACATCATGCCTTCCGACTGGGCAGAGAAAGTGACCGCAACACGTGCAGTTGTTGGCTCAGGCAGAACTTGAGTTGAGTCGGTGCAAGGGATTGTCAGTGGCAGCAAGAAGGACAGGGTTGTGGAGAGAAAGACGTGTGAAGAGGAGCCCCGTGCTTGGGCTCTGTGCGGCTGCACGTGGCTTAAACTGGCTCTGCCAACAAGATGGCAAGACTGCAAGAAAGAGAACAATGGTATCCTACACGAAATACTCACTTTGAGCAGCAAGGGGAAAGCCTCGCGGCCCTGCTTAACTTTTACAAAATGGTTTTACAAGTGAAGACAGCCACCCCTTCTCTTGGTTTTGTTGTGATTCAGGGTCAGCCTGTGGGTTCGGCAGTTGGGTCGGACGACTCAGAGGAGGAGGAGGGGGGTGTTGAAGACCTTGCTGAGGGGGTTGAAGATCTTGCTGATGAGAGCCCTCAGCCAGGCCCCTCCCACTTGGTCACCACGGAGAGCCAGCTGTGTGAGCCTGACAGCGTGGATGAAGATGACCCACAGCTGGCCCTGTTCAAGGACGCCCAACGCAGGAGGCAGTCAATTAGGAGTAAACAGAGGAAGGCAATGGGGCTTCTCGGAAGGAGGCAGAGAGAAGCCACGCCCTGAACTCTATATAAGGGGAATGTGTGGGGAGGGCTGGTTTGCTGAAGGCAACCGCTTGGATAGTTCGTGTTTCTTAAAGCTCCTGTTTCTTGGTTCGTGTCTTGTTTGTTTTTGTAGCTATAAATTTGGCAGGCGTAATTCCAGCCTCTTGCCGTTTGTAAAGGGGTTGTCCCTGCCTTTTCTGCAGGGCCGGTAGCAGGCTGGTACAGAACAGGTTTACTCCTTCTATGCCCATGTAGAACAAAATAAAAGTCACAGAGCTTCTGCATGTAAGATTGGAGAAGTGACAAGAGGCCACTGGGGGAAAAACCAACTGTCCTCAAGAGGCAGAATCCAGCAAAGTCTGCTTAACAATGACAAAGCCAGGGAAATGCCGATAAGGAGAATTGGTGGCAAAAATGGAGTCTCCTGCCTTTCCCTTTCTTATTATTTCTGGTTAGGAACATGGAAATCATCCTTGGTTGACCTGCAGATCACATGTTATAAAAACCTGTCTCTATTAATTTCTGCTCAGAGGAGCAGAAGCTAGTAAATATAAGTTGGCATTCCTGTCTATATGACAATGTTTGGACTACCTATAGTTATTATCAACCTCTCTCTCTCTCTCTCTCTCTCTCTCTCTCTCTCTCTCTCTCTCTCTCTGTGTGTGTGTGTGTGTGTGTGTGTGTGTGTGTGTGTGTGATGTTTACATTAAAAGTGGGCATTTTCCCTTAGCTTTTTAAGAAATGAGAAAGTCAAGAGAAATCAGGGAGAATCAAGACAGCTTAGAAGCTGCATCAACACTGAACTCTGTACAGGTTGGCATGTAGTTGCTTTTGAGACTGCTCAGCTTCACACCCTCAACTCTCTTGTAACCTACTTTCTTTGTAGCACAGAGCAATGAGAGCAAATCTCTCACATGGGAGAAGCGAGTGTTCCTTCTAAGGCCGTGCTTGCTCTTTCCCCAGTATGTCATGTAACAGCCAAGCAAAGGTGTTATTCTGGGGAGAGCCAATCTTTTCTGTGTATCTGGGGTCATCTATCCTTAATGCAGGCTTGAGAGTAGCAGAGCATAGATTTCATTCTTCACCTGCACCTCTTCCCCATTCTTTTTATAGATTTGTTAGCCACGAAATGCAGTTATGTAAGCACAGGCTGGACAAAAGAAGAAAGTGTCTTAAAGTATTCAGTTCTACTTAGAGCCCTTTTTTATAGACCAAGAAGATATGTAGTGCTATTCCTTATTGTGTTTGCTCCCACATCACTCTCAATTAGAATTTTTAGTATATATTATGCCACATGCAAATGATGGCCTTCTTAGTTCATTTTCAAACAATTTTAAATGCTAAATTCTAAAGCAAGACTGTCAGAGTGTTTCCGATTGGGATAGATAGATAGATAGATAGATAGATAGATAGATAGATAGATAGATAGATAGATACAGGGCTTTTTTGTCATAGAATGCCCAGAACAGAGTTCCGGCACCTTTTTTGGATAGAACTTTGTAGGGTAGGCAAGGCGGGTTGTATGACATGGGTGAGTTCCGGCACCTTTTTCTTCTACAAAAAAAGCACCGGATAGATAGATAGATAGATAGATAGATAGATAGATAGATAGATAGATAGATAGATAGATAGATAGACAGACAGACAGACAGACAGACAGACAGACAGACAGATAGATAGATGAAAGAAAGAAAGAAAGAGAAAGAAAAGAAAGAAAGAAAGAAAGAAAGAAAGAAAGAAAGAAAGAAAGAAAGAAAGAAAGAAAGAAAGAAAGAGCTTTCTTTTTTTTTAATGATCACCAAAGGCTCAGGGCAGGGGGAGGCAACCTTGGCTCTTTTGTGACTCATGGACTTCAACTCCCAGAATTTCTGAGCAAGCCATGCTGAGGGGAAAGAGAGAGGTTTCCAAGCTGAGCTATGCTGGCTCAGGAATTCTGGGAGTTGAAGTCCACGAGTCATAAAAGAGCCAAGGTTGCCTACCCCTGGCCCAGGGGATGTAGCAATGAACAGGTGACATCACTGAAAGAAGATCAGCTGAAATGTTAGTCCTTCTTCTGTGTTTGTGAGGTATGGCAATTTTAAAGGCAAAATTTGTTCCTGTAATAGATGACTATCTTTATTATTGCATTTCAGGGGCATGAAATAGAAAGGCTATCTTAGCCCCTCCCTCCCCCCCCAGGAAAGTGGGGTATGCATGCAGTTTATATGTGCAGGTTCAACTATCTCTTTTACCAAAAACACTGTTATAATATGAATTTTAAAAGAAAATCCATACATTTAAAAGAAGAACAAAGATCTGTATGACTACTGTATACGTTCAAGTACATTGGCTATGCTACACTTAACCTGGTTCATGAAATAATGCACTGCCTAGGTTTGCAAATGGACCGGTTTTTACAGTATGCACATCTATTTTTTTTTAAAAAGTATTCGTAGTTAAATATTCTCCAAACTGAGCAAGTTGCGCAGGTGCAGCAGCTCCTCGTTCTTCCACTGACCACTTGAGGCTTATCCTATGAACACGGTCATTGAACTGTAGCAGCAACAGTAATAAATTTGAAATAATCAGGGGATGCATCTGCTTATATGCACAGAGGAAAACGGTGAGCAAAGCAACATCATCCAGGTTCAGAAGAGGGATGTCGAGGTTTCAGTGGCTGGTCTGTAAACCACACAGGACAAAATTTCTAAGAGCTTCTTTTTCTTCCTGAAAGAAACGTTGGCGCTTTTCTTGGCCTCAACATATTTGCCCTGTTCACTGGTGTAGTTCTCATTATTTTTAATTAATGCAGCAAGCATGGGAGCTTTGCTTGAGGCAACACATTATAAGCTACTAGCTCTCCTGAAAACGGTCTGATGATTGTTTATCTAATCCAGTACAAACATGGATGCACAGCTTGCTGAGGCCAGTGTCCTCTTCACAGGGGGAATCTTTCTAAATTCAGCTAGGTACACGCAAGCGAAGAACGGTTTTAGAGACATCTTCAGGCTTTGAGGAGTTTTAAAGCTGGATCCAAGCTATCATATTGCACCTAAAGCTTCTGGTTTATTAGATTTTATTTATTTATGTATGAAATATATATTCTGGCTTTCCTCGAGGAACTCAAGGTAATATAGATAGCATTCTCTCCATCAATTTTTCACCAGAAAAACAATGCTGTGAGGTAGATTAGCTTGAAGAAATATGTCTGATTTAATGGCTCCCAGTGAGCTTCTGGGCTGAGAATGGACTTGACCTTGCATGTCCCAGGTCTTGGGCTATCATCTTAACCATTACATCACCCTGTTCGCTATTATTTTAAACTCCCAATAGATTTTTGTCAAGCAGGGAGTCAAACAGCTCATCTCTCTCTCTCTCTCTCTCTCTCTCTCTCTCTCTCTCTCTCTCTCTCTCTCTCTCTCTCTCTCTCTCTCTCTCTCTCTCTCTCTCTCTCTCTCTCTCTCCTCCCCTCACATTCACACACACACACACACACACACAAAACAAGAGCCTCTAGAATTTTGCCAATTCTGGGAATCTTGAGTCATCTAACTGGGGCATTAATACAATCTGTGAAAGTAAGAGGAGTGGTCTGGGATTACAAAACTCCTGACAACCTAGATGACAGCAAAAAAGCTAGCATTTAAGCACCGACATGCAAAAACCAAATATAGGAAGGAAAGAAATAAGAAAAGGTGGTGAGTGAAAAAAAGTTATAGAAATGAAATTTATATTAAAATTCCTAAAATGGGGATGAAGAGATAGAGAGATGGATGGAGAAATGGATGGATGGGTGGATGGATGGAGAGCTGGCGAGACACACAGGTGCCTAAAATAGAAATTAGTTTTGTAATGGTATGTATTCATTAGGTGTATGTATCACTGTTTCTGTTTAAGAGTTCAAAGCAATGCATATCCTGTTTTTCTCACAACACGTTTATGTTTAAAACTACATATTTAGAAGGGTCAGATAGCAGCAAAAACTACAAATGAAAACAGAGACGGGTATATTAATTATTCTAATACATCTTTAAAAAAAAGACTGTCGCCCTCCTTAATGGGCTGGTATATACATGACACTGAACAGTCTGGTATATACATGGACACTGAAAAAGATTTCATTTATACTAATTCTTACTGCTTTCCCTCTTGACTTGTGCAAATTTGGTAGCAAGCTAACTTTTTACCAGCACCTATAGAAGCTTCCCATCTTAACCTTAACACTGCTCTTACTCATGATATTATCAAAATAATATCTAGAAACTGGGAGACTGTGAGTTCTAGTCCTGCCTTGGGCATGAAGCCAACTGAGTGAGTTTCCGCCAGTCGTTTATCTGTCAGCTCTAGTAAGAAGGCAAGGACAAACCATTTCTGAAAAATAAACAAACAAATAAATAAATAAATACCCCACAGAGATTTGCCCAAGCAGTCACCAGGAATCAAACTGACTTAAAGGTGAAAAAA
Source organism: Vipera ursinii (assembly GCF_947247035.1). Taxonomy (NCBI): domain Eukaryota; kingdom Metazoa; phylum Chordata; class Lepidosauria; order Squamata; family Viperidae; genus Vipera; species Vipera ursinii. The sequence goes on from NC_139513.1 coordinate 208,762,726, forward strand.
AAAGTTCTGTCACACCTAATCGTGTGTCCCAGGTGCTTTTCAAAAGGTAACTGGGTTTTTTTTTCCCTTGAAAATGTTTTTGCTTCTCATCCAGGAAGCATCTGCAGTTCTGGCTAGAATTGAAGAAGCTTCTTGGATGAGAAGCAACAACATTTTCAAGGGGAAAAAAACCCGAAGAAAGTCCAGTGGCCTTTTGAAAAGCACCTGAATGACTGAGAATCTCCATAGATGCCTAATCCTGTGATCAGAGTATTCTTAATGTTAGTAACAATACTATGAAAATTGTGCATGCAGCTAAGGTACTCAGGTACTTAAATTTTGAAAAAGAACCACATAAAATTTAATCTGCAAAAGAGCTCACTCTTCTATGTATCTGCATGAGCCCGTCTTCTGGAAATTCCTGAGTGATACAGGAATGATTGTGTAGAACAGGGGTCTTCACACTGGGCACTTTTAAGATTTGTGGATTTCAACTCCCAGAATTCCTCAGCCATCATGGCTGGTTGAGGAATTCTGGGAGTTGAAGTCCACAGGTCTTAAAGTTGCTAAATTTGTAGACCCCTAGTGTAGAAGCACAACAAGGTAACACAGTCAGTCACCCCGTGGTAATTTTGCTTTGTGGCCAACTGACTGGTCTAATGATATTTAATGCAGCATGTCCCTTACATAATGGAAAATGATGAGTTGGATCTAAATTCTTCCAGTGAATCAGATAGGGACATGGTGGGCTTCCTCTGAGGTTAATAGATATTTAAATGTGGATTGTTCAACTATTGATTCATTCATTTACTTCTAGCAACATACTAGTAGCTGTTTCATAGAGCATTGGTTTGAGTTAGCAAATAGCTAGCAATTGCTGTTGCTTTATCCTCTTTTTGGAATAAAGACAGCCATTGTCTCTACCATGGAAAGGATAATGACAATGGTAGACCAGCAACCAAAAAAAGCTATTGTGGAGCAGTGGGCTAATGCCTCCTTAAGTAACACCAGCTGCCTGCAATTAGTGCAGGTTCAAGTCCCACCAGGCTCAAGGTTGACTCAGCCTTCCATCCTTCCGAGGTACGTAAAATGAGGACCCAGATTGTTGGGGGCAATAAGCTGACTTTGTAAAAATGCCGCTTTGGGGGGGCGAAAGCCCTAATAAGCAGGCATATAAATAGAATGAAGGCTATTGCTAGCTTCTTAGATTGTAAGCCGCCCTGAGTCTTCGGAGAAGGGCGGGATATAAATGGGATTAAAAAAAATGCTTGTAAAGTACTGTGAAGGTTCCTATCTGGGAAGTTCATTTGCTTTGCAGTTTAATTCTACATTCTTTGTACCTGACTCTTAATGAAGCCTCTTTTACCTTCTTACTGAGACCTTGAATGGGTGAGCCTATGTTAAATTTAGTCACAGCAGGTAGCGGTATGAAAAACAAGCTTGCTGGATCACAGGAGAGCTAAGCAAGGCTGGACATTGGACAATTCTAGTTGGAGCTTAAATAGGAGACCACCAGGAGATCTACAGCTGTAGATTGAACTGAGAAATAAAAACAGTGAAACAGAACAACCACACAGCATTTCTGCAAGATAACTATCACCGGCGTATCCACAAAACACACTGACTTCAGTTACAGATGTTTTATTTTTATACTGTATCAAGGCTGTAATGCTTTGTCCATGAATCTCTTTAATGTTCCAGGCATACTGAATGGAACGGGCTGGTTTTAGTTTTATAGTCTTTGAGTGATTTCCTTTCTAATAGAGGGCCCAATTTCAATCCATTCTTCTATTAAGCTCACTCCTAGGGGAATTACATGTGTCAACTCAAAGTACTTGGCAATCTGGCAGTGTTCCCAAGCAGAGTCATTTTATATTTTTGCTATTGCTCGATTAATATGAAAATCTTCCAAATGAATGTCTTTGGTTGTCAATCAGATATAGTGACAGAATGTATGCAACTCCCCTGCCTTCAGTGCATTATTTCCTCAGAAATCTTGTTCCTGTTTATTTATTGTAGGAGTCACAGAAAATATAAAATTATATATGAAGCTCTTTATTAGCACAGAGTCAGGTGTGGTAGGGAAATGATAATTAAGTTGGAGTTCTCTGACTAGATTTGCAAAGTAGAAAATATTCAGAGTTAGTTGTTGCATGCCACTGAATGTGAAAAAGCATTTTACCTGCTGAAAAACATACAGGATGCTTTTGCAAATGTTTTGTTTGCAAATGCTCAAGGCTTGAGGATGCTTCCAGAAAAATACTGTATGTGATCTATTATCATTGAATAATGCTGGAGTCTCGTGTGTGCGCCCATGTACAACCACATATACATATTCACACATACATATATGCACACATTTTACATGCCGGCATCCCCGAAGAAATCTGTGGCTATCTTTAGTTTAAACTCCCTTCCCAAAAATCTGATGGAAAAAGTTTTTAACCTATTTCCTGAAGCTTAAAAATGTGAAGGCCAGCTTGATCTCGTGGGGTATGCCGTTTCAAAGCGAAAAAAGGTTGTCACTAAGAATGCCAACCTAATCTCTCTAAGGGAAGGGCACCTTCATCCTCTGTTAGTCAGACCAAGCAAGATGGACAGATTTTAACTGAAGAAGAAAACCCAAAATTTAAGTTTTTCACACAGCCCTAGAGGGCTGTATGTTACAGCCTCTTCAAGATTGCAGCTATTCCATTGCTTTTAGAAGAATCACAGATATATCTAAATGTTCTATAAAGGTGCAGTGTGATTATATGTGATTATGATGGACAAATGAACATCTTTTTTTTCCCTCCCTGACCAACCTATTTTACTGCCTCACTCTGAGGCTACATGCTCTTGCCTCCTTCAACTTGACTTCAACTCCTAGGGATTGTTGGCATATGCATACATCTCCACCCTACTCCTCACCTAGGCCAGAAGCAAGATGGAAGAATCTTTATTCTTAATGCCTTTAAATATTTAATATTTTCTTCAATACCTTCCTTGACTTTATATATTTATATATTTAATATACATTAAATATAAAACAGGAGCTCGTCATCTTGTCATCACAAAACAATACAATGTAATTCTGCTCCATTTCCCAGAATGTACCTTCTTTTAGTTGTAAGTATGTTCTATGCTAGACAGTTTCTTCAAGGTCTCTGATAGCCAGAAACCAGCTGCCACTGAGATAACAACTGATTTTGAAGAGTTGTAGATTCTAATGAGATTTTGTCATTAGATTGTCTCATTATTCTTTTCTTACAATAAATTTAGTTCTATCTGCATTAAGATCACTAAGTGTACAGCATGAAAAACTTGAACTTAAAGACGACCAGGAAAGGACATATTTCCCTCATTGATTGCTGTAATGAAATAAGGGAAATTTGGGCTGTGAATATTATTTGGGATGTTAAAGGCTAAATTTGAATGATATAATTAAAATTAAAATTAGGTAAACTTTAATAACAGGACATAGATATAACTCAATGAAATTGAATTGAGAAATTTTTCAACTGACCATGCTATTTCTAGAAATTCATTAGTTTAAACTGGTTGTATGAAATGTTTAGGGAAATTGAGATGTATGTTTTGATAATGTAACCTGAATTATATACTGAAAACTCTGTTACTGAATCTCTGATTACCCAGTCATCATCATGCTTTCTAAATATGTAGATTTTAACTGAAAAACCAATAAAACTTGTTTTAAAAAAACAATAATTTGATCAATTTTCATTTGGGAGTTGGGTTGGCTTCATTTGTTAGTCACCTGTTAGGAGTGACTCTACGGTAAAATTTCGAAATAGTATTTCACAATAACAATGAAGTCTCATCAACTGTGAAGGGGAAAAAAAATTCACTTGAACAGAATAAAACTTGCAAGTTTAGAGAGTTCACTAAACAAAAACATACCTGTAGTTAATGGGTAGCATATGTAAAAGGCGAGATGAATTTACTGCTTTTTCTTTTTTTTCAGCACCCAGCCAGGGTGGATCCTACATATTAAATGTTAAATTTAATTGACCACTTTCGTCTTTTTTTTCTACACTTTTTTTCTTTTTTGTTGTTGTTAGGGTTGAATGTATGCGTTTGCTTTGTTTCATTTTGCTTGTTTATTTCATTTTGTATTTTATTCTCAAGGATAAAACAACACACACACACACACACACACACACACACAAGCACTGCCCCCTAAAGTTGACGATGGCCTTTAGTCTCTTCCATCAACTGATGTTGGCTGATTAAAGTGTTCTGAAAAGTTCTGACTGCCAGTGTCTTAGTGAATTGATATTCCAGACATAATCCAGGAAAATCATTACATACAGATGTTGCTGTGTTAAAAGTCATTTTGTTATGTTGTTATCTGTAATAGATAGAAGGAGGGACTTCCAAGTACTTTTCAAGCTGAACATAATGACTTCTCACTGGCCAGTTTCTGTGCTGATCGCAACAGAAAGAGTGCTAAATTTGAATCCTGCCACACTTGGGCACCCCCGTGGATATCCAATTTGAAGAAAATGGATTCCAGTTAAATTAAAACTCAAAACAGGTACGAAATAACCTCTGTATGTGACAAATTTCTGGGGAAATGTAATGCTTAATTAGCAAAGGCAATGAAATATAATGCCGCTCTTGCAATCTCTTTGAACATTAGGGCTACTCTGTAATGACTGGGGGAGTGGAGGAGGCGGAATGAAGGATGAGAAATTCATTATTCATTATCTACTTCGCTAATGAATCCTGTTTAAAGACAACGATGTGGTGGCTCATCATGAATTGGATGGATTCCGCAAGTGGTTTGAGATATTCCCCCTTAGGAATCGATTTAACTTCAAATAATATGCTTGATATGGTTTAACCAATTTATATATTCTTATTGGAGTTTCTTTGGAACTGAATTGCGAAATACTAAAATGTTTTTAAAAATGCTCACATTTGCCAAAAAGCTTCTTTAGCTTCTAATTGTTTCACATTTAGTATTCTCCAGAGATATTGGACTGAAATGTCCATCACTTTGAGCCATCTACGTAAGTTTGAAAGGCAACATTCAGTTTCTATCAATAATCAGAATTTATTTAGGACTAAGCTGACATAAGAGCCATTTCATAAGTTCCATATAAAAATGGCCAAATATGAAATTGTGTGTAAAAATTAATACTTATCCATTGCAGAAAAAAAACTTCCAAATGTGAGAACAGATATAAATTTCTTCTATGAAGCTGCATCAAAAAAACGTATACAGTATGAAACACACACAAAGATGTAATTTGTAACAAGTTCAAGTACACTGCACAGCAATGATTTTATGTACATATTATTTGACACATTATTTTAACACTTATATAAATTTATAAATAAGAAAAATGGGAAATGTAGTGTTTGCAGTCTGTATTTGATCTGCCAAATGATTAAATGCTTTTTCAAACAGAGAAAGAATTTTTTTTGAGACTCTTGTTAACTGACAGGTAATGAGTGTCCATCAAGCCTTTGAATATCTTTCTGTGTATGATTATAAAACTGCACAGCATTCATTTCCTCGGTCCTTCTCTTAGATTACAGCCACTGGTTTATAGATCAACTTAATATTTATAAATACCAACACATTGTGCAAAATAAAATTACTCCGTGAATTAGTTTTTCTTCAAAAAGGTTTGTTATGGATATGTCCGAGGAGGAGGGCAGACCAGGGGCAATGACAATTGTCTTAATGGGGCTGTTTCCAGTAGTGATGGGACCACTAACGCCACTCTAGTTGAACTGCTCCAAAAAGTCCCCAGGACATCTTGCCCACATTCCCTGACAGTCCCTCTGAAGTTCAGCCAACTGCCCAAAGCATAGGACAGTGATGGCGAACCTTTTAGAGACCGAGTGCCCAAAAACTGCCCCCCCACCCCTGTCCCTGCTCTGCCTTACCCGCTGGGCCACCCACCACCTCCACGGCCCGCCACAGATCACCCTGGCAGCCCAGCAGCGCCATGGTGGCCATGCCCTCCGCCCGTGCCCCACAGCATCATCTGCGTGTGATGGGGCGCAAGGGTGGAGTCTTGTCCCCGCTGCCTGGCTACCATGTCCTCAGCTGCACTGCTTCGCGTGGGGTGCGCCCTGGGGTGATACTCCTCTGGGGGGGCTGCTGGTGAGGAGGGGGCCATGGGAGGAGGCGGGGCTGGGGTGATGGTGCGTGTGGCCACAGAGAGGGCTCCGAGTGTTGTCTCTGGCATGCGTGCCATAGGTTTGCCACCACTGGCATAGGAGGTAAAGATTCAGCAGCCGAGATCAGGATTCCATAGATCAAAGAGACAAACCAAGAAACAATGCTGAGGAGTAAACTGCTGCAGATGGACGGTTGAATGGAGACACCACAGCATAGTGGATTTATTGGCCTCCCTCCCTCCTTCCCTCCCTGGGAACAGATGCAAAAAAACCAACATTTTAAACCTCAGCTCTGTTGGGTTTACCTGGCTATGCTTGCCTAGGACTCTCGAGTTCCACCTCACTGTAGATAAGTAGATTGATAACCTTTATTGTCATTTTTTCCCCTGTGGGCACATTGGCACCCATTAAAAATGAAATTTAGTTGCTTCCTCTCAAAGTGTACACATACGGAACACATTAAAAACATACCATATACCACATATGTATAGACCTACACCCTTACATATCAGTAACATAAAAATATTATGCACTGTCCATCTTGAATATGTAACAGAAGGAGGAAGCTTTAGAGTTCACAAGGTTAATACTGCATGGAACAAAACTGTGACTGAATCTGGATGTTCTGCTTCGGATACCACGGAGACCCCTCCACCCAGAAGGGAACAAGGCTGTTTTCCTGGGTCTCTTGTCTCTGTCACTTACTTACTGGATTCCTAGTCTCAACTGTGCCAAGCCAGTGGAGGGCCTGCAGAGAAAAGGGTTGAAAAGAAACATGTCCACTTTGTATGAATCAAGATGGTATTGCATGTTTTTTTTATTTTTATTTTAATTCAATTTGTATCCCGCCCTTCTCCGAAGACTCAGGGCGGCTTACAAGCTTAGCAGTAGCCTTCATTCTATGTATATGCCTGCTTATTAGGGCTTTCGCCCCCCCCCAAGTGGCATTATTACAAAGTCAGCTTATGTTGAACATCACGTATCCGCCTCTGTTTTTCTAAAAGATGCGTAGGTGCCCAGTAGCCACAAAAATTATTCTTCGGGTTGAATTAATCATAATTCTAAAACAACAGAAAAGTGGCATACAGGCGCTCAAAGGCTGAGAGAGAAACTAAAGAAATTAGATAGATGACCTTTATTATCATTTTTTTTTTACTGTGGGCACATTGGCACCCATTAAAAATGAAATCTTGTTGCTTGCTCTCAAAAGTGTACACATACATAACACATATGAGTGGCTCTACATACTGTCATCTCGTTTAGTCCAAGAGGTTCCATCTTTGACTATAGGAGGAGAGATGTTACCTCCCATTGATAGAGCATGCAATCTGGGTGTCCTCCTAGATTCACGACTCAGTTTTGAAGATCATATTGGAGTCGTGGCTAGGGGGGCATTTGCCCAGATTCGCCTAATATACCAATTGCGCCCCTTTCTAGACAGAGATGCCCTACGTACAGTCACCCACGCACTAGTTACCTCCCGTATAGACTACTGTAATGCTTTCTACATGGGGCTGCCCTTGAAGACCACCTGGAGGCTTCAGCTGGTGCAGAGTGCAGCTGCACGGGTAGTGATGGGAGCACCCCGATATTCCCATATTACACCCCTCCTACGTGAGCTGCATTGGCTACCGGTTGCCCTCCGGGTGAGATTTAAGGTGCTAGTACTTACCTTTAAAGCCCTACATGGCTTAGGCCCGGGATACTTGCAGGACCATCTGGTGCCGGGAACGAATTCCCATCGCCCAGTACGCTCACACAGAGAAGGCCTCCTCAGGGTACCGTCAGCTAGGCAATGTCGGCTGGCGACCCCCAGGGGGAGGGCCTTCTCTGTGGGAGAACCAGTCCTATGGAATCAGCTCCCCCCTGAGCTTCGGATGGCCCAAAATCTCCAATCCTTTCGCCGCGGCCTCAAAACACTCCTTTTCCACCAGGCTGACCTGGACTGACAGGCATTTTAATTAATTATATTTACAATTTTTAATTTATTTTTAGTTTTTAATTTTAATTTATTGCGCAGATGATTTTAATTTTATTTTTATCTTAATTTCTTTTTTTTAATTTCTGTACTTATTATATGTTTTGTTGTTAGCCACCCTGAGTCCTTCGGGAGATAGGGCGGGATATAAATCCCATCAATAAATAATAAATAAATATTTAAACATACTATATACGACATGTATAAACCTACACCTTTGCATATAAATAATATATAAATATTAATCACTGTCCATCTTGAATACACAGTGGAAAGAGGAAGCTTTAGAGTTCACAAAGTTGATGCTATGTGGAACAAAACTGTGACTGAATCTGGGTGTTCTGCTTTGGATACCACAGAGATAACAAGTCCTAAAGTTTGTAGGTCCTACTTGGCTATCTATCCATGAAAGAAGCAGGCGGAAAATACAATTTCTGGACATTTCATACAGTTTAAACAACTTGCAACTGGACAGGCAAAATCAAAATGCACACCTGTCCAACACACTAATTTCAGCAGCAGCAATTCTTATAAAAGTTAATAAAATGCCTGTGAGTCTAAATTTTCTTATCTAGCAGGATTACAGTACAGTCTTTTGTTGAGTGTAAACACTCAACCCAACATTCATTGCTCAGAAATTAAGCTCCAGTTGTTTATATATTTTCTTTCCTACTACAGATAGCTAGAACCTTTAAAGAATGCATTCATTAGGGCATGAATGGATAAATGTACGTGTGAACGACTTTATTTATTATAAATATTTCTAAGCTGAGTTTCAAGATTGCAGCCTTCCCAAAAGGACATAATCTCTCCAGTATGACACCTAATTTAAATCCAAACATCATGAATATCTCATCAACCCAACATACATCCTTGTCCAGAATATTTATTAAAAAGGATCAGGTGTCCCAAGGGGCTGAGATGATCTTTCATATTATCTGGATCTAACCATTTAACTTTTTAAAGATCAAACTGAACCGAGAATTTTGAATTAGAAACTTGCTGTTAGTCACCATACCTTATACAGAATCAATGCAATACAACATAGACTGTCTTAAATGACTATCTCATTTCAATAGATACTTTTAATGGCTCTATTCTGCACCAGAGATAAGTTTCAGAGCTCTCCTTTCAAAGTAACATGGATCATTAAAGAATTGCAGTCATGATTTAATGCATAAGTATAATTCATCTCCTGTGTCTGCTATTGACTCTTGCTTATTGTTTCCTAAATCTCGCATCAGAAATCATATTACCTCTCACTGTGAAGATTCTGATGGATTAAGAATGGTTACACTTATTTTCATAACTTAAGTACAGCTTTTTGCCATCAGAGTTTGTATTTACAAGACAATCAGTGCATTAAAAAAAGTAAAACGGCATGTTTTAATAGCTTAGGAATACTTTTTAAAAGTTTGATTAATGTTGGATAAGTTGGGTCTAGTTTTTTTTCTTTAATTTTTAAAGGTCAGGTATTGTTACTTTGTGTTGCAAAACATTTTTTCGGGAAGATATAGATGTTGTTTTCAGTAGTATTTCTAATGGCTTATTCACTTTAAATATTTTTAAAGGTCTCTGTACCTTTAAAGATGATATAGGGGTTATTTCTGCCTGCATTTTAGGCAAGAGTGAGGAGATGGCTCTACAGACACAAACATAAAAAAGACCTACAATTAAGTTAAGCCACAAAAAAAATCTGAATAGGCAAAAATGAGTTCATTTTTATAAACCACATTATTTTTTTGCTGTGAATATTCTTATTCGCAGAGGAGCTGTGTTATTGATAACACTACATCTCTTTGCTATTTACATTTTAATAGTAAATGGTTTAATTGCAAACTCCCCCAACAAAGTTTCTGTTAGTTTAGCAGCCATTGCAATTTCTCCAAAGAATACGCTAAATAAAGGAAAAGAAAATTGTCAAGGATAAATTTTGTTTAGATTGGATTTGAGACAAGCAACATAAATCTTTTAATGGCTTTTCACAGAATCTTAAAATAGAGATGTGTAGTGATTTGAGGTTATTTTGGTTTCATGTTGGCACTGGAACTTCTGAATGAATAGAAAGCTAAGCTAGCATATCAGATCATTAATTTATGATGTCATAATTTGGAGGCTAGGAATTAGTATGAAGTGGAGAACCAATGTTAATTTTGCTTTGTTAAGTTTGCTTTGAACCACTGGGCTGAAATCCATAGGAGAATTGTTTAGTTACTTCTATATATACAGAACAATCTAGAAGAAATCACAGTAAGAGATAACCACAATCCAGTTCATCCTTCTGGTTCATCCTTCCTCCAGTTCATCCTTCTGAGGTAAAATGTCTTTGTACCTTCCAAGAAATGTCTTTGCCTACAAAGATTGATACCATAAAGAAAGAGATCCAAATAATTGCCTCAGCGTATGTTGCTGCTACTGGAAATCAAAATCAATGAGGAAAAAAAAGGGGGGGGGAGAAATTCGGCAGAAATGTTCTTATGAATAGCTGAGAAAATTTTTTGCTCAGCTCATTTAATTATCTATTCCTATTGTGACATAAATGAGCTGAGCAAAACGTTTCTCAAAAATTCATAGGAACATTTCTGCTGAATTTCTTCCCCTCCCCCCTTTTTTCTTATTTTTGCAGAAATGTGGTGGCATTGAGAAAAAAGAATATTAGGAGGAAAAGGGTGTTTTTAAAAAACAATTGGAAAAAGATTATGTATTTTTTGGCTGTTTAAAAATTATACATGAGGATGTCATAAAAAAAAGATCTAGAATTGAAAATATGCTAAATCAACAGCAAAACAGTATGTGAAAGAGTGGTGAATTTTGTCCAAGTGAAGACTATGAAAATGATAACATAAAATAAAGGCTCATAAGAAACTGCAGTTGCTGATATAGGAAATCAGACAAATTTAATATAGCTAAATAGCATATCTTCTGAATTTCATGGTTAAGTCTGATTGACAGTAAAACTGAGTTTCTTGCTTACGGTCTTTAGCTTGTTCTTTTAAAAACAAATAGTCCTTGCTTAATAAGGATAATTGAGACTGGGATCTCCCTCATTAAATGGCATAGCTGTACAGTGTGATATCACACGACTGAGCTAACTTACAATGGCAGTTGCAGCAGTTTTCATTAGATAAATCCTGTTAGGCACTATATCATGTGATCATCACTTGCAACCTCCTGCTGGCTTCCCCATTGACTTTGCTCATTAGAAGTTGGCAGTGAAGGTCACAAATAGTGATCACACAATCATGGGATATTTCAACCATCATAATTGCAAGCCAGTTGCAAAATATCCAAGTTGGGATCCTGTGACCATGGGAATGTTGTGACTGGCTGCAACTACAAGGATTAAGCCTCTTTGTTCAGCACCATCATATTTTTGAACGGTTGCTGAGTAAGTGGTTGCTGCAGGAAGACTACCTCAACTATAAAATTCTGAATTCTCCATTTCTGCTCTTCCAATATTGGCTGCAGCAGGAAAAGGGAAAGGGAAAGAATTTCAAAATATAATAGAAGATAGTTGCAGTTGTCTGCAAATTGAATCTGAGCCAGCAGTATGATGTGGCTGCAGAAAGGGCAAATATAATTTTAGGTTGTATCAAAATAGTAGGAATTTTGATTCCTCTGTTTGAAATTGGTCAGAAACCACCCCCACTCCTTAAGTTCTGTAATTAATTCTTTCAGAAGAATTCAGAGGATCTGAACAGGTTTAAAGGCAGACAATAAAGATGGTCTAAAGTCCAATGAAGAGAAATTAAAGGAGCTGAGTATGATTAGTCTTGGGGGGGAAAGGACAGAGGGAGGAAGAAGAAGTTCAAGTTTTATTCTTTCTTACTCCAAAGTGCAAGACATGAAATAGTGGATTGTACTTACAAGAAGGCAATTCCATTTGAAAGGGTTATTCCTGTTTTTTTAAAAAAATCCTAATAGAGCACTTGAGCAGTGGAGCCAGTTACTCAGACCTACAGATTTTTTTTATGCACTGTTAACCAATTTGGGCAAGACAGGGAATTCAAAAGGCTCCTCTGTGGCCAGATGGAGAGATTTGTGGGATGCTATGGGTACAACTGCAAGGATGTAGAAAATAACTGTGCTTCATATGGCAGGGATCTGTAACTCCAAAATAGGTCTTTATTTTCCCGTAACAGTGCTATCAAGCTTTTCTCAACAAACAGAACTAGAAAAGTCTACAACAGCCAAAGACCTAAGAGCTTCTGATCTGCAGATTTATTGTAGAACAACTAATTGTAAAGAGTAAGGACGATGACCTTGATGAATTTATACCAGGTCGACTGAAGTCAACAAGGGGTTGAGAAGGTGATAAGAGGCAAAACTGATTTTAAATCTACAAAGGATAGATGATATTTGAAGCTGGCTCTGATAGTCATCTCCCACATTCATTGAACTATACAGTAAGTAGGAACTATCAATAAATCCTAAGATTCAGAATAGAATAGAATAGAATAGAATAGAATAGAATAGAATAGAATAGAATAGAATAGAATAGAATAGAATAATCAGACTTGCAAGTTTATTTTATTAGAGCCAATCTCAGTAAAAGTAATTTTAGCTTTCCTGTAGAGTTGATTTCTTGGTCTGGTCTACCCAGTGGGGCTGGCACCCTAATAAAGCAATTGCAAAAGAATTCCAGCAGCTGCTGTGTACTAAATGCAGACCTTATTTATAGTGAAAGCAGCATTCAAATGCTTGCACCTTTCCTCCTGTCTGTACAATGAAACAGGCTTCAGGTTTTTCTCCTTTGAGTTGGAGGAATGACTATGTTGGAGATTATAACATCTCTCTGCACTATTTTGACTAGAAGTCAAATGGTAAAAGATACAGGAGTGGAAAGGTCTTCTGTGTCTTTCTTATCTGCCATACTGTTAGTTAAGTGGCTCTCTTTGTTTAAGAGAGAAAGGGGAACTGTTTTTCTCTCTCTTGGGATTCTCCCTCTTCAAGATGTAAATTAGATAGAAAGTAGGCTTTTTTTATCCTCAGTTATTTCTTAATCTACTTTTACTTCCAGTATAATGGTGTAGGTCAGAGGTAGGCAACTCAGGAATTCTGGGAGTTGAAGTCCATGAGTCATAAAAAAGCCGAGGTTGCTTACCCCTGGTATAGGTTCTCTGTTTGAGCAGGGGGCTGGACTAGAAGACCTCCAAGGTCCCTTCCAGCTCTATATTCTATTCTGTTCTGTTCTGTTCTGTTCTGTTCTGTTCTATTCTATTCTATTCTATTCCATACCTATTATCTATTCCATTCCATTCCATTCCATTCCATTACATTACATACCTATTTTCTATTCTATTCTATTCTATTCTATTCTATTCTATTCTATTCTATTCTATTCTATTCTATTCTATTCTATTCTATTCTATTCTATTCTATTCTATTCCATACCTATTATCTATTCTATTCCATTCCATTCCATTCCATTACATTACATACCTATTTTCTATTCTATTCTATTCTATTCTATTCTATTCTATTCTATTCTATTCTATTCTATTCTATTCTATTCTATTCTATTCTATTCTATTCTATTCTATTCTATTCTATTCTATTCTATTCCATACCTATTATCTATTCTATTCCATTCCATTCCATACCTATTATCTATTCTATTCTGTTCTGTTCTGTTCTGTTCTGTTCTGTTCTATTCTATTCTTATGAATCTTAGGATGTATTGATAGCTGAGATAAGCTGATATCTCCATCCAAGATGACCCTAGTATGAGCATATTTTTGAACAGGATGTTCTGCTGTTTAGTATTCTTTTAGCCTTCTGCTTATATTCAGGAGACTATTTTGTCACAAGATTAAATCCAAATTTCCAAAACTTTTCCACCTGTTCCTAGTTATGGCAATGGATTGGCCTGATTTCAGGCGGTTTGCCAGTAATCTTGCAGAACAAGCCACATTTGGGAAGATTTCTGTGTAGAGAAATTAGTGAAACAGCAGGACTACTTCTTAAAACTTCATTTCTGTCAAAAACGAGAATTATAACAGTGTTCTGCTTCCCTTCTCTCAAGAGCAAAAAGGAAAGTCAGGGTGAAGGCCACATTCTGCTCAGTCTCATTTTCTGAGCAATTATCTCATGAGATACATCAAAGATAATCCATTTCCAAAGTTACTCAACAGCATAAAATATTTATATGGAAAATCGTGGGCAGTCCAAAACGGTTGGGTATTTGAAGAGAACTATATCACCCTGCTCCATTTTATAATACAATTAAACATAAAAAATCAAATTACCACAGTTCCGTTTAAAAGGGAACCCATTTTCTTGGAATGAGTCCCAACTCTGCCAATGAGGCATCCTTTATATAGTGTTGCATTTTAATCTGCATAATTACAGCTGGGGATAATAGGAATTATAGATAAAGACAAGTGAATGGATCATTAGGTCTCCGGGATAAATTTGTGTCTCTGGGAAAGGCTCTGATTAAACTTCCCTTGTCTACAAATAGATAACTGGAACCGACAAAAAGATTGTTGGTTTTGGTTTTGACAATTCATTCTTTTTAATCATTCAGGAATTATTTGAGACCTACATAGAGATGCCACAATGCCTCTCTAAATGACTTTAAACCTACAATAACATTTGCAGGTTCAATTTTGTTCAGCCTATAAGAAAAACTGCATCACCAGTCCATTAAGTTTCTAGAGCAGACATGTCAAACACAAGGCCCGGGGGCCGGATGCAGCCCGCGAAGTGGTTTCATGTGGCCCGTGAAGCCATCCTGGAAACAGTGAGGGAACGGCCCCCACTGCCTTGGCCCTGGCCCAGAGTCCCTCCTCCTGCCAGAGACCCTCAGATCTGTCCCACTCCTGCCCAGGCCCCCATAGGCACCCTTGATGCGAACGATGTAGAGCTGGCCACGCCCACCCAATAGGCCATATGCACTCTGGCCACACCCACCCAGTAGGCCACACCCACCCTGGCCACACCCACCCGGCCCCCTGAGGGCAACGGCAATGCTGATGTGGCCCTCAATGAAATTGAGTTTGACACCCCTGTTCTAGAGCCTCTGTTGATAGACAAACATACAGTATGAATTGCTCCAATATATCATTGCTTTGATAAGTGTATTGATTGCCATTTTATTGAAGGCTAAAAATACTATTCACGTAAATAACAGGAACAGCAGTTTTTGCTTCCCTGACTTATGGGAATAGACCTACTGTAGTCAGGTTCAGCGGGCAATTAACTTTGACAAATCAGCATCTTGTCATAGAATAGTTTATATGGGGTCTGGGATCACTCTACGTAAATGCTCTTCTTACTTCCCTTTTGCTTAAGAAACCTCGATGGTTACTTTTATACCTACCAAAGTAACTATCTGTGACCTACAAATTCCTTAACAAGCTTGAGCTAGCAAAGCCAAATGGATTTTTTCCCCCCTTAAATGCCCACCTCTGCCAGTTTTATTACTGTATGGCACAAGGCAGGATAATATTTTGTCAGACTACTACAGTGGAAAATACTGTTATGATTTATTAAAAGCAGAGGAACTCAAAATAGGATAGACAATAGAGGGGGGGGCGAAACAGTTTGTGCCTGTTCAGCTCAAAACGTTTTGATGGATCTTAATTGCTTAGAAGGCAAACCAAAATCTGTATATCATTAAAGCTAATAATATAGAAATGTAAAAAGTGCTGGAATAGCTCTTGGAGAAACCCAGTGCCTCGTAAAAAGTCAGATAAAACCGAATTCAGTTTTGATTTAATAGTGAGACAGGGTTTCTTATTTAATCTGAACTTTCTTATGTACTATTTCATAAACAGCCACATCTGACTGAGCAAAACTCCATATTAACATTTTAGTCTGGATGGAATGCTGATAAATACTTTAAACCACTGTAGAATCAATAGGTCATTGTCTGCTAGTAACCCCAGCTAAGTCTGGTTTTCTTTGGTGTCTCACAAAGAGATTTTGGTCCACTAAATATGGACTTCCTGATAGACAATAGAGTTTGTGCATTTTGGGGGTGGGGGGTGGGGAAGAGGTAATACGATAGCTACAGGCTTTCCCTGTCTCCCCATCTGGGATGGCTAAATGCTTATAATACTGTTCCTAAATGTGTAGTTATGTCAAGGAACAAATCTGGAAGCACAACCCAACTTCTACTGCAATCTCAACTTAATGGACACAATTGAGCCCCAAATGTTTGTTGCTAAGTGAGAGAATTGTTGTTAAGTGAGTTTTGCCCCTCAATGCACGCTCACTGACTGTTCCTATTGAATGTTTTAAAATAGCTGGATTGGACCCCAAACAAGTAACATTTCCCTACAAGGGAACATTATAGGTTGTTCTTGACTTAATTCATTTAGTGACCATTTGAAGTTACAGCACCACTGAAAAAAGTGACTTATGACCATTTTTCACACTTATCACCAATGCAGCTTCCCCGTGGTCATGTGATCAAAATTCGGATGCTTGACAACAGGCATGTATTTATGAAGATTGCAGTGTCCCGGAGTTGTGTGATCACCTTTTGTGACCTTCTGACCAGCAAAGTCAATGGGGGAAGCCAGATACACTTAACCATGTAACTAACTTAACAACTGCAGTGATTCACTTATAAACTGTGGCAAGAAAGATCGTGGGACAAAACTCTCTTAAGTATCTCAGCAACAGAAATTTGGAGCTCAGTTGTGTTCTTAAGTTGAGGAGTACCTCTGTTCATATTAAAACTGGGCTGCAAAAATCTGAACAGTCACTAGTTGTCTGTGAAAAGTTAGTGTTTCCTGTTTCTCTTTGCTGCTATCTAATACTTCTCTGGACTTTGGCAGCCCAGATACGATAGGCCCTAGGAGAAGTGATGGCAAACCTTTTAGAGACCGAGTGCCCAAACTGCAACCCAAAACCCACTTATGTATCATTGGCTGCTGGGTGGCGGTGGCCCATTGGCTGGGGGTGGCCCATTGGCTGGCCGTGGCTGTGGTGGTAATGGCAGCCTGGGTGGGACTAAAAAGTTCAATCAATCAATTCCAACTTTGCGAGATTTTTTTTTCCGGCGAGAAGTTGAAATTGATTGATTGATTGAACCTCTTTTTTTTTTGCACATGGCGGTGGAGGCCGAAAGCAAAAAGGTTTTATAAAACCCATCTGAAGGCCTCGGACTGGGGCGATGGAGTATGTGCCCACAGAGAGGGCTCTGCGTGCCACCTGTGGCACGCATGCCATAGGTTCGCCACCATGGCCCTAGGATATATGCTTTTGAATGTATATTTATTGCTAAGCACATTGGTTTGTGCTTAAATTGTAAGCCGCCCTGAGGCTTCGGAGAAGGGTGGGATATAAATGGGATTAAAATAAAATAAATAAATAAATAAATAAATATTTATCAGATCCCTTCCTGCTGTTTTCTGGGTTTTGATCTTCATATGAACATAATCTACCCAGCAAACAGATTTCCATGTAATGCAGACATGTCAAACACAAGGCCCGGGGGGCGGATCCGGCCCGCGAAGTGGTTTCATGTTGCCCGTGAAGCCATCCTGGAAACAGTGAGGGAATGGGCCCCACTGCCTTGGCCCTCCTCCTGCCAGAGACCCTCAGATCTGTCCCACTCCTGCCCAGGCTCCCATAGGCACCCTTGATGTGAACAATGTAGAGCTGGCCATGCCCACCCAGTAGGCCATACACACTCTAGCCACGCCCACCCAGTAGGCCACGCCCACCCTGGCCATACCCACCCGGCCCCCTGAGGGCAACCGCAATGCTGATGCGGCCCTCAGTGAAATTGAGTTTGACACCCCTGAATTGTAATGCATTTGTCCAGTTATAACAAATAACTTATCTAGGGAATTCATTTGGTTGAAAAAAGAGAGAAGAGAGAAACAGCAGTTGAGAAAATTATTCATATATTATTTCCATTACTCTCTTTGCTTGGCAAGCACACAATGTTTTCTATGCACTAGAAAGAACTGTTACTGTTTTTCGTCTTGGCTCCTGTATTCCACTGCTGGGCATTTACTTCCCTTTCTGTTGTTTTTAAATTAAACTGGCAATTATATAAAATGCTACAAAAGCATATGTCCCAATCAAGGTGAGTTAATTAAACAAAATATCTTAAACTTCAATAAAAAACACCAACTACTTCAAGACCAACAAATAAAAGATGTGCCCTTTTAGCTCATATACAGTACTGTATACTGCTCAAAAAAATAAAGGGAACACTTAAACAACACAATGTACTGTATTTAATAGTAGGATGGGATCAGAGATATAAGGAGGATTCTCTTACTGTGTTGTGCCCTGTTGGTTCATGAAATCTCTGTAGAGCTGGGCTCAGACTTGATTTTGGAGACCCCTATCTGACTGAGCTTAAGGATTTTCTAATCAAGTTTGGGCCTGGCTTGCCTAGAAGTGTTCAGAATCTCATAGTGGTCATAAAAATCATGGCCTTATCTCAGCTGGTTTATGACTCAGATCACCTGCTCTACTTGCTATTTTGATTGGGGAGATGTTCTTTTGATGTGGACGGCTCTGCTAATAATAATAATAATAATAATAATAATAATAATAATAATAATAATAATAATAATGATGATGATGATGATGATGATGATGATGATGATGATGATGATGTTGGAAGGGACCTTGGAGGTAATCTAGTCCAACAGGAAACCTTGGCCTATACCATTTCAGACAAATGGCTGTCCAGTCTCTTCTTAAAAATTTCCAGTGTTGGAGCATTCACAGCTTCTGGAGGCAGGTTGTTCCACTGATTAATTGTTCTAACTGTCAGGAGGTTGCTTCTCTTCTTGATGAGTTTCCATCCATTGCTTCTTGTCCTGCCTTCAGGCACTTTGGAGAATAGCTTGACTCCCTCTTCTTTGGGGCAGCCCCTGAGATATTGGAACACTGCTATTATGTCATCCCTCGTCCTTCTCTTCATTAAACTAGACATACCCAATTCCAGCAGCCGTTCCTTATTTTCTCACTGTCATGGAGAGTTCACTGTCTGGTTAAGGCTGTACCAATGGGCTAAGTGGGATAATCTGCCCAAAAAATCTTGGAAAAAGCAGCTAACCTGTTCCCACTTACCCTGCCACAGTCTTGAGGGCTGTCCAAAGAACAGCTGGCACCTTTCTCCATTCAGCAGTCTCTCAGCTCAGTTGCTTCACTAGAAGATTCACCTCCCTTGGCTCTAAGATAGCAGATTGTTCCTGACTAGTTTATCTAGAGCAATGAAGTGCCCTTCACTAGTTTGGCTAAACGTGAGTAATTACCCTTGATGCAGCCTGTATCACAGCATATTTCTTTCCAGAAGTATTCAAGAACTCAGGAACCTATTTATATGGCTCTGAATCCCCGCCACACACATACGCACACCTTCCATTTTTATGCTGGCTATCTTCCTTCCCGACAGTTTATAGAGCAGTCTCTAGCTGGTTTCTTATGGATTTCAGTTACTCCACATTTCCACTCTGCTTGGACAAATTGACAATTTTACAATTATAAAATGCCTTACAATTCTATTCACTTGAAGGCCATACATACATTATTCTAAGGGCTAAGGGATTTTAGAGTTTGAACATTTCTTTTCTGTAAGTCAGCGGTGTGTTTTGAAATTCTGTGATCTAGCATTCTTTGCTTAAACCTCAACTGGTCTTCCAGATACTGTTGTATATAGCTAGGGTTGGCAAGTTCTCTACTATGGCCTTGCCCTATGCTATTTTGAGAGCATTTTGCTCAATCATCAATGGGCTGATTTTTCCCCCTATAATTATCATTGTTGCATATATATATTATGTTTGGAATTTTCCAGATATGTTAATATCTCTTCTTGTGCATGTACATTTTGGTTAATGGTTCTTTCCATTTGAGCACTGAATCCACTTTACATGTTAACAATAGATCAGGCAATTAAATATTTCAACAATAGATCAGACAATATTATTAATATTCCCATTCCAGACAATGTTAGAAGCAAAATTACCTAAATGCATAAACACATTTGCTTCACTATTCATTACTGCATTCACAGAATACATTTTAAAAATCTGAAGAGGAACTGATAGACACAAGAAAATGGAAGCTTTTTCTTCTGTCAACAAATTTACAGTTGGCATCATTTAAAATTCTACATTTCTTCAATATTTTCAAAACTGTCTTTAATTAAGTGAGAGATCCATTTAGGATCCAGACAATTGATATTTCCTTTGTGGCTACAAAAAGGATTTTGCAAAACATACGGTAGTGATAAGACGAGGTATTGACAGAACTTAACACCTTGATATGATGTACAATATATAAATGATAAAACAGCGTTCCGTGCACCTTTGGCGTCTAGTCATGCCGGCCACATGACCACGGAGACGTCCTCGGACAAGCGCTGGCTCTTCGGCTTTGAAACTGAGATGAGCACCGGCCCCTAGTGTCGGAAATGACTAGCACGCATGTGCGGGGGAACCTTTACCTTTACCTTATATAAATGATCTCCGATTCTGTTCTGTTTTTAAAGACGTTCTTCCCCCAATTTCTGC
Organism: Vipera ursinii; assembly: GCF_947247035.1. Taxonomy (NCBI): domain Eukaryota; kingdom Metazoa; phylum Chordata; class Lepidosauria; order Squamata; family Viperidae; genus Vipera; species Vipera ursinii. The sequence continues at coordinate 208,783,312 of NC_139513.1, forward strand.
ATTTCCATGGGAGTGAAGTTCTACATGCTTTCTGCTTTGCATGATGCAAAGTGGAAAACAACGGACCATTCGGCCAGCTTTCTGGGTCCCTTGCTTGGTGCCATCAAATGCATAAGTTAGCTCCATTGAACTAATACTGATTAGTTAAAATTTTGCATGCATTCTTTTATTATTTTTATTTTTTACTAAAAAACAACAACACCAGGGACAAAAGAATGTTGTGTGCTATATTCATTGAGCAATTCAACATGGACGTCCACTTTCTTCAGGCAAGCAGTTAGTAACCCAGCTGTCAGAAATATTCCCCAAAGGAATGTAACCATATGTCTAATCAACCAAAGATGAACTTCAGTACACTTTCAGTACAGCGTATGAGGGTGCATTTACACAAGCTTTTCTGACATTCACGAGAGTTCAGTAATCCTGTTTGTAGCAATCTCCCTTCACAATTCCTTAAAAAATGTATTTTGCCCATGGTGGGCAAAATAGCAAGGTCGGTTGAAGTCTCAGAAGGAGCCAGTCACCTGACTTAATATAAGGATTAAGATTAATGAGCTGGATTATATAGCTTCAGAGAAATACAGCTCAGCCAGCCAGTCACTTTTGTATGCAGACTTATTTTTAGAATCAATTATAATGAGAATACTGGTATTTGCTACCTTCTCATATGATTTTTTTTCCATTTGTTAAACGCCTTCCCCAACAGATTAACTCTTCTGAGAAATTGTAGAAATGCAGGCAATATAAATAGATGTGGAAGGCTCTCAGATGTGAGGCTTTAGATCTGACTAATCTTATAGGCCCCGCTCTTAATCCCTCCCTCAGCTGGAGTTGTGGCTGGTCATGCATGTACAAAGTGACGCCTAATGTGTTTCCGCATCCCTGCATGCAGACACAGTTGGGAGCAGTCAACGAAGCATCCACACAAACCTGGAAAAAGACACCAGTCCTTTCATGAATTAAAGAGAGGTGCCTTGTGCATGCTGCCACCCTTTGAAAAACCCCTTTTAAGGATCTGCACAACTCTTAATTTAGGCTAGAGGAGATGACAAGAAAAATAAAGAGATGCTGTCAGCCGTAGAACTACCGGAAGTTGAGCTGCTGTGTTTTTTTGCAAAATGGTTTCATCCTCTAATACTGGGGCCAACCGTTTTATTTTTTTCTGTCTTGACTTTGACAAATACCTCAAGGTGGAAAACATATCCGGCACACCTTCCTGCTCTTATTTTCCACACAACAACAACCCTGTGAGGTGAGTTGGGTTGAAAGAGAGGGACTGACCCAAGGCAGGACTTGAACTCACGGTCTCCTGTTTTAGCCTGGTGCCTTAACCACTAGATCAAACTGATTTTATTTATACTTATTTATATATACTCTTCATTAGACCTGCTGCACTAAAAAATACTAAAAAGAAGGAAGAGTACGTGTGTGTGTGTGTGTGTGTGTGTGTGTGTGTGTGTGTGTGTGTGTGTGTGTAAAGAAACGAGCAAATTACAGGTAGTCCTCCACTTAACAACAGTTTGTTTGAACTTACAATGGCACTGAAAAAGTTACTTATGATTATTTTTCACACTTACAATTGTTGCAGCATCCCTAGGATCACGTGATCAAAATTTGGACACTTGGTAACTGATTCATATTTATGATGGTTGCAGTGTCCTAGGGTCATCTGGAATACTGGAAAACTTCCTAACAGTGAGGACAATTAACCAGTGGAACAGCTTGCCTCCAGAAATCGTGGGCACTCCATCACTGGAACTTTTTAAGAAGAGACTGGACAGTCAGTTGTCTGAGATGGTATAGGTTCTCCTGCTTGAGTAGGGGGCTGGACTAGATTCTATTCTATTCTATTCTATTCTATTCTATTCTATTCTATTCTATTCTATTCTATTCTATTCTATTCTATTCTATTCTATTCTATTCTATTCTATTCTATTCTATTGTGTCTGGTTTTGGACACCACAATGGAAGAAGTATCCTGAATAATGAAAAAGTGCCAAGAAGAGCAACAAAGGTGGTGAGGAGCTTAGGGGCTAAATCCTACAAACGGTTTTAAAAAAACTGGGTATGTTTATCTAAAGTACATAAGGCTGGGGTGGGTGGGTGGGAGAGACATGATAGTAGTTTTCCAATACCTGAAGAGCAATAATAGGAAAGAGGGTATAGATTTATTCTCTGTAGTGCCTGAAGATAGACAACTACCAATGGGAGGAAGCTTTACAGAGAAAGTGTCTATAAAGATCCTCAATCATCCAGCTCATGGTTGTCCCAAAGGTGCTTTTGAAAAGGCAACTGGACTTTCTTATTTTTTCCCTTGAAAATGTTTCACTTCTCATCCAAGAAGAACTGAAGAAGCTTCTTGGATGAGAAGCAAAACAATTTCAAGGGGAAAAAAAACCAAGTAAGCCCAGTGGCCTTTTGAAAAGCACCTTTGGGATTTATAGAGAGAGATGCAAACTTGAAGTAAAGAGGAAGTTCCTACCCTTCAGAACTATTAATTAGACAGTAGAACAACCTGCCTCCTGTAGTTATAGGTCCTTCATCACTGGAAGGATGGACACTGGAAGGTTTCAAACGAAGATTATACGGACATTTATATGGGATGGATTCTTGCCCTTAAATGAGAAGATAGTCAAATTTCTTCCAACCATATGATTCTATCACTGTTTTTTTAGTGTTTTTGCTCCCTGTTTGGCCTGTTGACTATCTCTTTTGCACAGTTTGTAGATGTTGTTTATGTCTATGTGTCTATTAATGGTCAATTGTCAGAGTGCCAGGCTTCCAGGAATCCTCTGGTATTTTTGGAGTTGGCTTGTTCTAGGATGGTCACAGTTTCCCAACTGAAACTATGGTTAAGTGTGTCCATAGGTTGTGAAATTAAAGAGTTTTCATCATGTCTTTTGATTGCCATTCGATGTTTATGGATGTGTTCTGCTAATCTTGTACATGTTTGTCCTACATAGTGGTTGTTGCAGCGTTTACACTATATGTTGTAGATGACAATCAAGAAGTGAACAATGGCCCAGTCAAAGAACTGCCAAACAAGTTAACAGTGAACAGCCCAACCCAAAAGAAAACATCAAGACTACTCCCATTAACACTGACAGGGCAAGCGACTAGAATATAAATTGAAAGCAAACCCCATAACAGCACTGATGATGTTACCTAGTTTGGGTAACGAAACGTCTGCAAGAAAACAGCCAAGCTCAGAGAGCAACAAGGACCCCCTCCGTTTAAAGTAAAGCAAACAGTTATAGAATCACAAGGTTGGGAAAAACCTGAATATCTTCTAGCTCACCTCCTACCCAGGGCAGGAATCCGCAGGCCATCCCATATAAATGTCTGCACAGTCTTCCAGGAGCTATGCCCAGAACCCCTCGTTTTAATCCTGAGCTACAAGTGTCCCCCTTTATTGTTACTTTAAATTAGTCTCTGTCCATCAGTGAGCAAACCTCAGTTCTCTCGCGACTGTCAGCGTACGCAATAGTCATCGTTTGAAGCACTAGTTTCAAATAAGTGATCCTAGTTGCTAAGAATGGTGGTGCTGTTCCTAGTAACAGGAAAAGAGTTAGGATGTAGGTAACATTAGATTAAATGGAAATTCTGTTTTATAGAAGGACATATCTGGTAACCAGAAGCCTCAGAACAGGCTTCTAATAATAAGAGAAGAAGATAGCATTTATTGTCATTTTTACTATGAGCACACTGGCCAACATTAAAAATGAATTCTGTTGCCTGCTCTCAAAGGAAAGTATCTACCCAGTGCTTTTTTTGTAAAAGAAAAAGGTGCCGGAACGCACACATGTCATACAACCCGCCTTGCCTACCCTACAAGGTTCCATCCAAAAAAGGTGCTGGAACTCCGTTCTGAGCGTTCTATGAGAAAAAAAGCCCTGTATCTACCTATACACATATATAATACATATTTATTTATTTTATTGTATTTATACTGTATATATACATATATATACATATGTATATATATATACAGCATATATATATACTGTACACATTCTCTCACTCTCTCTCTCTCTGTGATATGTGTGTGTGTGTGTGTGTGCACACGCGCATGTATAATACATATAAATATTAATCACTGCCCATTTTGAATACATAGCAGAAAGAGGGAAACCTGAGAGTTCACAAGGTTGATGCTATATGGAACAAAACTGGCTGGATCTGGATGTTCTGCTTCGGGTGTCATGAAGCCTCCTAGCAGAAGGTAACAAAGAAAACAGGTCATGAAGAGGAAAACATATACAATAATGTACATGAGTAACACCACTGTTGAAATTAGGAATGGTTTCCTTGATAGGAAAAGAATTAAAGTACGGTAACTGAAAGGTTTTCTCTCTCTAGAATTGGTTGTTAAAGATAAACCTGGCTTCTGCTTTAGACCTTTTATTCAGATATTAAAACTACCTCGATCTGCTTCTATAGTTAGAAACACTATGGGACTTAGCCGGAGAATGCTATATACGCTTTCTATATCTATCTATCTATCTATCTATCTGTCTGTCTGTCTGTCTGTCTGTCTGTCTGTCTGTATGTATGTATGTCTGTATATGTATATGTATATGTATATGTATATGTGTATATATATATATATATATATATATATATATATATATATACAGTATATATATATACAGTATATATATATACAGTATATATATATATATATATATATATATATATATATATATATATATATATATATATATATATATATATATATTGAAAGAAGGCTAAATATTCATAATCCTCACCGCTCTCTCTTTCCCCCCACCCCATCTCATTCACTCATTCACACACTTTTTGTCTCTGGATATATCCTGCCATCTTGTGATGAACATGGAGAATATTCTTTAAATCCCTTTTGCGAGTACCCAATATTTATATAATTACCGGTATTACTGTCCAAATAATTATCTTCAAAAGCAATAAGAATTCAGAAACATGCTCAGCATTCATCGACCCCTTTTCAACTGTCTCTTTAATTTTTCCTTCCTTTAATTGAAAGCTTTGGATTTTTTTACTTCCAGTTCAACCGCTTCAGCATTTATTCTCTTGCGTAATTATTGGCTACCTATTTCTTCCCACCTTCTGTTCCCACTATTCCAATACATTGAATTCCTTGCTCCGTGGTAGTTGCAGGTGTGTATGGTGTGCACACGTGCACAAACACAACCCAACATAGATTTCAGATTCCAACATTGGTTTGCTCCTTTACTGTTTATAATTTCATTGTTAAGAGGAATTCCATACAAGCGTTACTGTTTTATTGTATGTCGACTCTGCCAAAAACTATTGTAGCATGGCATGTTGCTGTGCTTGATTCTAACCAACAATATCTTTTTAGGATAATATATCCCAGTTCCACCTCTACCCTTCTTTTTCATTTCCCCTGCCCCAATAGTCAGAGGGCATCCCAGGACAATAGACTGGACTCCATCCTTTCAGGACTGTCCTTACTTTCTACAGTGACCTTGAAGATGTATATATTTTTAAAAAATGGTTTCTGATCCTGTTTGAGTTTGCTGCTGGTATGTATTATGAAGGAGCATATTTTCTTTATATAGAAAAGAAAGCTAGTTGAATTAAGGGGAGGGGAGGTCCAGCAGAATCGGAAGGTGTCCTTATGTTAAACATAAAGTGATTGCAGTAATTTAAAAAATATATACATAAAGCGTGATCCCCAATAATGTTTCATATTTAGGAAATTGACGCGGTACCAACAATCTTGTGACTGAGCAAAAATGGCAGCGTGAATGTTCTGTTCGGTTCTTGTCCTCCACTGTTTGGTTATTGTGGGGCAGTAACCACATCCGTGCAATTTCATGAAAAACATTTGAATGCGCAAGAATATTTTCACAATATGAAACCAGGGTTATAAGTGTCTGGGATCTAAGGAAGAAAGCAGATGTTGAATCATCCCGGGGTGGCAACAGTTGAAGGATTGCAAGGCAAAGAAGGGAAGAATGGAAACAGCATAAAAGGAATATGGAGATGACCTGGGAGAAGGCATTAATAAGAAGTAAGGCAGTTCAGTCCTGGGAAAGTGGGGGAAAATGAGAAATTCAAAATAGGTCTGCTTTTATTGTTTTTGGAACGGAAACAGCTTTCAGAGTCCTGTTATTAATATCCTGCCATAATAAAATAGCTTTCCTAACATCCCTGGGGTGTCTGTTGTTTGGCCTGGCCTAACCAACCTTGAAAAATTTGTATACTTCTCACACAATGTCCATCTACTGCTTGTCCCCCGCCTCCTGTCCCTTGCAAGTAGGTGCTGTTTAGAGGCATTATGAGGCTTTTGGGCCAGCAGCTGACTATGACCAACTTGGTTTGTTTTCTAAAGATTATAAGCCTGGATCTGCTCTCTATGTATGCAATCTCCAAGATGTCCATCTCCCCTGCCTTCATTAGATTTATTTAATTTTCTGGAACATTGCACAGTCCTGCTCCCATTGAGGCTTCCTCTGTTCTTGCTCAAGTCTGCCTTCTATAGATGTTTGCAGTGTCCATTTGGCAACCCTGTGGGCTACAAGGGGTGAGACGCAAGCTGGGAGTAAGACAGTGATCCAACTCAAATCCCTCTTCAATACCTGAAATATATTTCTGAGTAGCAGTGAAGTTTCTGTTGAACTGTAAAGGTTCAATTGTCCTTGCATCAGGTTTTCATTGGGGATTTAAGAATAGCTCACAGGCAGTCCTTGCTTAATGACTGATCATTTTATAATGCTTTAGAACAGGGGTCTTCAAATGTGGCCCTTTTATGACTTGGGGACTTCAATTCCCAGAATTCCGCAGCCAGGCATGCTGGCTGAGGAATTCTGGGAGTTGAAATCCACAAGTCCTAAAAGGGCCAGGTTTGAAGACCCCTGCTTTAGAGGTACAACAGTCTCAGAACTGGTACTTTACGGCCCATAAAGCACCACTGGCCATTGTAAATGGTCATCCTGTCCCCCCCCCCTCCATGGTTGGGTAGGTCAACTGGTTATGGCATTCTGTGGTTGCATGGTCACAGTTCACAATGGGGGGTTTTCTGCCAGTTTCTGGCATTTTTTTTGTTGGTTTCACACAAAAAAGTCCAATCAAATGAATGGGCTCACTTAACGACCACCACTTTCAGTTGGGGATGTTGAGTTACAAATCTGTGCACAAACAATCTTTCCCTCTACAGTAGTGACCAAAATTGTGGAAACCTTTTGGAGAAAGTGTACAGTAGAAATGCCACCTTTGATTAGGTTTCCACCAATTTTTCTTCTAATTTCTTTATAACTGTAGCCTTGTTCATTTAATAATACTATTTTATATCGCTTTCTGGGCAACCAGTCAACTCTTTGCACCATTACTTTAATTTTATTACATTTTACAAGCTCACTAAATGAAAGAAAACAAAAAAAACCCCAACCAACTTAATAGCGATCACATAACACACTGACAAATGTCCTCTCAGCTTCAATACATGACATCAATAACTGAATCGTACTGTGATCTGATTGGCTCATTGCCAAAACAAGATGACACCTGATTGGCTCTTTAAACACTCATGCTCATTGGCTACAATCAGATGAAGGAAAGCTAACTGCTATCAACCTAAGCAAGTTGTGCTTCCTTTTTCTGGTTATTTGGCTATACCTTTTCATAGAATACAGAACAGATAATTGAACAAACTTTGTTGCATTACATTCTTGATTAAATTATCTTTCCATTGATATATAATTTTATGGTACTACTCAACAACAAAAAAGTGGTGTTATTAGCCATCAAACCTCAAAAATACACTTTCCCCAAAAGGTTTCCACAATTTTGGCCACTACTGTAAAATCTGGCCTGGTTTAGCTAGCAAGGATAGGAACAAGAGAAAACAGAGAGAAACCCAATGCTTGAAAAGCCAGGTTGCTCAGCTCTTACCACTGAGGATGTTTTATTTATGCAAATGAAATTCATAATCAACGGAAAAACACAGAGGTTTTTGAAAAGCTTCTGTCCTTTACCCATCTAATTAGTTTTATTTTATAAAAAAATATAAAGTGGAAACCATCAAAGGATCTTTCTAGAGAACAAAAAAATGAAAGGAATAAGGAATAATTGGGTGTGAATGATTAATAAACATGAACTTACAGCTTTGATAATTACTTTCCAAAAGCAGACCAGATATTTCCCATAATTTCTTTAGTGGTTTTATCTGATTTAAAATTTATACATTGTTCAAAACATATAAATACTGCGCCTATCTACATTATACATATTATAACTAGTATTTAACTTTACACCTTACAGAAAAAATAGGAGGATTATTAGGTATGTTTGCTGCCTTGAATTACTTATAAAGTTAATAAAGGTTGAAATTATGATTTTTAAATCCAATAAATATAGTTCAGTTGGCAGAGAATCCAGAGATGGTCCTCTGATGAAGACATGGAGACATGGTCATCATACATGGTCACTATATATAAAGATATGTAATCCTTATGGTATTCATTGCTCTTGTAGCCTTGGAAGGGATTTAAAGGTGGAACACCACATTTTAAATAGATGTGGGAAAGGGACTAGGGCCAGTATGAGGGTATAAACATTAATCCCTTGATCATTGTTGGAATCTGCTTTTCCTCCCCATATCCTCTTATCCATCACATGGAGCTCATGTCTGAGTTAACATTTTTGAATACAGTACTGCATATATATGCATGTTTGTTTGTGAATGTGTATGGTAAGGAGGTGGTAGAACCAGCAATGCTTATGTGTTGCATTTGTAATGCTGGAATTATCCAAACAGAAGGAAATTCTTTTAAACAGATCTTCCTCACTCCTTGATTAGCATGAATGATGAAGTTGTCTTGAATCTCTAAAGTGCATGCTATAATGCAATGTTTTAGCCTTAGAGAGGCTCCAAGATTTGAGCAAGGAAGGAACAACTTACTGTCCAATGATAGACACATTTAAACATACAATCTTACAGCTTTTTGTTGTTGCAAGATCAAGGCTCAGCTCTTACCACCGAGGATGTTTTATTTATGCAAATGAATAAGGTTCAAGGTCTTGGTGATGGTTTTTAAGTCCTTACATGGCTTGGGTCCGGAATACCTCAGGGACCACCTGCTGCCGGCGTCGACTCCCCTCCGCCCTGTGCGTTCCCACAGAGAGGGCCTCCTCAGGGTGCCTCCAGTCAGAGAATGCCGGCTGGTGGCCCCCAGGGGGAGGGCCTTCTCTGTGGGCGCCCCGGCTTTATGGAACCAATTGCCGGTTGAGCTCCGGATGGCACCGGATCTTCGCTCCTTCCGGCGCGGGTTAAAGACCCATCTGTTCGAACAAGCTGGCCTGACCTGATGGGGGAATGTTAGGGTTTTAATGTTTTTATACTTTGTTTTGTTTTAATTTGGGCAATAATTTAATTCTTTTTTTACTTTTGTATTTCTATTTATATGCCCTGTTCACCGCCCTGAGTCCTTCGGGAGAAGGGCGGTATAAAAATTCAATAAAACTAAACTAAACTAAACTAAGGCTGCAGGAAAAAGGGCAAGAGAGCAAAAATGCCCTATACTTCTTTTTGGATAATTCCAGCATTACAAATGCAACACATAAGCATTGCTGGTTCTACCACCTCCTTACCATACACATTCACAAACAAACATGCATATATATGCAGTACTGTATTCAAAAATGTTAACTCAGACATGAGCTCCATGTGATGGATAAGAGGATATGGGGAGAAAAAGCAGATTCCAACAATGATCAAGGGATTAATGTTTATACCCTCATACTGGCCCTAGTCCCTTTCCCACATCTATTTAAAATGTGGTGTTCCACCTTTAAATCCCTTCCAAGGCTACAAGAGCAATGAATACCATAAGGATTACATATCTTTATATATAGTGACCATGTATGATGACCATGTCTCCATGTCTTCATCAGAGGACCATCTCTTGCCTTGGGAAGCTATGATTCTCTGCAGCTTTATCTGTGGGGGTGTGCTATGGCAGAGGTCCCCAACCTTTTGGGCACCAGGGACCGGTTCTGTGGAGAGAGGTTTTTCCGCGGACTGGAGGGTGCATGGTTTTGTGTGTTGCCTGCATCCCACAGATGGGGCTTTGCTTGTTTGTGCGGACCAGTTGCTGGCATGCCGCGGCCCATACCGGTCCACGGACTGGGGGTTGGGCACCCCTGTGCTATGGTATATCTATATTCTCTCGTGTCTCTTTGTAACTTTCAATTGGAAGGTATAAGTCTATAAGGCAACAATTATTGAACCAAAGTAACTCAAATGAGCTAATTTACAGAAATCCAGCACCCATGGCTCACGTAGGAATGAAGTTTGGGAAAGTTGTCACCTCAGTGCCACCTGACTACACTTCCCAGAAATCCACAGGTTGCATGTTGCAAGATAGGATGGGGGGACTGTATCTCTACCTTCTTGCCCACCTCCCTCTCCCCTCTGCATCCAATCAGCTGGTGGATAGGCAAATGGCAGTTGGCTGCCTTGGAACCTAGGTTGACAATTGAAATAGCAAAGTTGGAGAGGAAGGAAGGAGGTGAAGTAAGGATGAGAGAAGGACTCAGAAGCTTTGGGAAGCCCCAGAAGTTGATGGGTGAGCCCTTCCTCCTTAAAGAGAGTGGGGCCCTTATGGACATGCTGGGACGGAGAGCGGGGCCACAGTTTTCCTCCCAATTTCACTGGTCACCTGAAGAGGAATGATTTCCGAACTCCCTGCCAGATCCCCGCAAGTAACATCCATAGGGAATCAAGTAGGAAGTTGGAAGTCACTCCTACTCCCAATCCTTTTTTGCCCACCAGTGCTCATTCTCTTTCTCTATTTAAGTAAGGAAATAAATATGTGTCTCTGAAAGGATCACCCAAGAGCGGGTGAGCTGTTTAATACGAAGTAAGACTGACCTCTAGTGAAAATATCCAGCACTTCAACTCATTTCTTTTCCTTCTTCACCTGACAATCACTTTTGTTATTTTTGTTTTAAAAAAGCTCCTTAGCTTTGGGTCCTCAGATTTCATACTGAGGTCTCCTCCCCATGAAGGAAAATGGCATTCACAGGGATCTGCTTTTGTGGATCAACTTCTATTATTACAGACGGTGCACAGAGTGTGATCATCTGTTAATATGGGGGGGGGGGTAATGTAGCAACTGTCGGATCTTTCCACAACACAAACTTTCCGTGGATTGCTCCAAAAAGATGATTATAACAAGCAACTTTGTAAAAAGGGGGGGGCTGGTTAGAAACAAAAGAAGCTGCTCTGGATCCCTAATCTGTTTAGCCCAGGGATAGGCAACCTTGGCTCTTTTATGACTTGTGGACTTCAACTCCCAGAATTCCTGAGCCAGCCATGCTGAGGGAAAAGGGAATGGTTTCCATGCTGAGCCATGCTGGCTCAGGAATTCTGGGAGTTGAAGTCCACAAGTCATAAAAGGGACATCGTTCCCTCACGCTGGCTGAGGAATTCTGGGAGTTGAAGTCCACGAGTCATGAAGGGGCCATAGTTCCCCCATGCTGGCTCAGGAATTCTGGGAGTTGAAGTCCACAAGTCATAAAAGAGCCAAGGTTGCCTACCCCTGGTTTAGCCAAACATTAACTGCACTGCAGTGCCAAGAACTGGACCTAGGATCAATTCCTGGTTTTGGAACAGAGATAAAATATGCACCCTTCCTTTCTGATCCTTCCCTAAAGAACTTGATTAAAAGAGTCATGTTTCTGTGACAGAAGCATGAACCGCAGCTTCTATTTGGCTAACCCCAAAAATGCCACGATCAATATGGAGAAGTACGTGACCATACATTTGCTACGCAGGAACAAAATTCCCTGCTGATAATATCATATGCCACTTTGTGATGTCACGAGATGATCACATTTATCTCACTGTAGACCTATTATGACCTCACACACTGGAGGTCAGGCAGTTAATCTTCACACATCACAGAAGTGCATTGGAAAGACAGAATGCATGCTATTTTGATGCATGCGGAAAGCAGGGTGCTTTTTTGTGCATGTAACTTTTTGGCATAAGTTAGAAGAAGAAACCAACACAATTCTTTCCAAATACATCCAATTATCACATTGTTCTTCCAGTGATGGATGGGAAACGCTCTGTGCGAAGATGTCACGCTCAAGATAACAAGGTGTCAGCTTTTCAAGATAACTCTAATGAGCAAGATAGTAGTTCCAGGGCAACAAGAGGATCAGGCAAGACCCAGACAAACAAGTAAGAAGAATGCATGCATTTATATTTAGGTACTGCAAGATAACAAATATATCTGTGAAAAAGAATCTAGGAGAGTTGTCTCCAAATTAATGCTCTTGTTTTGAGGCCTCAGTTCCCAGAATTCACAAGCGGGCGCAACCAACCACTCCCTCAGTTTTCGAGTCAAACTGAAATTGTACAGTATAGCTTCCTACAGATGGAGAAGGCATTGTAAATGACTACAGGATTGCACGTGGGGTGCTGCAATTCATTAATTGCTTGTAAATGATTCTCTAATTGCATCACTGGGTTTCCAAATGCGTTCCTTTAAATCCTGGATTTTTCCAGTCATATCCAGAGATCAGTTGCTGAGGAGGTCAACAACCAAAGATAACCTGCCCAAAGGCCTGGTTTTCCACTGTGCCATACAACAATAAGGAAGTTTTCAGTGGACTTTAGGATTCATATTTTGTTTGGCATAGTTTGGCATCTGGGCCAAACTAGCCTGGCCATATCCCTAAGCGAAGTATAAGTGGGTGTGTTTTGTTTTTGTTTTTGTTTAAAAAACCAGACTCCTCAATCTTCTGCAATGAGCCATTGGACAATGACTCAGCTAGCAAACCGTGGTGAAGAGGATTTCCTAGGAATAGTACCTTTGAAAGAATGTAGGAGTAGCAGATACCATAACATTATTTACATAAGATAAAAATGACCTATGTAAAGGGACCCCATGCCATATATTGAAATATACCTTAACATAATAAAGCTGTAAACATTCAAAAGAAGAACATTGGAGATTGGAAACTGCCACAGAAATCAAGCATTAAAACAATTGAGACTGTGTGATGAACATGGAATTTGACATTTCTTAAACATCTTAAAAGTTGATCTAGGAACTTTGACTGATGGGATCCAGGAGAAGAGCCTTCTCTGCTGTAGCGCTAAACTTCTGGAACATTCTGCCCCTTCCCCCACCCCCGGAGTGAGGTTTGTCCCCATCCTCCTATCCTTCTACAAGAGCCTGGAGACTTGGCTTGCCCAATTGGCCTAGGGCAGGGGTAGGCAACCTTGGCTCTTTTGTGACTTGTGGACTTCAACTCCCAGAATTCCTGAGCCAGCTTGGAGTCCACGAATCATAAAAGAGCCAAGGTTGCCTACCCCTGCCCTAGGGGCCCAATAAGGAAGTACATCACTGGAGGTGTTTACTAGACTAACCTGCTGACCCCACCTCTCCTCTCTGCTTCCTGCTTCCCCTCTGCTCATCTTTTTAATTTCATATTTCATATTACTATACTTCCATTGTTTATTGTTTCATTCCCTTACTATTGTAATTTTTAGATTTTTAATCATTCTCTCCCCCCATTTTAATATTGTAAGCCACCCAGAGCACTCCACAGCGACATGGGCAGCAAATAAAGTTAACAAACAAACAAATCTTTATTCCTAGTATATAACATACCAGCCTTTCTGCAAGAAATTCAAAGCAGTGTAGATGATATTGAGAAACTGGAATGAAGAGTTATCTGGATATGAAGAGGGAAAAGTGACTTAGGGCAGGTGAGGGTGCCCAATACCATCTAATGGCACAACCTTAAATCAAGTTAATTGTAATAACATCTTGTTAACGTATTGTTAACAGAGGGCTTTGAAGTTTAACTTTGCTGTGCATTAACTTTGTGAAGCAACTGGGAAATCAGGAGATTCAGGCAGTTCAAATGAGTATAAACGAGCATAAAGATTTATTGCAAGCGTAAACTGTTTACAAGAATCTGGCCAACTGACCATTAAGGGAAATGCGTGGGAGATAAGAGAGGAATTTGAGGTGAGTTGCACTTAGGTCTCTTGTGGATTTGCAGGGACTCATGACTTATGATGTGTTTGACTCCTCCCTCAGCCTCAGCCTGATCATCTCCTCCATATCATTAACTATTTTTTCTTCTTACAGGACAAATTGGGTTGCAAATAGATGTAAAAGTTTATAAATCTAGAACCTGTTTTGCAAGGGGGAAAGCTATTGCTGCAATATATTTTTCAGTGTTCAATAGGAGGGATGTGTGTTTTTCTTTTTTGTCACTTTAACACATCTTTTTAAAAAATGTTTTTATCCAGTTTTGTTTTGTTTTTGTTATTTTTTCCCCTTTGTATTTTGCATTTTAATTTTTTTGAATAAAATAAAAAAATATTGGGAAAAAGTATAATCTTAATGTACACATCTCCCCTAATAGTCCAGCTACTGTACTAACATGAAAAACAAATGAAAACAATACAGTGAAACTTTGAGAGAGATGGATTTATTGTAACAACAAAGATTTTTTCACACCTCCCTTGGACTCTGTCTGTACCTGCCCATAGGCTAGAACCAACATTTAGAAATATCAAATAGTGTAGTATTTTATTTATTTATTTATTTTAATTCCATTTATATCCCGCCCTTCTCCGAAGACTCAGGGCGGCTTACAAGCTTAGCAGTAGCCTTCATTCTATGTATATGCCTGCTTATTAGGGCTTTCGCCCCCCCCCAGCGGCATTATTACAAAGTCAGCTTATTGCCCCCAACAATAGGCCTTGTTGCCACAATGGATGGAACTAAAGACACTAAGGAACATCATTCTTGGGATAATGTATTGTATTTCAGGCAGCCTCCAAATTACAGCTATAAAGGATGAATAAAGTTTTATTCAGGAGCCGTAGTGGCACAGTAGTTAGAATGCAGTATTGCAGGCCAACTCACTGCACACTGCCAGAAGTTCGATCCTGATCGGTTCATGGTTAGCTCAGCCTTCCATCCTTCCGAGGCCGGTAAAATGAGGACCCAGATTGTTGGGGAAAATATGCTGACTCTTAGAGAGGGCTGTAAAGCACTGTGAAGTGGTATATAAGTCTAAATGCTATTGCTAAATGCTAAAGGGTTGGTATTTTTACCGGTGATTACAAATGGTGCCCCCAGCATAACATGTACATTTGTAGAGCATTGGAGATCATTTGTAACTCTTCTTCTTTCAGCTGGTACCTGCATAATTCTTCAGGAGGTTGCCCCAGGACGTCTACTACCTCATCTAGTCAGATGTCCTCAATTTACGATCAGGGAGAAGAAAATGGGCGTAAGTGCCAGAAACATTTAGGCTTTGAATACCCACTAATGATTAGAGGCCAGAGAGTTTAAAAAAACAAAAAAAAAACACACAGAAAAAACATGTCAGGATTGCATCTTGAATCATTTTGCTAGTTTAGATCTATACAGTATATATACAAATCCATTAAAGAGTTAAGGTTTTCAGTATTGGTCTGACAATGCATAATTTTGCTGTTCCCCTTATATCTTCTCTCTGGCAACTGATCTATTCAAGAGGGCCTAGATCAGGGGTAGGCCACCTTAGGTCTTTTATGACTCGTGGACTTCAACTCCCAGAATTCCTGAGCCAGCATGGCTGGCTCAGGAATTCTGGGAGTTGAAGTCCACGAGTCATAAAAGAGCCAAGGTGGCCTACCCCTGGCCTAGACCAGCATGGCTTTCTCAGGAATTCTGGGAGTTGAAGTCCACGAGTCATAAAAGAGCCAAGGTGGCCTACCCCTGGCCTAGACATAAGAATAGAAACTAAAGGAAACTACTGTATGGATTGTAGAAATATATACTGATGCAGATGGACATCAGAGCAGCTGCTGCCAATCCAATGTGTAATCATTGACATAGAACAGGGGTGTCAAACTGCCGGCCCATGGGCCGGATGCATCATAGCGAAACTGTGCCCAGCCCATTGCCGGCAATGGGGAAAAAAGCCGTGATACATCGCAACACGTCACATGTCGTTGTGAGTTTGACACCCCTGATATAGATGATAGTGGTGACTGGATAATAAGATGAGTTTTCTTTGGCAGGAGGTTTTACCAGAGAAGTCATTGCCGGTGAGAGTTGCTGTAGCCGCTTGTCATCAAATTCCACAGCTTCATCTGAAAGGAGTACGCTGAGTACGTACAGTATTTGGCAGTTCCACTTTCCTGCAGCATTCCTAAAAATATTATGCATTTGACAACTAAAGTTATCCAAGCAGAAGCTAGACAGCTTTGCAATCAGGGATGGAAATTAGTCTTCCAAGACACCTCCCAACTTTAGAATATCCTGATGGACAAATATTGTTATACCTTTGAGAGGTGGAATAATATTTAAGTAGATTGACAAATATAAACTCTTCTGGAGTTTTTTTTTCTTATCCACTTGATACAAGATGGTAGCAAGATATTTTACCTTGTGGTGCATGGTGCCAGTTCGGTAGTACAGAATGTTACATGCTCATCCAAACCTATAGTAAGCTGTAAATACAGCAATGACAGGCTTGAGACTACCCCCATCTTATCTTTCCCATCTACTGTATGTCTTCCTACATGTAGAAAGGGACAGTGTGTCTCAGAAAACTTCCATTTCTAAGGTTGCCCACTGGACATAGTAATTTTCTGACTTAGTGTGAAAGTCTTACAATGTATTATTAAGGTGGCATTTTTTTAAAGAGTAGGATTTCATTTCAGGAATTCCACCAACAGTTTTGGTGGAGATTTAAAATTAAAGTCCCTTATGACAGGGCTTTTCAACCAGTGGTATGGGTACCACCTGTGGTACATTGGCACCTAGCAGGTGGTACGCGACCATCCTAGAAAAGTGGTAGCGGGGGAGGGGAATGAGCTGAACCGGTGGCAGCACCGCACAAGCTTGAGCGAGAGATGGCTGGAGCTGCAGGGCTGTCAGGGCTCAGCGGAAGCGCCAAGATCAACGCCAGGCTCCAGCTGGAGCTCGGCGCTGATCCTGGCACTTTTGTTGAGCCCAGAAGAAGCACCGATCAGCTGGAATGTTGTAGCAACTCCAGGGTCTTGTGATTTACATTCAGATGCTTGGCAACTGATTCATATTCATGATGGTCACAGTGTCCCAGGGTCATGTGAAGTGACCAAAACCTGTTGCAACCACCCAGCAGATGGGGGGAATAACAACCAAACACCCCACCCACCCCACCCCCACTGCCAATCCTCAACAGAAATGCTCACAACAATGAAAACCTCGGACAGGAGGAAGAGCGCCACCGGGGGGGCAGGCAGGTGTCTTGCTCAGCTGTGGCTTGGGGGGCACTTTTTTCAGTGCCATTGTAACTTCGAACAGTCACTAAGCGAACTGTTGTAAGTTGAGGACTACCTGTACTTCCTCACTTTTTTCCTTTGGGGGGGGTCATCAAGCTTTTGACACCTTGCTAGGCAACTGGTGGTACTCGGATGTTGTCATGTCCTAAAAGTGGTACAATGGGTGAAAAGGTTGAAAAGTCCTGCCTTATGATACAGTCCAGAAAAAAAATTAATCTTACAAAGTCTAACTGAAATACACATTTAATTCTAAAAGTTCCTCTGATTTTAGTAAGATTTAAGAAGACCTAATCTCCGCTGGGTTGCAGCGAAGGTCAGTAGTGATTGGCTATATCCAGATATTCAGTTTAACCCACTTCATTTTATCATTCTGCACATCAGTAATTTGGAGACCCTTATTTGTTAAAATGGGATGCAAAACTAGATCTCAGCGTGACCTAGCATTTTGTT
This sequence comes from Vipera ursinii, assembly GCF_947247035.1. Classification (NCBI taxonomy): domain Eukaryota; kingdom Metazoa; phylum Chordata; class Lepidosauria; order Squamata; family Viperidae; genus Vipera; species Vipera ursinii. The sequence goes on from NC_139513.1 coordinate 208,801,079, forward strand.
TTGGGTTTTAATGTTGACTAGATCCCACCAAGGGACGCGGTGGCTCAGTGGGTTAAGACGCTGAGCTTGTCGATCGGAAGGTCGGCAGTTTGGCGGGTCGAATCCTGAGTGCCGCGTAACAGAGTGAGCGCCTGTTACTCGTCCCAGCTTCTGCCAGCCTAGCAGTTCGAAAGCACGTAAAAATGCAAGTAGAAAAATAGGAACCACTACGGTGGGAAGGTAACAGCGTTCTGTGCGCCTTTGGCGTCTAGTCATGCCGGCCACATGACCTTGGAGACGTCCTTGGACAAGCGCTGGCTCTTTGGCTTTGAAACGGAGATGAGCACCGGCCCCTAGAGTCGGAAACGACTAGCACGCATGTGCGGGGGAACATTTACCTTTACCTTAGATCCCACCACTTACTAAAATAGGGTTTGATCCTATATCTTATGGTGAATGAGGATGACATGATGAATCATATACAACAATAGCATACATGGTGCATACAAGGAATATTAACTGGCATGTTTGCTAAGACTTTATACTGTGAATTTACCAGTGTTATTTAATTTTTTTTCTAGGAAGGTATTAATTATCTTCATACTTATAGTCCTCAGCAGATCAGGTGAACAAAAAAGTATATTCCCAATTACTTTATAAACCAACTGCTTAAATGTTTTGTGAATTGTTCTGTTTCACAGAAACCATATGCTGGATTCCCAGCCTTATTGCATATTCTGTTATCTGCTTTCTTCGAAAACTTTTACAATCCTGCTGCTGTACAAGGTAAGTAGCAATGTAAAAATGTTCAAAAGCTCCTTTGGAAAGAAAATCAAGACAGCTAACTTTGCATCTGATAGTCTCCATTACAGAAGATCTACCTTGGGTGGGGTAGAGGTTGGAAATATCAAATATTTGACGTGTTTTGACATGGAAGACTTTAAATAGGCTAAAGCAGAGTTCCCCAACCTTTTGGGCACCAGGGACCGGTTCAATGGAGAGTGGTTTTTCTGCAGACCGGGGGGGGGGGGGAGGGGCATGGTTTTGTGTGCTGCCTACATCCTGCGGATGGGGCTTTGCTTGTTTGTGTGGACCGGTTGCTGGCATGCCACGGCCTGGTACTGGTCCACAGACCGGGGGTTGGGGAACCCTGGGTTAAAGAGCTGTTACCCTAACTCCTTTCTTATTTTAATTGTCTTAATACACTTTCCGTACTTTAAATATTAAAACAAATGTTTTAAAAGTTACTTGTTTATAAATTCATGTTATATATTATAATAATGTATTGTTTTTAATTTTACATAATAACCCACTATTTTATTGCATTTTAATGAAGCATTTTAGGCATTGAATTACCCTGCAATTAACTTTCTCCCTTCTTTGACTCTATAAATCAGGGCTTTTCAACCAGTGGTATGGGAACCACCTGTGGTACATTGGCACCTGGCAGGTGGTACGCGACCATCTTAGAAAAGTGGTAGTGGGGGAGGGGAATGAGCTGAACCAGTGGCAGCACCGCACAAGCCTGAGCAAGAGATGGCTGGAGCTGCAGGGCTGTCAGGGCTCAGCAGAAGTGCCAGGATAAGCGCCAGGCTCCAGCTGGAGCTCGGCTATGATCCTGGTGCTTCTGCGGAGCCCAGAAGAAGCGCCGATCAGCTGGAATGTTGCAGCATCTCCAGGGTCTTGTGATTTATATTCAGATGCTTGGCAACTGATTCATATTCATGACAGTCACAGTGTCCCAGGGTCATGTGAAGTGGCCAAAACCTGCTGCAACCACCCAGCAGACGGGGGGGGGAATAAAAACCAAACACCTCCCACCCCACCCCCACTGCCAATCCTCAACAGAAATGCTCACAACAATGAAAACCTCAGGCAGGAGGAAGAGCGCTGCCAAGCGGGCAGGCAGGTGTCTTTCTCGTCTGTGGCTTGGGGGGCACTTTTTTCAGTGCCATTGTAACTTCAAACAGCCACTAAGTGAATTCTTGTAAGTCGAGGACTACCTGTACTTCATCCCTTTTTTCCTTTTTTTGTGGTCATCAAGTTTGTGACACCTTGCTAGGTGACTGGTGGTACTCAGATATTGCCATACCGTAAAAGTGGTACAATGGGTGAAAAGGTTGAAAAGCCTTGCCAGTGCGCTCCCACAGGGAGGGTCTTCTGAGGGTGCCGCCGGTTAAAGATTGCCAGCGGGTAACACGCAGGGGTAGGGCCTTCTCAGTGGGCGCGCCTGCCCTTTGGAACCAGCTGCCCGTGGAGCTTAGGACTGCCCCTGACCTCCGTTCATTCCGCCGGGACCTGAAGACCTGGCTCTTCGAGCTCTCTGGCCCAGGCTGAGAATTTTTTAACTTTAACTGGGGTTTTTATTTTTCTCAGGGAATGATGTAATCTTTTTAAATTGTTTTTAGCTTTTGTATTGATTTTCTTTTAAATATCCTGTAAACCGCCCTGAGTCCTTCGGGAAAGGGCGGCATATAAATCTAAATAATAAATAATAATAAATAAATAAGTCACCGATTCTGCCAGGTCTCATTTACAGTTCCTCTCTCACTCTCTTCCTGATCCTAAGTCCCTCCCTCTCAATTCAATTCTGCTTCTCTCGGATTCTCCAAATCTCAGATCTCCTCCAGCCAGTTTACTGGGTAATTTCTCTGGTGGTGACCGTTGTCAACCTTGTTCTACCCACACTGGCTGAGATACCCTCTGACGTCTTGAAACCTTTGGATGGCTTCACACTCTCGCCTCCCATTACTTGTAGGAAGAAAGATGAGGCGTGTCTTATCTCTTCCTTTTACTGCTTATTCACAAGTCGTCTTTCTGCTGATCCTCCTGCTGGTTTTCAACCACTCTTCTTTTCCTCTTCCTCTCTCTTCTGCTTTTCCGTGTCTCAAATGTGTGACCTTAACATGCTGCTGAGCTTATTGTATGCCTAGCCACAATTCCGGTTTATTTCCCTTTCCTCTCTGTGACCTTGTTAGGAGCTGGTTAAAGTATAATCCCAGAGGGGGGAGGTCTACAAGAGCAAACTCTTCCATGTCCTGTGATTTAGCTTAACATTTCAACTTTTTCCTAGTTTACGCCAATTTTATTGCAATCCCCTGGATTTCATTTACCATGCCTGGACAATGAACTTTACACTGCTTCCACAGGTAATACCCCTGGAAGCTACCAAGCCTAAGCAGAAAAGCCTTATGGTAGATGTAAAGCAAAATCAACGGTAAAGAGGGAGAGCTAAAATTGGGGTCAACTGCTCGCATCATGCTACTACTCAGGTCCGTTACTGAGCAGAATCTTGGTACCAAAGCTATATAGGTAAAGGTTCCCCCGCACACGCGTTTCCAACTCTAGGGGGCAGTGCTCATCTCCGTTTCAAAGCCGAAGAGCCAGTGCTTGTCCAAGGACGTCTCCGTGGTCATGTGGCCGGCATGACTAGACACCAAAGGCGCACGGAACGCTGTTACCTTCCCACCATAGTGGTCCCTATTTTTCTACTTGCATTTTACGTGCTTTCGAATTGCTAGGTTGGCAGAAGCCGGGACGAGTAACAGGCGCTCACTCTGCTACGCAGCACTTGGGATTCGACCCGCCAAACTGCCAACCTTCTGATCGACAAGCTCAGCATCCTAAGCCACTTAGCCACCTTGTCCCTTTAAAAGCTATATAATGAGGTCTAATTGCTGAGAGGCTTAATTCGCAATTATTTACTCATTCTATGATTTATCACTACATTTTTTTCAAGAAACAACAGTGATATTCACATTTGTTGCAGCTTTTATATCTAGAAAGGGGAAGACACTATTGGCCCTAGAAAGCAATGGGTTTGTAATACGAAGTTCTGAGGTGGGCTAAGGACTGTAGGGTCTCTGAGAATTTTTTTTTAACTCTGAACATAGAGATAGATAGTCCATTTGCAGCGTAAACTGCTATGGATATCTAGAGCAAGCATGTGCCAGGAGTTGGAAGGGATCTTGGAGGTCTTCTAATCTAACCTCCTGCTCCTACACCATTGCAGAGAAATGGCTGTCCAGTCTCTTCTTAAAAGCCTCTAGCGATGGGGCCACAAAACCTCTGAAGGCAAGCCATTCCACTGGTTGATTGTTCTCACCTTTAGGAAATTTCTCCTAGGTTCTAGGTTTGCATAAAAGATATGCCTTACCCATCAAGATATCTGATTTTAGATTGAATAATAGCCCAATAATTCAAAATCTGCATGCATCCAGAGCAGACCATGATGATATACAAAGGACAAAATACGTGTCATGATGCAAAGCTTGGCCTTTCATACTCCCCAATATCACAGGATAGTACAAAAGTCATGTGGCTTGCATGATGATACATATTTCATCATTTGCCCTCCACCTGTCAAGATGGCTGCCTCTTTCTAGATAATTTTGGACTGCTCTCAGTTGGCGAAGATATGTGGAGGGCCGAGGGAATGTCCCTGAAAGATAGGAAACTGTGTCACTACGAAGGCAATAGTTAGGTAAACAGGCTTGAGCCCAGGTCAAGAAAAAAATGTGAGAATACATCTCAGGCAGGTCCCTTCCCGGGTCACAAGAAGACAAAATGAAGGAGGAGGGAAGCACGTTGACTTACAAGATTCTGTTAGCATAGCTTTACAATAAAACATCCAAATTTATATGGCCTTGGTTTCTTAGTCTTGTCCACCTTAAAAATTGACAATATTATATCACATCAATCCATTCATTCTGTATGATGATCTTATTCTAATTTATTTCAGTAGCCTCTTCCCTTGGCTTAAGAAAGTAAAACCAGCTAAGTAAGGTCAAGCAATGTAATAATCTGAGCATTGTCTAGAATTTGATGCTTAGGACAAAATGACTTGTTTTTACATCCAGGCAATTTCCAGCTCCATCTCTGCATGTCCGGTCTGGGAAAGACTCCTGTGTGAAATCTAAAAATGCTGCTAACAACTTAAACAGTGCTGAACTGGTTGAACTCAATATACGCAACTTGCTAGGTGTTTGCTCCCTTTCTCATGCAATAGCTAGTATAGCCATAATGCATGATGGGATACCATTGGCACAGGGGGCTGAGGAAACATCTTGTTTGATGACATCACATCAAGCATTGTTTTATGGCAGACATCAAGCAAGGAAGAGATGAGAGAGAAAAAAAAGACATAAAGTAGCAGCAATCCTCAGAATGACTTGTTAACTCTCTGGTTACGAAGGGAACCAATAACGCCCTGGGGTATCCTTCCCTATAATCAAGATTCCTATTCTTTTCCTTCGCAATTTCTAAGGATTGTTCTGTCCATTGACTTTCATCTAATCATCCTGTCTTCCTCCTCAGAAACCAAAATCCTATGGCAAACTGTGTGAAATGCTTGACATCCCTCATCATAGCTGTCTCAGTCATTTATGGTAAGTATTCATTGTTCCACTTGAGATTCGAGAAACATTTGAATAGCGGCAGGTTCTCATGAATCTAACATAAAAGGTGCTCCTGTCAAGCATCTGAGTGTCAGAAGTCCCAATGTGCCAGAGATAAAGGCATCCTTTATCCCAGGGGTCCTCAACTTTGGCAACTTTAAGACTTGTGGACTTCAACTCCCAGTGACCAAGGTTGAGGACCCCTGCTTTATTCAGATAAGTTCATGTTCTAACCCAAGTCACATGGGCAAGGCAGAAGTTAAGGAGGGTCCATTTATTGCTCACTTATCACAGTGACAAACAACCCAGGAGGGTGCCAATGAAGCTCTGCCCCAGCCCTCAGTTTTCCCTCAGTCTGGGTTCACAAACTAAGTCCCAGCTGACCCACAAGGCAAGAGGGAGGTAACAGTACCAACAAGTCCAGAGTTCCAGCAATCAAAACACAGTCTAAGAGTCCGAAGTCTGAGAATCAAGTCCAACTCCAAAGTTCAAGGAACAGGATCCAGGGAAGCCAGGAAGAAGCACATCAAAATGAAGAATTGTTCCTGGCAAACACATCTTCCTCAGCATTTGGTTAAATTACCCTTCCGCAGCTTTCCTTGTGAGGAAGGCTGGGGCTGCTTCCTTGCAAGCAACCTCACTGACCTCCTCTGTGCCCCTCTCTGCTCTGTTCTCCTCGTCGACGAAGCAGTTGGGGAGGCAGGTGTTCCTCGTCAGCCTGTCATCTCTGTTGACCCTCTACAGCTGTTCTCCTGAAGGAGGCTCCCCATCAGGTTGGCCACCACCACCCCACCTGCCAGACGGCCCTGGAGCTGCCTAGTCCTCAGCTTCTGGACTCTCCACTCATTTGGAGTAGACTGTGTCCTCCCTGTTGGATGGTCCTGGCTCCAACTCCTCCTCCTCCAAACCAAGTCATGAGACACCTGCAGATTCTTGCAGGACGAATACGCATGAAGGTGCACGGCAGAAGTATCCAACCTGTATGCAAGGGCACGTTATTGTACACCCTATGAGTACTCACCCTTTTCTCAGCAGATACAGATTTTTCTCCCATTGCTGAAAGACATTCTGTAATTTGGGTAGGTGTTTGAAGTAGAAGAAGTTGGGAGTTTGAATGGCAAGTATTGCTAGGAAGAAGTGAATTTCTAAATGCTCCTTCAGGTAGCGGGAGATGGCTATGTGTGGTGATATCTTTCTTATATCCACTTCTATATTACTCTGTGTTTATAAAACTAGTTTTCCAAGATTTTCTATTCTTTCAAAATGGAGGAGAGAAAATGTCCAGTAAAGTTGCAAAATCTCAGAGTATATAGGACTAACTTACTTCTTGAAGAGTTTTGAGAAAAAGAGAACAGATTTCTTTCCTAATACTCTTCTAGTATGTTGCATGTCTGCAGTCCTGCCAGAGGCACAAAAGTATAGATAGTCCTCCACTTACCACCACAGTTGAGCTCAAAATGTATGCTGTTAAGTGAAATTTGTTAAGTGAGGTTTTTCCCATTTTATGACCTTTCTTGCCACTGTTAAGTGAATCATTGCAGTTAAGTTATTAAAACAGTTGTTGTTTTTTTATATTGAAAAGTTTTATCATACATTTTATCTTTAACAATCCCCCCTAACCCTCCCCTATCCCTCCCTCCCTACCCCTCCTCCCCCTACCCCCCCGACTTCCCAGAGCTAAGTACAAGGTATAAAGAACAAAAAAAAACCAATCGTAAACATTCATATGCTAACAACCATAAACTCTGAAATCCATCTCTCTCTAGCTCATATAAGGTAATTACAAACACTATTAATATAAGATATATAAAAAAAGGAAAAGAGAAAGTTATTAAAACAGTTGTTAAGTGAATCTGGCTTCCCCATTGACTTTGCTTGTCAGAAGGTCACAAAAGCTGTTCCCGGGACACTGCAGCCGTCATAAATATGAATCAGTTGCCAAGTGTCTGAATTTTGATCATGTGACCAGGGGAATGCTGCAACAGTCATAAGTGTGAATAACAGTCATAAGCCACTTTTTTCCAGGACTGTTGTAACTTCGAATGGTTATTAAATGAACTGTTGTAAGTCGAGAATACCTGTACTAAGAAAAGTGCATGGGCGCATCCACGGTTAATAGCCATTAAACGTAACTCAAAGGAGATTCCAGTAGAGAAATGTTCCCTGAATATGGTCTCCAATACAAGTCTGAAAACTTGGAAAAGTAAACCTCTAGACCCAGTGACTGACCTAGATTGGATCAAAGGAAATTTTATATTTACTAAACTAGATTCCGAGGCTGAGCTGAGAGTTGTTCTGTAATAAATCCCAGTTAAGAGACTCTAGGTAAGAGTCGTGTAATTTCCAATTGGACTTGCAACGTGAAAAAGTGAGTCTGTGAATCTGCACTTGGGCAATTCCCTCTGTGTGAAATAACCAGGTTGACTCTGTGCAACTTTAGCAATTTCCTGGACATGAAACTTCAAGTTAAAAGGCACTTGTAGGGTTATTGTAGGGCTTTATTATTTAATTCTTTCTTAACTTTTGTATATTGTATTTTTATTGTATTTGCCCTGTACACCGCCCTGAGTCCTTCGGGAGAAGGGCGGTATAGAAATTAAATTATTATTATTATTATTATTATTATTATTATTATTATTATTATTATTATTATTATTATTATTATTATTATTATTATTATTATTATTAATTGTACAAATTTCCCATTTTTGCTTATTTCTTACAGGTACCGTTTACTGCATTTGTCAATATCTGCAATTATCAGATGGCCTGTCATCAAAGGTAAATACCATTCCACGTAATAGACAGAAATGGAAGTAATCAAAATGGTTTGGGGCCAGATTGGGCAACTCATGGAGAATTTGGGAAGCGTGCAGTGGGCCTCAAAACAAAATGGCTGCCACACATAAAGAGTCTTTCCTCAGTAGTGATTCTCAGTGAAAACAAGCCCTTGCTGAATAATGAGGCCATTATAATGGAGGTGCTGTTCCCATTTGCTTTCTTGGATTTTCCAGCTGCCAGAGATGTTGTATCCAGAAGACAGCAAGTGAATTTGTGTATATATTGGACTGGGGACAATATTAGTCTGGCATCATGGATGTGACAGTTAAAACCTGGATTTCCTTTTTTAAAAAAAATAAAAATAAAAGAATGGCTCTGATAGCAATGCTGGCTCCTCTACTTTAGCATTTCCAATAACAGGTAGTCCTTGTTTAGTGACTGCAATTGGCAAACTACAGGTTGGTTGTTCAGCAAAGCTGCCACTAAGTGAAAAAAAAACACATGACCACAATTCCGCTTATTATTTTACTTCAGCTTTCCCTTGCTTTGCAGCACGGGTGTCAAATTTGCTGTGTCACATGATGTGTTGTGACATATCGTGACTTTTTTTCCATTGCTGGAGCTGGGTGGGTGCGGCCTCTATATGATGCAACCGGCCCATGGGCCATCAGTTTGACACCCCTGCTTCACAGCATCAGAAGGATACAACCCCAAACAGCTGTGTGAGCCCAAACAGTGTGGAAGGAGTTGGGAACTCAATTTATGAAAAAACTGGGGAAAAGGCCAAAGCATATACCTCTTTTCCCCTATTCCCCACCATTTTAAATGCTCGTCCTGGCACTGGAATAATTAGAAAGGAGGGAATTAAGGTTTGTATTTACATTCGTTGGACGGTGAGCAGGCACACAATGAGGAATACACATTGAAAGGAGCGTAGTTGCTAGCTTCTTAGGAGACAAATGCCTTCAGGGTGAAACTGATTAGGATTTCGTCAGTTCCAGGCAGCAGCTGCCAGCAGGCTGTAATCAACTAATTAAGGTTACGCAGCTAAGTTTGTTAAGTTGTTCTCAGCAGCTCTGGAGGAAGCACTGCCACGCAAACAAGCAGTTCAGGAAGTGATAGCTTGCTTCGCACTTTCTTCCTTTTATTTTTCCCACAACAACAACCTTGTGAAGTGAGTCAGGCTGAAAGAGGGTGACTGGCCCAAGGTCGCCCTGCTGGCTTTCATGGTTAAGGCAGGACTAGAACTCACAGTCTCCTGGTTTCTAAGCCAGCTGTCATGGTTCCTTTAATTTAACTTTAATTGCTATACCAGGGGTAGGCAATTGGGAACAGGTCGTAAATTGTCACCTGACTGTGTTGCAGTTATTTCCAATAGTCCAGAGGTAGGCAACCTTGGCTCTTTTATGACTCGTGGACTTCAACTCCCAGAATTCCTGAGCCAGCTAAGAGTTGAAGTCCACAAGTCATAAAAGAGCCAAGGTTGCCTACCCCTGGACTATTGGAAATAACTATGCAACACAGTCAGGTGACAATTTATGACCTGTTCCCAATTGCCTACCCCTGGTATAGCAATTAAAGTTAAATTAAAGGAACCATGACAGCTGGCTTAGAAACCAGGAGACTGTGAGTTCTAGTCCTGCTTTAACCATGAAAGCCAGCAGGGCGACCTTGGGCCAGTCACCCTCTTTCAGCCTAACTCACTTCACAAGGTTGTTGTTGTGGGAAAAATAAAAGGAAGAAGGTGCGTTGGATATGTTTACCGCAATGGGTTATTTGTTAAAAATAATGAAAAATGGGATACAAACAAGCAAACATAAATAAAACTCTCTTGTCTCCCATGAGGGGGTATGGGATAAGCACAAGGCAATGTGAACATGTAACCAAATGATGTTGAAAAGATAAATGTGGGTATTGATCCCAAAGTTACTTTTTCATCATTTTTGTGATTATAAATTGTCACTAGCTGAGGCAATCACTAAATGAAGAAAGACTATCTGTAATAAGTATGATCAGATTGTAATCTGCTACATAATTCTGGCTGGGTAAGTATGGAATTGAAGTTAAGTATATATATATTTTCTAAAATGGTCATAGATTACGGTTAATTATGGTGGGGTCTGCATGTTATAAATTGTTTGTTTATATTAAAGTTGGATCATATGTTTGTTTTTCTCCCAATAGGAACTTACAAAAGTGTATGAAACTGAGCTGAATGAACTCTGGTAAGGCTATCCCACATCCCTCCAAAATATCTTAAAGAAAAAAGACTTTACTCATTAATTAAATTTATAAGATGCTTCAATCTATCATGACTCCGGGCAGTTTTCAAAATACAATAGTAAAAACAAGAACGTACCAAAGCATAAAAAAACAGTCTGTAGTTCCTCATCCAATAAACCAAAACACCACAAGGAGGTCAGGATAAATAAGGCCAGGATGGGAGCTGTACAAATCTCAGTGGGAATGTGGCTTATTTAAATGCAGCAGCATCTAGCCAGGCTTGGACAAGCAGGAGCCATCCAGGACAGGCCTGTCCAACCTTGGCAACTTTCAAACTTCAACTCCCAGAATTCTCCAGTCAGCCACGCCCTGGCCTAAGAGTTTTGGCCTCAACCCTCATATGCATTAGGGTTAAAACAGTAGGTTGACCAATCCCATTCTTGGCTTGGATGAATTCTTATCCCTTGCTGGAGACTTTGGAGGAAATCAAGGCTGAAAACACATGGAAAGACTTCCCTGGAATAACTATGCATTTGCTTTTGGTTAGAGATCACAGTTGTTATGTACTGGGCTTTTGGAATATCACCACATGCATTGCTGGAGAATTAACGGTTCTCCAGCAACCTAGACAGGATGTCTCCGGTCCTGCAATTGGTCAACTTTGGGTGGCAAACATGGGTTCAATCTGATTGGTTAATACCATCGGGTCTGGCTATATATTGAGGCAGGGTGGCTCCAATTCCTCAGTACAGTTTCTGTTTATATAAAGCAGGGCTTTTCAACCAGTGGTACGGGTACCACCTGTGGTACATTGGCACCTAGCAGGTGGTACGTGACCATCCCAGAAAAGTGGTAGTGGGGGAAGGGAATGAGCTGAACTGGTGGCAGCACCGCACAAGCCTGAGCGAGAGATGGCTGGAGCTGCAGGGCTGTCAGGGCTCAGTGGAAGCGCCAGGATCAGCACCAGGCTCCAGCTGGAGCTCAGAGCTGATCCTGGCACTTCTGAGCCCAGAAGAAACACCAATCAGCTGGAGTGTTGCAGCATCTCCAGGATCTTGTGATTTACATTCAGATGATTGGCAACTGATTCATATTTATGACTGTCACAGTGTCCCAGGATCATGTGAAGTGACCAAAACTTGCTGCAACCACCCAGCAGACGTGGGGGGGGGATAAAAACTGAACACCCCCCACCCCACCCCCACTGCCAATCCTCAACAGAAATGCTTCCAACAATGAAAACCTCGGACAGGAGGAAGAGCGCCCCTGGGCAGGCAGGCAGGTGTCTTGCTCGGCTGTGATTGGGGGGGCACTTTTTTCAGTGCCATTGTAACTTCGAACAGTCACTAAGCGAACTGTTGTAAGTCGAGGACTACCTGTACTTCATCACTTTTTTCCTTTTTTGGGGTGGGGTGGGGTCATCATGTTTTTGACACCTTGCTAGGCAACTGGTGATACTCGGATGTTGCCATATCCTAAAAGTGGTACAATGGGTGAAAAAGTTGAAAAGCCTTGAAATAAAGAATGAGTTTCTCTGTACTCAACTGCGTGTCTTCGTTCCTGCTCATCAGAGCCCACGACATAACAGTAGACAATTTTTTTGTCCCTGGGATAAAATATTTAAGCTGCAATCCTATGTCTCTTTCTTTGGAAGAGTAAGTTCCACTGAGTTCAATAGGATTAATTCCTGAGTTTAAGGTGTTTAAGGTGTTGGGTTCAGGCATGCTTAAATACACACTTTATTTTATTTTTATTTTAATTCCATTTATATCCCGCCCTTCTCCGAAGACTCAGGGCGGCTTACAAGCTTAGCACTTTCCTGAACCGAGCATCCTTCAGATTCAGGAAAAATGCCTTAATGTCCTGGCTTATGTACCCACGATAATAGGCTGGTAGACTGCAGGCCCAGGAATGGTCTGGCAAACAGTTATGATTACAGGCAGTCCTCAACCTACGACCACAATTGAACCCACAAATTTTTGTTTTTTTTTAAGCGAGACATTTGTTAAGTGAATTTTGCCCCCATTTTATGACGATCTTGCTATACTTGCTCAGTGAGACACTGCACTTTGTTAAGTTAGAAGCACAGTTGTTAAGTGAATCTGGCTTCCCTGTTGACTCTTGCTTGTCAAAATGTCGCAAAGAGGGGATCAACATGACCCCGGGACACTGCAACGGCCGTAAATATGAGTCAGTTGCCAAGCATCAGAATTTTGATCACCTGACCCAGGGGAATGCTGCAATGGTTGTAAGTGTGAGAGATGGTCGTAAGTCACTTTTTTTCCGGTGCCGTTGTAACTTTGAAGTGTCACTAAATGGACCTGTACTTACATTAGTCTACCGCAGGGGTCGGCAATCTCGGCTCTTTTATGACTCGTGGACTTCAACTCCCAGAATTCCTGAGCCAGCATAGCTATGCTGGCTCAGGAATTCTGGGAGTTGAAGTCCACGAGTCATAAAAGAGCCGAGGTTGCCGACCCCTGGTCTACCGCAAAGATCTGGGCAACACTAGATGGCAGTAACAGTATTAGGGTTGGTATCCTTTTGCTGCCATTTAAAAAGAACTTCAGAGTTTTCCAGCACGTATATAATCCTGACAATCAGTTTTTTACCCCTTTATTCCAAGGACATCACAACATCTGCTTGAAGAACAATTCCATGAAATTCAGGGTCTTAAAAAAGAGATGGATCACATGCATTCTGAGATCGGCAGCATCAGGAAAGGCATCTTACAGACCACAAAGCAAATCCTTGAGGAAAGTGACTTTCCAGGAGAGAAGAAAGTAGGAAGCTGAAACTAATCTCAGAAATTCTCTGCTTTCCTATCTTTCCAGATTATCATTCTCTTTTTTCACATCTATTGCGACCATAGAACGTCATTTTTCTTTTCTTTTTCTTTTATGAAACTAAAGTCACTTAGGCTTGTTCTCGTGCCCAGCCTCAAGAGTACCAAATGTGCTTTAAAATACAGGAGGGAAATCACTGAACCACAGGGAGGGTCCCTTTCCTGCTGCAAAGGGTATGTTATAATTTCATACCGGGCACTAACATCCCATACCGTATCCAGTTTGGGTCACCACAATAGAAGCGAGATGTTGAGAAACAGTAGAGAGAAAAGCAACAAGGATGATTGGGGGGACTGGAGGCTAAAACATACAGAGAATGCTTACAAGAATTGGCTATAGTTAGTCTAATGAAAAGAAGGACTAGGGGTGACATGATAGCACTGTTCCGATATTTACTCATCCCAGCTTCTGCCAACCTAGCAGTTCGAAAGCACGTAAAAATGCAAGTAGAAAAATAGGGACCACTATGGTGGGAAGGTAACAGCGTTCCGTGAGCCTTTGGCATCTAGTCATGCCGGCCACATGACCACGGAGACGTCCTCGGACAAGCGCTGTCTCTTCGGCTTTGAAACGGAGATGAGCACCGTCCCCTAAAGTCGGAAACGACTAGCACGCATGTGCAGGAGAACCTTTACCTTTACCTTTTAGTCTAATGAAAAGAAGGACTAGGGGTGACATGATAGCACTGTTTCAATATTTGAGGGGCTGCCACAAAGACGAGGGGGTCAACCTACTTTCCAAAGCATCACAAGGCAAGGCAAGAAGCAATGGGTGGAAACTAATCAAGGGAAGAAGCAACCTAGAACCAAGGAGAAATTTTCCTAACGGTGAGAACAATCAACCAGTGGGATGGCTTGCCTTCATCCCTGGAGGCTTTTAAGAAGAGACTGGACCGCCATTTCTCTGAAATGATATAGGGTCTCCTGCTTGAGCAGGAGGTTGGACTAGAAGACCTCCAAAGTCCCTTCCAACTCTGTTATTCTATGAAAGGACTAAATAGGCTTGTGTGGTGTAGTTAGCTCTTTTATATGCTTAAATGTCTTGAGCAGGGACATAGTGTCCTCTGTATGATGGGTATTGTCTGCTTGGCTAAGAAAGTGCCATGTGTTCAGTAACATGAGGCAAATAGTAGGACTACTGGATATCTGGGCTGGAAAGGTTTGGACAACCCGTAGACAGAGGTTCCTCACCACCTGTGACAGTGACACTCACAATAAAGATGTTCTAGTACAGGGGTGGGCAACCCTGGCTCTTTTATGACTTGTGGACTTCAACTCCCAGAATTCCTTTTTTTTATTGAAAAGTTTTAAAATACATTTTATCTTTAACAATCCCCCCTCCCCCTCCCCTACCTATCCCTCCCTACCCCTCCCCCCACTTCCCAGAGCTAAGTACAGGGTATAAAAACAAAGAACAATCATAAACATCCATATGCTACCAACAATAAATTCTTAAATCTATCACTCTCTAGCTCATATAAGATAACTACAAACAATACTAATATTTCATATAGAAAAAAAAAGAAAATAGAAAGGAAGACTTATTCAAATGCTAAATGAAACTTTTTAGTCCCATATTTCTTCTGGATATATTCAATCCATTTTTTCCACTCCATAATATAGCGTTCTTGCGAATGATCTTTCAAATAAGCTGAGATCTTTGCCATTTCTGCCAGGTCAGAAACCTTTAAAGTCCATTCTTCTATAGTCGGCAGTTCCTCCTTCTTCCAATACTGACCTATTAAAAGTCTTGCTGCTGTAATTAAATTCAACATCAACTTAGTGTCCACAACAGTAGCATCTGTAATTATACCCAACAAAAAGAATTGCGGACAAAACTTTATCTTTTGCTTGAAGATCTTCTGCATATTCCACCAAATTTTTATCCAAAAAGCCTTGACCTTTTTACAAGTCCACCATATGTGAAAATATGTTGCATCTTCACCACCACATCTCCAGCATTTTGGCTGATAGTTCGGATACATACTTGCAAGCTTTTTAGGATCTAAATGCCATCTATAAAACATTTTATAAAAGTTCTCTCTTAAGTTTTGAGCTTGTGTAAATTTTACGTTCCTCACCCAGATCTTTTCCCACGTGTCCATTGTAATAACTTCTTGGATGTTCTGGGCCCATTTTATCATACAATCTTTAACCAGTTCTGTTTCTGAATCAATTTCTATCAATGCAAGATATATCCGTTTGATATGTGCTGGACCCTGATTTCTAATTTGCTTTATCAAATTTTCATCAGTCATTGCAAAACCAGTTTTCTGATCTTCTTTCCACCTGGCCCGTAACTGAGTATATTGAAACCAGGTTTGAACAATCTTCTCATCTTGCAAGAGATTATACGATTTTAAACACCATACACTTCTTTCCAAGCTTAAAATCTCCTTATACGTGGTCACGTCATGTTTGAAACCAACATTTATGTTTTCTATTGCGTGTTTTGGAATTGCCCACAATGGCATCTTACAGTCTAATTTGTGTCTACACTTCTTCCAAACTCTCAACAATGCCTGTCTTAAAATATGCACTTTAAACACATTATCTACCTTCTTATCATACAACAAATATGCATGCCAGCCAAATAACAAGTCGTGACCCTCAAGATTTAATAATCTCTCTTGTGTCAAATTAATCCAATCACTTATCCCTGCTAACGCAGCAGCTTCATAGTATAATTTAAGATTGGGCATTTTAAGACCACCTCTTTCACGAGTATCCTGCATAATCTTAAGTTTAACTCGTGGCCTTTTCCCTGCCCAAACAAATTTATTGATACCCCGTTGCCATTCTTCCAAATTAGAATCTTTCTTAAGAACCGGTATCATTTGGAATAAGAATAAAAATTTAGGCAGGACATTCATTTTCACTGCTGCGATTCTTCCCAACAAAGACAATTGCAATTTTTCCCAACTCTCCATTTCTTTTTGAATTTTTCCCCATAGTTTTTCATAATTATTTTTATATAACTTTGTATTAGAGGGTGACAAAAACACCCCCAAATATTTGACCCTTTTAGCAATCTCAAATCCAGTTAATCCTTCTAAAAGAGCCTTTTGCGATACTGTCATATTTTTGGCCAGAATTTTAGTTTTTTGTACATTAACTTTAAATCCAGAAACCCTCCCATATTGCATTATTATCTCCATCAGGTCCACAACAGAGTTTACTGGCTGGGTCACTGTAACAACCAGATCGTCTGCAAACGCCCTCAGTCTATAATCCTGATCTCTAATTTGTATACCCTTAATTCTTTCCGAACTCCGTATTTTTACTAGTAATATCTCCCATGTTAACACAAATAGTAAAGGCGATAACGGACACCCTTGCCTTGTGCCCTTCTCAATATTACATGCTTCAGTCAAACTATTGTTAACTATTATTCGGGCAGTTTGTTTTTGATATAATGCCCTAATTGGTTGCAAAAATTTATCCCCAAAATTCATTTTATCTAAAACTTTCATCAAAAATTGCCAGTTCAATTGATCAAAGGCCTTTTCAGCATCTAAAAAAATTAGCGCCGCAGGGATCTGGTTGTTCCTTTCCAAAAACTCTAACACATCAACTATATGCCTCACATTATTTTTCATTTGCCTACCACTAATAAACCCAGTTTGATCCCCATGAATCACTTGTTGCAGAACCCTCATCAATCTGTTAGCCAACACCTTAGCAAATATCTTATAATCTGTATTTAAAAGTGATATCGGTCTATAGTTTTTAACTTGATTAACATCTTGATCTTCCTTCGGAATCAAAGAGATAAAAGCAGTTCTCCAAGACGGAGGCACCTTTCCCCCTCTCTGAATTGTCTGGAACAATTCCTTTAACGGCTTTATCAGCTCCATTTGTAAGTTTTTGTATTAAACCGCAGTCAAACCATCCGTACCTGGCGCTTTATCCAACTTCAATTCCTTAATTGCTATGAGAATTTCTTCTTCTGTTATCAACTGGTTAATCTCCTCTTTTTGTGCTTGCGTAAGAACTGGGATGCTAGCATTCTCCAAGTATACATCAATGTCTTTTTCATTAACCTTCTCCTTAGCATATAATTTAGAATAAAAATCCACAAAGGCTTCCTTAATAAGATCCTGTTGAAACACAACCTTTCCCTTATGCTCAATTTTATCTATATTAGAAGCCCTTTGCTTTTTCCTTAGTCTATAAGCTAGCCATCTACCTGGCTTATTAGCATTGCAAAAAGTATTATGCCTAGCAAACCGCAAGTTGGTTGCCACTTGATCAGCCGTCAATTTATCAAATTGTCCTCTTAATAGCTTAATAACCTCCTTAGTCTTCACATCCGATGGGTTCAAAATTAAGACCTTTTCTTTTTCCCTAATTTCATTCTCCAATTCTTTCCTTCTGGCTTCCAAAGTACGTCTGTATTTATTATTCATATATATCAACACCCCTCTCATGTAGGCCTTGCTAGCATCCCAAACCATGTCCATAGAGGTATCCTTATTCATATTAATTTCAAAAAAATCCTTCATCCGCTGTTTACATTCTTCCACATTTCTCTGATTTCTAAACAAATTCTCATTTACGCGCCACGAGCGCCTATCCCTATTGTCCTTATTGATCTCTAACCAAACTGGACTATGGTCCGAAATAGTTCTTGCACAAATCTTTACCTTCTTAATCCTAGAAAAAAAATCATTAGTCAGCAAAATAAAATCAATCCTAGAAAAAGATTGATGTCTGTCAGAAAAAAAAGTATAATCCTTTTCATGTAGGTGTATGTCACGCCAAATATCTCGCAATTCCAAGTCATCCTTCATTTCAAAAAAATATTTAGGCAATCTGGCATGGCTCGGAGCACGCTTAAAAGAACCAGCCTTGTCCATCTGTACATCCAAAACTCCATTCCAATCCCCCATAAAAATAAACGATTTGTAATCCAATTGAGTAAGCTTTGTATGAAGTAAATCAAAAAAATCAGCTTGTTGTTGATTAGGAGCATACAGTCCAACTAAGAGCGTTTTTTTACCTTCTAACAACAAATCTATCATAACATATCTTCCTTGCTTTTCTGCTTCAATTAATTCCGCTGTTAGAGTACTTTTAACGTAGACAACCACTCCATTTTTCTTATTCATCGCAGAAGCAACAAATTGCGTGCCCAACCTTGAGTTCGATAAATACTTTTGGTCCATAACCCTAATATGCGTTTCTTGCAAACATATAACATCAATCTTAAATTGTTTTAAATATTGAAAAACTTTCTTTCTCTTCTGTGGTGAGTTTAATCCATTAACATTCCAGGTTAGAAACTTAGTCACCATGCGTGGCATCCTGAAGCTTTTGGAGCACATCTTTAATAGCCCCTATATTTTCTTTGGGCCGCGCTCCTCCCACCGCTTCGCTGTAAGTACGCTTTGAGAGCTCCATAAACCTCTGCTGGTCTTGCTCTTGTACTTGTCTTGCTCGTTTTACAGCGGCACGCGTCAACCTCTGCTCTCCAGCAGCAGCCAATGAAGCTGTTAGATCCCCTCCGGCACCATTCTCCTCTGTCTGTCCATCTTCAGCCTCTTGAGGTTTTCCCTCTCCAGATCCCTTTGCAGCTTCCAGGAGTGATAGAGGAGTTGCTTTTAAAACATCATTATAGAAATCACGCGCCTGAGTCACAGTAACCAGACGGTATCTTTTACCTTCGTGCATCACCACCAATCCAACTGGAATCTCCCATCTAAACTTAATATCACGTTGCTTAAGTTCCTGTACGAGAAATGCAAAATCCTTCCTTCTCCTTAAAATCTTTGGAGGAATTTCTTTTAGAACCAGAACTTCTTGCTCAGCAACCACAACTTTAGTATCATAAGCAGCTTGAATAACTTCATCTCTAGTTGCTCTCTTTGTAAAATAGACCACCACATCTCTAGGTAACTTCCTCTGCCTTGCAATCCATGAATTTACACGAAAAACTTTATCCATGCATCCCTCTATTTCAGATGCTGGCTGGCCCAATACTGCTTCCAAAGCCTCAGAAATCAGCTGCTTTAGGTCTTCTTTAGGATTCTCTTTTAAACCCCTGATTCTAATAGCATACTGCATCTGATGATACTGAACAAGGCTCAATTCTCTGTCCATCTTGTCCCTTAAATTTTCATTCTCCAGTACCTTTACTTCCAATATAGTGTTCTTTTGACTAAGATCCTCCATTTTTTCTTCCAAACATTGCACACATTCAGCCACGCTTTCCACTGTAGACAAGATGTCTACCCTCATTGCACTAAACCTCTCGTTAAACTTCTCTTCCATCCTCTCCTCCAATTTCTCCAATTTCTCCTCCAACTTTGCCATCTTATCATCCAGCATTTCTGACATTACTTGGGATTGCTTTGCAAAGGCATCTTGTAAGTCCTTAAGCGTCAATGCCACAGGAGGTGCAGGAGGAAGCAAAGCTTGCAACGATGTCTGTTGCACCGGGGAAGTTCCCGCACTCCGAAGAACTTTATAGGAAGCTTTAGCCGCCATCTTTCCTCACTTTCACTTGTTGCGCACTTTCACTTTACGTTTATAAAGTCCATTAAGCTAGGGAGTAAGAATAAAAATCCTCTTCACCTTGACCTCCTGTACCGCTCTGCCTGCTCCTTTTACTCCAAAGTCTTTCCTTCTGGCAGGGGTGGTCGCAAACGCCTGGCTCTGCTCCAAAAATCCCGGAGCAGAGACGCTAAGCAGCTGGGAGCAACCCAGGCTACGGGGGAGTTCAATCCTTCAGCCGCCTGAGCTTTCAGCTCAGGCGGCCCCGGAGAACTCAACCCCTACCTGGGGCCTCACCCCCTCCTCTTCTCCCGAGGAGGGGGCTTCAAATCCACCTAAACAGCTGATCGGCGCTGTTTTAGGTGGAAAAAACTCAGCTGTGAAGCGGATAGCCCGAAACGGCTATCTTCGGTGCCGCGCCGCCACCGGAAGTCTACTCCCAGAATTCCTGAGCCAGCCATGGCTCAGCTTGGAAACCTCTCCCTTTCCCCTCAGTGTGGCTATGATGGGTGTTGTCTGCTTGGCTAAGAAAGTGCCATGTGTTCAGTAACATGAGGCAAATAGTAGGACTACTGGATATCTGGGCTGGAAAGGTTTGGACAACCCGTAGACAGAGGTTCCTCACCACCTGTGACAGTGACACTCACAATAAAGATGTTCTAGTACAGGGGTGGGCAACCCTGGCTCTTTTATGACTTGTGGACTTCAACTCCCAGAATTCCTGAGCCAGCCATGGCTCAGCTTGGAAACCTCTCCCTTTCCCCTCAGTGTGGCTGGCTCAGGAATTCTGGGAGTTGAAGTCCACGAGTCATAAAAGAGCCAAGGTTGCCTACCCCTGTTCTAGTATGTTTGAGGTCTTTATGGCCAAGACAAAGCAATTAGTGTTTGGAAAGTTGGGTGGCATAGAAATTTAATAATAAATAAAATAGTAAAAAATTATGAAGAGAGCCTTGGTGGAGCAGTGGGCTAATGCCTCCTTAAGTAACACCAGCTGCCTGCAATTAGTGCAGGTTCGCATCCCACCAGGCTCAAGGTTGACTCAGCCTTCCATCCTTCCGAGGTACGTAAAATGAGGACCCAGATTGTTGGGGGCAATTAAGCTGACTTTGTAATAATGCCACTTGGGGGTGTGTGTGAAAGCCCTAACAAGCAGGCATATACATAGAATGAAGGCTATTGCTAAGCTTGTAAGCCGCCCTGAGTCTTTGGAGAAGGGCGGGATATAAATGTAATAAAAATAAATAAAATAAATAAATAAATGGGGTTACCAGTTAACAAAAGGTTGAGGGGAAATTTGTAGCTCTCCAACCTGCTACGTGAGATAGTCTGGCTGGATTAACTGACGGTCCTATGAATTATTAAGTCACCTCTCCTTTCTACCCGCTTTTCTTCAGAAGTCCCAGCCTTCACATCCAAAAAATGTAGGCATTGCACGGAGATTTTTGCACCGACCTCAAGTTTCGTCTTTTGACGTTGGGCCCCAAAGTGCCCTTGACTAGAGCTCTCAAAATAAAATGCTATCTTTCAGTGGTCTGAGAGATTTGAAGAGATCAGCTGAGTCATTTCTTAGAGAAAGCCGGAAGGATATTTGAAGTAGCGCTCTCAGTTGTGTCCTAGGCTGGCTACAGTGCATGCTTCATAACCATCACCTTTCCACGTTCTTAAATCACATATGAAGACATCTGAATAATCTAATAGAATCATGGTACACACTGTTTTAAGCACAAGCAGCCATTCCTTCTTAGCTTAAATTTGATAAAAAAAAGAAATATTATTAGATACCATTTAATGTTCCTTTACAGGCTATTCATTTGGGCACATTTCTTTCTTATTTTTACTCAGCAAACTCGAGGAACAAACCGTTTCCTGAATTGACAAATTTTGGCTTTTTGGGTATGATGCTTCATTGTCCATATTCTCCAGACTGTTGCTAGCAGTTGGAACCAAGTCTACAGTGCTATTTATAATTTATGGAATTGGAAAGAGGGGCACATAACTAAGTCAGAATATCAGCAAATAGCCTGTGCCTGCAAAGATGAAGTGAGGAAAGCTAAGGCTCAAAATGAACTAAGGCTTGCGACCAAAGTCAAAAATAACAAAAAAAAGTTTCTTTCAACATATAAAAAAACAAGAAAAAAGTTAAGGAAATGATTGGTCCATTAGTGGGGGAAAGTGGCAAGAAGGTGACAAGCAACAGGGAGAAAGCAGAACTATTTAACTCGTTTTTTGCATCTGTCTTTACACAAAGGGAAAAAAACAGTCCAACCTACCAAAACCAGTGCCATAAAAAACAGAATAGAAACGCAAGTTAAGATAGGCAAGAAAATGGTAAGTGAACACCTGTCCAGCCTAGATGAGTTGTAATCACCAGAACCAGATGGATTACACCCCAAAGTTCTCAAGGAACTGGCAGACGTGATCTCAGAACCACTGAACTATATTTTTCAAAGATCCTGGAGCACTGGGGAACTACCAGAGGACTGGAAGACAGCTGATGTAGTTCCCATCTTCAAAAAAGGGAAAAAAATAGATCCAGGAAACTACAGACCTATCAGCCTGACCTCAATACCTGGGAAGATTCTGGAAAAGATAATCAAACAACAAATCAGCGAACACCTTGATGCAAACAAAGTCATCACTAAAAGTCAACACGGGTTTGTCAAAAACAGATCATGCCAGACAAATCTTATTGCATTCTTTGACCAAGTGACAAAATTAGTGGACCAGAGAAATGCTGTAGATATAATTTACTTGGACTTCAGTAAGGCATTTGATAAAGTAGATCACAACCTACTACTTGATAAGATAGAAAAATGTGGGCTAGATAGCATCACCACCAGATGGATTCGTAGCTGGCTGACAGGCCGTACTCAGCACGTGGTCCTCAATGGAACTGCAGCTACATGGAAGGAAGTGTGTAGTGGGGTGCCCCAGGGCTCTGTTCTGGGCCCAGTGCTCTTCAACATCTTCATTAATGATTTGGATGATGGGATAGATGGGGAACTCATCAAATTTGCAGACGACACCAAGCTGGCAGGAATAGCCAATACTCCAGAAGATAGGCTTAAAATACAGGAGGATCTGGACAGACTCGAACACTGGGCATTATCTAACAAAATGAAATTCAATGGTGAAAAAAGTAAGGTTCTACATTTAGGCAGGAAAAATCAAATGCACAGGTATAGTATAGGTGGTACCTTGCTCACTAGTAGTAACTGTGAGAGGGATCTTGGAGTCCTAGTAGACAATCACTTCAATATGAGCCAGCAGTGTGCTGCAGCTGCCAAAAAAGCCAACACAGTGCTAGGCTGCATTAACAGAGGGCTAGACTCAAGATCAAGTGAAGTACTAATACCACTTTACAATGCCTTGGTAAGGTCACACCTGGAATACTGCATCCAGTTTTGGTCACCACGATGTAAAAAAGATGTTGAGACTCTAGAAAGGGCACAGAGAAGAGCAACAAAGATGACTGGGGGACTGGAGGCTAAAACATATAGGGAACGGTTGCTGGAATTGGGTATGTGTAGTTTAACGAAGAGAAGGGTGAGGGGTGACATGATAGCAGTGTTCCAATGTCTCAGGGGCTACCACAAAGAAGAGGGAGTCAAGCTATTCTCCAAAGCACCTGAAAGCAGGACAAGAAGCAACAGATGGAAACTAGTCAAGGAAAGAAGCAACCTAGAACTAAGGAGAAACTTCCTGACAGTTAGAACAATTAACCAGTGGAACAACTTGCCTCCAGAAGTGGTGAATGCTCCAACACTGGAAGTTTTTAGGAAGAGACTGTACAGCCATTTGCCTGAAATGGTATAGAGTTTCCTGCCTGAGCCTGGGGTTGGACTAGATGACCTCCAAGGTCCCAACTACTACTACTTCTTCTTCTTCTTCTTCTTCTTCTTCTTCTTCTTCTTCTTCTTCTTCTTCTTCTTCTTCTTCTTCTTCTTCTTCTTCTTCTTCTTATTCTTATTCTTATTATTATTATTATTATTATTAATTATTATTATTATTATTATTATATATAACTGACATTTGTATAAACCATTTACCTGATGCATTTTTCTTCTTCACAGGAAATGCTTGATATGCTCCATTTGGCTTTTAAGAAGATTTTTGAAGACGACATACAGATGGCTGACTGGGCTCAAAAATCAATAGGTAATGTCCTGACAAAGATGGATTGGCTTTGGGTTTGCAACTCATGGCCAGGAGGGCCTTTGCATAACTGCGAGTTGTGCGCCAGTTACACCCAGTCCTGTATCAACATGCTTGCTTCACCATCACCCATGCTGTAGTCACCTCACATTTGGACTACTGTAATGTGGTCTACATGGGACTGTCCTAGAGAAGTATCTGGAAGTTTCAGTTTATTCAAAATTCAATTGGCCCACGTAGTTTTGCACAAGACAAGATTTGTGCATGTATCACCTCCTTTGAGGGAACTTATCAATCTTCTGGGTGCAACTCAAGGTGCTGGAGATCATATTTAAATCCCTACAAGGAGAACCTGAGTTATATTTTCCTGGCCCACCAGAAGGCAAAGTATGTCATGGGTTCCATCTATTAGGGAGGTACATCTTGTGGGACCAAGGAGAAGGGCTCTCTTTAAGATTGGCCTCCTGGGGACCCCTGGTTGATAGGGAATTATGTGAATTTGTGGTAATTGCCATAAGGAAGGGGGTGTGGGGGGATTAATGGGTATTTACACTGTGATATTTTAATGTTGTAAGCCAGAGATTTCCAACCTTTTGGGCACCAGGGACTAGTTCCATGGAGAAAGGTTTTTCCACAGACCTGAGAGTGCATGGTTTTGTGTGCTGCCTGCATTCCCACGGATGGGGCTTTGCTTGTTTATGCAGACTGGTTGCTGGCATGTCTTGGCCCGGTACCAGGGAACTCCTGTTGTAAACTGTCTGGGGTGACTGTAAATGTTGGGCAGCCATATAAATTTGTTTAATAAGTAAACATATATATTGAAGGAAATATGGGCAAATCGACACTTTGAGCAGACTGGTAATGAGAATGGAATAGAACTGAACTGAAGTTTGTGGGGAAAATTAAAGTGACTAGAAATAATATTTGACAGATTTTCCCCTCTCTCTCTCTACGCTAAACTCTCCAAAAGATGCTATTGGATAATTACCTGTGAATTAGTTTTATTTCTGATGAGAAGTTTCTTTGTATTTTATTCTGTACTTATTCTAGCCTTTATAAAAATCTATCTACATAGAGACTATCTATGTGGGAGCTGATATTGGGAAACTACATGTGAATTAACGTAATTTCTGATAAGGAATCGCTTTGCATTTTACTCTGTACTAATTCTAGCCTTTAAAAAAATCTGTCATCTAGTTTCATGAGAAAATACATCTATGTGCTCACTAGAAATGGAAAATAGCTTGAGGGTACGTAATCATCTGTCTGTCTATCTAGGAGCCACGATTGATAAAGACAGGACATCCAAGAGTTACGATTTTTTGCACCAGGACTACTGCTGGTTTCCATTTATCTCCTCAGCCAACCCCCCTGAAACTATTTTACAGGTGCAGTATCGCTATTAAGTAATTAGTTCAGTGGAAGAATACAATTTATCAACTGGGGAAAAAAGTACTGCCCCTTGAGTCCAGCTTCTATCTCATAGCCAGCCATACCAACAGGCTGAAAAATAGCTCTTATCCGTGGGCTGTTAGGCTTTTAAATGGGACATAATCTCTGTGAACTTATGCAGAATTGACTTGGGAGGCCGGTGTGTGGTATAGTTGGTTCACATAGTGTGGTGGGATGGAGGGTTTGTTGTCACTGTGTGTTGGGGGGAGGGAGCACGGGGGAGGCTCAGCTAATCTCAATGTACACATGTTGTACTTTGACAATAAAGGTTTATTTATTTATTTATTTATTTATTTATTTATTTATTTATTTATTTATTTATTTATTTATTTATTACTCCATGTCATTATTTTCTTCTGGATGTTTTCTTTTAACTTTTCAATCTAGCCTACACTATAGCCTTTGGATTTCTTAGAGATCTTGTATGCCAGATCGAAATGTTGATAAAATCCGACCCCATTTTAACTTTTATGAAATCAGTAAAGGAAAGCACAGCGTAGCTTGTTATGGTCTTATGCACACGTTTGTGTATGGCTAAGCTTTTTCTGCAATTCCTCAAGGCTTGTTTTCTTCTGACTTGAAAATATAACTGTTGCATTTCCTGGCATTACACTAAGGCTGTGTTCACAAATTACAACAATATGGTTTTGGTTGGTTTAGTACAGGCTGAGAAGGATGCCCAAAACTCTCCAGCTCAAAAATAGAATATTCCAAAGAAGTGCACAATGTTCCCTTTCTCCTCTGAATGTTGTTTCTGAATGTATATCTCGAATTGTTTGTGAAGTTTTATGTTGCTGTCTTTAAAAATACTCTAAATGATGGCAAGCCTCGTGGTGGCAGGGTGGTTAGAAGGCAGTACTGCAGGCTGACTCTGCTCACTACCAGGAGTTCGATCCTGACCAGTTTAAGGTTGATTCAGCCTTCCATCCTTCCAAGGTTGGTAAAATGAGGATCCAGATTGCTGGGGGCAATATGCTGATGTTGCAAACAGCGCAGAGAGTGCTGTAAAGCAGGGCTTTTCAACCAGTGGCACGGGTACCACCTGTGGTACATTGGCACCTGGCAGGTGGTACACGACCATCCTAGAAAAGTGGTAGCGGGGGAGGGGAATGAGCTGAACTGGTGGCAGCACCGCACAAGCCTGAGCGAGAGACGGCTGGAGCTGCAGGGCTGTCAGGGCTCAGCGGAAGCGCCAGGATCAGCGCCAGGCTCCAGCTGGAGCTCGGTGCTGATCCCGGTGCTTCTGCTGAGCCCAGAAGAAGCGCTGATCAGCTGGAATGTTGCAGCATCTCCAGGGTCTTGTGATTCACATTCAGATGCTTGGCAACTGATTCATATTTATGACGGTCACAGTGTCCCGGGGTCATGTGAAATGACCAAAACCTGCTGCAACCACCCAGCACACAGGGGGAATAAGAATGCCGCCAGGCGGGCAGGCAGGTGTCTTGCTCGGCTGTGGCTTGGGGGGGCACTTTTTTCAGTGCCATTGTAACTTCGAACAGTCACTAAGCGAACTGTTGTAAGTCAGGGACTACCTGTACTTCATCACTTTTTTCCTTTTGGGGGGGGTGTCATCAAGTTTTTGACACCTTGCTAGGCGACTGGTGGTACTCGGATGTTGCCATATCCTAAAAGTGGCACAATGGGTGAAAAGATTGAAAAGCCTTGCTGTAAAGCACTGTGGAGCGGTATATAGATTTAAGTACTATTGCTCTTGGTACAGGGTGGACTGCTTCTCCTTATTTATGCTCCCTCGACAGTGGGAAACAAAAGGAGAATTCTCTTCCATTTCTATAGATTTCTTCATTATGGAGAATGAAGAAAATGGTTCCCTGTATATTTAGTTTGATGCTGTTGAAGCATTGACTGCTGATGATAAATGCTTGGGAACATGCCATCTTTAGTAACAATCTGCCAATCTTCCGGGAATACTCCTGTAATGTGCTTAATCCCATCCATCCCCCTTTATCTGTTCTTTTTACCTTCTCCTTTCCTCAGCCGTATGGAAACATTTTCCCAGTTTCTCATCCGTTCCCTTCTTTTCTAGGGGGATGCAAATAAAATTGTGAGCTCCTGTGCCTTCCTTCTCCTTAGTGAGATTAAAAGGCAGATAGAATGGCAGAGGATGAGAAAGTGAGAGTGCCTCATTCATTCAGAAGGGAAGAATGACGTTCTCCAGTTTGCAATTGATTGGAAAATGTACGCTTGTTGGGATATTAGCCTGGTTTAAATACAGAACACTATTTGCCAAGTAACAGTTTACTTTGCTGGTGTATCTGACCTCTTAAGCCAGAGAAAACATAGCTAAGAGGTCAGGAGCAATCTTGTCACACATGCACAATAAACGTCACCACACTCCTGGAGAAACCCCCAGTTGTTATTTTTACTCACAGATAAAATCAACCTGCAGGCTGTGTCTGTTGGAACATTTTATTTATGTGAATTGCCTCCCGTATGTAGCCGGATGTTAACCCTGGAAACTGCTGGGCGTTCTCGGGATCAGATGGCCAAGCAGTAATTAAACTGCCTGAAAAAGTCCACCTCACAGCCGTTACAGTTCAGCACATCTCTAAAGCAATAGCTTTTTCGGAAGGAATCACAAGTGCCTTAAAGGATTTCTTGGTCTATGTGAGTACAATACTGCTTTAACGTCTCCTGTATCTTTCTTCTAAAGTGCATTAAAAGAGCTCTGACTTAGGAAGCACTAAGGCTACTAAGTCCTTGATATTAATCTGATATGTGATATGGAGCCACTCTGGTATAGCGGTTAGGGTGAAGGATTGGAAATAAGAGCCCCAAGTTCTAGTCCTCCCTTTTGCACAAAAGCCAGCTGAGTGACTTTGGGCCAGTCATTCTCTCTCAGGCCAATTCATCTCTCAAGGTTCTTGGGGAAAAATAGGAGGTGGGGGCATTAGCTACCTGCCTTAAATTATAACAAATGAAAATGGGATACAAATCTAATAAAAAAAATTAATACATTAATTTTGGATATGCCAGCTGTTTGTTCCCTTTGACAATCTCGTTGTGAAGGGATTAGCATGTGATACACTGCCAACTTCTCTAGAGTTTGGACTGGCAACCTATCAATAGAGGCTGGACAAACTAGTAACAGAGTCCAGATAATAATCTACTTAGATACTTTAATTTGGATCTCTATAGACATGTAATATGGAGCAATGGGCTAAATGGCCATTCCAATTATAGGACAAACCATAGTGTCTTCCCAGACTCTACCACCCTAAATAGTTTATTAATTTCTCTTATCCAATGGCATCGGTTCACCTTCCCTGGTCTATTTAATTCAGAAAATGACAAGCAGTTTCTTTGCTGCTTCCCATGTGAATGCATTTATAGATTGTCACTTTGCCTACTCCATGGGCCACTCCCATAAGGTGACTATTGGGAAGACTTTCTGCCTTGACTACAACCTCTATACAGCATAGTTATTTGGCGTACAATATATGGGAGGAGAGGGACGCGGTGGCTCAGTGGGTTAGGACGCAGAGCTTGTCGATCAGAAGGTCGGCAGTGTGGCGGGTTGAATCCCGAGTGCCGCATAACAGAGTGAACGCCTGTTACTCGTCCCAGCTTCTGCCAACCTAGCAGTTCGAAAGCACGTAAAAATGCAAGTAGAAAAATAGGGACCACTACGGTGGGAAGGTAACAGCGTTCCGTGCGCCTTTGCCGTCTAGTCATGCCGGCCACATGACCACGGAGACATCCTCGGACAAGTGCTGGCTCTTCGGTTTTGAAACGGAGATAAGCACCGCCCCCTACAGTCGGAAACGACTAGCACGCATGTGCGGGGGAACCTTTACCTTACTTTACCTTATATGGGAGGAGAATGAAAGGGACAAGACTTTTGCCTGCTGCTTACAGCTTTTCCTGAGAATATCAATTTCCAGATCAGTACAACAGAATTGCTGAAAATCAGCAGCACGGCTTTCTGACATAAGCCCTAACATAGGTATCTTAATATCGCGTTAAAAACAAAGTCTCGAAAGCCCCTGGCAATATTTCAGGGTGAAACGTGTACTTATCCTGCCACTCCCTGTAGCTCTCTGCCCATTTCATATAAAATAATTCCCCTCGCTATTAAAAGGTGGCCCGCCTGTCAAGAGTCGAGACTTTTGTTTTATTTCTGCCTTGACCTATTGACCAAGAACTGTTTCTAGGTTCATCCTTCAGGGCCGCTGCAGCTTTTCAACTCTTCTTTTTAATCTTCTAATTCTGATTCCCTCCCTATAATTTTAGGGGCTAAATGATGAAACAAAAGAGGAGATCCTGCTGGGAACATTCATGTATGATACGGAGAAAGAATTAATTCAGACGTTCCAACTGAAGGTAAAGTAGCCATGAGAGAAGTGGGTAGAGGTAAAATTAAAAACGAGAGCCACGAGCTGTGTTAGGTTGAGCTGTTTGGAAAGAACCTCTTCAAGTTCTGCCCCATCTGCTAAAAGTCAGACAACTTTCAATTCAGTATTTTAAAGAGTGGATTAGACTTGAGCTCAAAAACCAGAGTCCCTCCTGAGGATGTAGTTTTTAATCATCTGCAGCAATTCGCTATACTGATGACAGCTAATGGGACATAGTTAAAAAACAACAACACCAATCTTCTTTCTGATGAGTAACTGTCAGGACCCACCCCAAACCACGTCTTAGGAAGACAAAAACTCCTGGAGTCAGTTCTAGCCCAAAAGGAATCTTTACTAGGACGTGCTTGGTTGTGGGAATACAAGACAGGACTTAGTATTGTTTTACAAATTGAAATTTTATAAAGGCTACCCGGTTCAACCCCGCTTCCCTCAACCCCATTTGGTCAGCCCCCACCCTTCTACTTCATGTCATCCCTTTCGTGGGGAAAAAAGGAACTTCGAATCTTTATGGTTATTGCCTTCTTCCTCTCCAGAATTAAAAGAAAACACCTTCTTCTCTAACCCTCCCTTTTGATCCCCCCAGTTCAAAAGGTTTTCCTTGGTCTTTGAAATAACCTAAGGCAGGCTGAATCCACACTGCCATCTCCTCCTTCCTCGGGAGATGGCAGAATCCATATGGTGGGGGGGGATAATGTTTTAAACATACATTTATGAATGTGGTATAAATAGATTCTGACATCAACAATCCCAAAGCAGATATAATATCACTGTGTGGGAAACAGGCCTGCAGAAATACAGGCTTTGCGCTTTTCTGTTAAATTGATAGAGCCATTCGATATGATAATTTCATCTTTATTGCTTTTTATTATGTTTCTTCTTTTCCCTCATCTACATTTCAGAATGAACAAGAGAAGGCGTTCCAGTATGTAAAAATCAAAGTGCAGAGCAATTGGGGAAATCCAGAATACACCTGCATTTATCGAGTCAGGGTGCATGGAAGGATGGCCAAGCTTGCTTTTGGGCAAGCAAGTGGATGAAATCTCCCAAGATAAATAAAGGAAAACAGGAATATGAACATTTATACTGAGCAAGTGTGAAGAGCACATAGAATTTGCTCTAGCTTTTCCCAGGGGAGAATGGAAAAGAAAACACGAGGACATACTAATGATGTTGAGTTATTTGACTTAACAGATTTCAGTTTGATTTCAGTTGAAAATTCAGTTAGATTATCGCAAAGGCATGGAGTTGTTGAACTCATCTGAGTTGCGTGAGTACTTTTGATTCCGTCCAATCTCTCAAAAAGATGAGATGACTGTGATCTCCCAATAAATATTTTGTCCAGATTATGACATAGAGACAAATGCACTGTGTGAAAAAAAGACAAGAGAACAAGAAAAATATGACCTTGAAATATATTCTGAGTTATCAGCTGGAGCTCGATTCTAGAACGTTTCTCCTCTTTCTCATGGACTTGATGGAAGGAAGAATACTTCTTCCATGACAGATGCTTAGCTGTTCAGTGGTGTCACCCAAATGGACATAACTAGCAACACAGTCCTATGTGTATCACTTGCAAGTAAAGTCCCAATGAACTAACCATGTGGCCTAGGTATGCTTCTTATGGTCTGCCTGTGAAGGAGGAGAGATGGTGATTTCTTCTATCAGCAGTTCACTGTTTCTCTATGTTTTGACCAGATAAATGGCATGATCTCATCACAGAAGAAGAGATGTCATCCTAGACCACTGGTGGCAAACCTATGGCATGCGTGCCAGAGACGGCACTCAGAGCCCTCTCTGTGGGCATACGCACCATCGCCCCAGCCCCGCCTCCTCCCACGGCCCCTTCCTCACCAGCAGCCCCCCCTGGAAGAGAGTAGTCCCTGGGCGCAGCCCATGCGAAGCAGTGCAGCCGAGGACATGGTAGCCAGGCAGCGGCAACAAGACTCCACCCTTGCGCCCCGTCGCACGTAGATGATGCTGTGGGGCATGGGCGGACGGCATGGCCACCATGGCACTGCTGGGCTGCCTGGCTGATCTGAGGCGGGCCGTGGAGGTGGTGGGTGGCCCAGCGGACAGGGTGGAGCAGGGACGGGTAGGGGGGCGGTTTTGGGGCACTCGGTCTCTAAAAGGTTCGCCATCACTGTCCTAGACAGATCATAGTTTTCTCAGAGTGTGACATTCCTTGTCATATAGCAGGGTGACAGCCAAGTCTGGCCCCTAGGCTCATGCCTTGGCATGCACAGATCTCACTGAAGCAAATCGAGAGGAAGAGGGGCATCAACATATACTACAGTGTGAAAAATAGCATACCGTGTTAAAATAGCTTATACATCTACAAACAACCTGGCTCTCTTGATAGGTACATCAACTAGCATTAATGAGTGCACAAACTCCACCTTTATCTGCCAATAAAAGAGCTATGGGGTACTGAATAACAATTTGAGACACTGAGGATACTTCAGTTTGTAGTCTTCTAATGGCATCAAGTGATGCTGAAATATTGAGAAAGGTAAATTCTAATTCAGCAACCCCCAACTCTGGCAGAAACCAAGGAGCACAGGATGTAAGGAATACAAGAAGCTGATGATAATCAACAGGTGACTGGGAGCACCCCATCATCTGCCAATGTATTCCCCATTGTCTTAAGCCCAAGATGAGGGGCCCATTTAATTAATTTGCTGACCAAACATCTTGCTGGCTTCTGTAAAATTATTATAAAATATCAAGAGAACTAGAAGTTCCCCCACCACCCACATCCATTATGCCTTTCATTTTAAGTTTGCAGTTTCGACAGGCTTACACTTCTAGCCTGCTAAATTGCCTCAGCTTGACCTCGTTTACTTAGCTTTTAAAGCAGGGCTTTTCAACCAGTGGTAGGGGTACCACCTGTGGTACATTGGCACCTGGCAGATGGTATGGACCATCCTAGAAAAGTGGTAGCGGGGGAGGGGAATGAGCTGAACCGGTGCTTCTGAGCCCAGAAGAAACACCGATCAGCTGGAATGTTGCAGCATCTCCAGGGTCTTGTGATTTACATTCAGAAGCTTGGCAATTGATTTATATTTATGATGGTCACAGTGTCCCAGGGTCATGTGAAGTGACCAAAACCTGCTACAATCACCCAGCAGATGGGGGGGGAAATAAAAACCAAACACCCCCCCTACCCCCGCTGCCAATCCTCAACAGAAATGCTCACAACAATGAAAACCTCAGACAGGAGGAAGAGCGCCGACGAGTGGGCAAGCAGGTGTCTTGCTCAGCTGTGGCTTGGGGGGGCACTTTTTTCAGTGCCATTGTAACTTCGAACAGTCACTAAGCGAACTGTTGTAAGTCAGGGACTACCTGTACTTCATCACTTTTTCCCTTTTTGGGGGGGGGTGTCATCAAGTTTTTGACACCTTGCTAGGCGACTGGTGGTACTCGGATGTTGCCATATCCTAAAAGTCGTACAATGGGTGAAAAAGTTGAAAAGCCCTGTTTTAAAGGACCTTTCACAATTTCACGGGCGCAAAAAAGTATAATGAAAGGTCTGCAAGAAAACAACCAAGTTCAGAGATCACCAAGGATCCCTCAGAGTTGATTTGATAAGCCAACTTGTCTTGTTGTCTTGTCTTGATGCGACAGTTCAGGCGTCCTAATATTATAATTAATACAGTAAATGCAATACACAATTATTATATATATTATGCCTATATTATATAAAATTATTTTATTAGGAATCACTGTTTTGCCTAAAGAAGAGGCATCCAAGAGGGAGAGCTGTTAGGGGAAAAGTGTGGGGGGGGACCCTTTCCCGTTCGTTTTAAAATACAAGACGACGTGGTTTCAAGACGCTTCTTTAGAGTCGCCCTACTCCAGACCCGGGTAAAATGACAAAACAATTATATATGAAGAAATAGGGGGGATTTATGGTCAAGCTACAGCAGATGCCCAGGGGGAGAAAAAAAAATCTATGGCCAAGCTACAGCAGATGCCCAGGGGTAGGCAACCTTGGCTCTTTTAGAGCTCGTGGACTTCAACTCCCAGAATTCCTGAGCCAGCCAAGCTGACTCAGGAATTCTGGGACTTGAAGTCCACGAATCCTAAAAGAGCCATGGTTGCCCACCACCCCTATAAAGCGTCCGATATCGTTGGCCTTCATGCCTATCTCTATGGCTGGGCACGCGACTCGGAAGTGACGTCCACCCCTCCCTCCTTCCTTCCCAGGATTGTCCTCCAGAGAGGTCGCACATGCGCAGAGAGGGGCGGGCCCGCGCAAGGGTCCGAGAGACACGGGAGGGCAAAGATGTCGCGGGGTTCGGGGCTGCAACCCAAAGACCTCCCCGAGGAGGTGATCGGCTACACTCCGGAGGAGAAGCTCCGGCGCCAGCAGCTGCGCGACCTCCGGCGCCGCTGGCTCAAAGACCAGGAGCTGAGCCCCCGGGAACCTGTCCTTCCCCCGCGGAAGGTCGGCTGGGTGGAAGGCTTCTGGGAGCGCTTCCTACAGCCCGAGAGGCTATGGAAGAGACAGGTAAAGCACAGGCGAAGGCAGGAGTTGGGGGGGGGGCGGGCGGGGCGGTGCCTTCTGGGCACGGTGGTGGCTCTCAGAGATTGAGGAGCATAGGAGTTGTAGTGCAGCATCTAGCCCGGGCATAGCTTCAGGGAAGGGGCTCTGAAGCAAAGCAAAGGAGGACATCTCGGGTATGCTATTTTTATTTTTATTATTATTATTATTATTATTTTATTATTATTATTATTATTATTATTATTATTATTATTATTATTATTATTATTATTCCATCCTTCTGAGGTAGGTAAAATGAGGACCCAGATTGTTGGGGGCAATTAAGCTGACTTTGTAATAATGCCGCTTGGGGTGTGTGTGAAAGCCCTAATAAGCAGGCATATACATAGAATGAAGGCTACTGCTAAGCTTGTAAGCCACCCTGAGTCTTCGGAGAAGGGCGGGATATAAATGGAATTAAAATAAAATTATTATTATTATTATTATTATTATTATTATTATTATTATTATTATTATTATTATTATTATTATTATTATTATTATTATTATTATTATTATTATTATTCCATCCTTACGAGGTAGGTAAAATGAGGACCCAGATTGTTGGGGGCAATTAAGCTGACTTTGTAATAATGCCACTTGGGGTGTGTGTGAAAGCCCTAATAAGCAGGCATATACATAGAATGAAGGCTACTGCTAAGCTTGTAAGTCGCCCTGAGTCTTCGGAGAAGGGCGGGATATAAATGGAATTAAAATAAAATTATTATTATTATTATTATTATTATTATTATTATTATTATTATTATTATTATTATTATTATTATTATTATTTTAGATCGGTTAAGATTGCCACCCTACGTTTTCTTGGGATTAACGGTTAAAAAAAAAAAAGAAGTCCCTGGTCCTCTGGATGCAAGTTCGGACACGCATCTACTGAGCAGACGCGTGTATGATTTGTGTGGTTTAATACCCACACCTATGCACCTTCTCGACATCTTGCTTAAGGATGCTTCTCTGAGGAAGCATCTTGAGGACCCAGATTGTTGGGGGCAATTAAGCTGACTTTATAATAATGCCGCTTGGGGTGTGTGTGAAAGCCCTAATAAGCAGGCATATACTTAGAATGAAGGCTGCTGCTAAGCTTGTAAGCCGCCCTGAGTCTTTGGAGAAGGGCGGGATATAAATGGAAAAAAAATAAAAAAATAATTACCAGTGTCTTTTTAAGGTAGAACAGTGTTGAATCTGTAGCTCACTTGGTCACTACACTCTTCTCAAGGAAGCTAAAATTTTTGAGTTTTAAAAAGCCTGCTAAAGTAAATATGATGATATGTAAGGCTCTCCATAATATGTAAGTATCCTTAGCAAATCAGATCTTCCTTGGCTTTGTTTGTTTAGCTTTACTGATTGGGTTGGATTTAGATACTGCCCTGTTCCAGATTGATTCTGAATGGTTCGTGATGTAAATAAAATAAAATAAAAATACGGTAGAAAATAGAAAAAAATAAAGATTAAAGAATGAAGTGCTCAGGGAAATCACAGCCATTAGCTGGATACACCATCACAATGGAGCCCAACATTTCTTTGTAAAGTGAGTTTTTGCCCTATTTTACGACTTTTATTGCCACAGTTGTTAAGTGACTCACTGCAGCTGATAAATTAGTAACCCAGTTATTAAGTGAATCTGGCTTCCACATTGACTTTCCTTATTAGAAGATTGCAGAAGGTGATCATATGGCCTTGGGACTCAGCAACAGTCATAACTATGAACCAGTTGCCGGGCATCTGAATTTTGATCACATGATCACGAGGATGCTGCAAAGGTCTTAATTGTGAAAAAATGGTCATAAGTCACTTTTTTCAGTACCATTGTAACTTTGAATGGTCACTAAATAAACTGTTGTAAGATGAGGACTACCTGTATTTTATAGTCTCCATTGACAAAGATGATTAATCTCATTCAGGGCCCAGGATTGCCAAAACAACAACAACAACAACATCTTTAATACATATGTGGTGTGTATGTTCAGAGCAACTCCATTGAAACCCAGGAATATTTTCTAACATAATGTTCAGCCTTCTGTTTTTGAAAAACTATGAGAAACTAAATTACAACTGCCATAGAAACCCTTAGAGTTGTTGAAAAAGATAGGATGAAATGAAAAGGCAGTGTTCCACAAAGGAAGTGAGGCCTGGGTAGTGTATTTCTGTAATATATCTGGGATTTCCTATATTTGGAGAACAAAACAGGCTGTTTTCATAAAGGAATGTGGCAATATGTGAAAGTTCTTAGTTTGGGGATAAAGTACATTTATATAAAGTCTCTGAGAGATAACCACATCCTGCAAGACACCTTTTATCTTTCAGCATGGTGGGAAGAGCTGAGAAGCTTTTCTTCCATTTTGTGTGAATTTTCCTATCTGTATCTTATAAATTGATTTATGAAAACTTACTTGAAATGAATTAGCTTTATGGGTAATTCAGCTACTCATAAAAATATAGTCTAGTGCAGGGTAAAATGATAAATAAATGTATACAGACAAATTTCTCTTACCTCGAGGCTATTCCAAAAGGCAGATTTATTCCTACAAGATTCTACCGTAGTTTGCTATGTTAAAAATAACATTAAACATAATTTTTAAAATTTCAACAAATCCAATGAAGTTGCATTGATGTAATCAAGTGTTAAAGAACTAATTTTTAAAATTATTTTTAGGTATTCAAGCTCTACAACGCTGGAAAATTTGGTTTAATAAACCTTCTTATTCCTCTCTGGCTTGCCCATTATATTGTCAAGTATCACGTCCAGGTATGTATGTACGTATGTATGTGGGATGTACATCTTTTTGCTGATTTAATTCCAATAACACATTCTATTTCTGATATTAAAAAGCTAGGCTTAACAGATGTTAAAGTTCCTCCCCCACCTCAACCCCCAATTCAGATTGCTGGAATGCACCTTCTATTTTAGCTTCTGAGACACAAAAGAGTTTTTTCTGAGGAAGCAGGAATTTAGGATGGCCCTGTTTCCTGATTGGACACTAGTGCCTGCCCTTTAAGAAGTATTATGAACTCAGCACTCATGATTTGGTATGGAATGGTAGAATAGGAGAAAAGAAATACATTTTTTTTTACTATTCAGTTAATCTGAGATCCAGTGGAAACCCCAAAGGTGATCTCTTTCTTTCTAATCTGATACACACCCACCAAGAAAATGCAACATGCAAAGATCTTTTGATATCATGCTACTACAAAATAATAATAATGAATGTCTCCAGTGTGATCAGAGGTTTGTTTAAATCCTTTTTAAGGGGTGAGAGATTCTGGTTAAAGCAGATAAAGAACCATGCTTTATGTCAATAGCTTTCCTGAACAGATTGAGCCAATATTGTTTTGTGGGAAATAGTACATGAAGTGTTAGATTTAATAACTTAAACTATTCTTTTAACAGTAATGACTTTAACATTGTTTCTTTTCCTATTGCTATCCAGCATATTGCCTTGGAAGTATTTTCAATGATACTTCTAATCTTGCATGAACTGCTTGCTTTAGGTGACATCACAATAATTTAATTGAGTAAGGTCTGGGGTTTCACTTAGATTATTTTGGAATGAAAAAGTTCCTCTGCTATAGATGTTCTCTTGCGTGTTTAGGATCATTGCGCTGCATGGCTCACATTTGTGTAAGCTTCAACTTATACTCAATAATACTCTGACATTCTTCTCTACAACTTAACTAGTACAGTGCTGAATCATAAAGTTGAAAGTGACCTAAAAGGTCGCCAAATTCAATTCCCTGCACACTGCAGTGTTAACTACCTCATCCCCAATATAGAACTATCCAGCTTTGTAAAACAACAACAACAACAACAACAACAATACTTCCAGGGAAGGGAAGATACCACTCCGTGAGGCAACCAATTGCATTGATTGACAGTTCCTCCTGTCAAGATGTTTTTCTATGTACCTTATCTATTTCCTTGAAGTTTCATCTCATTAATTCTACCCTTATCCACTGGACCAAGTAAGAAAAGTCAGAACCCTCTAAAATGCAACGGATATTTGAGACAGTTACCACATCCACTTTCAAACCTCTCTTCTGCTAACCTTATTTATATCTTTTAATCATTCCTCATCAGACTTGACTTCCAATCCTTTCACCATCTTGGTAACCCTTCTCTGGACTCGCTCCAGTTTATCAATATCTTTTAAACTGAGTTGTGGAGAACTGAATATGATACTCCAGATGAGGCCTAAGGCAGAGTAAAGGTAAAGGTAAAGGTTCCCCCGCACATGCGTGCAAGTCGTTTCCGACTCTAGGGGCCGGTGCTCATCTCCGTTTCAAAGCCGAAGAGCCAGCGCTTGTCCGAGGATGTCTCCGTGGTCATGTGGCCGGCATGACTAGACGCCAAAGGCGCACGGAACGCTGTTACCTTCCCACCGTAGTGGTCCCTATTTTTCTACTTGCATTTTTACGTGCTTTCGAACTGCTAGGTTGGCAGAAGCTGGGACGAGTAACAGGCGCTCACTCTGCTATGCGGTACTCGGGATTCGACCCGCCAAACTGCCGATCTTCTAATCGACAAGCTCAGCATCCTAACGCACAGCCACCGCGTCCCTTAAGGCAGAGTAGAGCGGCATAATTACTTTTGTGTCATCTGATATCTGCTTCTCTTGATGCTCCTCAAGATATCAATGGCTTTCTGTTTTGTTTTGTTTTTTGCAGCTGCATTACAGTGCTGGGACATTTTGAGCTTATGATCCCACAAGTACAGCCAGGTTCTCCTTATATGTGCTGTTCTTAAAGCAAGGTTTTCCCCATCCTGTATATGTTTCTTTCATTTGTCTCACTTAGATGCATTACGTGTCTCCCTATTAATTTGTTTGTTTCCCCACTGTTCCAGCCTACGTTTTTTCCCCTTCTCTCCTCCCAAATGGTAGCCACTTTACCTAATGCATCCTGCCTTGATATCTGCTGCAAATTATCCATCGTTCACTCAATAATCGTGAGCAATTTGGGTCGCAGGCCAGAAAACTGCCCAGAGCCATGTTGATTCCACCATCAATTTTCATGGTTGCAATAAAGTTCTTTTGTTGCAATGCAGCATTTCAGTGGGTTTTTCCCCCCGCCAAATGTAGTGTTTTCCATTAATACCTAGCAGTTTTGCTTTCACCTCATCTGTCAGTATGGCATTGTTCGAACAGCCTGTTAACACTTAGCATCAACTATGTGTGGATGTTTCTGCAGTGACCTGTGTTTTCCTTTGAAAACTGTAAAAAAAATTTTGTATAGTGTTTCTTATGTATGCCCTGTGAACCGCCCTGAGTCCCACCAAGGAGAAGGGCGGTATATAAATCAAATAAACTATAACTATAACTATAACTATAAAAGAGAATCTTAGTGTGATGAGCTCTAATTCTGCAAGCATCTTTTTGCCTGTAGGCAAGACATATTACCACTTTACAATGGCTTGGTAAGGCCACACTTGGAATACTGAATCTAGTTTTGGTCCCCATGATGTAAAAAAGATGTTGAGACTCTAGAAACGAGTGCAGAGAAGAGCAACAAAGATGATTAGGGGACTGGAGGCTAAAACATATAAGGAACAGTTGCTGGAATTGGGTCTGTCTAGTTTAAAGAAGAGAAGGAGTACGGGGGACATGATAGCAGCCTTCCAATATCTCAGGGGCTGCCACAAAGCAGAGGGAGTCAAGCTATTCTCCAAAGCGCCCGAAGGCAGGACAAGAAGCAACAGATGGAAACTAGTCAAGGAGAGAAGCAACCTAGAACTAAGGAGAAACTTCCTGACAGTTAGAACAATTAACCAGTGGAACAACCTGCCTCCAGAAGCGGTGAATGCTCCAACACTGGAAGTTTTTAGGAAGAGACTGGCCAGCCATTTGTCTGAAATGGTATAGGGTTTCCTGCCTGAGCAGGGGGTTGGGCTAGATGACCTCCAAGGTCCCTTCCAACTTTATTATTATTAAGACCTTCAGATATCTTGTTTCTCTTTTACCAGCACCACTACCACCCCCTTGTAATACCGCCATTTGACTGTACCAGTAATATATTTAGTAAGCAGCAGTGTAACTTGAAAAATGTGTCGTTCTTTCACTGTTAAAAAACAGTGTTATTCACTCATGTGCTGTTATCCAGTGATAGAGGTATTTTCCAGAAGCCTAGTAAAAAATGAGTGTTCCACCCATTCATGAAAGTGGCTATGTTCTGGTTTTACTTGGCTGCAGAGGATTTTGCTGAGAAACAAATGTACCGATTCTATACTAGAAGGAGCTGAAAATATTACAAGATGGGAAAAATCTGTTTGATCAATTTCAAAGAACATTTAAATTGTTACCTTCTACATAATCATTGTTCCGTGCTTTTCGTTTACAGCTTACTCCCTATGGGATTGTTGAAAAAAAGCCTGCAGTGTATCCGGTAAGTTGTCTTCTTAATATGCTATAACATCTATTTATTTATGTAAAAAAAACCTGTCACAACCTTAAGATTGTAAAGGAAAATAATAACCTTACTGTATTTCATTTAATATTTGCCTTCAAATCAGTTTTGACTAATGTGATTAAAGTTTTCTTGGCAAGGATTTTCAGAAGTGGTTTGGCCTGCCTTCCTAGGGCTGAGAGAGGTACTGGCTCAGTGTCACCCAGTTGGCTTCCTGCCTAAGACAGGACGTAAACTTGCTCAGCACATTTAATTACGTCCTCAATCAGGAGCATCTACTAAATTAGATTTTTTAGATTTTAGATTTTATTAGATTTATATACCGCCCTTTCCCGAAGGACTCACGGCGGTTTACAGGGCATTTTAAAATCACATCAATATAAAATACAAAGTTAAAAGAGAATTAAAAGATTATATTATCCCTGAAAATAAAACCCCAGTTAAAATTCTCAGCCTGGGTCAGAGACCTCAAAGAGCCAAGTCTTCAGGTCCCGGCAGAATGAGCGTAGGTCAGGGGCAGTCCTGAGCTCCACGGGCAGCTGGTTCCAGAGTGTAGGCGCACCCACAGAAAAGGCCTTCTCCCTGGGTGTTATCCGCCGGCAATTTTTACCGGCGGCACCCTGAGAAGACCCTCCCTCTGCGAGCGCTTAAAAAAGGATCACAAAAGTATTCCTTGAAAATAATGGGTATGTTGTTTCGTCACTTAGATGGCTTTAGAATGTTCTCTGTAGCAGCCGTTTCTGAACTCTGAATACTGAACTCGTTACAAATGCAGGTTTGAAATAGACGTTTACTTGTATGACCTGTAAAACGTTTTTATTTTTATGGCAATACAAAATTGGGGCTACCTCCATTTGACTTATTCCAATTTGTTCTATAACGAGGATTTCTAAGTTAAGAAAAATATCTCTGGTATAAATTGTGCATAAATACTTTCATCCGGAAAATAAAAACATGGAGGTACATAGTGTATGTTTTTCCTTAAAATATTTTCACATTGTTTTCCCCCCCCTTTCATTTATCAGGGAGACAGGACGGAGGAAAAAGGAATTCCACCATCCCAAGGAACTTCAGCAGAAATACCAATCTGTGATGACTGAGGCTCTCAAGGACCTGCAAAATGGAAAAAAAACCCTCTTTCCTATATATATGAATATATAATTCAAAATGGATAGTAAGAGACTTAATGATTTTTGGCTACTGTGGGGATATAGGGGAGGCAACGCTATGCTGGATTGGTCTCCTAAGTGCAGTCACTAAACATTTATAGATACTGAATCCAACAACAAAGTACTTTATTTTGGTTATTGATAGGCTTTAGAAAATACACAACTTAGATTTAGATTTAGATTTTATTAGATTTATATACTGCCCTTTTCCCGTAGGACTCAGGGCGGTTTACAAGGTGTTTAAAACATCAATGCAAAAATTAAAAAACAATTAAAAATGATTAAATTCAATCCCTGAAGTAGAAATATAAAACCCCCAATTAAAACTCTCAGCCTGGGCCGGAAAGCTCAAAGAGCCAGGTCTTCAGGTCCCGGCGAAATGAGCGAAACATTAAAAGATAAAACAAAAATGGAGTAAAGGATCAAGGTGAACATAATAGCCAACAGAAGTCAAAACTTTCATCATTCAGGCTACTCACACTAAAGCGTTAGTGTGGAGACCATCATAAATATATCCAGAACAGATAAATAGGAGGGTTAGTGTTTACTGCTATTACTAAGCTTGGGGAAAATTTAATTTTAATTAGGTCTAGTAAGAGTCTGTTGACTCCTGATGGCTGTTAAGCAGATTTGACATTGAAAGAGTGCATCAGCTAAAAAATGATTGGAATAAAAAGCCATTAAGGTCTGGGTATTATACCAGAGAGGCAGCAAGGAAACCTTTTGTACAAGACAAAAGTCAGTACTTTGAAGAAATTTTTAAGAAACTGCCTGGCCGTTTGCAGAAAGGTAGCTAGCACTGTAGACAGGAAAACTTAACCAGAAAAGAAAAAGAAAATTTATTAAGGGAAAGTCACTGATACAAGGGACGCGTTGGCTCAGTGGGTTGGGACGCTGAGCTTGTCGGTCAGAAGGTCGGCAGTTTGGCGGGTCGAATCCCGAGTGCCGCGTATCAGAGTGAGCTGTTACTCGTCCCAGCTTCTGCCAACCTAGCAGTTCGAAAGCACGTAAAAATGCAAGTAGAAAAATAGGGACCACTACGGTGGGAAGGTAACAGCGTTCCGTGCGCCTTTGCCGTCTAGTCATGCCAGCCACATGACCACGGAGACGTCCTCAGACAAGCGCTGGCTCTTCAGCTTTGAAACGGAGATGAGCACCGGCCCCTATTGTAGAGTCGGAAACGACTAGCACGCATGTATTACACTGATACAAGAAGGTGTGACAAAAAAAAACCCACAAAAAGAAGTCTGATAAAAATCCTACCAATTCCTCTCAATATCTTGTGCCGTAAATGTAGTTGACAGTAATAAAGACAGAATGGCACCACAGGAGCTGAACCTTTCAACTAGTTACCAGCTAACAGATCTTTGTTTTTACATGAGTTGCTTGAACTCAAAACTCTGGTTTGAATGTCCTTATTCTTGTGGTTTCCCTTTTCCCGGCACAAGAGTTTCTATTATTCTTTACTATTGTTTTTAACTTTGGTTGAGTCCTACCCGACCCCCGCAAGCCATATGCAAGTGGGCAGATATACAAATTAAAATTCTAGATCAAAAATAGAAATCCATTAAATTCATTGAAAGGCCTACTTTCGACATCAGCTCTGGAATACCAGCTATTTATTCACACAAAAAAAGGTCTCCATTCT
Source organism: Vipera ursinii (assembly GCF_947247035.1). Taxonomy (NCBI): domain Eukaryota; kingdom Metazoa; phylum Chordata; class Lepidosauria; order Squamata; family Viperidae; genus Vipera; species Vipera ursinii. The sequence continues at coordinate 208,844,558 of NC_139513.1, forward strand.
ATCGTTTGGGCTTTGTGCTTATGTTTACTGCCATCTCCTTTTTCTTTTCTTTTTTTTCCCCCCCTGCAGCGATGTTTTTTCTTCCTTTTCAAATCACGGTGCTGTCAGAACACTGCACATTTTTCCCATCATCAGCTGAGATGTCAGAATCTGAGGACAGCTGAACCAGCTCAGGGGTTCTCTCAGCTAATGGCTTGACATAGTCAACAATAACACGGTTGTCCGAAGAATCACAGCTGTCGCCATTCACCTCTACATTTGTTTGTTCTGACACCTGCAACCCAGTCATGTTAGCAGAAGGGTCTTCATCAGAGCTTTCAGAAGCAGGGGTATCAAACTGCCGGCCCACGGGCCAGACACATCATCCAGAAGCTGCGCCTAACCCATTGCCGGCAATGGCAAAACTCTCCCGATACTTTGTGGGATGTCATGTGATGTCATGAGTTTGACATGTCTGGGACCAGTAGATGCAGAAGCACGAATCTGCTCTAAACTGGAATAAGGTGGGCCAGGCGTTTTGTCATCCCAGGGTGCCTGGCCCGTATCACTTCTGAAAGCATTAACTTCTGATACCTGGGTTTCAGTCTCATCGGGAGAGACGGTAATAATAGAAGACTCAGAGTTGCATCCGTCTTCACGTGATGGAGCCGGACAGTCATAATTTGCATGCTCGTCATATGCGTCTATGTTAAAAGGGCATCGAGCAAAGTTGATAAAATTCATGCAAGAAGCACTTTGGAATAAGAAAAGGTTGTAATTCATTAGCAAACGCCTGGCTTTCTAGATCAAACTTGATCAAAGTATTCATTATTATACATTGTACAATACTAGAGATACATGAATACCAAACAGAACTGTAAGCCCACGTTTTTAACCACGGAACCAGCTTATGAAGGCAGGCAGGATTCCTGTGGAAAAATTAGCCAATACATCCCTAGAATGCCCTCCATCATCCGGCACGCGTGCCACAGAACGATAGAGCTTTTCAAAAGCTCAATTATCTCTTGCTCTTGAATGTGCCACATAAATCTACCCTCCAAACTAGCTTGTCGCCTTGCTGCAAGCCTTCTGATCTGCGTCTCTCAGCCTGGTTGTCTGAATTAATAACCCTTCGAACAGTTTGGGGAAGACATTGTGCTTCCAAAGGAGGAGTCCTTTGGGGAATTAACACACGCAGGACTTTGCCCTGTGGAAGATGCCCTGTGTGGTTATTTTGTTGCCTCAAATTTTATTAGCATTATTGTTAGCATTTGAAAAGGCAATCTTAGCCCATCTAGGCCTCTTGCGCTTTGGGTAGCGTACATGTTGGATCAATGATTATTATCAAACAACTGTACAGTTCTACCACTGCCCCGGGGGGGGGGGAAGGCAACCGCTATTTTTCAAAGGAAAAAAACTTACGGAGATGTTTACGAGCATTTTCAACAGTAATGCGGGAAAGGATACGGCCGTCTGCATTTAAACCAGGGGTCTTCAAACTTGGCCCTTTTATGACTTGTGGACTTCAACTCCCAGAATTCCTCAGGCAGCCAGGAATTCTGGGAGTTGAAGTCCACAAGTCATAAAAGGGCCAAGTTTGAAGACCCCTGGAAATCTTACACCAGCGTTTCCCAACCTTAGGAACTTGAAGATGCGTGGACTTCAACTCCCAGAATTCCCCAGCCAGCATAGCTGGGGAATTCTGGGAGTTGAAGTCCACGCATCTTCAAGTTCCTAAGGTTGGGAAACGCTGTCTTACACGATTCCAGGACTTCGACTCCCATAAGAGCCTCAGCCATCACTACGGTATCCCCCAAAGCATCCCGGGAGTTGTAGTTCAAAAGTTCGTTGCTCTTGTAACGTGCGGATAGGGTGCAACGGCCAGGTCCGCACATTCTTCCGCGCTCAAAAGTGGGGGGGGGGGAAGCCACATTTCCAATTTTTTTTTAACCCATCATAATTATCAATTGATCAGCCGATGCGGACACCCCAGGAGAAAGCGAGGCTCTTGCCTGCACTGTCTGAACACCTAATTTCGGGGGATAGCTGGGAACCTCCCTTCCCGAGGAGGAGGAGGAGGAGGGGGAGTGGCCGGTGGCTTTGGTTCCCTTAACAAAAATGGCTCTTCCGCCTTCCGTTTCCTGTCACTCCGCGAACGTCACTTCCTGAGGCTCCCTGAGCAAGGCGAGGGCGGGGCGCGGGCGCGAGAAGCCTGGGGAGGAATGCCGCAGTTAAACCGCCGATCTCTGGAATGGCTTTACTCGCTGGTAAGGCGCTGCTGCTTTTAGTCAAACACACACACACACACACACAACTCAAAAGCGAGGAGAGGTGCGGGATTTCTCTCTTTCTCTCTCCTTCCCCCTCTTCCCCTCCCTCTCTCCCTCCAGAATGTAGACACTTTTAGTAAAGGGATCCACCCATGCGAGAGACACCCCCCCCCCCCGTGGGGTTATTTTGTTGCCTCAAAGGCCAGCCTTTATTTATTAGCCTTTATAGCAACCCTTGAATACACTTGCAATTTTAAGAAACATACTAACTTATCTGGAAGAGAGTAATGTAACCCGTAACTTTGCCACTTGTGGGATGTTAACATAGAAACAGTTGGTTTCCTATGGTTCAAGTCTCGCATGTAATCGGTGTCTATAAAGTTGGATCACTTGATTTCTGACTTACTACATACACAAATGATTGGTTTCGTTGATGCCCTGTAAAAAGACCTTTATTTATTTATTTATTTATTTATTTATTTATTAGTTTTTATAAACCGCCCTTCTCCTGAGGGACTCGGGGCGGTGTACAGAGGAAGGAAGGTATACAGATGAACAATAAAAAGTAATAAAAACAATAGTGAAAACAAACTGGGACCCCAATTAACGCTATCATGCCAGGCCGGACTGCTGGAACAGGAAAGTTTTTAAGTCGCGCCGGAAGGTGCGGAGGTCGGGGGCCATCCGGATTTCGGTTGGTAAACTGTTCCAGAGGGCCGGCGCACCCACTGAGAATGCCCTCCCCCTGGGGGCCACCAGCCGACATTCCTTGAGCGGTGGCACCCTGAGGAGGCCCTCTCTGTGGGAGCGCACAGGACGGTGGGGTGCTGACATCGGCAGAAGGTGCTCCCGTAGGTAGTCCGGACCCATGCCATGTAGGGCTTTGTATGTCATTGTTAGCACCTTGAACTTCACTCGGAAGGCAACCGGAAGCCAGTGCAGCGCACGGAGGAGAGGTGTGATATGGGAGTATCGGGAGGCTCCCAAGAGTGTCCGTGCCGCCGCACTTTGCACCAGCTGAAGCTTCCGAGTGGATCTCAAGGGCAGCCCCATGTAGAGAGCGTTACAATAGTCTAGGTGAGAGGTCACAAGGGCATGGGTGACTGTACGTAAGGAATCCAGGTCTAGATAAGGCCGTAGTTGGCGAACTAGTCGAACCCGGGAGAAGGCCCCCTTGGTCACAGCTCCTATGTGGTCTTCTAGGGAGAGCTGCGAGTCTAGGAGGACACCCAGGTTGCGGGCCCTATCAACAGGGGGTAGTAACATGTCCCCGATGTTAAGCAATGGGACATTCTGAATATCCTGGTTTGCCGGAACGTACAGCCATTCAGTCTTGTCCGGGTTCAGTTGAAGCCTGTTCCTCCCCATCCATTCCCGGACCGCTTTCAGGCAGCGGGACATCACGTCTAGGGCATCACTGATATTGTTTGGAGTTGAGATAAAAAGCTGGGTGTCATCAGCATACTGATGGAACCCTACTCCAAAACTGCGAATGATCTCACCCAGCGGTTTCATGTAGATGTTGAACAGGAGAGGCGAGAGGACCGACCCCTGAGGGACTCCGCAAGCGAGAGGCCTCGGGGTCGACCTCTGTCCCCGTCAGCACCGACTGCGAGCGACCCTGGAGAAAGGAGGAGAACCAACGCAGAACCGTGCCTCCCACTCCCAGTCCCCTGAGGCGTCGCAGCAAGATACCATGGTCGATGGTATCGAAAGCCGCCGAGAGGTCTAATAAGACTAGGACAGAGGAATAGCCCCTGTCCCGGGCTCTCCAGAGATCATTCATCAGAGCGACCAATGCCGTCTCCGTGCTGTAGCCCGGCCTGAAACCCGATTGGTACGGGTCTAGATAAACCGCTTCATCCAGGATCTGAGGAAGTTGGTGCGCCACCACGCTCTCAACAACCTTCGCAAGGAAGCGAAGATTGGAGACTGGACGAAAGTTATTTAAAGAGGATGGGTCCAAGGTGGGCTTCTTGAGGAGAGGTCTCACCACCGCCTCCTTCAAGGCGGTGGGGAAGTGACCCTCACTCAGAGAAGCAGAGATGACTGCTAGGAACCATCCACGTGTCCCCTCTCGAGCTGCATAGGCCAGCCAGGAAGGGCACGAGTCCAGTAAGCATGTGGAGGAGCTCAACCTTCTCATAATCCTGTCCACTTCCTTAGGAGTTACAGGATCAAATTCATCCCAGATGACGTCGACAAGACTGTCCATGTCTTGTTCTTCCATCTCAGCCCAGTTGGAGTCCAGGCCAGTTCGAATCCGAGCAATTTTATCCAGCAGATATTGACCGAATTCCTCGGCTCGACCCTGCAAGGGTTCCTCCCTCACCTCTTGGTTTAATAGGGAGCGAGTCACCCTGAACAAGGCAGCCGGGCGATTATCTGCGGACGCGATGAGGGTGGAAAAATAGTTGGATTTTGCCACCCTTATCGCAGCGAGATAAGACCTGGTGAGGATTCTTAGTCGCAATCGGTCGGATTCGGATCGGCTGGATCTCCAACGGCTCTCTAGGCCCCGTCTCCGACGCTTCATCTCCCGGAGCTCCTCGGTGAACCATGGGGCTCGCTGGGATCTGCGCCGGGTCAGAGGCCGCAAGGGTACAACTCGGTCCAGAGCCTCCGTGGCTGCCTTTTCCCAGGCTTCCACTAAGGCATCCGCCGAGCTGTGAGCAGGGAGTGCATGCGTGTCCCTAAGCGCTGCCTGGAACTTATCAGGGTCCATTAGGCGCCTAGGGCGGTACCATCTGACTGGCACCGTGCACCCACGGTGGGGGGTGGCAAGGGGGAAGTCTAGCCGCAGGAGGTGGTGATCGGTCCATGACAGGGGCGTAACAGTTGTGGTGCCCCCACCGATATCATCACGCCACCGTCCAGACAAGAACACCAAGTCTGGGGTGTGGCCTCTCTCATGAGTCGGTCCAGAAATTATTTGCGACAGGTCCATGGCCGCCATGGAAGCCATGAACTCCCGAGCCAGTTCTGACGATCCTCCCAGGGACGGTAGATTAAAGTCGCTCAAGACCATGAGTCTTGGGAATTCAACCACCAACTCTGAGAGGGCGACTGGTCCTCGTTGTACGCCGTCGCGAATGGTCGTGGGCCTGGCATGCGTTATGGTGGCTGGAAGGCGTGCCTTTCCCGCGCAACCATAGTCTTCTCCCTCCCCCCTCCCTAACCCCACAAAAAACTTAGCTAAGAACTTAATCAGGGGCCTCTTGTTGGGCTTATGCTGGAGGCCCCTGACCCTGCCCGGCCATCTCTCAGAGGCCCAGTGGTTGGGCCCGTCATCGAGGTTGGATGTGATGCAGGCGGGTCGCACCCAGGAGAGTGGGGAACACACACACACACATACACACACACCCCTTTCCATTAATAAATGCCTTTTGCTTTGCTTGAGTTACTTGGTGATTTGTCTTTTCAGGTGGACAGAGAAGCACCTTTGTGTCTCTCAAATTCAGGAAACAGGTTGTTATCAGTGCTGCACCAAGACTTTCCATGGAGGTCTCTATCTATCTATCTATCTATCTATCTATCTATCTATCTATCTATCTATCTATCTATCTATCTATCTATTTATGGGACTTATATGCCGCCCTCTCTCCCGAAGGACTCAGGGCGGCTAACGAACAATAAAATACAGCAATACAAAAGTTAAAAAGAATTAAATAGCCCCAATAAAATAAATTAAAATTAAAAAATTAAAAAAAACATTTTTAAAAATCCCTATTGTCAGTCCAGGTCAGCCTGATGAAAAAGGAATGTTTTAAGGCCGCGGCGAAAGGACCGGAGATCCGGGGCCATCCGGAGCTCAAGGGGGAGTCGGTTCCACAGGGCTGGCGCTCCCACAGAGAAGGCCCTCCCCCTGAGGGTCGCCAGCCGACATTGTCTGGCCGACGGCACCCCGAGAAGGCCCTCTCTGTGTGAGCGCACTGGGCGATGGGAAGTCTCTAGTCTAGGTTGTCTAGAAACAATATTACCTTCTATGGCTGGACCATCTCAACCCTTGGCGTTTGACCAAGTTTCCAGTTATAATGATCCTGGCATTTCCCATCCCCCTTTTAATCTCAGTAGCTGGTTGCCTATAGGGGAACTGTATCAAGAATTTATAGATGTGCCAAATCAGGAACTGAGATTGTACAGAATAATAGATCATTTCCCCACTTTAGGCCATGGCTTCTTGCCTTTCTTCTTTTCTTTCTAATTTTAATCAAAAACTAGACTTTAGTTAAGTTTAATCAAATGCGGGCTTTGATTTAGTCCTTTATAATAATGTTGTTTCTTCAAGTCATTTTTCATGCCCGGCGACTGCCTGGAGAAGTCGCTGTGGTTTACTTGGCAACCACAAAAAATAGCTTGCCGTTTTCTCCTTCCTAGAGCTGAGAGAATGACTGGCCCAACATTACTTAACTGGCTTCCTGCCTGAGGCAGCGTTTCTTTTGGGTAGGCACATTTTATGTCTGTGTTTATCGGTAAATCTCTGCAGGATTTGAAACTTAATCCACTTTTTTTTCTGAATCCCTGTTGCTCAGCAATTGCAATAATTAAAAAGCCTGTCCATTCTTTCAAAGTGAATTGTAAAAAATAGAATTCTTGGGAGAAACTAAATTAAGTTAGGTGAGACAAACTTTTTTGGTTTCTTGTTAAACCATGTTTACCTGATATTTTAGCTCTCAGTGTCTGGCTTTTCTTCTGCCTTCGATTCCTGACAACTGCCTGGAGTTCTTGCTGCTTTTGTGGCAATATTTTAGAGGTACTTTGCCAATTATTCCTTCATGGGGCCAAGAGAAAAGTGAATGGTCTAAAATCACTCAGCTGGCTCCATGCCTATAAGGCAGGACTAGAACTCATAGTCTCCTGGTTTCTAGCCTGGTGCCTTAAACACTAGACCAAACTGGTTCCAATTTTGGCTTACTGGGATCTAAATTAGATCATTATGTATTGTAAACTATGCTTTATAACTTAGCAAATTGAATGCATCCAGCCAACTGTGATTTATTCAAAAGTGGTTAACATAAAGCTTATTTTACCACAATAATTACTTTGTATTGGAGTGACGGTTAGACTAGGATGGGGAGAGTCCAGTTCTGATTCATTCTCAGATATGGAATTTCACTATATATCTTAAGGCCAGCCATACTCTTAACCTAACTGGGATGAAATAGAGACCATCGTGGAAACTCTTGAACTCCTGTGGAAAAGATAGAATGAACAGTTAATAAATAGCAACGCTACAGTATAAAAGCACAGTCTTAGTAAGGCACTAATCTCATATGAGACCCTCCTTAGCCCCTGGGTTCTTGGAGGTAAGCTGCAGATTTGATTTTGGTTGTGGGGATAAAACAAGTATAAAGAGAGGTTTGACATATCAAATGTACATTTATATTAAGGATATATTTTGTTGTTTTCTTTCACAGATTCTTCTTGCTACTGTATTGCTTTCCTGGGGCTATGTCATTTACGCGACACGAATAGCGGCCAAATGGCAGTTGGAGGAGTCATATCCCATACGAGCCCAGAATATCTGAAACATCTGCAGAGTGGAATACCACAGAAATACAGAGACATTCTAAAACTCCGTAAATCATAATCTGCAAAAACACGATTTCCAAACAGGAGTAGTTGACTCAGGAATAATATTGAAGCTTCAGAAACACAGATAAAGATAAAACAGCCGTGAACATCTGATACAGTACTATTAACATATAATTGAAAAAAAAAATAGCCTTGAATGTCATTTTTTTAAAAAAGAGAATTTTCCATTTTCTCCACTTGACTGCTTATTTTAATGTGGTTCAGAAGACTATGGCTACAAGGATAACTGCAAGCCCAAAGAGTCATTATTACGGAAAAATAACTAGATACTTTGTGCAAGAAACTGGTTGTCAAGTTAAAAGTTACACTCCTGCACTGCTTGCAATGGTACAGAAATAAATGCCTGAATATCTATGGAAGGTTTGGCAAAATTGTACGCAGTATCCAGTGAAAATTTGAAGCTAAAGATTGTTCAAGCTGTTTAGTGCTATTCTGAAGAAAAATCCTCATCATACTGGTATGTTTCATAAAATATGTGTACAATGTATTGCCAAAGGCTAAGATTATCTAATTAGGGACATTTTTAAAGGAATATTTAATTTTACTTCATAGTAATTTATATAAATTAAAGTATAACTTTAGTCTACTTTCTTTGGTTCACTTTTTAAGTATATCAATTAAAGAATTGTTATTTTAACTGAGTGCTTGGTAGCCAATCTGTAATATTTTGAATTTACTCATTTGTTTAATTTCATCTGCAGCTTCTATAAAATCCAAAGTCAGCTACTAAATCAGGAATACTAATAGATTCAATAGAAGGGTCAATAATATCTACAATATACCCCAAAGTTGAGGTAAAGGTTGTCCCCAAACTACAGATCAATTAATCTGTTAAGTATAATCAGTCAGTTGTATATCAAATATCTGTATGGCAGGGCAACAATTTGACTTTTGGCCAGGGAATTCTGTTTTACAGTCAGCCTTTATTGGGCAGGAAAATTCCAAAACTAATTAAGTTTATAACCAACATTAGTTGATCCTACATTCACATTTAACCTGATCTAATGTGGACATAAATTAGGATCTTCATATCTACTCTTGATGTCAGAATGATGTGAACACATCTCTTGGGGTTCATAGCAGTAGCCAAGGGCACCTGCTTAAAAAAAATCCAAATTTTAGGGCCTAGGCAAGGATGCATCCTGGCTCCATTATTGTTCAATTTCTATATTAATCTACTTGGTGCTTGTTTAAATTATCTTCCACAAATGTCAACTGTTTTATGCAGATGTCAGGCAATTCTAAAACACCTGTCCTCATTTAGCAATCACAATTGGGACAGACAACTCAGTCGTTAAATGAGGGGTTTGCTAAGTGAAATGGTGACTGCTTAAGTTCTTAACTTTGGCTTTCCTTTGTTTTACAGACCTGCGAATGTTGCAATTGAGAGGATTGGTCGCCCTTTTTCATTGCTATCATAACTGAACGGTTGCTGCACAAGACAGATGCCAAATGAGAACCACCTGTAGATTTAGGAAGTGGTATATGCTCTTGCTAGCTCCTGTGACAATCTTATCATTGTAGATTAATGATAACACTAGCAAAGTAATGCTATTCACTAACAAGCACAAGAGGGTAAATCATGACATGATCAGTTTACTGTTAAGTAACCTGACCCGGAAGTATATCAATGATTATTTGATAAGGAAATTGAGGCTGGTTTCATTCTACTGATATCGTAGAAAACCAGGTATTGTCATAAGACTGCTGGAGACCTTAATTTGATTTTAATGCCTCTAGCTTTAATAATAATAATAATGAATTGCAGTTCATGACTTAGTAGGAATAGTCACATGGAGTTTTTAGTTGTGGGACCTACATAGTACAGTACTAATTTAATGAAGGCCAACCACGCCCTTGTGATGTCAGTTCTTTTATCTGGATAAACAGGGTAATGTGCCACATCTTCACCCAAATGAGATATATTAGCCTACTGATAATTTGTGCATTTATTACTTTTTAAGAAATCATTTCTGGCTTTAGCTTTTAAACTGAAATAAGCATATAGCAAAAACTAAACCGAAATCTGATTAGGGTAAGTTCTTAAAATCTTTGGGGAAGGTTCTATCATTATATGGGATTGATCTACACCAGGCATGTCAAACTCATGACATCACATGACATCACGCGATGTATCACGACTTTTCCCCCAGTGCCAGCAATGGGGTGGGCACGGTTTTGGCATGACACATCTGGCCCGTGGGCCAGCAGCTTAACATGCCTGATCTACACGGTCACTAACAAATAGGCTATATAAACAGAGCAAAGCCCATACTTTTCTAACGCTGAAGATGTTACCTAGTCCGATAATGAAGCAATCAAACAACCAAACTTAGAAAACACCAAGGACTCCAAGGTCAGATTTTAATTAATGTATTAATTTATTTCATAAAACAAGTTATTCCTTAGGCCTTACAGCAAAGTTAAACAATAGTTAACAAAAACAAATACTAAAAACATTAAACACAATACAAACTAAGGCCTTTTCATCCGGCTGTACAAGATAAACAATATGCACAAGCACACCTACATATCGGCTAAAGTACAAAAAACTGTAACTCAGAGGAAAACTTAACTTTTCTAGGAATATTTAACAAGGGCCATATATTAATTTTAAATGTTTTTCTTAATTTATGGTCTCTTTCACTCGTCTCATTTTTTTCCACTGGAGAGAGATTCATTATTCTTATGATTGGCAGCACCATCTCTGCACCTGGCAGAGGATGGTGATGCAGATCCACTAGCATCAGTTATCACGAAAGCTGTGCAATTGGATAGGCTGCACTTGAATCTTCTTCTTCCGAGTGCTATTCCCACGTTATGGCAGGTTCCGCTTCTCGGCAAAACCATCTCCATTTGACTCGATCCAGGGGCAACGCCCACGTGTTTCATCTCCATCTTGATGCAATCCATCCACCTTTTCTTGGTTCTGCCACAGGGTTGCCGGACATCAGGATCCAGAGGCATGGCTGTCCTCCCCACCAAGTCTTCTTTACCGCTTACAATATGTCCGTACCATCTTAAGTCTTCCTTCCCACATTTCTGCTATGAGATGGAAGACTAGAGCAGGGGTGTCAAACTTGCCACGTCACATACTTTTTTCCCCTCTGGCCGGAGCCGAGGTCAGCACGGTTTCCGTGTGATGCATCCAGCCCTCGGGCCGGCAGTTTGACACCCCTGACTTAGAGGGTATAGACACATTATATATGATAAGGAAGACGTGCTGGCAAGGATCTTCTGGATCTGCTGCTAAATCGGCTTCTTGACCGGTTTCTTGATCTAAGTCTTTCATAACCCCTGACAGCATTTGGACTGTATAAAGCATATTCACTTCTTTTTTTGTTTTTTGTTTCTTAACTTAGAAATCCTAGGTATATATCAAATTGGTGTAGCCCCAATTTTTATTGCCATAAAAGTAAAATATTTTACAGGTCATAAAAGTAAATGTCCACTTCCAACTTGCATTTGTGAATGGACTTCAGCATTCAGAATTCATGAATGACTACTACAGAGAACATTCTAAAGCCATCTAAGCAAACAAGCAACATCCCATTGTTTTCAGAGAATATTTTTGGGTTCCTTTTCTAATTTGGTAGATATTCTTGATTGAGGAAGTGGTTAAAGGTGATGGCCAATGGCAGCTGGGTGACTTTGGGCCAGTACCTCTCTCAGCCTTAGAAAGAAAGGCCAAACTACTTCTGAATAACCTTGCCAAAAAATCTGCAGTCATTTTAGTCAAAAATGATTTAAAGGCAAAAATTAAATAAAAAAGCCTAGCTTTTCCTTAATCTACAATCTTAACTTTTTTTTTTACACACAAATAGATATACAAAGAATAGAAACAAAAACAACTTGCTGGATAATTTGCAGGTTTTCTTTGAACAATCCCACAGGGAGTAATCTGTAAACGAAAACAGCAGAATAATAATTATGAAGAAAGTAATAATTTGGCTGTTCTTTGAGATTTATCAGATAAGACTCTTCCCATCTTGGGATCTTTTCAATTCCTAGTATTATGGAATCAGTAGGTTTGTCCTCAAATGCGTTCTAAGCAAAATTCTCTGCAGCCAAGTAAAACCAGAATATAGCCACTTTCAAATAGGAGGAACTCATTTTTTTTACCAGACTTCTGGAAAATCCCTCTATCAGTTTCTTATTTGTGGATAAAGGCACATGAGTGAATAACGCTGTTTCTTAATAGTGAAAGAATAACACATTTCCCAAGTTACATTGGTGCTCACCATATTACTGGTATGGTCAAATTAGAAGGTGTAGTGATGCTGGTAAAAGAGAGATGGAAGATATGTGAAGGTCTTGCCTACAAGCAAACGGATGCTTGCAGACTTGAAGCTCATCACACTAAGATTCTATTTCACAGTTTTCAAAGGAAGACGGGTCACTGCAAAAAAAACAAAAAAAAACACCTGTACATGGTTGATGCTAAGTGTTTTGTTGGTGTTAAATTTAAAATGTTGTATTTTGCTGCAGAGCCGGGATCAAACCAAAACAGGTAGTTAAAATTTTAGAACCTCGGTTCCCATTAACAAATTGAGTTCAAACCACTTATAAAATAAAAGGTATTGTTTTGCAACACATTAAGCGCCAAAACTCACTGTTTTTTGTTGGGGGGCGGGGTGTGGCGCGTCTTGTGACTGACTGGCTGTGGCGCGAAATTCAGCTGGTGAGGGGGAGGGTGGGTTCCGTCGTTGACTGGTTGCTTGAATAGTTGTGTTTCTTATAGGTTCATACGCTGGTTCTAAATCAATGTGTTTATTGATGGATCTTGTAGAGTGCCAGGCTTCAATGAATTCCTGTGCGTGCCGATTTTTTTTTTAGCGTGGCCAATGATTCTGGCTTTGTCCCAGTTGAAATGGTGGTGTTCATTGTTGACGTGGCTCAAGATCAGGATTTCTTCGTAGGGAGATACCGCGTCCCGCTCTCCCAAGCAACACACACACACACACACACACACAGAGGTGGGGGGAAAGAGACTAAGAAAGCAGCAGCGCCTTCCCAGCGAGTAGAGCCATTCCAGACATGGGCGGTTTAGCGGCGCCATTTTGTCCCCCCCTTCCCCGGCTTCTCCAGTTGGCGGCCCGCCTTCGCCTCGCTCGGGAAGCGGCAGGAAAGGGAAGGCGGGAATCCAAAGGGAGCCAAAAGCCGCCTCCTCCTCCTCCTCCCTCCGCCCCCTCCCTTCGGGAAGGGAGATTCCCAGGCGTCCCCTGAAACTCGGTGGAGGCTCTTCGATTCCTCGCAACCGCAGGGACCAAAAGTTCGCCGTCGGTCTCCAGCAAAAAAAAAAAAATATGTCGCTCTTCGTTGCTCGCGATTCCTTCTTCCCGATTTAATCCCCCCCCCCCACATCCTGCCAGGAACACCGAGGTTTTTAAGCTAGCTAGCTAGCCGGATCTTCCGCAATTTACTTGCGCGCGTGTAGAATTAGGTGCGAAGTCCTGACAGAGGTGGAAATCTGCTCAGCTGAGATAAATCCGGGGCGAGCCTCTTCCGAAGAAGCCTTTGCCGTTCCCAGCGGGATTTCTTTTTTAATTAAAAAGTTTTGAAGTGCATTTTTGAACATAAACCCCATCCCCCCCCTACGCCTAACCCAGCGTTTCCCAACCTTAGGAACTTGAAGATGCGTGGACTTCAACTCCCAGAATTCCCCAGCCAGCTATGCTGGCTGGGGAATTCTGGGAGTTGAAGTCCACGCATCTTCAAGTTCCTAAGGTTGGGAAACGCTGCCCTAACCCACCCAGCGGGATTTCGACCCATCCCCGCTCCCACAATCCTCCCCCCGAAGCATCTCCCGTACGGACGGAAAGTCCCTTAGGAAACCAGAAAGCAACGGGAATTTCCAACTTTCATCCCGGAGAACCTCTCCTCTCCTTTTCCCTCTGGTGGGTTATCCTTCCCACCTTTCCCTCTCGCTTGTTTGTTTTCTTTTACGCTCTTTTCGGGTTTAGACGCATTTTTAACGTTTTGTAAACCGCCCAGTTGCTCAGAATATGATACCGTATAAATTTAATAATAAATAAATAAATAGGAAGCCTAAATAGGGCAGCGGTAACTTCCGTACTGAATTCCGACGTTGAACCGAGTTTTTTTTTTTTACTCGTGAACAAATACGTGTTCAGACAGTGCAAGCAAGAGCCTCGCTTTCTCCTTGGGTGTCCGCATCGACTGATAAATTGATAGTCAGGATGGGTGAGAAAAATAAATTGGAAATGTGGCTTTCCCCCCCTTTTGAGCGCGGAAGAATGTCCGGACGTGGCCGTTGCACCAGCTCCGCACGTTACAACAGCAACGAACTTTTGAACTATAACTCCCGGGATGCTTTGGGGAATACCGTCGTGATCGCTGAGGCTTATGGGAGTCGAAGTCCTGGAGCCGTGTAGCCCAGGGGTAGGCAACCTTGGCTCTTTTATGACTCGTGGACTCCAACTCCCAGAATTCCTGAGCCAGCCAAGCTGAGGGGGAAAGGGAGAGGTTTCTAAGCTGAGCCATGGCTGGCTCAGGAATTCTGGGAGTTGAAGTCCACGAGTCGTAAAAGAGCCAAGGTTGCCTACCCCTGGCATAGCCCAACCAAGTATGGTTTTTAACTGTTTTATTATTAAGGAAAGAAAGCGTGACGTCACCGAGCTTTGGGCTGACATTGAAAAAATACGTATGTAAAAATAAATAAATAAATAAAGCCCAACCATGCTGTCTTGTTGTTTCTTTTAATCAGGGCTTTTTTTTTCCTCATAGAACGCTCAGAAGGGAGTTCCGGCACCTTTTATGGATGGAACCTTGTAGGGTAGGCAAGGCGGGTTGTATGACGTGTGTGAGTTCCGGCACCTTTTTCTTTTACAAAAAAAAAAAAGCACTGCTTTTAATAAATAAATAAAACAAATCAATCACCCCGTTTCCCTTCCAACCCGGAAGTTAACTCCTCCCCCTGCCTGCCACTTGGGGTTGTGCATCCGGTTTGGAAAGGACGGAGCCGCAAGCCAAAGCGGCCGCCTTCTCCTTAGCTGTCTCCGCTTGTGCCACCCTCCATGTGTGACCCCCGAGAGCGACGCAGCCGAGCCGCCGGCGCCAGTGGCCGCAGCCGCCGCTGGCACCAACGGTCCAAGTCGGTAAGTCATCGGCTTCTTTGGGAGGAGAGCGCCCGGCAAAAGTCCGGGCACTTTTCCCCCATTAGTTTTCCCCAAGAACGGGAGAGAGGCGAGCGGGCTCTTCTCGCCCCCGGGGCTCGTCTTAACGTTTCTCTCCCCTCCCCGCCCTCCCTCTTACGTAGATAATGGGGGATCGAAGTCTGGGTCCCTGGGCGGTCGCTGATTGGCTGCCGGGATGGACAAATAGCTTCGCCGCCTCTCCCGATCATCCGTTGGTCTCCGTCCAGGCGAAGAAGCGGACGTTTGAATGATCTCGGAGGCGCCGTTGCTTCGAGGCTTGCCCGGTCAACGGCTCTCTTAGATATTCGCCCCGTGGAGGGAGCGACGCGAGTCCTTCGTCTTCTGACTCCCGAGGATTCGGGAAAGTCCTGTAAAGTGTTGTGTTTTTTTTTAATACGGTGTCTGTTTTTAAATGAAGACGGCCGTGTCCTTCTCCCGGATTCCTCTTTGCTGTTGAAAACGCTCGTAAACATTTCCCTTGTTTCTCCATCGAAAAATAGAAAGTTGCCTTTTTTCCCCCGGGTCAGTAGTAGAATTGTTTGACAGTGATCATTTACTGAGCTTGTACCTTAGCCAAAGCTCAAAGACTTAGGGGCAGCTTGCAGGGGGTGGGAGGGTGTCACACAAATTTCAACAAAGTCAGTGAAACGTAAGTAAGAAGGGTGAACAAAAGGTCTTCGTGGTTTTTTTCAAATAACATCAGAGTGGGCCATCTGATGTAAGGCATAGAGAATATATCTGAATGAGGAAATAATAATAATTTAATTTTTATTTTTAAGTACTTTCCCTGCAGGAAACAAAACAGATTTAATCTGATAAACTGGTGATCTTTACATTGTAATTTTCAGCGCAAAGAAAGATGCCAGGTTTACACTGATTATTGTATTTCTTTTCCATTTTCAGAGCTTGATACCCCTGGCAAATTTTTTCCCAAAGGAGAACT
Source organism: Vipera ursinii (assembly GCF_947247035.1). NCBI lineage: Eukaryota > Metazoa > Chordata > Lepidosauria > Squamata > Viperidae > Vipera > Vipera ursinii. The sequence goes on from NC_139513.1 coordinate 208,860,502, forward strand.
CACTCATACCTGGCATAAACAGGCTGCATCAGACAATGCCAGAGGAAATATCTCCGGATTCCAAGTGCCCAATCTGCCTGGACATGTTTGAAAATGTGGCTTATTTGGATCGTTGTTGGCACAGATTCTGCTTCCGGTGTGTGTTGGAGTGGTCCAAGAACAAAGCAGAATGCCCGCTTTGTAAGCAGCCCTTTCGTTCCATCGTGCACAGCAAGCGATCTGCGGATGACTACAAGGTGTATTCTGTTAGGCCTTCAGAAATGGAAACTTTTGCTAATCCTAATGGGAGGCGATTCCGTTACCCGACCACCTTAACAAGAGAACATCCTGCACGTGTTAATCCCCAAAGGACTTCTTCCTCTCGAAGGACAATGTCTTCCCCAAATTGTGGGATCTTGTTCGAAGGGTTATCAACTCAGACAACAAGGCAGAGAGATGCAGAAATGCATCAGATGATCAGGCGGCTTGCATCAAGGCGACAAGCTAGTTTGGAGGGTAGATTTATGCGGCACATTCAAGAGCAAGAGATGATTAGCTTTCGAAAAGCTCTCTATCGTTCTGGCACACGTGTGAGAAATATTGAAGATGGAGGGCGTTATCGGGACATATCGGCTGAATTTTTCCGCAGGAATCCTGCCTGCCTTCACAGGCTGGTTCCATGGTTAAAACGTGAGCTTACAGTTCTTTTTGGAATTCATGGATCCCTAATTAATGTCGTACAACGTGTAATAATGAATAATTTGACTAAGTTTGATTTAGAAAGCCAAGCATTTTCTAATGAATTACAGCCCTTTTTGCTGCAAAGCACAGAACACTTCTTGCACGAATTTGTCAACTTCGCGCGATGTCCTTTTAATATAGACGCATATGACGAGCATGCAAACTATGATTGTCCGGCTCCATCACGTGAAGACGGAAGCAACTCCGAGTCTTCTATTATTACCATCTCTCCTGATGAGACTGAAATCCAGGCAGCAGAAGTTAATGGTTTCAGAAGTGAAACGGGCCAGGCACCCTGGGATGACGAAACGCCTGGCCCCTCGTATTCCAACTTAGAGCAGATTCGTGCTTCTGGATCTACTGTTCTAGACACTTCTGAAAGCTCCGATGAAGACCCTTCTGCTAACATAACTGGCTTGCAGGTATCAGAACAAAGAAATGTAGAGGTGAATGGCGACAGCTGTGATTCTTCGGACAACTGTGTTATTGTTGACTACGTCAAGCCATTAGCTGAGAGAACCCCTGAGCTGGTTCAGCTGTCCTCAGATTCTGACATCTCAGCTGATGATGGGAAAAAAGAAGATGTGAATAAAGTGCAGCCTATACAATTGCGCAGTTTTAGCGACAGTGATGGTAGTAGATCCGTATCACCATTCTCTGCCGGATCCAGAGACGGTACTGCCAATCTTCCAATTAATGAATGTCTCTCCAATGAAAAAAGGAAATATAAGAGGAGTGAAAAAGATGAAAATAAATTAAGAGAAGTGTCTTCATTACAAAGCTTTTCTTCAAAGGAAGCCTGCTATGGACATAATGCATCAAAAAGAAGGAAACCTGAATCGCATATGCAGCATTCTGACAGAGAGCATCACAGTTCGAAAAGGAAGAGGAAGCATCGCAGCAGGGAAAAACGAAAAAAGAAGAGAGATGGCGGTAGACATAAGCACAAAAAGAATAAAAAGAGATCAGCCCGAGAAAAGAGTACATCCCGTTCTCTTTCTCCGAGTACTGAAAGCACTCAATCTAGAGATTTAAGCGGGTCACGATCTCGAAGCAGAGAGTATAGTGGGATTTCCAGGAGTAAAGACACCGATTATTATTTGAGAGACGATTACCAGAAAAACAAAAAAAGAAGTGAATATGCTTTATACGGTCCAAATGCTGTCGGGGGTTATGAAAGATCAAGAAACCGGTCAAGAAGCCGATCCAGCAGCAGATCCAGAAGTCGATCCAGCAGCAGATCCAGGAGTCGATCCAGCAGCAGATCCAGAACTTCCAGGCATCGTGACAGAGGTCGTTCTGAAAAGCCAGGTGGGAAAAGGAAATACAAAACACGTCACTTGGAGAGCGCCCAGAGAGGAAGTGAGGAAACCTCTTCTGTAAGAGAAAGCAGTGCTCTAAAGAAATGCTTACCAAAGGACGAGACCATCTGTGGGGAAGCGGTCAGTGTTGCAGATGGGCAACCTCAAGCAGAGAGTCTGCACAAGAAGAAGAAGAAGCGGTCAAGGAGCCCAAGTGTGGAAATTATTTACGAAGGTGTGTGTACGTCAAGATACGACAAAAAGAAAACAAAAAGAATCAAATCTACCAATCCTATCAATTCCTCTCCACTATCTTCTGTTGTAATCACAATTGACAGTGATAGCGACAGAGAGAGTGGCGTTACGGAAGCTGAATTTTTCAACCAGTTGCCAACTAAGAGATCTTCTTTGTTTTTACGTCTGGCACAAATGATAAATGGCAATTCACACTGCCAGCTACATTCACCAGAGCAGGATGTGTAATTTTTTTAAACTTTAAAAAAAAAAGATTTTTCACCTTAGATAGGTTAGGCCATAGATGTAGATTTTTTTTTTAGCTTTTAATGTTTTTAATTATTTGTTTACTATTGTTTTTAACTTAAGGGCAAAAAGAGTAACTTGTTTTATGAAAAAAAAATTTTATTAAATAAATAATTGAACTAAAATGTGACCTTGGAGTCCTTTGTGCTTTCTGAGTTTGGTTTTTCAATTGTTTCATTACCTGACTAAGTAACAACTTCAGTGCTAGAAAGATATGCGCTTCACTCTGTCTATTTGTTTATGGAACAATGACAGTGTAGATCAATCCCGTATCATGATAAAAATCTTCCCAAAATATTTTTTTTAAAAAAACCCTGCCTTAATTAGATTTGGTTCAGTTTTTGTTATATGCTTAATTTAAAAGCTAAACCCAGAACTGATCTTTTAAAAGTAATGTATGAACAAATGATTGTCAATAGGTAAATATTTCTCATTTGGGTTAAGAAGTGATGCATTATCATTTATCGTTTATCCAGATGTGTCATCAGAAGGGAATGGTTGGCCTTTATTGGATTAGTCCTCCAATTAAAAACTTCATATGACTTATTCCTACTAAGTTATAACAAGTAGATTAAAGTGGGATTTGTTGGGGGGGTTTTTATGCTAAAGGCCTCTTGAAGGAAACATGCCCATGGATGCTATTTTTCATCCTTAGCTTATGTGGCAATCTTCAAAAGCTTTAATGATGATTTAATCATTGTTAAAAATTAGAATCGGGGGGGGGGTACTATTGAATTAGGCTAGCAAAAGCTTTCAAATCAAAGTTTGATAAGGAATTATAAAACTCAGGTTTTCATCTGAATTGTTTAATGTTAGGAGTTTATGTTAATAAATATGGATGCTAGTCTTTGATTATGGAGCATTAATGGAAGCAGTTGTTCAAACAGAAGGAGATACAGATTCATCCTGAGAATTGATTAATTCTGCTTATTCAGATTAAGTACTGTAATTAGGCAATGAATGATCAATTTATACACCATCATTTCTCTCCTTTTCCTCCTCACATCCTCCCAATGGTCTAAATAGTCCCAACTTGCCTATTTTTAAGAGTCTTCAAGAGTAAATATTTTTTGTAAATCAACTGTTTGAATCTTTTTTTTAAATAACCAACTATTCAATTGTTGCAATTCCCCTTTCTCCAACACAACAGTTTTTATTCTTGTTTTAATTGGTTCTTACTATTATTTTTAACTTTTGTTAAACTCACCCTCAAGACATTTGCAAGTGGTAGATAAACTGAAATTGCAAATAAAAAATAGAAATCCATTAAATTCATTGATATCTTTAGGTTTGCCCCATTGCTGAACAAAAATAAACACCATGTAAATATGTTTTGCCTTTGAGCAATTCCTTATTATACCTTCACAGCCCAGGTAACTACTATGAATGAAAGTATTACCTGGAGGTCAACTCCACTGGATTTTAAAATAGTGTTTCTCAATCTCTGACTTATTAAGATCTGTTCCCCCAATCCTGGCTGGGGAATTCTGGGAATTGAAGTCTTAAAGCTGCTGAGGTTGAGCAATACTCCCATCCCATTTGTGTCAGAGGCACTGTTTAAGGTGTTGTTAGTTGTGAAGTTGTGTTCGACCCATCGTGACCCCATGGACAACGTTCCTCCAGGCCTTCCTGTCCTCTACCATCTTCTGGAGTCCATTTAAGCTCACGCCTACTGCTTCAGTGACTCCATCCAGCCACCTCATTCTCTGTCATCCCCTTCCTCTACTGCCCTCAATCTTTCCCAGCATTAGGCTCTTCTCCAGTGAGTCCTTCCTTCTCATTAGGTGGCCAAAGTATTTGAGTTTCAACTTAAGGATCTGGCCTAAAGAGCAGTCAGGGTTGATCTCCTCTAGGACTGCCTGGTTTGATCACCTTGCAGTCCAAGGGACTCGCAGGAGTCTTCTCCAGCACCATAGCTCAAAGGCCTCAATTCTTTGGCGCTCAGCCTTTCTTATGGTCCAACTTTCACAGCCATACATTGCAACTGGGAAGACCATAGCCTTGACTATACACACTTTTGTTGACAGGGTGATGTCTCTGCTTTTTAGTGTGCTGTCTAGATTTGCCATGGCTTTCCTCCCCAGGAGCAAGCGTCTTTTAATTTCTTGGCTGCAGTCCCCGTCTATGGTGATCTTGGAGCCCAGGAAAATAAAATCTGTACTGTTTAAGGTACTTCCAGATTATTTTAATCTGGAACTGTTTAAGGTACTTCCAGATTAAAATAATTAACTAGTGACAACACTGTTGTCTGTGGAATGCCTGCAAGGGTCCTTTCATGTCCCTGTCGAGCTGGAGCGAATGACCGGAGCTCACCCCCATGATGTAGCAATACTTGAGTCTTGAAATGTGGTCTTGCTAACCTCCAACCCAGCATCCTAACCACATGAGCCACCCTGCTCTGTGAGCAATACTGACTTGAAGGAATGCATATTGGTTATTAAAGGTTGGGGTTGTGATGCCTGGGACAAAAAATAAATATTTTAGATTTCCCTTCTGAGAACAGAAAGCTCCAGTCTTTAAAAAGAGGAAGTCTACTGGGAAACCCCTGCCTTTTCTCCATTACCTCTAATATTAGAAAAAAGATAGAGGTGTGCCAGTTCAATGGCTATCATCCGTCCGTCTGTCTATCCATCATAGAAAATTGGTTTCTTTGGAGAAGGAAATGAGATGGACGTGGAAATGACAATACAGAACAGGGAATATTGTCGGATCTGCAAAAATCTTCCTACGGTTTTATTTTATGACAGCGCACTCAGTTTGGATAACTAAGTATGTAAAGCTTCTTTTTCTCAAACAAACTTTCAGTGCAAAAGGAAGAGAATTTTCAGTAAACAAAAGGAACATGCGGTGGTATTTATGACTTTTGCAGTATCTATAGCTTATCTAGGCTGTGAAGTTCTTAACTGCAATAATCCTATGGTCCATCAGAAACATTAGATACCTTTTCCTGCAGCTCGTGCCCAGAAATCCAATATAGCAATGGAGATGATAGAAAATATATACTTAACCGATGGTTGTCACAAAATAACATTGGGAGTGGCCATGATGGACTGCTCCTGTTTCCTTTCTTATAGGCTTTAGTGTAAAGATTTAAACTAATTAATAGAAAGGAATATGTTAGCTTACTACAACGGTTCATGCTTTATCAGCATGAACATCTTTCCCTTCCCTGCAATCCTTCCCTTCATATCTTGCTAAAATTGAAGTTTCCTTATATATGGTTAGCTGCAGTATATTTTGTTCCTTCTACGTACATGTTTGTCTTCTGATACATAAGCTATGTGTTTTCCTTTGCATAGGTTTTGCTGCACTAGATAGTCATTTATTTCTAATGGCAGAAGCCAGCCTTCTTTTTTAAAATGGAATTGCTGCTAACCTATACAATCTTTTATCAATCCTTAACTTAGTGTAAACACATAAGGAAAACATTCCAACAATCACAACTGGTTATACCTTGATGATTTTCAGCTATCCCATCTAGAACTGAGCTAATGATATTATGGAGATCCTAGATGGGTCAGGATGGGATAAAACAAGTTCAGACTGATTTCTGGTAAGAATGGGCTGTATGCTAAACCAATGGGATGGTTGGATGGTTCCTTCACTGGCCCTGGAGTGGAGCCACACATTCCTTGAAACAGGAGTTTATTTATATCCAGCCTTTTTTTAAAAAAAAAATGACTCAAAAACAGTAAACATATCTAACACCCTGTCCTATTTTCCCCACAACAATCCTGTGAGGTGAATTGGGCTGAGAAAGAGTGACTGACCTACAGTTATCTAGCTGGCTTTCATGGCTGAGCCAGGATTAGAATTCAGTCTCCCACTTCCTAGCCTGGTGTTTTAATCACCAGACCAAAGTGGCTCTAGTTGCAAAGGGAACGGCCATCTCAGGAAATGTCTGTCTTTGGAAATCTTGATTCTGTCTTCTGATGATGCACCAGTAAACTTACTTGGCTAATAGGAAGGCTTGGGCACCTTTGATACAGATCGAAATGGTCCTTCAAATAATCTGGCTCCTCACTAACCACCAGAGGTGCTTTCTTAGGGGCTTTCTGATCTGCCCCCATGGGATCAGGATTTGGCAATCTAGGGAGGGACGAAGCTGAAAATGTACAGGGCTACCCCTCGGCAGATGAACATAAACAGGCAATCAAAAGTTGGCAGTCGAGCGGGTCTAAATAAAAACAAACACAATGTTTATTATGTATGTGCAAGAGAAAATAATAAGAATTGTGGTTAATGGTAATTCTGGGCCACCCTGTATGTAGCTACCCTTATCTGTCCCCTCCCCCCCTCCCCTTCTTCCCTCCCCCCTCCCCTTTTCCTTTTCAGTCTTTGGGAGGGAATGGATTTGATGATGATGATGATGATGATGATGATGATGATGATAATAATAATAATAATAATAATAATAATAATAATAATCCCTAGTGAGGCACTACCTTGATGTGGTTGTGGGGCTTGTGTACTCTGAGGAAGATGAGAGCTTTGCCAGAGGTTCAACCATACTGGACAGGTCCCATTAGATGAGTCAGACAAAGAGTGTCTCTCCCATAAGAAAATACGGTGAGACGTAAATTTCAGAATGCCATAACAGCTCAGATATCGCCCGGGTAAACAAGGCCCGCACCAGATGTTGGAATTCCTGGATATCTGGTGAAAAATGGGTTACAGGACTCAGGACTGTTGGCTGAGCATCCAGGGCCAGCAGCTGCACAACTACTGGAAGAAAAGGTGTTTACCCATTGTAAATAGACATTGACTGAAAACAAAGAAATAATGATCTGTTATTACAGATCATGTCCAACAAGAAAAGGATGTCTAAAATGAATGCACCAGTTCTGGAAAGAACAACATCCAGAATCAGAAATAACAGAAAAGAGACTAGCAGATCAATGCTGATTTATAATAAGAAATAAAGTATTCACAGAAACAGAATTGGACAAACTGCAAAGGTTTACCCAGGGCAAAGAAATCAAAGGCTTACCAAAAGTAATTCAGAACGTAGAGGCAAACCAGGGGGAGTTGGCAGTGAACTGTTCTCATTTGGAAAACAGGCACCTCTTCCTCAGGAAGAACAAAGCCCTCTAACTAAAGAAAAGAATTGAAACAAAGAATAACTACGCATCTAGAACAGCACAAAAACAACAGAATAAGGCTGCCTGCATTGAAGCTTGTTCCTAAGAAACAGCTAGCACAAGCATTAAAAGATGCAAATCCTGCAATATCAAGTATAAGCACCAATTCACTGCAAGAAACATACCAACTAATGTACAGCACAGCTGCGGTTATAACTAAATACCTGGGGTGAAAATTCAAAGAAAAAAAAACAGTGCAGCATAAAAATGGAAGGTTAAACTAGAAAATGAGATCAGCAAGTTAAGATCACATGCAAACAAGCTAGAACAGATGAAAGAAAAGAAGCTGCAGAACAAGAAGACCAAAGAATACCTAAAGAAATGCCACTTAGAAACAAGGAAGATCAAGGAAGCACTGGAAATAATAAAGCAGCAAATAACAGCTATAGCCAGGAAAATCAGTAGATATGAAGCTTGAATTGCAAATTATAGGCAGAACCTCCAATTTCAATCCAATCAGAAACGTTTCTACCGATCCATCAATGGAGAAACTGCAATGAATCAGTCAGTACCTGACAAGGAAGAAACAGTGCAGTTCTGGAAACAGATATGGGATAACCCAAAGAAACACAACAAGGATGCGGCTTGGTTAAAAGAGGTGGATGCAAATAAAATGGAAGTTGAAATGAAAGAACTAGTAATAACAACAAAAATGGTAGAAAAAAAGAGCAAGGAAGATCAAAAATTGGTCAGCACCAGGTGAAGATGAACTGCATGGGTTTTGGTTGAAACATCTGTTATGAGGACCCAGATTGTTGGGGGCAATTAAGCTGACTTTGTAATAATGCCGCTTGGGGTGTGCGTGAAAGCCCTAACAAGCAGGCATATACATAGAATGAAGGCTACTGCTAAACTTGTAAGCCGCCCTGAGTCTTCGGAGAAGGGCGGGATATAAATGGAATTAAAATAAAATAAATAAATAAAATAAATATACCCACTCATTGCCAAGGAGGAGAAATTGAAAAGTGGCTAACAACTGGGAAAACCTACCTAATAATGAAAACTCCAGCAAAAGGGGCAACACCAGGCAACTACAGGCCAATTACCTGCTTACCAACAACTTTCAAATTGCTAACTGGTGTGGTAGCTGATGCAGTACAACAGCATCTAGTTGAAAACCAATAGCAGAGGAACAAAAGATCAACTCCTAATAGACAAAATGATCTTGGAAAACTGCAAGAAAAGGAAGACCAACCTGAATGTGGCATGGATTGACTACAAAAAGGCATTTAACTCTCTGGCCACATCTGGATAATCAAGTGCCTAGAAATAACAGGAGTCAGTAGAAACATCAAAATTTGTGCAAAGATTGGTGGCACAATGGAAGACACAGTTGCAGGTCAATGGTGAGAGACTGGGAGAGGTTAATATCAAGAGACAAATATTTCAAGCAGATTCATTATCACCACTACTATTTGTTATTGCACTGTTTCCTCTGTCAACAATACTCAGGACATGGCTATCAAACATCAAAAACATCTGCCAGACTATCCCACCTCCTTTACATGGATGATCTGAAGCTGTATAGAAAAACATCATCTGAAATAGAATCGCTGCTCAACACTGTTCGTATATATAGCCAGGATATTGCAATGGAGTTTGGCTTGGACAAATGTGCCACACTTATTATCAAACAAGGAAAAATAGTGAAAACTGAAGGAATCAAGATGCCCCACAAAAATAACATTAAGATCTGGATGAGGAATATTACTACAAATACTTGGGTATCCTTCAAGCTGACAACATAAAGCACACTGAAGTCAAGAAAAAGATTAGAGGTGAATACATCAAGAGTGAAGAAGTTCTTAGAGGAAATACCATGAAGGCAATCAACACTTGGGCAATTTCAGTCATTAGATAAACAAGTGGAATAGTGGACTGGACTCAAGCAGAACTAAAAGCAATGGATAGGAAGACCAGAAAAATAATGACAATGAATCATGCCCTTCACCCACGCAGTGACATTGACAGACTCTACCTACCAAGGCAAATAGGTGGGCGTGCAATGCTGCAAGTACATCAGATGGTTGAAGAAGAAAAAAATGGCTTTGGAAGAATATCTGAAGGACAATGATGAAGATGCACTGAAATTAGTATATCAGGAAGGCTTACTGACTACTGGAGAGACCAAACTGGTCTACAAGAAAGACCAGATGAAGAACAGAACAGAGGCAAGGGAAGACAAAGCACTACATGGCCAGTACATTAAAAAAATAGCTGGGAAAGCAGACAATAACAAGACCTGGCAATGGCTAAGAGCAGGAAAATTGAAGAAAGAGACCGAGGGACTATTTCTGGCTGCACAAGACCAAGCCTTAAGAACAAATACATACAAAATCAAAATTGAGAAGACAGCAACAGACAGTAAGTGCTGCCTATTGCAAAGAAGCTGAAGAAACAGTGGACCACCTGGTAAGCTGCTGCAAGAAGATTGCACAGACTGACTACAAGCAGTGGCATGACAAAGTAGCAACAATGGTGCATTGGAAGATCTGCAAAAATATCATTTTCCTCTAAGCAAGAACTGGTGGGATCATAAAATAGGGTTGGGTTGGGTTGGGAAGGGGGTGGGTGGGTGGGGAGGGGTTGTTAAAGATAAAATGTATTGAAAAACTTTTCAATAAAAAAAGGATCATAAAATAGAGAAAGTCATAGAAAATGATAAACTGCTCTGGGACTTCAGAATTCAAACAGACAAGCACCTGCAACATAACACCCCTGACTTAACAACTGTCAATAAGAAAGACAAAAAAGTCTGGATAGTGGACGTGGCAGTGCCTGGAGACAGCAGAATAGACAAGAAAGATCTGGAGAAGATAACAAAATACAAAGACCTAGAAATAGAAAGACTGTGGCAAAAAGGCAAGCAAGGGTAGTACCAATAGTAATAGGCGCCTTGGGTGCAATCTCAAAACAACTGGAGCCATTAGTCAATTGCAAAAGGCGGCCTTACTAGGAATTCCTTCCATCCTGCGACGATATCTGTAATGCCATCAAACATCCACATCTGCCTGTCCCGGGTCCTTGGTAAGGACTCCATAGGTAGACAAAACTGCCAAATCCAATCTGAACATCTGGCTGACTGTGCGATGATGATTATTATTAATAATAATAAGGACGATGATAATGTTAGAAGGGACCTTGGAGGTCATCTAGTCCAACCCCCTGCTCAGGCAGGAAACCCTATACCAGACATGTCAAACACAAGGCCCGAGGGCCGGATCCGACCTGCGAAGTGGTTTCATGCGGCCCGCGAAGCCATCCTGGAAACAGTGAGGGAATGGCCCCCACTGCCTTGGCCCTGGCCCAGAGACCCTCCTTCTGCCAGAGACCCTCAGATCTGTCCCACTCCTGCCCAGGCCCCCATAGGCACCCTTGATGCGAACGATGTAGAGCTGGCCATGCCCACCCAGTAGACTGTACACACTCTAGCCATGCCCACCCAGTAGGCCACGCCCACCCTGGCCATACCCACCCAGCCCCCTGAGGGCAACTGCAATATACCATTTCAGACAAACAGCTGTCCAATCTCTTCTTAAAAACTTCCCGTGTTGGAGCATTGAAGCCACTCAGCCAACCTTCGGCTTTCAGATGGTCGGGGCATTAACATCCCCCCCCAATGACAGCTGATCATCACTGTCCATCTTGACTGGAGAGCCGGGGTCGAAAACTTGGGGTGCAGGCGAGAAAGCACTCTTAGAGCGGTTGGGGGGGGGCAGGAAAGCCACCGCGCTCTCCTTGCCACCTGGCTGCTTACAGCGTCTCCCGGCGGAGAGGGGAAGAACTCGCACCTCGCCCTCATCGGGGGGGGGCAGGGGTTTCACCCCCCCACACCACCCTCTCTGTTTTGGGACGGCAGCTGCTAAAGCAGGGGTCTTCAAACTTGGCCCTTTTATGACTTGTGGACTTCAACTCCCAGAATTCCTCAGCCAGCTTTGCTGGCTGAGGAATTCTGGGAGTTGAAGTCCACAAGTCATAAAAGGGCCAAGTTTGAAGACCCCCTGTCTAAAGTTTCTTTCTGAACTCGGGCCCCGTCTGCCCTTAAAACCCGCCGCAGCCACTTCGGAGACCAACCCAAATAGGGACAGACAGACAGACAGACAGACAGACACACACACACACAAAAAAAAGGGCCGCGTTTCGTTTCCCTGCTTGGACGCTGCCCCCGCCCTCCCCGCGAGCCACTTTCGGTTTCCCGCGTTTTTTTCCAGCCGCCTTTCCTCCCTTTGGGGGAAACTTCTTTCACTTTCGATTCTCGCCTCCGCTCGGCTGATTCGCAGGAATCGAGCGGGTCTCGAAGCGGAGGGTTTTGATTGGACGGCTTGGCTTTCCTCGGGAGGCTGCTTTTTTTTCTCCTTTTTTCTTTTAAGCTGCCTTTCCCCCGTTGTTAGTTTTAGAAGGGCGAGCGAGCGGTCTTTGCGGTCGGGTTTTTGATTTCTTTAGGGGGGGGGATTTCTTCTGGAGCAGAGTTGGAATTAAAACGGAACACGAGAGAAAGAGAGAGAAAGAAAACAACCATTGCAACGCCGGAGGTTTAAGGAGAAAGGAGAAAAATGACGGAGGTCGAACGAGAGAATTTGCTTCGCTGCAAGGAATACATAGTGAAGACTTTAAATCCTGCTTATGTATTGAGCTACATGAAAACCTGGCTGTCCGATGGTAAGTTGGAACCACCGAAGTTTTATTTATTGTTTTAATCGCAGTCATCACGTTGTGATGTACCCAACTGGACGCCACTTAGGAATGTAGGAATATATAACCCAGATATCCTGACCATCGAGCATGTAGGAGTATATAACCCAGTTACTCCGGCCATCGGGCATGCTGGCTGGCCCGATGGGAACTGTAATGCAACATTATGAGGGCGTCAGACAGAGGTAGCTTGATTTACCAGATGGCATTTTGTTCACACTTTTGAATAGGGACACCTTAAGCGACACCTAACTCAGAATACCCGTAGACACTGTTGACGTTAGAATGATTGCGTGATCTCCAGATATTCTCCAGATATTTTGAGGAATAGTCGCTTCAGATTTTTGGAATGGAGAAGCAGATACCCAAATAAAAAGCAAATTAGCTTAAAAACAACTTCTACTTCTTCTTGAGGACCACTCAGAGGCTTCAGCTGGTGCAGAATGCGGTTGTGATGGGGGTTTCCGTTACTCCCATGTAACACCTCTGCTCCATGAGCTGCATTGGCTTCCGGTTGCCCTCCTGGTGAGATTCAAGGTGCTGCTGATGACCTATAAAGCCCTACATGGCTTGGGTCCGGGATATCTGAGGGAGCACCTGCTGCCGGCATCAAGTTCCCTTCGTCCAGTGCGTTCCCACAGGGAGGGTCTTCTCAGGGTGCCACCGATAAAAGATTGCCAGCAGGTAACACCCAGGGGTAGGGCCTTCTCAGTGGGTGCGCCTGCCCTCTGGAACCAGCCCCCCCCCCACTTCCATTCATTTCACCGGGACCTGAAGAACTGGCTCTTTGAGCTTTCCGGACCAGGCTGAGAATTTTAATCAGGGTTTTTATATATTTTTTCAGGGATTTGATTTAATCTTTTTAAATTGTTTTTAACTTTTGTATTGATTTTTGTTTTAAATACCTTGTAAACAGCCCTGAGTATATAAATCCAATAAAATAAATAAATAAATTCTCCTCCTCCTCCTCCTCATTATTATTATTATTATTATTATTATTATTATTATTATTATTATTATTATTATTATTGTTGTTTTTGTTGTTGTTAGTGTCAATTGGTTGACTTAAGAATAAAATCACCTGCCCGCAATTACATGGAGATGCTTACAGCAACCAGAAATTTCATAGTGATGGTTTAGAAACAGGGTGAAGAAATTAAAAACCAAGGCACCCTTCCTGCTTTTTCATATACTGTCTGTCCGCCTTTCTCACACGTGCTCGATGCCAATCAAAGCAGCGTAATTTATAAAGCAGAGAGCTTACGTGTCGATTTCAGTTGAGCCCCCGGGAGGCATTGGCTATATGATTTTTCAGAGGAGGTTGGTGATGGTTGGACGGAAAGATGTTGAAAGAAAAAGTGCTTCCGCCTAGCTGACGTTCAGCGAAGAACCCGAGAGGCATCTCTACACGGCACTATTTCGCCCACCGTTCTTCTTGCAGGTTTTTTTTTTTTTTTGGCGCAGAGAAGTCAAGCTAAGCGGGTTCTGACGTTCGGAAAGCTTTGCGCTTAAGCCATCTTTCTTTCACGCGTCTCGCGGCGGCTTTGCACGCAGCACTTTCGCGGCGGCAGATGCGAGGCTTTCCTGATTTTGGTTTCCTAGGTAACCCCTGCGCGCATGGCAAGAGGTTGTTCGGTGGACTGCCTCGAGATGATTGGAGCGGGGGCGGGGCGGGGGAGTGTTTCCTCGCGCTTGGCAAACATTGCGGCCCCGCATCCAACCTGCTCTTTTTCGGAATTATCTTGATAACCGGGAGGGGGAAGCGGGGCACTTATTGGCTGAAAGCAGCTGAGGAGGCGGGGCAAGAATCCTGCCAGCAGACGGCACTAAAGCCCTCTAGGGGCGCTCGTGTCCTGCTTCTTAACAGTTTTCCTCCTTAAAAAAAAATTGCAGGATTTTTTCGTCTAATACTACTACTACTATTTGCATATACATAGAATGAAGGCTACTGCTAAAGCTTGTAAGCCGCCCTGAGTCTACGGAGAAGGGCGGGATATAAATGGAATTTAAATAAATAAATAAATAAATAAATAAATAAATAAATAAATAAATAAATAAATAATAAAGTGAAATAAGTAATGGCTGTCTGGGAATGCAAAGTAGATTTCCTTCTTTGAAACAAGGAAAGAGATGGATACATTTCATACGTGCAAGTCCTGGTGTTTCAGAGTACGCAGTCTTGATAAAAAGCTCGCTCGCCATAATTTTCTGATCCTGCAAACCATCTTTAATCACTTACCTCTGCATCTTAACACTGGTGTTCTCAGGTTTCCTCTCGTCATATTTGCTCTTCGTATATTTATTTGTAATCCTATTCATTCTCTCTATACTTCCCCCCCCTCTAACACTTAACTCACTTTTAAATACAGTCCACATTTCATTCAGAACTCAAATGGTTAGGTTGAAAAGGGACTGATTTTCAAAAACAACCAAAAGTGAAAAGTGATTCAGTTTCACTGTAAAGGTTTTTTTATTATTATTTAATATGATTGTTTAATGACATACCCTTTGTGTCAAAGTACTGTTTGAAAACATCATTGTTAATTTCTTCCTCTCCTCTCAAGTCTCAAGTCATCCTCATGCCATAGACATTATCAGATGATCCCATAGATTCTTCCTTCTTGTGGCATATCCATTATCAGATGTTGGTGATCATGTTGGTGATCCTGTTTTTATCAGCTGCCGCACAAAAAAGTGCTGCTGAGTTTTGTCCAAACCAGTCCCTTAGATTTTTGAAGCCATGATGATCTTCTTCTCCCTGGACCTCATTTGCCTTCAATCTTTCCCTGGAGGATTAAATGGAGCGTGCCCCATCACATGTCCAAAATATTCTAACTTTCATTTTTTAATTGTTTTGATGATTTACCTTGGCTTTCCCTGGCAGCTTATCACCACCTCATTTCTCATAGATAACTGCCTCCCATCGCAAGTGCACCTAATCCCAGTTTCACTTCATGAATGCCAATCCTAGTCTGTGCATGCAAGAGTTTATCTCATCCAGTCTGTCCTCCTGGAAAACAAGGCTGCATGGGCATAGAATTCCTCCTTTTTTCTCTCATAATAACCTCATGAAATAGGCTAGGCTGAGAGATTTCATTGGTCCAGAGTCAACCTTGACAATTACATAATATTGGTTATGTTGATGAAGACTTAAAATACTAGAACCAACAAGAACGCAGAATAGATTTATCACTGTATCTGATTAATTTAATTATATATTTCAGCAATTTCTTCCAAAGGTTTGGTAGAGTAATGCATTTGCCAGGCATGTGATTCAAGTCACCTTAAAAGCTTAGTCTTATACAGAAGATGAAGCATACTTAGTTGGTCTGACTCATGTGTGTAAATGTGCTTTGTAGTTGGTTGTAAAACCTCATCCATTGATAACAACTAAGAGAGTGTGATGGAGAAGGCGAAGAGATCCTTGTGATGGTCAAATATTCGTCTTCCGCAGGTCTAACACAGCCAGACTGCAAAACACCAGATATCTAGTATCTAGATATAAAGAAATACAGAAAATTTTACAGATAGCCTTCGCTTCACAGCCATTCATTCCACAAATATTCAAAGTTATGATGATGCTGAACAAATCTTATTTAATGTCTGGTCTTTGAAGTTATGGGTTGCAGTATTTCTTGGTTCAGTGATCAAAACTTAAAAATTGGCAACTTGCCCACATTGACTACGGGATGTGCTTCAGCTTCAACATTACCCACTTACCTATTCCCACCCATCTCTGCTCTTCACTGTCCTTGTCATCCCTAGCTTACCTTTGCTGTTGTCTTCTTCCCACTGCTGAGGAGATGTGCCTAAACTGGTCCTTCATGGTGCAGCTGGACAAGGAGGGGAATCGAGAGGACATGCAAAAGGGAAACAAGTCAGACACAGGAGAGATTGCTTACAGCAGGGGTGTCAAACTCAATTTTATTGAGGGCTGCATCAGCATTGTGGTTGCCCTCAGGGGGCTGGGTGGGTATGGCCAGGGTGGGCATGGCCTACTAGGTGGGCGGGGCTAGAGTGTGTATGGCCTATTGGATGGGCGTGGCCAGCTCTGCATCGTTCGCATCAAGGGTGCCTATGGAGGCCTGGGCAGGAGTGGGACAGATCTGAGGGTCTCTGGCAGAAGGAGGGTCTCTGGGCCAGGGCCAAGGCAGTGGGGGCCGTTCCCTCACTGTTTCCAGGATGGCTTCGGGGGCCACATGAAACTACTTTGCGGGCCGGATCCGGCCCCCGGGCCTTGTGTTCGACATGTCTGGCTTACAGTAATTGCTTTGCCTCCCTCATAAACTGGAGAGATTGGAGAAGAAGGGATTACAAAAGAATAAGCAAACACCCAGTGGGGAATATACGGGCTGTTTGCATAGTGTGCTAATGGCTGCCAATATGTATTGGTTTTGATATTTATTCCCCAGTATGTGCGTGCTTACTCTCTTGTAATCATTTCCTTTCCAATTGTCTACTCTGCAAGGAGGTTGGAGAAAGAAAAAACAACATATTAGGTAGAGGGCAATGAATATTGACTGTATTGGCAATTACATTACTGAGGACAGCACTGTTGTAACACTCAATGGATGCTGAGGGACACAGTCGGTAAGTAAGAACTACTTGTAATGTGTTTTCAATAAGCAAGCAGACACACAGAGAAACATTTTCTAAATAGCATCAGAATGAATTATTTTTTTTAATTCCATTTATATCCCGCCCTTCTCCGAGTATGTTGCAAACAGAATCATGGGCCCTTGGAAAGTTCAAATGGGAAAGGTGCGATACTCTCAAAGTCTGTTGTTTTGCTTTGAACCTTAAGGTGAGAAATTTACTGCAACAGTTTTGTCTACAATTTTAGAGACTGTGGAGCGAATTCAAGAGGAAAGCAACCAGCCCACCAAGGCAGCAGAACTCTTTCTTCAGTCCATTCTACAGCTCAACGTGGATGGATGGTTCCGTGGTTTTCTGGATGCACTAAAAGCATCAGGTATAATTGCTTTATTACATAGGAAGTGTTTGCTAAACTACAATCCTTTTCCCTCTAAAACTCTAAATCAGTGGATCTATGTAAACTGTTGCAATTTCACTGAATGGGTGTCACACGAAAGAATTATTCAAAGAATTCAGAGCAGGGGTGTCAGACTCAATTTCATTGAGGGCCACATCAGGGTTGAGGTTGACATTGAGGAGCCGGGTGGTGGTGGTGTGGCCGGGGTGAGCATAGTGGGGGTGGATGTGCCCGGGGCGGGCATGGCCAGCTTAACATTGATTGTATTGGTGGGCACCTGTGGTGGTCTGAGTGGGATCCATTGTCTCCAGCCGAGGAAGGTGAGACCAGGGTGAGCACTATACCTTTGTTGTCCCTCTCAGGCCATGCAGAGGACCCTCAGTGATGCAGGTTGCCCGGAGCCCTGGGCAGTGGAGGGCAAGCGCCCAGTCCAGCCTTTCCCAAGGGGGCACCCGGCTGCACTTACCTCTTCCTCAAGGCTGCTGCTGATTGACTCGCTCTCCTTGACCAAGTTGCTCATGGTGTGTGTGGGAGGGCAAAATGTGTGGGTCAGAGAGAGGCCCACTACGTCTCCCTGTGAGGAGACCCAGCTTTATAACCAAAGCATCCTCAGCAATAGGATGGGAGACCATCAGGAGAGGACAGGAAGAGGGGACAAGGGGATGGCAAAAGGGCAGCAGGGCTGCTCGTGGCCAAGTCTAAGGCAGGACTTCCCTCAGACCCTCCCTCCCTCTCATTATAACCTTCCTTCCTTCCTTCCTTCCTTCCTTCCTTCCTTCCTTCCTTCCTTCCTTCCTTCCTTCCTTCCCCCCTTTTCTTCTTTTTCCTTCCCTCTTCATTCTCCTTTCCTTCCTTTCCTTCCTTCCCCTCTTTCCTTCTTTTTCTTTCCTCTTTCCCTTTCTCCTTTCCTGTCCCTTCTTGGATGCTCAAATGCAAAAGGGGAAACATTTCTCGATGCCTCCTTGCCTTGTGATCAAATGCCTCTTTTGCTAGAAGTATGTGGCCACTTAAAAGACTGAGAGCAAACCAGGCTCATTTTATTCCATGCTTGCATTTAGTGGGGGCGTCCACAGACAACCTTACAGCAAAACTGTCAAAATGGTGGCTGTGGTAGTTGATCAGAGCTCCTCCGTTTTTTATGTGCAACAGCTTTAGCATTTAGGAACAGAGGTAAGTTAGTTGCTTTTCTATTAATACATAATCTGTAAAAGGACTCTCCTGTAGGGAGCCTGCCATGTTCTAATTCAGACTGGAAATATACGGTACCAAAGGAAAATATTTTCCCCCACTCTGTTTTGTCCTGTTTTCTCCACTGGAAATGGCTGTTTGCAACACACAAGGAGGGGATACTTTCCTAAGAGTTCGCAATTCAAGAATACCAGTGTTAACTTGGATTGCCAATAGAGTCCTATCTGTGACAAAAGAGAACACAAAATTGCTTTCTCCTTTGAGCCCAAGTCTAAATGGATCCAGGATCGAAGCAGAACTGTGTGAATTGGGGCATCTCTCCAACTAAGTTGCCCTTCCTTCCTTCCTTCCTTCCTTCCTTCCTTCCTTCCTTCCTTCCTTCCTTCCTTCCTTCCTTCCTTCCTTCCTCCCTTCCTCCCTCCCTCCCTCCCTCCCATTCTCATTTCTTTCCTTATTAGGAAGGGGTTATGGGAGGGGGAGAGATTGCCAGTGCTGCTGATGTCCATGCTGCCGCAAGCCATCACTATCCCACATGGGGAGGGCCAGTCCTGGTGAAAGGAAAGCCTAGTGGCTGCGAGGCTAGGTCAGCGAGTGGGCCATGGAGGTGCTGGTGGGAGGGGGTGTGTGGCACTGATCTACAACCTGGTTGCGTCCATGAAAGCCAGAACGCGCTCAGCCTTAGATCCACAGGGCAGCCCTTGAACCAGCCAGGGGCCACCCTGCTGCCTCTGCCTCATGGGTATGCGCACAGGAGATGGCCAGCGCCAGCGTCCTGGGTGAAATCAGCCTTTGGGGCAAGACAGCCAACAGGGATGCTGCCTCTTGTGAGTGTGCCTGTGGGGTGGGGGCACCCATCGCTGGTTCCAGAGCTGCCTTGTGGATCTAAGGCTGAGCACGTTCTGGCTTTGATGGCTGGCACCAGGTTGTAGATCAGCACCTGGTCAGGCCAGGCCGAGGTGCCATGGGCCGGTCCTTCACTGTTTCCAGAGCAGGTCCCCGGGCCAGACGGAACCACATGGCAGGCCGAATCCGGCCCATGGGCCTTCTGTTTCACATGTCTGGTTCAGAGTATTAGACATTGAATATGTGTGTGTGTGTGTGTGTGTGTGTGTGTGTTTGTGTGTAGTGAGTTTGTTGCGCAGGAATGAAGACGAGGCGAGTGAGTTCAGCAATGGTCATGTTTATTTGCTTGCAGGAACTGAACTGAGCTGCAGCCTGCAGCAATTTATAGCCTGGCCCCTAAGTGGCAGCCAATAGGTTTAAAGCAACCCTTTGCCACCTAGGGGCAGCCAATAGCAGCACTGGAGATGGGGAGTCTGAGTTGCTGGGATCTGTTAGCTAGCTCCAGCTTACCACCTGGTGTTACAATTAAGCCCAGTACATAAAGTAACAGTAAGTTTGCCGGAAATGAAAGATGGAATTAGGAACTGGGGTTTTCTTCATTATTTTTATGATAAAATTTACCAAACAGATGCGATTTAAATTAACAAAGTAGGCACACTACCCTACTGGAGGGATAGTGCATTTGTTCTTCTGCTTTAAACAAACCATCATCGTGACGGTGAAATTAGTAGGGATAATTTTTTTGGGGGGGGCGATGCTGTTAAAATGATTTTGGGGAACATATCGTTATCAGGAAGGAAGAGAATTTCCTTTGCTCAGGGGGAAAACACCATTCTTTTTTGTAGCTCAGAGAAGAGAAGAGAATAGCTGTAGGGTCAAAAAAAACCCAAACATTGATTATGGAGCTTAGGAAATACCTCCAATCAGAAACATTGTGTGAAAGGATTGCTTACTTTTATGCTCTCCGCTGTGGGAGAAAATCTCCCCAGTTTGTCCAGAGCTTGAACAGAGTTTCGTGAAAAAGGGACACTCCGTGGGCTGCAGTGTGTTTTGAGATTTCTTGTATTTGGAGAACTCTCTGCTATGACCTTTCCGTCTTGGGTGGCCCTGCACGGCATAGCTCATAGCTTCATTGAATTACGCAAGCCCCTTCACCACGACAAGGCAGTAAACCATGAAGGTGGTTTTGGGCTTGGTGTGTCAAAAATTTCATAAAATGCCTAACTCTGCTGTCTACTCTGAACAAAAGATAAACCATTTTCTCTCCTCCACCCCTCCTCCATTTAGACCATCTTGAATAAGTGGCACTCTGTGGTCTCACCAAAGCTGGGTCTAGGACAGGGGTCAGCAACTGGAAACAGCAAAAGAGCCACTCGGAACCGGTTCCGTCATACAGACAAAAAAGTGGGAGCCGCAAAATGTGTGCACACCTGTGGGCACGCAAGCGCATGCGCAGAACAAGCAAAAACATACACCACCCCTACGCCCGCACCACATCCTGAGCCGCACGCACTTGTCGCTACCCAATGCCGCCAGCTTAGGGGGGGGAGGGAGGGACTCGCAGGCTGAGGAAGGAAACGGCCTTTCAGAGGATCCCTGCCCCTCTCCCGGGACCTCCAAACCTCTGGGTTGATGAACTCATCAGCTCTCCAAACATGGAGGCGGAGGTTTGGAGAGCTGCGCAGCTCTCCAAACCGCTGCCGCCCCGTTTGCAGAGCTGCTGCATTCCTCCGCATTTGAAAGAAACACAGACGAATGCAGCAGCTATGCAAAGAGGACGGTGGCAGTTTGGAGAGTGCCTGCACACCTCTCCAAACCACCGTCCTGTTTGGAGATTTGCTGCATTTGTCAAACACGGACAAATGTAGCAGCTGTGCAAACAGGGCGGTGGTAGTTTGGAGAGTGCGTGCGCGCCTCTCCAAACTGCCGCCGCCCGTTTGGAGACCTGCCGCGTTCGTTCATTTTTGACGAGCGCGGCAGACCTCTGAATGGGACGGCGGCAGTTTGGAGAGGTGCGCGCGCACTCTCCAAACCGCCGCCGCCTATTCAAAGACCTGCTGCGCTCGTCAAACATGGCAGCTGTACAAACGGGACGGCGGCGGTTTGGAGAGGTGCGCGCGCACCTCTCCAAACCTCCACCGCAGGCAGAAGTTCTGCAAACTGGAGAGCTGCTGCCTTCGTCAAACATGGATGAAGGCAGCATCTCTGCAAACGGGGCAGTCGAGGTTTGGAGAGCTGCGCGTGCAGCTCCCCAAACCTCCGCCGGAGGAGGTCTGGGAGCCGCAGGAGAGGGCTCAAAGAGCCGCATGCGGCTCTGGAGCCGTGGGTTGCCGACTCATGGACTAGGATAAGTCACAGTGGCCAATTCACCGTGGCCAACTTCATATAGGCATCTTGTTTTGGCCAGCTTCCTGTGGCCAACTCAACACAGCCAACTCATTGCAGGGTAAGAGTTAAACTGATATTGAAATGATGGAATAGAGCAGGGGTGTCAAACTGCCAGCCCTTGGCCGGACGTGTCACAAGGAAACCCTGCCCACCCATTGCCAGCAATGGAGAAAAAGTTCCGATACATCGTGCGACGTCACGTGATGTCATGAGTTTCACATGTCTGGAATAAAGTCATTAAATAAAGGATGCAAAAGGAGGGACAAAATGAAATGTGAATGACAACACTTAAAATACTTTAAAAAATTATTTTAAATAATTGAATTACTGAATTGTCCTGCAGTAAGTTGGCCATGGTGAGTTGACCACAGTGAGCTTGCCACAGCTAGTTATTCCATTCCTCCAAGGTTGGGCCTGAAGTAGAGGCCCAGGCCTCAGCTTCAGCCCTAGTGCCACCGTGAGTCTTGGTAAACGATACAATTGTCCCCGGGGCTTAGCAGCTCCGGGATCTGCAGATTGTGCTTACTTTCATGCAGCGTCGTTTCTGTTGACATGCCTCTGCGGTTGCTCCAGGTTGCAGGAAGCCTTTATTCATTCTGTCCTAAGTGCTAAAAGAGGTCTTATTTTTTTTTAAAAAAAAAAACTACCGTTCACCTAGCTCAGGGGTAGGCAACCTTGGCTCTTTTATGACTCGTGGACTTCAAGTTTCAGAATTCCTGAGCCAGCATGGCTGGCTCAGGAATTCTGAGACTTCAAATCCACGAGTCATAAATGAGCCAAGGTTGCCTACCCCTAACCTAGCTGTTCCAACCAGACACAACTGTTTCCCCTGTGTTGTGTGTTATTAGTTTGTTAGTGTGAGCTTGATGCCGTTTCTGTCTAACTGACTTTAAATAGCTTAAAAGAAGTCAGTCAACCCAACCAACAGAATCAGAACATCATGATAATAAGGAAATGTTTACAACAATAAATGTTATCAACCATCTCTTACATTAAGAAGGTCAGTTGTTCCTGTAGGTTATATCCTTCCTTCAGCCCCCAAGTATTATGGAACGGGGAGGAAGAAAGGGTGTTTAAAAGCTCTCCAAGTCTCCTAGGGGAATTGATCAGTAGGGATTCTCAACACATTCACCTTCCACATTTTGGAGTGGGCTGAAGCTAACTTAAAAAGGCACCAGGTATACCACCTGTTGCTGATAATCGACTTTAGTCAGTTGCCACTTTAATTCTGATTTGTATCTTCTGTTCTGCTTCTTAAGATTACACCGGCCTTCATGATGCAATTGACCAGTGGGATTTCAAGAGAATTGAAGGTCTGGAACCTCACAGGCAACTGTTGAAACGAATTGAGCCCATTCTGCAGGACATTGATGTCACAGATATTCAAGGCCACATGACAGACTGCCTCCGAACTCAGGAATGGGAAGAGATTCGTAAGGTATTATTTATTTAAACTCGCCATCCACTCAGGTGGCCCACATTGTTTTAGAAGACAGCCCTGACTTTCATTTTGCACAGTGTGCTAATTTAGCTTGATCAGAGAGCAGCAAAAATAAAACCCTTATCTACTCTTACCAGGTTGATTCATTTCTCTAAATATTTGAGAAGATTCTGATGTGGTCCAGGTTACGGGTTGGTAAGCAAGAGAATTAACATGCATGAAGAAAGAAAGGAATAAATGGTGAATTTTAAAATTGGATTTGTTTTTTTATTTTATATTTATATTCTCTTTGTGCTATACTGTGGGAGAGAAGGTTTGTGAATTTTGTTCAGATCATTGTTGAGTTTTTTTGAGTTTAGTTACTTTTAGTTGGGCGTGTATCTCCTGATATTATTTTCATAAAATTTTGCTGAAAGTTTTAAAAAGAATATAAAAATTAACTCAAATGAATAGCAGTAGCACTTAGACTTATATACCGCTTCATGGTGCTTTGCAGCCTTTTTGAAGTGGTTTACAGAGTTAGCATATTGCCCCCAACAATCTGGGTCCTTGTTTTTACGGCCCTCAGAAGGATGGAAGGTTGAGTCAACTTTGAGTCAGTCAAGATCAAACTGCTGGCAGTTGGCAGAGTCAGCCTGCAATACTGCATTCTAACCACTGCACCACCATGGCTCAAAGAATGAGAGCGAGGAAGTAGAGAGTGAAAAGCAAAGGTGCAGAAAGAAAGGATGAAATGAAATATATAAAAAAGAAGCTTCCGATTTCCTTTGCAACAAATAATATCAAAGGAAGTAATAATTACAAAATTATCTCCTGCCCTATGATTACAAAAGAAAACTCTCTCTTTTCTATTCAGTTTTTCCCCTAATCTTCAAAACTACAAATTATAACTGCAAATTATGCATTTTTTTCCTGCCTTGTGCAAAAAGACCATAAAGAGTGGAAGTGAATCTTTTGAGTCTTGAGTCTAGAAACACTATAAATAAGTACTCTGCTCTGCCTCATGTTTCTGATTTGCAGATTAGTGAAAGGAAAGGGAGAAAAGCAAGTGCAAGCAAGCTGGTGGAATGCCTGTGTCGATCAGACAAAGAACATTGGCCTAAAACTTTCCAAATCGCACTGCATATGAATGGATATGACAAGCAAATCAAGCTATGGGATTTGAAAGGAGGTATTGTCATATCTTTGTTTTACTCTCCATTCAGTTTCTTTTCTTTCTCTTGGAAGACTTCTAGAATAGAGAAAGTTATGAGAGGCAGAGTCACCAAGTGGAGTGTCAGTGGGGGTATGTGTAGTGATGGTCATAATCAGGTGATGAAAACACCTAGGTTTTAACTTGCATGTGTCTTAAAATTGGCAAGATGTCCACTGACATGCTGTTACAGGTAGTCCTCATTTAAAAAAAATCTAATTGGGACCTGCAATTCTGCCACTAAGCGGAGCAGTCACTGAGGGGAAAAAATCACATGATTGCAACTGTAATTTCTGGTTAGAAGACTCAGTTTTGCACCTTTGGCTTTTGTTCGCTGCCTAACTATTCCCCTACTCTTTGGGATGCTCAGAGTACTTGTTTACTGTCTTATATACATGGAAAACAATGCAATCATGCTGGAAGCCACCGTTGCATTACACAAATAGCTTACAGTACTCTCTTGAAATCCCTTCCTCTCCAGTCTCTCAACTAGTGTCATTTAGTGAAATGGGTGGGGTAGAAATTCAATGAATATATAAACAAAGAAGAATGCAGAAATTTTGTCACTTAAGCATGAATATTCAAATAGGAGCTTCCACGTTGTGTAAGAATGGCAACTTGCAGTGTTTCTGCATTCATTAGAACATATTTACATTGCATTCCCAACAACATGCAGAATATGAATTTATTATAAAAACATTTGAGTTGATATTCAATATATTCCAATACGACAATATATTCTTTCCTATTCACGTTATCTTTCACTTATCTGAGGAGTACTTTTACAGTAGATGTGCCAAGCAAAATAGTAATGAAAATGCAAAAATTGAACGGACTTCTTTGTATCGTATTCAGCTGATAATGCAGATGTTGAAATGGAAGATGAAGATGAAGACAGCTGTGTTTTTCAAATACAGATTTCTGAAGAAGCAGAATCAGACAACCTTTATGAAAATTCGTGTTCACCTTCAGGTAAGACAATTGGAAAACTGCCTCGGGCTCAATTCTTCTAGGAAACCTTTAGTGGCTTCTCAAGAAAAGGATCTGTGCTACCAAAGGTTAATCTGTTGCTGTCTTATTTATGGCAGCGGAGTATGTCCAGGTTCACATGGTGATGCTTGTGGTACTTTATATTACTTGAAAAACTTTGATGCTTTCCCTACAGCCCCTTGTGGATGAATATTAGGTTTTCTAATGTGACTAAAGACAGACATTGATTAAATACCAAAGGAATACTCATTTATTTTTTAGTGAATTACATTTATCTTTTGTGCAGTTTGAACTGTGCCAGCCACTGGCCTAGTGTCCTGAAATAGCTTGAACACAATCATGGTTGAAGAGCCCATAGTTCTTTTAAGAGGACTAGTGTACCTAGCACAAATTCTATTTTCACCTCAGCATTTCTCTGTGAAGTATCTGTTACAGGCCTGTATTGGAAAGCTTGCAGGATATTTTCTTGTTTTGAAAATGTTATTGTTTGACGATTGAATGTGTGGCGTAAGTGCAATTTTTGCTCCTTGAATCAGACAAAAAAAAAGACTGCAAACTTTTATGTAGAGTTGTTTCAGGATCTAACCATCATGTTTAAACTAAGTCTCCCAGTCTGTAAACATGTTCACACATCATTGTACAAAATGACACATGCGTGCAAAGGTTTTCAACTTTACATGTATGGTTATTTGCTTTTAATCAGTTTTGTGCTGGTCTAAATTAACAGCAAAAAGAAAAAAAGAAACACAAATAAAACCAAGATCAATTTGGACACCTATCCTTTTTAAATATATATATATATATATATATATATTATTGATTTTATTAACATAGTTCCCTTAATATTTGGTAAACAGCATGTTGCCTGGGTTTATATTTAAAAACAATAACAATTTCTATAACTCACATAATAGCTTTCTTTGATTTTTCTCTTCTTCCAATAGTATTCTTTTACCAACCAAGTACATTACTTAGTATTTTGATAGATAACAATTGAATATAAAAATTTTTTCTCCTGATATTTAACAACCACATCAATGTAAAGCTTCTTTTCCAATTGATCACCTTAATTACCTCGTCGTAGATCCTGTTTTCAAAGTTTTTATTTAGATTTGCAACTGGTGCACAATGTGAAATTGTGCAAAAGGCCTCCTGACTGCCACCTATTCCTTGAGCAGAAGGACCGACAGATTGTACAAGAGGTCTTTTAGGGGCAAGGCCACCCCATCCAGTACCAAAGTTGGTGAAGTCCCACCAGTCAGTTTTACTAGCGTTCGTTAAAAGCTGCTTGTTCCCCATCCAGACCTCCCACAGCCTCCTGACACTCAGACAGGAGGGACATCCGTGACATTGCTTAATTCACTGGGGACAGAGAGCAGTGCTTTTTTTGTAAAAGAAAAAGGTGCCGGAACTCACACATGTAATACAACCCGCCTTGCCTACCCTACAAGGTTCCATCCAAAAAAGGTGCCGGAAATCCGTTCTGAGCGTTCTATGAGAAAAAAAGCCCTGATGGAGAGATATAATTGAGTATCATTGGCCTACTGTTTTGGTATGCGGGTATGTTCCAGTTAAAGTAACACATATGGCTTCTCTTCCCCCTAAATCAGGGGTGTCCAACTGCCGGCCCGTGGGCCGGACGCATTCTCCGGAAGCCGCGCCCACCCCATTTCCGGCAATGGCAAAACTGTCCCAATACGTTGGGCCTCGTCATGTGACCTTGCGAGTTTGACATGTCTGCTCTAAATGAACATGTTTCTCTTAGTGTCCACATAGTGATTTTGGATGGTAGGCATTCTGTTGTGCGTGCCATGTAAATATGTCGTATTTTACATACGTTACAAATTTTGTTCGCATGTTCTTCTAGATGCCTTCCAGAAGGCCAGCTATGTTCTGAGGAAGCCAAGGAGCTATCAGATAGAACTTGCTGAGCCTGCTCTAAAGGGCAAACACACCATGATTTGTGCCCCTACCGGTAAGATTATAGTTCTCTGAGCTACAATTACCCTTAGAAGTAAGTTTCTTGCTATATTGGAATGGAAAATTATGATAGACTTTTTTTAAAGAAAGGCTATAAACTTTTTCCTGAAGAAAAAAGAAGAAACCCACTGCCTTGTTTAGCAAAGTACAATGAAAGTACAATGACATGCACACACACACACGCACGCACACACACACACACACACATATAATTTTAATCCCATTTATATCCCTTCTCCGAAGACTCAGGGCGGCTTACAATCTAAGCACAAATCAATGTGCTTAGCAATAGCCTTCATTCTATGTATATGCCTGCTTATTAGGGCATATACATATATGCATATATACATACATATATATATATATGTGTGTGTGTGTGTGTGTGTGTGTGTGTGTAAATTACTAACAAAGAATTAAGGGAGACTGAGATGCATTTCTGACTCTTTAGTCTTCATCAGTCAGCCATACCCTTCTGAGATTCGAACCTGGGGGTATGGCTGACTGATGAAGACTAAAGAGTCAGAAATGCATCTCAGTCTCCCTTAATTCTTTGTTAGTAATTTACACAAATATATGAACTGTCCGGTGTGACTACAGCCTGTTCGATGGCCTTCAAGATAGGCTGAAAACAGGAAATAAAGATTTGCCCCATGTTTGGGGCCTGTTTTAACAACTGCAATGATTAAATACCGAAGGGAAAGTAAGATCTGTAAGCCTGTTGTGGTCAGAGATTTTCCAGTTAGCAGCCACAACGTTTAGTGATAGAGTTTCCAGTCCCAACTGTGGACTCTTTAAGTGAGAGGACCATCTAGTATGGCCTTGCCAGCTTGTTGTTCAGAATTTTAGTCCATTGCTTCCAAATAAGTCCAAACCAGCCTTTATTCATTTTTATAGGATCTGGGAAGACTTTTGTGTCTATTATGATATGTGAGCATCATCTCCGCAACAGGCCTGCTGGGCAGAAAGGAAAAGTGGTCTTCCTCACTACAAAAGTTCCAGTTTATGAACAACAGAAGAAAGTCTTCAATGAATACTTCAAAAACGAGTATGATCTCAGTCCGTCCTATGCAGATATCCCGTTGCTTCCTGGTTCTAAAATAATAGCGGTAGCATCTTTTCTAGCCCTTGATTTAGATTGTTGCTGTATCTCAAGGTGAAAATATTTTGAAATCAGTGTCTGGAACAGCCATTTGCCTTGCATTGTGTAAAGTATGAGGTTGTACCTGTGATGAGCACCTGTGTTGTAATTTTAAAAACTACGGTGTCAGATATGACCAGTTCACGAGTGTCTATGTGTGTTTGTGCATGGGAGCGTTAGGTAAACGGACGATCTCTGTTTTATACAGGTAATTCTCGACTTAACAACAGTTGACTTAATGACCACTCAAAGTTACAACGGCACTGGAAAAAGGGATTTATGATCATTTTTAACACTTACAACCAAGCATCCCTATGGTCACATGATCAGAATTCAGACCCTTGGCAACTGGTTTATATTTATGACGATTGCAGTGTCCTGGGGTCATGTGATCCCCTTTTGCAACCTTCTGACACTCAAAGTCAGCATGGAATCTGGGGAATACCAGATTCACTCAACAACCAGGTTACTAACTTAACAACTTCAACGATTCCCTTAAGAACTCTGGCAAGAAAGGTTGTGAAATGGGGCAAAATTCACTTAACAACAGCAATTTTGTTGTGGTTGTAAGTCGAGGGCCACCTGTATAACTCTTTCCTAATTTTGCAGTTTTCGATCGAACGCTTAAAACAGGACTGAGAAGTATCTGTCTCTTTTCTTGCAGCTACCACATTGCAGGCATCTGTGGGGAAAACGTTTTCAAGTCTCCTGCAGAAATAGTTATTAAACAGAATGATATAATTGTCATGACACCCCAGACTCTTTTGAACGCTCTGAATAATGACACAGATCTTTCTCTTTCAATATTCACGTTGATGATATTCGATGAGTGCCACAACACTACAGGGAATAATCCATATAATATGTTAATGTCCAAGTACTTGGCCCTTAAACTGAAGCAAGGTGCAGTTCTGCTACCTCAGGTAAGTAGCTTTCTTGTGTTGGTAAAAAAAAACATCTCAGCAAGTTGTGTATTCTCTTCTAATACATGAAGACAACATGGGAAATGTTGTACGTACCTCTCAAGAAGATAGCATGCACACCTGTAGTCCAGGAGCCATTTAGGGTAACAACATTGTAGCAGGGATCCACTTTGTCTGCCATTCTATTCTTAAATAATGTAATCATTTCAGCTTCTGTTTGAAAAACAAACAAACCTGATTTTGATGAATTTTAATCCATAAACCAAAAGAAAGCAATTATGTGTTCAATAAGTAATGCACATTTTAGCGCCCAGCACATGGAAAGGCATTGTGCTTAGTTGTTTTCTGTGAAGAGCCTTTTAGGAATAAACTACAACAGTAGTTTAATTTCAGTATCATAAACCCAATGAATAAACTCAGAGCCAAACTTAGCGTTCAAAAGGTGTCCTCAATGATTGGTTTGTTCATTATTCTGCTTCTGAGACTTGAGCAGGTCTAGGCCTTATTTTCTGAAACATATGGCTGACATACTTGTTAGAACAGGAAATAGCAACAAATATTAAACGATATAAGCCATAAGGCTGAGCAAGTTGCATGGCTTCAAAATTATTGCTGAACTTTTAATTCCATAAACTTAATGATCAAAGATGCTGGAAGCTGTAATTTGGCAACATCTGGAGGACTAATTTGTCCACCCCTTGGAAGAAGACGTAGAAATATTGTTTATCGATAACACACCTTTGAATTGCACCTGACTCTGGATGGCTGGGAGGATAAAAAGTCTGATCATTTCCGATTAGAAGCTGATGATCTGATCCACCATTAGCATCTAGCAGTTTCGCAGTTTATCCAAGAAATGTATTCCCCTTTTTAAATAAATGAAAATAAATGCCATGGCATGTGGATTGGATGCTGGGGAATGGCCAGGGCAGGAACCAATTATTAAGGGAATTGTTTCAGAAAAAAAATATTCCTGGGAAAAGAGAAAGTGCGAGAAAGGAACTCAAAACAGCCCACCTTGATTTTCCTGGATAAAGTAATAGTAGAGAGAAAGTATGGTAGGATTTCAAGATTCTGTACAATACCTCAACAACCATAAAGAGTATTCTTGAAATCCCAGCCATTCCTCTTTATTGACCTGGCCTATTTCAAACAACTGGCAGTAATAATTAGAACATAGAATAACAGAGTTAGAAGGGACCTTGGAGGTCTTGGTCCAACCCTCTGCTCAAGCAGGAGTCCCTATATCAGGGGTCCTAAACCTTGGCGACTTTAAGACTTGTGGACTTCAACTCCCAGAATTCCTCAGCCAGAAAAGCTGGCTGAGGAATTCTGGGAGTTGAAGTCCACAAGTCTTAAAGTTGCCAAGGTTGGAGATCCCTGCCCTAAACCATTTTCAGACAAACGGTTGTCCAGTCTCTTTTTGAAAGCCTCCAGTGATGGAGCAGCCATAACTTCTGGAGGCAGGCTATTCCACTGGTTGGTTTGGAATTGTTGTTAATGATAAACAAGATAGAGAGTTACAAAAATATACAACTTCTAAAACTTAATTTCTAAATACCACGATGGGGTAAAGAATCTAAGGTATTAGTTTAAATTCTAATGATTTAATACTCCTCGTGGTATTTCTTTGAATAAGGCTAAGAGGACATTCATCTTCTGATTTCCATCGATGTCTGCCAGGAAAAAGGCGCAAGTGGTGAATGAAAATAATTCTGAGGCAACATTGCCTCTTTCTTTTTTCCCCTCCTTGTCCTTTCTTTTCATGTTTTAGTGTCTTAATTCATGTGTGGTACTTCTAGTTTAAAGTGAATGCATTTTAATTATTCAGATTGTAGGATTGACCGCTTCTCCTGGCATTGGCAATGCCAAAAACGTAATGGAGGCCATAGACTACATCTGTAATATTTGTGCTTCGCTCAATATTGAAGTGGTCTCAACAGTCAGAAAGAACATAAAGGACCTAGAAGAAATTGTTCATAAACCTGAAAAAAGTGAGCCTGCATTCTCATTCTCTCTCTTGGAGTACAAGTAATCCTTTTTTTTTAAAAAAAAAAGAGTGCATGCAGTTCTTCAGTTTAATGACCGTACTTGGGACTGGAATCTCAGTCGTTAAGCAAAAGGGTCATTAAATGAGACAACCACATGATTGTTTCACTCAGCGATTGTAATCCCAGAACACCCCCTCCCCCAGTTGCAGTAATTAAGTGATATCCCAGGTCACTGAGCAGAAGGAATCTAAGGTAAGGAGATCTAATGGAGGGGGTGGGGAAACTCTTCAGGTTGCAGAAACAGAGCTAAAATCATGAATATTTCAAAACCTTGATAATTTTGGTTCCTTTTCTGGAGCGGCCCTCCCCCCCCCAAAAAAAAAACAGAAGAGAGGGGAAATTCTTTGCAGGCTGGAAATCTCATCTTGATGGGGTAGAGCTGAGATGATCACCCCAGCTCCCAGAGATGAGAGGTGGTCCACTCAGCTTGCAATCTTCTCCGCCAGCTTCCCCACTGACTTTCTGGGGAAGCCAGCAGAGAAGATTGCAAATGGCCATCACATGACTGCAAGGAGCTTAACAAATGTCCATCGGTTGTGAACAGGTTGCCAGGCACCCAAATCAAGATCATACGACCATGGGAGAGGTATACAAATTTATAAGGGCAGGGGGTGTTTGTTGGTCATAAAGCACCCTTTTGAGATCATCGTTAACTTTGAACAGTCATTAAACAACCTGTCGTGACCACGTCTAACCTTGAAATCCCTTACAATGCAATTATGTTGGATATTATGCTGCCTCCTCCAATGCCTCCACCCTTCCAAATTAAGAGGCAATATACTTGAATGGGAGTAGGCAGGGATGGGGCTGCATTTTATTAACCCATCTTTTTAAACAAGCGGGCCTGGCCTGATGGGACGGGGTGGGATTTTATTACTATCTCAATTTTAAATCTGTATTATTTATGGGCATTGTTTAATTATGTTTTAATAATTTTAATTTTTGTATCCTATTTTTATGTATTGCCCTGTTCACCGCCCTGAGTCTCTTGAGAGAAGGGCGGTATATAAATTAAATTAATAAATAATAAATAAATAATATTTATTTATTTATTTTTGGGACTTATATGCCGCCCTATCTCCCAAAGGACTCAGGGCGGCTTACAACAATAAAAAACAACAATACAAAAATTAAAAAATGAATTAAATAACAGCCCCAAAATAAATTAACTACAGTTAAAAATTAAAACATATTTAAAAACCCATCATCAATCCAGGTCAGCCTGATGGAAGAGAAAAGTTTTGAGGTCGCGGCGAAAGGACCGGAGGTCCGGGGCCATCCGAAGCTCAAGGGGAAGCTGGTTCCAAAGGGCTGGTGCTCCCACAGAGAAGGCCCTCCCCCTGGGGGTCGCCAGCCGACATTGTCTGGCCGACGGCACCCTGAGGAGGCCCTCTCTGTGTGAGCGCACTGGGCGATGGGAAGTCGTCCCCGGTAGCAGACGGTCCTGCAAGTATCCCGTTTTGTTCTCATAGTGACTAAATGGATGTCTCCAAGAAAACCACAAGCAGTCATGCACATTAATCTTAATTCCTCAGCAATTTATACTAAGAAACTTTTTTGGGGGGGCAATGAAGGGAATATATTAATATTATGAGACATATTGTATGTGTCTCGCATTTCCCTCTGCTGCAAATAGGTGTGGGGAATGCCCATGAAATCCGGCGTCAAATGCACCTGCGGTTCGAATTGGATTGCTTTCCAGACACTTCTTCATGTAACAGTTCTGTTGAGACTTCCTACTGGGGATGAACTGCCATAGAACCCATCTCTCAGCGAGATCTGAAGAGCCATAGGGGATGTCCTATTATCAGAGGTCCCCCAAGCCCCAGGTCGCAGCCCGCTACCGGGCCTTAAGCCCTTCGGAACCGGGCCACGAAAGTGGTGGGTGAGCACACACGCATGCTCTGTTTGCATGAGTGGCGGGTGTGCATGCCCACCGCTCGTGTAAATGGAGCTGCATGCATGTGCTCGCCTGCCACTGACACAGAGCCATCCCTTCCTCTTCCCCATGCCGGTCTGCAAAACTGGAAAAGTTGTGGAACTCTGGCAATAGTTTAAAAGTCTCGATAGTCAAATTATGTAGATCCTGTTTGGCATTTCCATTAAACATCCCTGGGCTAGAAGTTGGGGCACAGCTGAATTCAATAGACAGCTACCTATCTAGCAAAGACTGACAGCTTTCTCCACTTGTCAGATGATGCTCTGTAACTAAGCTAATTCCTGTTGCTAGGTAGGGACTTTTCCTTAAATGCATGTTTCTTCTTGAATAGACGCATAGCAATGGATTAATTTAGCCGTCAATTGAGATGGCATTCCTGGTGTACTCCAGTGGGGGGATCCTGCCAAATTTCAGGAATTCCCTCAGGAATTTAAAAAGTAGGGAGGTTTCTAAAAGTATGCAGAACATGTCACGTTTTGAAACGTTTTGGGTTGAGAACACTTTCAAGTTCAAAGTACCTTGTTTTGAGTTTAGACTGGGTTATCCCAATTTTGAAATGTTCCAGCCAGTCCCGTGTTGAATGAAGAACACTTCTAGAACACAGGACAGGGTGACAATGTTCCTGGTGAAATTTGAACAGTTTGTTTGAAGCCTGGGGACTTCTCTTTTTTTTGACTTGTAAGGGGACATTTTCAGCTCAGACCATTTTTATAGTCCTCAAATTGTCAGCGTTTCTGAGCAGTTGAAGAGAGTCATACTGTACCGGAAGCAAAATTCTTAAATATAAATTGAGCATGCACATATTTCAAACACAATATACCTTGTATAACTCTAGGCTAGAAGGGGTTTCCCCATTGGGACCTCGATCTGATGGACCCAGTTGACTTTTCCAGGAATTCCACAATGATAAACCTGCATCCTTCCTTTGTGGTAGAGATTAGACACTTCCTCAACAATATGCCAAGCTACTTTGACACCTTCCTTTATTTATCTATGGAGATTCTCAGTCATCCAGGTCATGGTTGTCCCAAAGGTGCTTTTTCAAAAGGCAACTGGACTTTGTTTTTGTATACTTGATGACTGGTATACTGGTACTATAGCCGTATCTCTGAAAGGCAAAAGTTGGAAAAAGATAGCACAATAAATTAATTCCCCAAGTTCTAAAACACATAACCTTTTCTTGGACAAAGGACCTGTAATAGTTTTAGAATATTTAAATGTGCAGCTAATAACACACTAATAATGGCAGTTTCTTTTTTACTTTTACTGCAGTTATTAGGCTTGTTGGGACTCGTTCACAAAATCGCTTTGTAGATATTGTGTCTCAGATGATGTCGAAAGCAGAGGATCTAGCAAGACAATTTCATCCTATTGGTAAGATGATGGAGATTGCTTGGTGATGTCGGTTATATGCTCCATTGATGTAACATAGTTTTGTGAAATGATCACTTTTTCCTGTGATCTGAACCAAAGCAGTCTCTTTCTAAGAGCATCAAGGTGTGATATACCCATGGACATATAAACACACACACACACATTACATAGATACGTTAACCATTATGTAGTACAGTCACGCCTAATGCTGGGAAAGATTGAGGGCAATAGAAGAAGGGGACGACAGAGAATGAGGTGGCTGGATGGAGTCACTGAAGCAGTAGGCATGAGCTTAAATGGACTCGAGAAGATGATAGAGGACAGGAAGGCCTGGAGGAATGTTGTCCATAGGGTCGCGATGGGTCGGACACGACTTCGCAGCTAACAACAAAGTACAGTCACACCATTCATCACAAAAATTGTAATCCAGTTCACTGTACTATATAGCTTCATAATAGAGTTTGTATTCATAATATATTCCATAATGCATAATACAGCCGAATTTTCATTTCAAAATAGTATAAACTGCATATTAAAGTGCACTATGTTGTACAATTCGCATTTCGAGTCATCGCGGACCAGTGGCTAGAATGCAATATGGCAGGCCTTCCATTCTTCTGAAGTTGGTAAAATGAGAGGACACAGATTGTTTGGGGCAATATGCCGACTCCATAAACCACTTCGAGAGGGCTGCAAAGCACTCTGAAGCAGTATGTCTTATTGCTATTGCTATGCTGTACAATTCACATTACAGCTCAGTTTATTAAACATAGTCATACAACATACTACTAAGCAAAGCAAACTTATCTACCACAAGATATAATGTCACATATTGCACCATAATTCTAAAGAGAACTCAAAGCACATATTTTCTCCCTCCCTCTCCCTCCCTCTCTCTCTCTCTCTGCTCTCTCTGCTCTCATCTCTGTCTGTTATCTCTTTATCTCTTAATCTATCATGTTTATATTTCCATTCAATTTAGACTATCATGCACTCTGGACAATGCAGTCTTTATTTTACTTATTTATGTGATTTATGTGACCACCCTCTGACACAGTTAATTCTGAGAGGCATACAAGAATTACAAACACACAACTACCAACTCTTGATACCCAAGGATGAACAATCCCATTCACCAAAAAGCCACACTGGTTACAGCAGTTCTCAACTAACCTCACCCAAATGCCTAAGAAAACAACCAGGTCTTTGGTGGGGGCCATCTGAATCTCTGGCAGATGCTGTTCTCCAGTGAGCAGCAGACAAGATTTTGTCAAGACAGCATAAGATGGTAAACAGTACACAACAGAACAGTGCAACAGACAGCATAAGGTGGTAGACAGCACACAATGGAATATAACCCAGTGGAGTGGGTTATATGTCTTCATCGCCTTGTCAAAGGCCAGCATGCAGTGAAATACAGGCCAGATGTTCTAGCCCAGACATGTCAAACACAAGGCCCGGGGGCCGGATCCGTCCCGCGAAGTGGTTTCATGTGGCCCACGAAGCCATCCTGGAAACAGTGAGGGAACGGCCCCCGCTGCCTTGGCCATGGCCCAGAGACCCTCAGATCTGTCCCACTCCTGCCCAGGCCCCCATAGGCAGCCTTGATGCAAACGATGTAGAGCTGGCCACGCCCACCCAGTAGGCCACGCCCACCCTGGCCATACCCACCCGGCCCCCTGAGGGCAACCACAATGCTGATGCGGCCCTCAATGGAATTGAGTTTGACACCCCTGTTCTTGCCTGACAGAACAATACAATACGTAGTGCTGTAGGTTACAATACCCCTTGAGTTATGACGTGAATAAAGAGATCTCTCTACTCTTCATTTTAGGCCTTCAATACGTTTTTCAAAAACCTTTCCTTCTTCCATTAGATAACCTGTCTGTGTTGAAGAATCAATGTTATGGGACCCAGAAATACGAGCAGTGGATAGTCGATGTGCAGAAGAACGCTGTGGTGTTACAGCTGTCAAATAAGGAAGAAGAAAGCCGAGTCTGCAGGGCTCTTTTTATTTGCACGCAGCACCTCCGGGTGGGTAACTTCCTTCTTTAGAGCCCTCGTGGTACAGTGGTTAGAGTGCAGTACTGCAGGCTAATTCTGCTGATTGCCGACTGCCAGCAGTTCGGCAGTTCGATTCTCACCAGCTCAAGGTTGACTCAGCCTTCCATCCTTCCGAGGTTGGTAAAATGAGGACCAGATTGTTGGGGGCAGTATGCTGACTCTGTAAACCGCTTAGAGAGGGTTGTGAAGCACTGTGAAGCAGTATATAAGTGCTATATTGCTATTCTTCTTGGCGTTACTGTAGTCAACGGAGTATTAGAGTATCTTGATTTGTTATGAGTGTCAGATGACTGCTGCAAGAACTGGGACATGTAACTCATCCTGTTGAAAATGACCTTGTTGCATTCTGAATTGTTTTGCTTACTGTTAGGTAGGGTGTTTTTTTCCAGTTGCATCTAAAAATGTTTTTTTAAAAACAAACAAAAACAAAACTACGCTGAAAACTTGCAATTCCAGCCTAGTGAATTGGAAGGGTCTCTCATTTGAAATGCTGCCTTTGGAGTTCAAATCAGTTGCTTTATGTTTAAGTGAGGCCATTTCGATCTTTTCTGGATGTGCCTCAAATGTGAAAGATTATTGAAGCAAGTCGTTTGAATTCAGAAGGATTTAGGTTTGAAATATCACATCGCTACAGGGTGTCCTCGGGTTACCATGGCAATTGGGAACAGGTCGTAAATTGTCACCTGACTGTGTTGCATAGTTATTTCCAATAGTCCAGGGGTAGGCAACCTTGGCTCTTTTATGACTTGTGGACTTCAACTCTTAGCTGGCTCAGGAATTCTGGGAGTTGAAGTCCACGAGTCATAAAAGAGTCAAGGTTGCCTACCCCTGCAGTAGTCCCTATTGCTATCATTAAAGGAAGACCAGCTGTGATTGTAAGGGTTTCCCCCTTCCCCTCCTGAGTGTCATTTGCTGCCATGCTTTCAGAATGACCTTTATATGGGATTAAAAATAAGGTAAATAATATTTTTTTATCACAGAAATACAATGATGCCTTAATCATCAATGAAGATGCCCGAACCAAAGATGCTTTGATTTATCTGAAGGATTATTTTGAGGATACCAAAAATGGCGACTTTGATAAAATTGAACAGCTTCTGGCTTCTAATTTCGAAGGTGTTTTTATATATGTATATATATATATATATATGTATATATATTAAAAATGTCCCTACATTCATGTTGCTTTGATGAGCCAAACATATTTCTATGCCAACTTGAGAAACCTGACTTACACAGTAAACAACGTAACTGTCTTGTCTTCCAATAATGCTTCAATCCTTTCTCATCTGTCTACTATTTATATATTCTATCATCTCTCTCTCTCCCTCCATATACATATAATTTTTGTCTCTCTCATCCATTTATCTTTGTCTATCTCCTCTCTATCTTCTGTCTGTCTGTCTCACACACACACACATCTATCTTCTCTAATTTTATCATTTTCAGGTGAAGGTTCATATGGTTGATTGCTGATATATTACCAGCTAGTTCCCTGTATGATAAAAAAAAACTAGCATGATACGGAAAAAGCTAAAATCATATTATTAAGTGGGTATTAAGTGATTATACTTGAGAATTAGGTCAAAATACAGAACAGACCAGAGCTAAGGAACGGGGTTGCGGGGGGGGGGAGGAGGGAGGGGGGGAGAGAGAGACAAATAGCGAGAAAGAAGCGTGTGAATAAAAGAGATACTCTATAACAAGACAACTGATAAAAGTTTGTCATAAACCAATTCCAAGATTTATTTTTTTAAAAAAGCAACCTTGATCCATACTGCCCTGGATGAAAGGTGAAGTGCAAAATTATTGTCGTTGATTTTTGAATCCTTTAGAAATGCAGCTATCTACCTATATAAACAAGTCCAGTAAAAATCTAATTATTTATCTGTACGGTGTTAGGTTATAGTTTTGTAGGGAAAGTGTCCCTAATCTGTCCTTAGATAATTGCGGGTTTTTTCCCCCCCTCCCAGTTAATTTGCCCGAACTCACGGCTGCTTCCGAGGATGAATCCAATGAAAACCCTAAACTGGAAGATATTAGAGAGATTCTGGGAGAGGTATATCATGTCAACCCTGAGACACGCACCATTCTCTTCGTGAAGACAAGAGCACTGCTGGCAGTAAGAAACTCTTCCAATATGGAGGGAATGCCCTGTTCATCGCCCTGAGTCCTTTGGGAGAAGGGCGGTATATAAATAAAATTATTATTATTATTATTCTCCCCCCCCCACCCCATTTTCTGCTGTGTGTGGCTTAGCATTTAAGATCAGCTTACCTATGTTTTGATATGGGTGGGGAATTTCCTCTGCCATGGGACCCCCATGCACTCTCCCAACCATCTGGTGAGCTGCTGAAAGGCTTCTGCTCACCTGGTAGCATCATAAGAAAGGGTTAGGGTCGATGTTGCCATCCCTCTCTTCTTGTTACCGGTTGTCCTCAGGTTAGGACAGAAATTGGGAACGGAATTTCCAACGTTAAGCAGTGTGCTCGTTGTTGTTAAAATGTCATACGGTAGAGATATTTCCAAAACTTCTGTGATTACGTACAAAGGGGGCAGGTCTTTATACGCACAATCACGCCAGCCCAACCTGCCCAACGAAACTTCGATCCCTCTT
Organism: Vipera ursinii; assembly: GCF_947247035.1. Classification (NCBI taxonomy): domain Eukaryota; kingdom Metazoa; phylum Chordata; class Lepidosauria; order Squamata; family Viperidae; genus Vipera; species Vipera ursinii. Next base: position 208,900,017 of record NC_139513.1, read on the forward strand.
ATCACACCTGAATTTTACAGGCATTGAAGAACTGGATAGAAGAAACACCTGAACTTCAGCATCTGAAGCCACAGGCACTGATAGGACGTGGGAAAAGAAACCATTGCACAGGTGAGGAAACGCGGATGGACTGTATAGGTCAGGGATGGGTGGTAAACGGATAGTCCTCAACGTATGACCACAATTGGGACCAGAATTTCCACGGCTAATCAAGGCGGTTGCTAAATGAGTCGTGCCTCATTTTACAACTCACTCTCTCTTTTTTTAGAAGATTTTATTGGTTTTCTAGTTTTACATTTGAATATTTGAAAAGCAACGTGGCAGCTGAGTTGGTCAATAATTCAATAACCTACAAATATCTTTAGTACAGATCTCAAACTATTACATTACATTAAATGTTTCCTCTTTTCCCCTTGGTATTTACTGTCTCACCTTTAAATTAATACAATTCTTACTTTATCAATTAAATCAAAAATAACTTTCTTACATTTATCTTAATAATTTTTAATTTATACATATCCTACTAGTTGTTTTTTAACATTCAGTCTTTTTAGACAATCAACATCCTGGTTAATTTTTTCCAATTTTTAGTTTCCCATTAATATTTATATTTTATCGTTTGATATTTATAATTTCCAAGTTTTAAATAGCCCCAATTCCGTTTTATCATGACTCATCACAAGATCTAAAGTTCAGAATGCACATCTTATCTATTTGGGTTCTCACCAACTTACATCAACTAATTAGGCATCATGAGTCGTGCCTCAATTTACAACTCTTTTTGACGTGGCTGATAAGTGAAGCGAAACCAGCTTCTCCAGTGATTTGGCTTGTCAGAAGCCAGCTGGGACAGTCCCAAATAGTCATCACATGATCCTGGACACTGTAACCATCATAAATGCAGGCTGGTTGTCAAGCCTCTGAATCTCACCTGATCATGGGGATGCTGGGATAGTTATAAGTGCAAGGACCAGTCCTAAGTCACCCTTTTCAGCGCTGTGGTAACTTCCAATGGTCACCAAACAAATGGTGGTGAATTGAGGATTAACCCCTGTCCTGCACTAGACTTTCAAGTATCACTCTGCAACTTTATTAAGAACTTGAAACCTGTCCAGGTGTTGTATTTTATGGAGCTGACTATCAGCAAGGCTAGGTTTTTACGGCATGGTGTATTTTTTTTTTCCTCGAGCACCCTCTGCAGACCTGTGATAAGAGCAATATTTGTGTGATTGGGATACTCTCACTTCTCTTCTACTCTCCTCTCTCACCTCTCTTAGGCATGACCCTCCCAAATCAAAAAGGGACTTTGGATGCCTTCAAAGCCAACGGGGACAGCAAGCTTCTAATAGCAACTTCAGTTGCTGACGAAGGGATCGATATTGCTCAGTGCAACCTGGTCCTGCTTTATGAATATATAGGCAACGTCATCAAAATGATACAAGTCAGAGGTAGGTCGGCAAAATTATTCTCTGAGACCTGAATGTAGAGGTTTTAATTACATTAACTGAAGGCCATGCTTGTCCACCCTAGTGCGAAATACCATCAGATACAGAGCAATTCAGCAAACCATACTTTATTTGGCTCTATTATGGAAACGCAAAGTGCTTTTGATATTGGAGGCATTCTGTAATGCTTGGAACCATTGTTGGACTTCTCCAATCCAACTACGGTTAATGACCATACGTGAGAGCATCATCATAATCAAGCAATGTCGTAAAGCAAAAAAACGACTTCTAATTTTTAGGAACAGTTTGGGCAAGTCTGGTTTCAGTCATTCAACATGATGTTATCTGACTGTGATTTGTGGTATGAAGCCAGTTCACCCTCCTGTGACACACCTTAGGAAGCGAACAAGCATGTCTTACAACAGAGCTGGTACCGTACACTGGCAGCTAAACTACAACTCTACAATAGCATTGTGGTCTCCTGCCCAGTGTAACCACACCATACATGGTTCATAATAATAATCCTATGATTTAATAATCTTATGATTCCCCATTGACTTTGCTTGTTGAGAGTAGGCAGCCAATGTTGCAATTGGTGATAATAGGACTGTAGGATCCTGCGGCTGCCAGAATTGCACACTGGTTGCCAAGTGCCCTTGTCACAATCACACAACCATTGAAATGCTGCAATGGTTGCAACTTGTGAGCACACATCGTAAATATCCCAGGTTAGCGTTGTTGTAACTTTGAACAGTCACTGAATGTGTAATTTCTAATCAATTGCTAATCTATTCCTTGTTTGGGGGCCAACATTTAAAAACCACCTGGATAATTTTCAGTTAATGTTCAGGCCTACGCATGGAACTGTAACAGTTTTGGCCAATTTGGCTGATAACCTTCATAAGGATTTGCAGTGAGTGAGTGAGTGATTGTCCACCTTTTGTTCCTTTTAAATCCTTTCAGCAGTGTTCAGTGCCATCAACCACAGCATCTTTCTGTACTTCCTACAAGGTTTGGGGGTGGCTGTTTTAAATAGCTCTGCTCTTTCATGAGTGGATGTGCTGTAAGGTTTGTCCTTCTCCCCAGCCCATCTCCCACTTTTCAATAGCTTTATCAAGTGAATAGTATTCAGTTGTACATCTCCATCCTGGGCTGGGCTAAACTTGCTATAAAGATCAATGGGTTCAGTGGGAAGAAATAAATTGAAGTCTTTAACATAGAAGTCTCAAAGCCAGTTGGTCCTTATCTGCTTTGGTTGTCATTCTGAATAGCGTAACACTTTTTGTAGAGCAGATCTGCAACCTGAGGATCCTCCTCAACATTGTAATCTTTGTTGGTAGATAGATAGACGCCATGACTAGAGGGGTCTCTTGTAATGCCAGTTATAGTTTCATTTGAAGAAGGTGGTCTTGGCAACAATTATTCATGACTTGATCATGGAGAGAGAAAGGGATTATAAGAGAGTAATTTGGCACACAAAAGGGAATACTGTACACTGGACTGTTTAGCATGCTTGTGGTTGCCAGAGCTGGTACCCTTCTTTCATTAAAATTACTCTTGTAACTCTTCTTCTCCAATGAATGTAAGCACGAACACTTAATTCCCTTCTTGATAATTACCCCAGGCTGAGGTGAGCATTGAAAAGGGCAGGGGAGTGGGGAAAAGGGAAAAGCTGAAGTAAAATGGTTAGAGGTAATAAAACCTGAAGGTGTGAAATGGAATAAGTCTTTGCAATTTCAAGCCAGAAAGCACGATAGTGGTCATGTGTTTTCCCACCCAGTGTCTTGCTTTCCTTAGCAATGGAATTGCTAGTTCCTATTATGGTCACTTAGAAGGGACGCGGTGGCTCAGTGGGTTAGGACGCTGAGCTTGTCGATCAGAAGGTCGGCAGTTTGGCGGGTCGAATCCCGAGTGCCGCGTAACAGAGTGAGCGCCTGTTACTCGTCCCAGCTTCTGCCAACCTAGCAGTTCGAAAGCACGTAAAAATGCAAGTAGAAAAATAGGGACCACTACAGTGGGAAGGTAACAGCGTTCCGTGCGCCTTTGGCGTCTAGTCATGCCAGCCACATGACCACGGAGACGTCCTCGGACAAGCGCTGGCTCTTCGGCTTTGAAACGGAGATGAGCACCAGCCCCTAGTCGGAAACGACTAGCACGCATGTGCGGGGGAACCTTTACCTTTACCTTTATTATGGTCACTAAAAGAAGACTTCCTCTAATGTGCCATCTCCAGGTCGCGGAAGAGCAAAAGACAGCAAGTGCATTCTTGTGACGAGCAAAAAAGAACAGGAAGAGAAGGAGAGGTACAATTTAGAAAAGGAGCAAATGATGAACAGAGCTATTGAAGAGGTACAGAGCTGGGATGAAAAGGTCTTTGCACAGAAGGTGAGCAGTTTTTCAGTGAGGGCTTTCTAATGTCCCATTCAGCCTAGCGGGGGTGTGGGGTGTGTAACCTGCACTTTAAAATGAGCAACAGCCTGTTCAAATGTACAACGGCCAAAGCTGCTGTTTTCCGATTTTGCTTACTGCCAAGGTTTGGTTGTCATTATTTCATTTTCAGGATGGGTCGTGGTGGTGGTGGTGGTGGAGGAGGAGGAGGAGGTTGATTCAGGACAACATTCCTGGGATCTCGAGAGTAGTTGGTGCCTTGTGACTTGAACTCCATCTTTCTCTCTTCACCCCAGATAAAAGTGTTGCAAAACCAGCTGGTAAAAATGCTAGATTCCAAGAAAAAACCGACAGAATCAAAGCCCTGGAAAAACAATAGAGTTCTCTTGTGTGGCAAATGCAAGATTCAGGCCTGCAGTACGGAATATCTCCGGGTGATTGAGGTAACCTCCTGTTGCTGCCTTAGCTTCCAACAGTGCCTTTTTTGGGGTGGGATATGGGTACAGATCGGTTCCGCTCCAGTTCAGTTCTGAACAAGGCCCGATTCAGTCCAAATCTGGGCTTGTGAGTTTCAAAGATTTGAATCAATAAAAGAATTTATCCATAGACTATAAATCAGGAAAGAAATATGCCTGCATCTGCTTAATTTTTTGGCAGAATAAAATGGACACCACAATGATCCGAGTCTTTAGAGAAGTGGTGTTTTTTTTAAATTTTTCTCTCAGAACCCCTTCCCGCTTTTAAAAATTATGCCCCCCCCCAAAAAAAACCCTCCTTTTTCTTTGTGTGGGCTATATTTATTGATATTTATCGTACTGAAAATTGAAATTGACCCATTTGTTGCCACTTCCATTTCTCACAATTGTTTGATGGGATTTTAACATTAACAATATTTTTCAAATAATTTTGATTTTGTAGACTCTTGAGAGGGTCTTCAGGGACTCCCAGGACTCCTCAGACCATATTTTAAGAAATGCAGCTTTAGAGGAGATTGATGCAGTTTCAGCTGGAAAGTGCTAAGGCTTTCATTGCTATATACAGTATTTTTAATAGTTTCTCTGCGCTTTCTCTATAATAGAGGTGTCAGGACTAGGGTGCAGGAAGCAGAGCAAATCAAAGGTATCTGTTTGATTTTAAACTTCAAATTTACCCAAGAATTATTATTATTTTAAAAAGGTTACTAAATTAGACCTTTCAATTGAACACCTTCCTTTAAAGCTTTGCACAGCTGAGTATGCAGCTTCGTGAGTTTTGGGTTTACATTTACACTAAAAGGAGTGAAAAATAAATAAATATTAAGGTTGGCCTGTCCAATTGTAAGGGTAAATTTTAGCACTTTGTGCTTCTGTTCACTGAAAGAACATTCAGTGAGAGAGTCCCAGCCTTTGGGTTACACATAGAGGTGGAGTGTGGTAAACGGAGCTCTTAACTTTCTAGTCCCTTTGAAGTGGTCAGATTGATGGCAAGATCAAGGGTAATTGTGCCTACATTAAATGCATTTGGACAGGTGCATTTTTCGACTGAATTGTGAATGCACAATAGAGAGAGGATACATTTTGAAGGCCTCCACCATTCCACCAAAAAAGTAGCCAGTCTCCAAACCCCACCCCACCACAAATTTTAAATGTTTCACACATGGATTCCACATATATTGTGGCTTTCGTGGTGTAGGCAATAAACAAGAAGGGTCGTCAAAGGCTTGATTTAAGGCCTCAAAAGCCACTGTCATCTCCATGTAAGCTCCTAATCCAACGAATTCCATAAAACTCAAAAAAGACCAGAAACAATAGCACTTGTGGACTTGGCCCAACTGGGATAAAAATTGCATTGCAGATTTCTGGACAATCCCATCCTTCTTCCAAACTTATTTCAACGAGCAGGACTGCAAGCTATAAGGGCTAAAGGGTGAATTCTTTTTTTTTAAATGTGGACTTTTATTTTAAAAAAAAAAGGTGAAAAAGGCAAACCAGATGGGCTCAAAGGAGTCATGCACATTTTTTTTTTCTGTGTCAACATTACATAAAGATATATTTCTCTGTTCCTACTACAAGGTGAAGTTTGGAATTTATCCAGGCCTAAATAAAACCCTAGGGGATGCGGTGGCTCAGTGGGTTAGGACACTGAGCTTGTCGCTCAGAAGGTCAGCGGTTTGGCGGGTCGAATCCCGAGTGCCGCGTAACAGAGCGAGCGCCTGTTACTCGTCCCAGCTTCTGCCAACCTAGCAGTTTAAAAGCACGTAAAAAATTCAAGTAGAAAAATAGGGACCACTACGGTGGGAAGGCAACAGCGTTCCGTGCGCCTTTGGCATCTAGTCATGCCCGCCACATGACCATGGAGATGTCCTCGGACAAGCGCTGGCTCTTCGGCTTTGAAACGGAGATGAGCACCGGCCCCTAGAGTCGGAAACGACTAGCACGCATGTGCGGAGGAACCTTTCCCTTTAAATAAAACCTGAGGTAGCTGAATGCGTCCCATCGTGAGAAAGCCTTTCTTTATATTTAGTTGAGAAAAACTTGGCTTTGCCGTATCAAAATTAAAAGTTGGAAGCAGAACCGTAGAGGAGAAATGGAAGTGCACTTAATCTGCCCAGAGGTTATGATTTTAAGTTGACCAGAAAGCATGCAGCCTTATATTTCTCATTCATTTACAAAGTGATTCAGATAATGAATGTAACTGTACTGTGTTCATTCCAGGAGTCGCACCATACTGTTTTGGGTGAGAATTTTAAAACACGGTATACCACAGGACCTCATAAGAAAGCACACAGCTATGGGAATTTTGAGAAAAAAGCCAAGATGTATTGCATCAACTGCCATCACGACTGGGGGATCATTGTGAAGTACAAGACCTTTGACAAAATTCCCATCATCAAAATTGAGAGCTTTTCCGTGCAGGATGTTGTTAGCAACGAGCAGTTACATTTCCGAAAATGGAAGGATGTTGATTTTGCAATGAAAGACTTCAATATTGAAGAAATGTCTCTGTGAAGTGCTGCCTATTTTAGCTTCTGTTTATAATCTTGCACAATCTAGTTAATTCTGCTTTTAAAGTCAAATTGGTAACCGGGGTACCATTAAATTTCCAGTTATACTCCAGTGTAAATTCAAACTCCAAGGTAGCTTTGACATCTGTCCGGCTCTTACTATGCTTCCATTAATCAATGTTTCTTCAAAAAAAAGCTGATCTGTTGCCACCGCTGTCTTTTAATTATGCAATTTAGTAACAAAGGTATATATTTGAAACTTTAAAGGATCATTGGTCATTTGTGGAAGCTGAGAGTAAGGGGTAGTTTTTAAATTATAACTGTACTTGGGTGTTTAAAAAAGTGGCTGAAGATATTCTAAGGTGAGGTTAAATTAGAATGATAGTTAAGAAAGCCAAGTTTTCATCCTTCAGATTTTAAGACTAAAGGTACTACAGTATATCAACTAGAATCTATTGTTAGGATCCCATTGCTGTTGCAACATTGCTCAGAATCTCAAGGCATGTTTCTTCCTGATAAAGCAAAATTTATTCTTTATCTTGAACCTGTTTCCAAAAAGCAAAGTAAAATCCACAAAAGGTTCTACCTGGTTTTTGAAATCTGGTTCGTTACAAATAGCTTTAATCCTGCGGTCCCACGAACGAAGGCACACAAGAACGAAGGTACATATGCCAAAGAATAAAGAGCCGAGTTATTTAATTGTTTTAGCAGTATTAAAAATTTCAAGGAGGGATTTTTGATTAGCGCTTTTAATGCAATAGTGCTGGGTTAACTTCTTAGGCAGGTAGGAAAAGGAAAGTGGGACTGTTAAATGCTGTATAAAACGTTGAAAAGGATATAGCCTCCACATACATGGGTGATAAAAGTTTTTGTTCCAACTACAAGTCCAAAACAGATTGATGAAATGCAGTAGTGTAGAAAGGATGAGTTCAAGTATACACGTAAATCGGGCTAGTGGCCAAAAGGTTAGGGCTGACCGTGTAGAAACATACCCTTTACCAGCCTTTCCCTTCAATTCTGCTGAGACCACATCCCCCAGGAGCCACAGCCAGCCCTGACAGTCTGGACATTGTAGTCCTAATACACTTGGAAGGCACTACGCTGGGGAAAACTGGACATAATTTCCTCATTACTGTATATTTTGGTTCCCCCCCCCTCATAATTACACCATTTATAATTACTGAGCCCTTTGTCCTCTGGAAAAAGGTGGGCGTCTGGATATGAGCAGTGCTTCATTTGGGGGTTTAAGATGCCATTTTGCGAATCATATAGTTCAAGATGCCACCATTACGAAAATAGGTGAGCTCCACGTCTGTGTCAAACCTCATGATGGCTTGAAATGTTTTTCCTGTGTCCAACTGTGGAGAGAACACAAGAGGACAAGGAGGATTAAGGAAAGGTACCAAGTACAAACAGGGACTTTTTAAAAAAAAATTACGCCCAAACCCCAAAGAAATAGGATCTCCTTGGAAATAAATTACATCACCACACATTTTTTCCTGGATGCATTTCTTTGGGTGTCCCATTTAAAGAAAGCTAACTTCTTAAACGAGAGATCTGAGGGGTTGGGAACCTCTGCGATACAGTATTAAAATAACACTCCCCCCCGAAATGGCTTACTTTGATCTGGATATTCATTCTGGGCGTCAGGTCCTCGGGAATAATAATTGTGTAACGTTCCCGCCCTGTCAGTCCTAGGCTCTCCGCGTCCTGGCCCGGGAGATACTGCAGGGGAATAACTCCCATGCCCACCAGATTACTGCGGTGAATCCTCTCGTAGCTCTCTGCAAGGACTGCTTTGATACCCTGAGGAACAGACACAAGCGGGTTAATAGTTAAATTAAAAAAAGTTGTAGAAAAGAAGTGGCTAATGTTTTTGTGGGGGGGGGCAACTATGCAGGCAGAAGATCTCAGGTCCATTCTTAACACTTCTAGGGTTAGGGTTGGGGGAAAAAGTTGATGGTTGGTGATGCTGTGCTAGACAGACCAGTGGTCTGCCTCAAGGAAGTAACTTCTCCGTTTCCATGGTCTTAAGACATCTGAGAAGCTTGCCGACCAAAAGTGGCAAGTCAACTTTCCCTCCAAAGGGCAATCCCATCGTAAATAGGAACTGAAGGAAGACATGGCAGGCAGAGGAGAGGACCGCTGAACCATCCAAATATATAAATGCACGTATATCGTGTATAAACGAAAGAGTATCTTTCACTCTGGAGCTATAACCTAGAACTTGTGGAAGCCGAATTCACCCGCTGAACCAAAATCTTGAATGTCTGTCAAGACTTATTGGGCAAAACGTTCTCCTCCTTTCCCAGATGCTGAACGTACCATGAATTTGGGGGGGGGGGAAGGGGGGAACTATTAAAATGTCTAATTTTCAGTGGCAATACATTAGCGTGCTTGGGGGCTCCGGAGTGGTCATTTGAAGGATTTGGCTTGCAGAAAGTCCCCTAATCATCTTTGTTGCTCTTTGCTGCACTCTTGGAATTTAGTCCGGCTTGCTTCAACAGAAGCGAAAGCTTCCATGTGCGGGGATCCTGATTTATCACATTTTATAAGGGAATACGACTTAAAATCCCTAGATTATTTCTATACCCAAAGACTGCTAATATTTTCAGGCCTAGGCACCCTTTTCAAGCTATCGTTCCTTGAAATCTTGCTAGAATCATCAAATCTTGAAAGATTTCAGTGATACGATCCAAAACAATACACAGCATCATTGGGCTCCGAACAGATACAGTTGGGAGAAACAAATGCAGTAATGCCCTTGGATGTCCTGTTGATAAACCCCAATGTTGCATTTTGGCATTATGGCCTCTTCAGAATATAATGCCTAACTAGGACTAAGTACTTCATCACAAGTACTACGTACAGTTGAAGTTGAACTCCTGATGATGGGGAATACCTGGCTTGGTGACAGTATCTGCACAAAGGATTTAAAATTGAAATTGAACTCCTGAACATGAGTCAATAGTACGACAGGTTGCTAAAAATGCAAATTTGGGCTGTATCTATCAAGTTTAAATTTCAAAATCGGAGGAATGGATCCACTGTATGGGTCAGAGCCCACTTGGTGTGCGAAGACAAATTCTGTCTGCTACTCTTTCAGAGTAAGAGGAGGAGAGAAATGCAATGAGAAGAATTAGGGATGTTGATTAGTTTGGAGGAAAGATAATTGGGGGGGAGGGGGAGGGAATATGACAGCACTTTTAAACTGTTTGAAGTTGTAAAAAGAAGGTCAAGATCCGTGCTCCACAGTCCCGCAGAATACAGATAGTCCTCAGCTTATGACCACAGTTGAGCCCCAAATTTCTGTTGCTAAGCGAGACAGTTTTGTTAAGTGAATTTTGCCCCATTTTATGACCTTTCTTGCCACAGTTGTTAAGGGAATCACTGCAACTGTTAAGTTAGTGACATGGTGGTTAAGTGAATCTGGCTTTGACTTTGACTGGTTTTTGTCTCAAAAGGGGACCACGTGATGCCGGGATGCTACAACCGTCATAAATGTGAGTCGGCTGTCAAGCATCTGAATTTTGATCTCGTGCCCATGGGGGTGCTGCAACGGTTGTGTGAAAAACGATCATCGAGTCAGTGCCGTTGTAACCTTGAACGGTCACTAAATGGACCATTGTAAGCTGAGGACTGCCACATAAAATAAATGTCAACCTACAAGGACATATCTGGGGTGAAAAAACCTAGCAGAAAGAGGAGTTTGACACAGAGATTGAATAGACAACAAAAACCTGAGAGCAGGAGATGGACTCCATTGGTTGATCCCAGGGGTAGGCAACCTTGGCTCTTTTATGACTCGTGGACTTCCAACTCCCAGAATTCCTGAGCCAGCAGCCATGCTGAGGGGAAAGGGACAGGTTTCCATGCTTAGCCATGCCGGCTCAGGAATTCTGGGAAGTCCACGAGTCCTAAAAGAGCCAAGGTTGCCTACCCCTGCTTTATCCAAACCTATGATGCTGTGAAGCTCACCCTTCCTAAAACAGCTTACTCACCAGCAGGAAGGGCCCCTTGGCAGCCCAGTCCCGGGAGCTTCCCGAACCATATTCCTTACCGGCCAATATGATGAGTGGGTGGCCGGCTTCTTGGTATCTCTCAGAAGCATCAAACACGTCCAGCTAGAGGCACCGAATGCAATTGAAGCTCAGTTAGTGAAGCAACGTCTCCAGCCGGTGATCCCTTCCTTCTATGGCTATTGCAGATTAGCTCATTAACTATTACAGTGTAATGCGTTTTACACTAATACATGACCATAAAAAAAATGATGGACCATGAAAGCACAGTTGCTCCCTTCCCTGTAACTCATTCATTTGCCAAATGAAACTACTGCAATGCCCTCTACATGGGGTTGCCCTTGAAGACCACTCGGAGGCTTCAGCTGGTGCAGAATGCGGCCGCGCGGGTTGTGATATGGGAGCATCCCGACACTCCCATATTACACCCCTCCTGCGTGAGCTGCATTGGTTACCGGTTGCCCTCTGGATGAGATTTAAGGTGCTGGTTCTTACCTATGAAGCCCTACATGGCTTAGGCCCAGGTTACTTGCAGGACCGTCTGTTGCCAGGAACGACTTCCCATCGCCCTGTGCGCTCAGACAGAGAGGGCCTCCTCAGGGTGCCGTCCGCCAGACAATGTCGGCTGGCGACCCCCAGGGGGAGGGCCTTCTCTGTGGGGGCACCTGCCTTGTGGAATCAGCTCCCCCTTGAGCTTCGGATGGCCCCAGATCTCCGGTCCTTTCATCGTGACCTCAAGACATACCTTTTCCAACAGGCCGACCTGGACTGATGATAAGGGTTTTTAATTATGTTTTTAATGTTTTTATTGATTTTAGTGGGGCTTTGTGATAGTTTATTTTTTTAATATTTGTATTCTGAATTTTATTGTTGTTAGCCGCCCTGAGTCCTTTGGGAGATAGGGCGGCATATAAGTCAATCAATCAATCAATCAATAATTAACGTTCCCTGTATCTCTACAATTAAGGCTGTAGAGGAAAAATGTGGCCTTCCCCCGCGCTGCTCTCCGAGCTGGGCTGTTTTCTTGCAGACCTTTCAAAGCGGGTAACGTCATCAGTGCTAGTAAGGAGTGTGGTTTGCTGTCAGTTTATGTTACAGTGGCCTGCCCTTCAGCGTTGGCGGGGGTGGTCTTGGGGAGTCTTCGTTGGGCTCTTTACTGTTAAGCCTGTTTGGTAGTTCCTTGATTGGGATGCTGTGTGCTTCTTGTCTGTTGGTCTGACGTGAATCGTGGAGCTAATCTAGGCTCATCTAGGTGTTGACTGCTGCTGTTCGGCAGCCCCAATTAAGGAAGTGCCAAACAAGCGAACAGCGAACAGCCCAACCGAAGAGCCTCCAAGATCGCTCGCTCCCACCCACGCCAAATATAAACTGAGAGCAAAGCCCGCTCCTTACTAAGCACTGATGATGTTACCTAGTTTGGGTAGTGAAACGTCTGCAAGAAAACAAGCACCTACGGTCCCCTTGTGAGTAACGTATAAGGCAGAAAGGGAAAAAAAAGCCACTTTTTTCCTCTGGAAGCATTAACTGTAGGGGATACAGGGACCATTAGTTTCATTTGGCAAATGAATGAGTTACAGGGAAGGAGCAGCTTTCAGAGTCGTGTCTTGGTGTGAAATGCAAATGGGGATGTATATATTTATTTATATATTTATCCTTGCACTTTAAAATCAAGGTGACCAAGATGTATATATGTATGTATATGTGTAAAAAGGTAAAGGTAAAGGTTCCCCCGCACATGCGTGCTAGTTGTTTCCGACTCTAGGGGCCGGTGCTCATCTCCGTTTCAAAGCCGAAGAGCCAGCGCTTGTCCGAGGACGTCTCCGTGGTCATGTGGCCAGCATGACTAGACGCCAAAGGCGCACGGAATGCTGTTACCTTCCCACCGTAGTGGTCCCTATTTTTCTACTTGCATTTTTATGTGCTTTCGAACTGCTAGGTTGGCAGAAGCTGGGATGAGTAACAGGCGCTCACTCTGCTATGCGGCACTCGGGATTCGACTCGCCAAACTGCCGACCTTCTGATCGACAAGCTCAGCGTCCTAACCCACTGAGCCACCGCGTCCCTTATGTGTGTGTGTGTGTGTGTGTACATACATACACACACATACATATACATACACACACACATATACATACATACACATGAATGCCAAGTCTTTGAGCTCTGGTTTCCCGTCAACGAAAGCCGACCAAGAGGGAGCTCTTCAGACTGAGATGTTTGGCCAGCTAGGAAGGCTAAATAAACCCACCGTCAAAATAAATTCTCAAAAATTCAAGCACTTTTTGGGAAATCCACCAGCGTGTTATTTTCCTAACAGGAAAAGATCCAAAATCCAAAACAAGTTTCTAGAGGCCGCCTGTCCAGAGCTGGCACGTGGTCCATGGAATTCCATCAATGGAAAACGTGCGCAGAATTTTCACCGGTGTCTGTGTTATGCACTATTACTGAAAACGTGGTAACTAAGCGCAGAATATTTCTTCTAAGGGAATTCCTGGTTTTTATACCTACAACAGCCTCTAAAGCCCCGGATTACTGTGCTGTATAAGCACCCCAAAGCCTACTAAACACATAGATTGAAACTCCTGCCTGAAAGGACACAGTCCTGCAAAATAGCAGGAAAGCCAAAAACTACCCAGTCACGGGGGCAAAACCTAACGCTGGGAGGGAAAATACTTACAGTTTCATCAGATGGGAAGTGGATGGTTTGCGGGGCCTGCTTCTTAAGGAATTTGTTCAATAGGCGTATGTTTGCAAATGTTCCTCTTGCCATGACAGCATCATTGCCCCGGCGCGAGCCGTAGGAGTTGAAATCTCGAGGAGTGAGACTATCAAGAGGCCAAAGAGGCAAGGCTTAATATTCAAAAGTTGTAATAAATAAGCAGAGAGATTCGGTCCCCGGGCATGTAGCTTCTTTGAATGAAAGATCTACCACAGTACATAGTGGCCACTCAAACGACCTTGATTTGACACCATTACCTCGAAGGTTTAATTGGCAGAATAGCGATGCTAAGAGGAAGGGTTAGGGCGAGGAAAACCAAAATCTTTCAAGCCCTCTCTAAGCTGGACCCTTCAGATTTGCTGAGATGCAACTCCAAAATTTTCTACCATGCTGGTTGACAGTTCTAGGGCACCCAATCCCAATCAAGTCTTTAGGACGCTACATTTGAGGAATTCTTCTGAAAGATGATCAAGGAAGAATAGGCTTTGGGAGCATCTCCAAAACATTTTTAAAACATTTTTTTGAAATGATCCCTTGTAATGGCACGTGAGAAAAACCTTGAGAAATCGGCAAAGAAATGCTGCCCGGGGTGTGTGTGTGGAAAAAAAAATCAGATAAAAGAGGATACAGCCTGAAGCTGCATAACAGATAAGAAGAAGATGCTCGGAAGGGACCGTCCCTTATTCTTCAGTCTATAAATGAAATGGTGGGAGATCGGTACTTTCAGACTCGTGTTAATGTAGCCTTTACAATGAAGAAGTAGTAGCTTATTTGGTTCGTTCCTCATCTGTATGTTCAGGAAGAGTGACAGCCCTAACCCAAACAAAAATAATACAAGGAGTTAAATATGCCAGAAAAAGGTTTCAACAAGGCATGGTAGAAAGAAGGTGATATACAATACAATTTGGAGGATTTAAAGACTGAGGACCTTAACACAAAGCATGTGGGATGGAGAATACTGGGTGCTGAAGTCCACCCAGCGTTTAAAAAAAGCTGAGGTTGAGGAACATTGCTCTAGGACACAGGTGACTATAGACAGCACGCTTATAACTACGAATGTGCTTCTAAAATGATTCAGAAAATATACTTTGCCCTTGTGCACGGACAGCCTTTCTCTTAATATTCATTAAAGAAACTATCTTTCTTCTAAGTTAGGATTGGAGTCTGAGGCTGGGAAAAAAAATCAGGAATCTAGACACAAGAACTAGCACAATGAGGAGAGCAGTTAGGAAATATTTCTCTTTCAGCCCTGGCAGGAGTTACGGAAACGCAGTAATTGGGTTCTAGATGTTGCTGTTGAAATCTACAGCTGAGCGACTAAAAATCAGGGGTAGTAGGCAAGCTCGGCTCTTTTATGACTCATGGACTTCAACTCCCAGAATTCCTAGGCCAGCATAGGCTGACTCAGGAATTCTGGGAGTTGAAGTCCATGAGTCATAAAAGAGCCGAGCTTGCCTACCCATGGACTAAATGATGGTGAAGAAAGTAGGTAGAATTTCTTGGTCCAAAAGAAATTCCTCTCCCTCGGGGTGTTGACTGGACTCACCCTCTGCCATTTAAGTAACGGGCAGCTGGACTGTTCCTTGCTATATTCCCTGCAGGAGATATATGGTCAGTAGTCACAGAATCGCCGAGATTCAGCAGGACGTAGGCATCAACTATAGACTTAGGGGGAAGAAGCTCCAGGGTCTGGGGGAAAAAAAAAGATCAGCAAAATAGGTTCATGTTTGCTGGTCAGGCATATAAATAAGGACTGGTTTATGAAAAGGGAAATTTACCCAGCTTTCATTAGATCCGAAGTATCTAAGGACTGGCCATTCTTAATCATATTGCAAAAAAAATCTAAATGGACATAACCCGTCTTTTCCCCCCCTCACTTTGTGCTATTTTGTGTGGAATTTGGGGGAACCTCAAATTCTAGGAAGATCAGTGTTTTAAAATAATCACTAAACTGGCTGTTCCCAAAATAATTCATGTAGATAATTCCTTAACCAGGGTTACAAATTGGGGGGGGGGCAGCAGTTCACATTGCCCCCTTCTATTTGTACATCCACCTTTCTTCTGTATCCAAATAATCTAAAGATTATAAACTGAATGTGTTATTCAGAGCACTGACCTAATTAGAAGATAATCTAGTTCAGGGGTGTCAAACTGCCGGCCCGCGGGCCCGGTTTCATCATACTGAAGTTGTGACCACCCCATTGCCAGCAATGCAAAAAGAGTCATGATACGTCGCGACACGTCACATGACGGGTTTGCCACCCGTGATCTAGTTACTTCAAATACTTTTGCAAATGTAAAAGCTTTATTTCCTACTAATAAAAACTCATTTTAATGATCCTTCCTTCCTCCCTCCCTCCAACAGACTTCCTATACGTCACCAGTTTGTTATTACACATGCTACTTTTGTTTACACTTTACAAAACTTTCAGAGAAACAAACAAAAAAAACCCTTAAATAATTTTAACAAACCACAATAAATACACAAAGCACGTTTGTCAGAAAATTCATCAAAAGGCCATGAAAAGAGAATTACCAGGTTTTCAAAAAATGGAGGAGATTTAATATACGTGGATTTTGGATTCCAACCATATAGTTTGTCTGATGAGACTTCTAGGTCATTCCAGGATTTATTTACTGTCTGAAAAATTTAAAAAAAAATGAGGATACAAACAGCAAATGTAAATATTCTAAATATCTCCAGCCTATGAATAAACAAGCAATATCAGAAAAAAGTTCTTTTTGATCCAGAAACACATGAAAACAAATGCAGGCTTACGTTTATTGTGTAATTTCTGAACTAAAGGCTCCATTCTTTTACACATTCATCTAACCGTGGTTATTTTTCCAACTCAAAGTCTGGCTGACCTGATTTAAGTTTGAGATCAGGAGAATCAAGTAGCGTGCCTACTTAGAATGTTTCTTCTCTGAAATGGTTCCCCAAAAATTTCACTGCTTCCAACAAAGTTTACATTTTGCTTCCATCAAAATTTGGTCAATCCCATACTGGCACTTTCCTCATCTTTCTGGTGATTTTTTATTAGAATATCATTACCACAAGGAAACTCTTTATTGTTTGGGGGAAAACCTTTATAATTTTGTCTGATGTTTTAACTTGTAACTAACAAGAAGCAAAAGTAACATCTGAGCAGATGCAGAAATTACAGTAAGTATTACCTCTATTTTCTGGTAGACCTCTTTAAACATTCCTGGAATTACATATTGACGTTCAATGGCTTGGATTTCATCTCTCAGAGGCCAAATGTCCTTCAGGAAGATATTTTTGCCTTCTGCATTCACACCTGCAATTAATTGAACATTGGTTTTCAACAGGCACTCTTTAGACCAGGGGTGTCAAACTGCCGGCCTCTTGGCCAGATGCATCATAGCGAAACCACGCCCACCCCATTGCCGGCAATGGAAAAAAAAGTCACGATACGTCACGACACGTCGCGTGACGTTGTGAGTTGGACACCCCTGATTTAGACTACTAGCTTGTTCTCCACAGAGGCAATGAGCTGAACTGGATCTCATTTTCTACAACTAGGCTGATCCCTTCTCCATGAACATAAATAAACCCTACATGTGTATGATCCTTAATGAATACAGAGAAATATGGAAAATAGTCTTTTATGATCTGTACACATAGACACGGAGATTTGGCTTGGTTTCTGACTTATTTAAAATCAACCCCTTCAAAAGGTCAAATAGTTTGCAAATCACGTCTTACCTAAAGGATCCTTTTCAAAGTCAATCCTTACAGTCCCTGCAATAGCATAGGCGATTACCAACGGAGGGGAAGCCAGATAATTGGCACGCGTGTTTGGATGGACACGGCCTTCAAAGTTCCTGTTTCCAGACAGCACCCCTACAGCTACTAGGTCTCCCTGCAAAAATATCATCCATATTGAAAAAGAAAAGAGTTTCTATTTGTTCACATCGCCCAGGTCCACATACAATGTCCATCAAAGTCACATGAAATCTCATTCCCCTGCCTTAAATCTATGCGAAACATCCACTTCTTAATATTGAATACAAACGGGAAGTTGGCTTTCAATGTCCAAGTAAAGCTCAATGTTACTCTTCCTTTACTATAAGAGCGAGGAATTCTTTTAAAGCGGTACTTTTCACACTTGGCAACTTTGAAATGTTTCATCTTCAATTCCCCGACAGCTTAGGAGTTGAAGTCCGCATTATCTTAAAGTTGCCAAGTTTGAAAAGCACTGTTTTAAAGCAGGAGTGGGGAACCAAGGCCCTTTTATGACTTGTGGACTTCAACTCCCAGAATTCCTGAGCCAGCCATACTGGTTCAGGAATTCTGGGAGTTGAAGTCCACAAGTCATAAAGGGGCCATGGTTCCCCACCTCCGTTTTAAAGGGACATAATTCTATCATCGCAACAGTTCTTAAACTGTGCAGAGAAAGAGCAAGATAATGATCATTAAACAATACACTGACAAGGTTAGATCAGTGTTAAATAAGCAAAAGGAACCTAGAGCACGTAGAGCATTTTCCTCTTCAATAGTCGATTGGCAACCACAACTGGCCCCAGAAATTTTGGTCACTAAGCAATGTGGTCATTCGACAAATCATCATCAGACCTGATTTTACTGCCATTTCTATGGGGGTTAAGTGAATCGCGGAGTTGTTGGCTTCCCCAGTTGACTTTACTTGTTGGAAGCCTGCTGGAAAAGTTGCAAATTGCAATTATGTGACCACAAGAGCCTGCCACCATCATAAATAAAGTTGATTGCCGCCGACTGTGAGAGTGGGGTGACAGTTGCAATTTCAAGGACGAGTCAAGGCCATTGTAATTATGAGCAGTTATTAAATGAACAGTGGTAGGTCAAGGACTACCTGTAGGAACAATAAGCCTTCTATTCTGTGTATTCATACATATTTCCACTGTCCATCCCAGGGGTAGGCAACCTCGGCTCTTTTATGACTCATGGACTTCAATTCCCAGAATTCCTGAGTCAGCTATGCTGACTCAGGAATTCTGGGAGTTGAAGTCCATGAGTCATAAAAGAGCCGAGGTTGCCTACCCCTGGTCTATCCACAAATCCAGCCACTACCAACCCTACTTTTTGCTTGGTTCTGATCATTTGTACGCAAAATTGCAACAACACAGGATTTAAAAAAAACAAAACCCTCAGCAATACCTGAGTAATGGCTTCAACTACACATTCTGGCAAAGGCCCACTATTACCAATGCACGTCATGCACCCATAGCCAACCACATCAAACCTGCGGAGAGCACGAAAGTCAATATATTACCAATGGACATCTGGCAGAAAAGGAAGGCTCAAACAATTGCATTTCTACTGTTTGCCAGACCATGTAATAAATTCAGAGTAATGATGATGGTGAGGACGATGGTACATACTTCTAACTAGGCAAGGAAGCTTTGCCTGATCTGATCCCCGTGAAGGGGACAGTGGGAGGGTGGATCAATTGTTTCGATGTATTGTTCCACGCGCTTCCAATAGCGAAACGTAACCTCTTCTCACAATCACTCTCAGCCTTTCAGAAAGCGCGGTTTTTGTAAAAACCGCTTGTAGCTCAGCTGCTTCAGATTGAGGATGGGACAAAAAAAAAAGTTGGCTGAGGACAAAAGACGTTTTCCAGCTTAGCCTTCTTTCTGACACATCAATTTATGAGCAAGGGGTGGGGACGGGCTGGAGTAAGTATTCAGATTGTGGTTTAGTAAAAAAAATTAACATTTAATTTTATAATCCTCACCCATCATGAGACACTTTATCCCCTTGTGTACAATTTCAGCTGAGCTGGGCTTTCTCATGCGTGCATCTCAATATGACATACAGCAAACGTGGCACTTTCCAATTTATTTATTTATTTATTTATTTTTATTCCATTTATATCCCGCCCTTCTCCGAAGACTCAGGGCGGCTTACAAGCTTAGCAGTAGCCTTCATTCTATGTATATGCCTGCTTGTTAGGGCTTTCACACACACCCCAAGCGGCATTATTACAAAGTCAGCTTAATTGCCCCCAACAATCTGGGTCCTCATTTTACCTACCTCGGAAGGATGGAAGGCTGAGTCAACCTTGAGCCTGGTGGGATGCGAACCTGCACTAATTGCAGGCAGCTGGTGTTACTTAAGGAGGCATTAGCCCACTGCTCCACCAAGGCTCCTTGGAAAATAAGCGAATCACCCTACCTTGAATTACCCCCTAGCCTAGGACTTAATTTTTCCTTTCCTTTTCTTAAGGAATTAATTAAGGAAAGTAGCGTCAAATTTCTTCCACCTTTCCAGGTAATCTGTAATCCAGTGAACGATGCCAGCACATGCAACATTCCCCTACTAGCTGTGTGCAGCTGTCTCTTAACCTTCAGAGTCAATGAGATCTTCAATACCATAGGCCTAATATATTCTCTATTCAGTTTGTACTCCTCCCCTCTTCAGCTGAATGTATGAATTGGGTTTATGTAAAGCCACACAACCGGTGACTTTTAAGGCCATGCGGCTCTTCTGATTCAACAGTAAAAAGGTGTTTTAGGGCGCACAACATCAAAGATCACTAGCACAGCCCTGGTCTGCAACTTCTTAAAGCAGATGCGCCCTGAATGGAGAAGAAGACATGACTAGTTGTGGATTAAGTACTCTACGTATTTGCAGCTCTGGAAATCCAAAGTACTAAACGCCCCTACAGCATATGTAGTTGCAGCTGCAATATTTTACTTAAGATTCTCTTAAGGCAGACATGTCAAACACAAGGCCCGGGGTTTCATGTGGCCCATGAAGCCATCCTGGAAACAGTGAGGGAACCACACCCACTGCCTTGGCCCTGGCCCAGAGACCCTCCTTCTGCCAGAGACCCTCAGATCTGTCCCACTCCTGCCCAGGCCCCCATAGGCACCCTTGATGCGAATAATGTAGAGCTGACCACGCCCACCCAGTAGGCCATATACACTCTAGCCACGCCCACCCAGTAGGCCACACCCACCCTGGCCATACCCACCCGGCCCCCTGAGGGCAACCACAATGCTGATGCGGCCCTCAATGAAATTGAGTTTGACACCCCTGTCTTAAGGCAATATTTTCCTTACTTTTTGGATACAGTGCTTGATTAAACAAATGTTTATTATTTATTTATTGCAATCAGGAATCTCTCTCTTTGAGAGTACAAATGAAAACTTCCATTCAAACAAACAAAAAATTGGCTTACCCTAGTTGAGCAAGGTAAGGCATCACTCCACTCTCTTTCAAATAGTATGTGACTACTCCACTTCCTGGAGACAAGCTAGTTTTAATGTATGGCTTCACTGTCAATCCGGCTTCTACAGCTTTCTTTGCAAGCAAACCTGCACGAAGAGTCGCGTATCTTAGGTACCCAAGGTATATATGAGTTTATGTCGTTCAGCCTAGTTCAGGCTATTTCTATTTTTTTTAAAAAAAATATTCTGTAGAAATAATCGGAGAATTTAGCCCTAGGTTCAGAATATTTACACAGCTGCCACACTACTAGTCAAACAGGCTCAAATAAATCTCAGACATCTCTTCCTCTTTGGGTAAGGCTTACCTCCTGAAATGGAAGGAAATCCAAAATGTGAAGCCTCTGTTTCCCATAGTAATGGTGGTCCCTGTTCTTGCTGCCTTTTTGCAACACTTAAAGAGGCCAAGCATTCTCCATGATCCTCATGATAACTCAACGGAATAACCACTGCAGCAATGTGCTCTCTATGGTTTATGGACTAAGCCACTGAAAAACAAAGCTGACTACATCTCAGAACCTGTGGCGCAGTGATCCAGAGATCTTGGGGAAACGTTAATGATTCAATTTTGTGGAATCTGTACTGCCTTCAGATGTAATAAAATGAGCATTCGGGGAGAAATAAAAGAGGCAGGGAACAGCCTCGTCTCCAGCAGTTTTCAGCTGATTTTTAAACAGCTATTCCCTATTTCCAGAAAATTCTTGAGTTCAACTTCTACGGTGGGAAATCCAAGAATCTTTCAAACAGTTTTGCTGTCAAACTAAATTCTTGAAAGAGGCTTTTGGGGCACTGCAGTTAAATACGCAGCACAGGAAGTCCTCGACTTACAACCATTCATTTGGTGACTGTTCAAAGTTATAATGGAACTAAAGTGGCCAGTTTTCACACAACCATTGCAGCATCCCCATGGCCATGCGATCAAAATTTGGGTGCTTGGCCATTGGCATGCTTTATGATAGTTGCATTGACCCAGGATCATGTGATCACCATTTGTAACCGTCACGAGATCCAAAATGACTTCCAAAATGGAGGAAGCAAAGTCAATGGGGGGAGCCAGATTTGCTTAATGACTGCACGTTTCATTTAACAACTGCAGTGACTCGCTGAACAACTGTGGCAAAAAGGTCACCAAACGGGGGCAAAACTCACTTAGCAATTGCCTCGCTTCACAACAGAAATGTCAGGCTCAACTGTGCTCGAAATTTGAGGACTATCAGTTTATAACTTTGATTAACTGGTGCTCTAAATGACTACCTACCTGCTCCAAGCATCACAGAAGGATTGCTAGTGTTCGTACAGCTAGTAATAGCAGCAATCACAACTGACCCATGTGTCAGTTCAAACTCCTTGTCACAGTAGACAAACTTGACATGGTGGTTGTGACATTCGGGGGCAATCTGAAAACCTTTAAATCCTTGCTGCAAATAGAAATAAACAAAAACATAATATATTTTTTTAAAAATTAAAAATTCGGTAAGAAATGCTCAGACAGAGCTAGTTGGGGATATGATGATAACTTTATTGTCACTTTGAATGTACACCAATCGGCATACATCAAAATGAAATTTCGTTGCATACAGCTCTCAAAGGGTCACCACCTCTGATATATACTCCTTGTTTGGGGCCCGCTCAAATTTCACATTGTCCATTTTAGTCTCTAGGGAGTGAACGATGGCAAACAGGACAGATGGAAATGGGGCTCCATGTGGATTAGCCCTCAAGCTAGCTTGTATTCTGACAACCTCGCCTTCTTTCCTTTTTCTGATCCTGACTCTTCCATCCTTTCCTTAAGGAGGCCTTGCTTCTTTTTGCCCCTGGAACACGCTGCTGCCGCTGCCACCAACTCCTCCAAAAGCCTTTCTCTCTTCCTCTGGGCCTGCCGACAGCCTCATCCAGTTCCTTTGCCCCATAAGCTCCAGGTCCTCTCCTCTGCCTCCTCTGGAAACAGCCCTGATTTCTGGGTGTTGTAGTCCCCGCATCTTAAAAAGCTGCCGAAAGTGAAAAACACTGATCTAGAGGTTTGAAACTGAAAAGCTGCCACAAAATATTGTAGCACAGCCAATCCTTTCAGTGGTCCACCACTGAATGCTCTGTTCCATTCTAGCATCTCTCAGTTTCTTGTCCTTCGGGAAAAGGGCGGTATATAAATATAATTTAAAAAAAATCCTTCCAATTGTCAGCTGGTTGGGTTTTTTTTTCCATATCAACCAGTTTCGGGTTTTCTTTGCTGCCTTGGATTACATTATTGTAATCCTCATTACACCGCGCCATCATGGAAGAGCCGTCGTGGCACAGTGGTTAGAATGCAGTACTGCAGGCTACTTCTGCTGCCTGCCGGCTGCCTGCAAGTCGGCAGTTCGAGTCTCACCGGCTCAAGGTAGAATCAGCCGTCCATCCTTCCAAGGTCGGTAAAATGAGGACCCAGATTGTTGGGGGGGGACCATACGCTGACTCTGTGAACCGTTTAGAGAGAGGGCTGTGAAGCGGTACATAAGTCTAAGTGCTATTGCTATTGTAACAATTCGGGAAGCTTTACGGTTCTCTTGAATGTGCTGACGGACATCCTTTTGTTTGTGGATAGATGGGAGTAATCCCACGAATGTGTAGCGCATGAATTGTCTTTGATTAATTTTAAACCGATTTAAATAAAATAAACCAATTCATTTCCCCCCTCCCCTTCCCCCCAGCTCTATCTTTATATTGAGAAGGTGGACCCTTGTATGTCATTCAAAGCCTGGTGCAACTGAAGGATATACCATATTCCGCATATGTGATGTGTATCACAGACAAACGCTCTGTAAAAATGCTGGTGAGAAGAGAAATATTGTATTGCTTCTTCCTCACCTAGCCAGTTGGAATGACCGACTCTGCGAATGTCTTAGCAGAATTTAGCGGAGCTTTCAGTCTTCCAGCTGACCTTTGAATCCATCCTTCACTATCCTCAGCCACGGTCAATAATCTAGGATAACAAAAGCTGTAGTCTAACCTGGAGGATCCTTTATTCTGTGTTGTGGCCTGGGAATGGTCATGACAGTATAAGTATAGTATAGCCTTTGGCTGATTAAATGCCATGCCATAGTTATCAGCTTTCATTTAGCTACAAAATCCCTTATTTTGCACAACAAAACTGTTACAATTCTGTCTTTGAAATTTAGGCACAAAGTTGGCTTCGCTAGTAAAATAAAACACCTTGTCCTAAAGAATCAAACTTTAGAACTGGATAGCAGGAGAGAAAATGAATTTCTATCCAAGGCAGCTACGCAAAGTTTCATCGTTCATGGAAACTGAAGTGTGAAAGAATATATATATACACAATACACACACACATTCACTCACACACACACATATATATATATAAATACAAGGGACGCGGTGGCTCAGTGGGTTAGGACGCTGAGCTTGTCGATCAGAAAGTCGGCAGTTTGGCGGGTCGAATCCCGAGTGCCGTGTAACAGAGTGAGCGCCTGTTACTCGTCCCAGCTTCTGCCAACCTAGCAGTTCGAAAGCACGTAAAAATGCAAGTAGAAAAATAGGGACCACTATGATGGGAAGGTAACAGCGTTCCGTGCGCCTTTGGCGTCTAGTCATGCCGGCCACATGACCATGGAGACGTCCTCGGGACAAGCGCTGGCTCTTTGGCTTTGAAATGGAGATGAGCATCGGCCCCTAGAGTCGGAAACGACTAGCACGCATGTGCGGGGGAACCTTTACCTTTATATATAAATACTCAGGTTTGATCCACAAGCAGATCCTCCACAAATAAACGTGACTAGCTTCTCAAAAGCAAAGTATCTTCTGTACATTAATTATAAATAAACATACCAGAAGTAAGATCACATACCAAACAAAGGGGGTATGCTTTAAATAGAAAATAGCATCACCTTTGCTCCCAAGCAGGTCTCAAAATCCTTCTTCATGTCAGAGACAGCCACCTTGTCCTGTGGCCTTTTAGGACCACTGCAACACGGCACAACGCTTTGCAGATCCAATTCTACAATCTACTGAAAAGAAAGGAAGCAGGAAGAAACAGGAACAGAGAGGTGCTAGCTTTCTTGAAACTGCCCCCTTACATATTTATAGAAGTAGCCCTCGACTTACGAGTGTTCATTCAGTGACCGTTCAAAATTACGATGGCACAGAATGAAGGAACTTAAGAACTCATGCCAAAAAAGAGGTTTAATTTAAAAAAAAAAGGCCACTGCAAAAAAAGCTAAAAGGGAGTCAGACAAGCAACAAAATGCTTGGAAAAATCTTCTTTGGAAAGCTTTTTGCTGCTTGACTTTCCTTAAGGACCTAGCTTCTGCTGTGGCCTTTTGCTGCAGGAGCTGAGCCCTTGGCTAGCTTTGCAAAGTATTTTCCTTCGGCTCTCTCTCTCTCACACACACACACACAAAAAATCCCCAGAAGGATTTTCTTTGCTTCCTTCACTCTCCCCGCCTCCCTTTTTTTAACGAAAGCTCTTTTCCTCTACTCTTCAGCCTGCCGGCCATTCAACGAGGTAAGGAACTTGCAGATTTTGTTATCCCCTTTCCAGGGATGCAGCAAATTTAGCAAACCTAAGTGGTTAAAGGGGAATCAAGACGGGAGGGCGGAGGAGGAGAAATTAGCTTCGGCACCTAATAAAAGGGGAGGGAGAAAGATCAACAAGTCTGTCTCCCTCCCCCCCACCCCACCCCACCCCGCCCCTGAATGCTTTTTTTCTGTTTTCTTTATTGGGAAAAATAGTGGGTTTATGAGGGAGGGGTAAAGCAAAGGAAAGGTTTGAGGAAGCTCATGCTTGCATTTAGAGGGCTGGCTTCCTCAAAGACTAGCAAGAGCTAAGAGAGGTCTACAGTCTCCTGACTACCAGCTGAATGGGGCAGAGGCCTAATCCCCAAGCCTGGCTTCCTTTTTTTTTTTTTTTTTGCAAAATGTACCACTGGATTGATCACTAAGCTTCCTTCCTGGTATTTCAAAGCATCAGGGCTTCTCGTGGCCAGCCAAGCACGCAGGCTTGTCTGGAAGCCTCTTTAGCCCTTGGGCCTCATTTTGCACCCCTTTTTTAAACTGCTTGCCTGCCTCCTTTTTTGGATCCAGCTGGGTGGTAGGCCTCCCAGGGGCCTGCCCCGTCCACGAGACACCTCTAGTCCACTTAATGACCCTTGTCGTTTGACAACTACATGAGGAACAACAGAGGTTGGGGAGGGGTGCAGGGGCCATTACAGTCGTTAAGTTGCAAGTCGAGGACGGCCTATACATTCTGTGCAATTTCTCCCATCTAGCGCCCCTGTAAATATGCTGAGAGCCACATCCCCTAGGAATTAAGAGCTGGAGTCCAACAGGCCTCTGTCAAGCAGGGGCAGTCTGCATTGGCAGCTTTTCGAGGGGCCTCCAGTCGCCACAGATTATTAAGAGAGACGTCCCTTCCAGCCAGCAAGGGCAATTCTGGCAGTATTGGGGAACTGCAGCCTCTCACTTTGGAAAGATCTTGTATAAAGGGGATCTATTGCCTCTCGAGAGTTTGCAGTGACGGTTTGCCATTCATCAAAAAAGCTGAGAGGAGGGCTATTGCAAAGTACAGAGCGCGCCCAAATCACCAGGATTAATAGCACAATCTCGGGGGAATGATTTCAACACAGGCCTGTACCAGCCTGAATTGAAACCACCAGCGGCTTCATTGTACGTCTGCCAATGTTCTTCGTGCTCCTTTCTAGTACTGAAATCCCAGCCATGAGGTGTTAATAAGAGGGTTTTTCTCCAGTCCTTCCTCGGTGGTCTGCCCTGGGTAGGGGGTGGGCTTAATCCGATGGGGTAGCTCCTGTGCTGACTTGTTTCAAAGGCTTCAGCAATAATTTTAACTAGGCAAGAAGCCTTGAGGTTATCCATCTTTCGCTTCCACCAAGTCAAGACGCACGGTACTTAAGGCCAGTCGACAGATTTGGGCAGAAAATTCAACAATGCATTTCGCATCAATAGAAATCCAATTAGATTGCCAGAGGTAGCCGCACGATTCTGCCTACTCTATGACCATCCAGTAATTTTAAAAAGATAACCCGTTTTTAGATATCTTTTAATTTAGCCACTGTACTCATTAGAGGCTTTTGTAGCTCTTCTAATGTGATCAGCTTCTATGTTTTCAGTCAGTGGAAGATGCAGGATCATTTCCTGAGAGGTCTAAAAGTCAGGGGCTTGTCCCTGGAGGAAAGTGCAAATTTAAGAACAGGTACCTGAGTAAAATCTGGATCCTGAGATGAGTTATTGAAATCTCTAAACATCCCTGTAGCCTCAAGGTACTTTCTTATATGATTAATCTTTTCTTGATCACGGCCTATAGCGGATAAAAATAGCAACTCGGTGAATGTACAAAAAAGATAGAAAGACCATTTCTTAAGGAACAGCAAACCTAAAATGCAATATAGAATTTCAGAAAACCTCGAGTGTATACATCAAATGTACAATATTGGGCACTACCAAACTATCTAGTGTGCACACTAACAGCCTGATTGTAAAGTTCTAACCAAACTTTAAAAATGAGGAACATAAACATGTCTGAATCATCATATTGGCACTTCCAACGTATACTTACACAGCTAACTTTTCATGTAATGAGAAGATATTTTGGGTGTAACTGAAACATACTGCATGCAAAACATGGTGGAGGATTTACTATTTATATGTTCAATAGTATATGAAATGCGTACGGTCTATATATAAATGTGCATGTAATATCCCTGAAACTATTAGTTGAGCTGACGGGTCAATTTCTTGAATTAATAAGCAAGTTTGTTCTTTACTAACTTTAATTTTCAGGATGACATGTGTCTTGTTTGTGAAATTAGAAGTTCAGATTGGAAGACTGGCTGCATCTGACTTACTAACTAAATACACTAAAGTATAGGAACTTGAACAATTCGCACATGACGTTGGACCAGTATTTTATATTTTGCTAAAACTGTGATTTTCAATCGTCTAACCAATGTAAGCCACCTTATCAGATCACATACTGACCAAAGCATAGTTCACAAATCTCCAATATTTAATTTTATGTATAGGCACATAAAACAATAAGTATTGTTCAAATTCAGATGCAGGAAATCCTAGTTTACTATTAAAAAAATAGCAAATAGAACCTCAGAACTATCTAGGGGGTCCCTTCTGTCTATGGAGTTGGGGAGAGAAGAGAAAAAACTTTCGGTTATGAATTGCTACAAACCACTTTTCCCCATTTTATATGAATTATGAGAAACTATGAATATTGCCCAGATGGCTGAGAAAACAGGATAAATTATATGGGACACAATCACAAGTAGAATCTATACATACAATCTGAACTCCTTTCTCCCACTCAAGTGAAAAGGAATGGGGGGATAGAAATGCACCAATATCTCCTTTCTCTTCTACCTGAAATAGCCACACTTTTTAACTCAGAATCCTTTCGCCCTTTGGGGTTAATTGGTCCATTTGGTATGTTGAGGTCTGCTGTGGGAATTTGAAGTCTTCCATGAGATTTCCTTTTTATAGCGATTGCTATAGTGCAAGGGTCTTCAAACCTGGCCCTTTTATGACTTGTGGACTTCAACTCCCAAAATTCCTCAGCCAGGCATGCCTGGCTGAGGAATTCTGGGAGTTGAAGTCCACAAGTCATAAAAGGGCCAAGTCTGAAGACCCCTGCTATAGTGGCTATCTTTAATTACAGAATCTTATCTTGCTGCACCACCTCTGGTTCCGCAAGGTATTTTCCATAGTGCCAGCTTCCCCCCCCTTTTTTTTTTTATCCCGAGGGCTATCTATATGACTGTTATGGGGATTTCCTGCATTGCTTAAGGAAACGTGGCATCCTGTCCGCTCTGCGGTTTTGCGTCGTGCCAGCTTTCCATTCAATTTTTAAAACCGCATTAGAATTAAGATTTTAAAGAACTGGAGAATCTCGATACATGGCCAAGACTGGTGCTTACCTTTCTTTCCACGGACGCTGGGTTGGTTTAAATGGGCTAGTCTTAAAGCAGGCAACCTATCACCATCTGAAATGAATGCTTTCTTGTTTCAGAAACCCTGGTTTTACATATTGCCTTTTCTCCACTCACCAGTTTGAACTAAGTATTTGATGCTAACTTCATCCACTGGGAAAAAGGCGGCAGTCGCTCCGTATTCTGGGCACATATTGGCAATGGTAGCTCGATCAGCAATGGATAGCTGAGCAACACCAGGCCCGAAGAACTCGACAAATTTGCCCACAACACCTACTTGCCGTAAATGCTGCAACACATTTAAGTCTGCATTCAGTTCCATGTTCATAGCATATTTTATACTATATCTAATAAGACTGAATACAGTCATAACCGAGCTTTGGTTTTTTTTTTAATAAATGAGAATCTGAGGTTCCATCTAAGCAAAATTTGCTGCCAAATCTAAACCTATCTTGCCTACACTAGATACAAATTTAATAATAGGTTCCATTGAATTCCAATAATTCTTGTAGATAAATACAACTGCGTTACAGTTTTAAAATATGACACAAAACTTTCTGTTGGAAGTTTTGAGTAAAAATCCCTCTGAGTGTAAGTTACCAACCAGTATCCCCCATAAACTGAAATCTCACTATCTCCAGTTTGCGTTGGCTGCCTCAATCAACTTAATGTTGGCTGAGTTCTATTTTTATGCCTCTTGGAACCCCTTTAACGTTTGTTGATAACTGATAGTAAATTTTCTTGCACTTTTGAATTAGGAAAAAATTATAATGTTGTCATCAAATTAAGTATATCACAAGTAAAAATCCTGCACACGTCTAATATGCACTAACATACTTTGTGGTCCTCTGTATCTCTGCATTAAGAGACACCCTTATCTCTAAAAGGTGGCACTATTGAACTATTCTATTCATTCAATACTGCTGACACACATTAGTGCTTAGAGTAGTGACCACTACGTGATTTTGTAGATTACATTAAATTGGAATAAACAATCTCAGAAGTAAAGTTCAAACACTTACTGATGCCACTTGACGAAGAGGACTTAGACTCTACATCTTGCATCTATCAGCATGCAGATTTCTGAGATTAATTAAGCAATAGCCTTGTATCAAGATCAGCCGTGGTCAGTCAAGCAAGTTATTACCTTGGTAACCGTGAGCACTATGTCTGTGGATGTGACCAATGGCTGAGGACTACCGCTCAGTCTGTAGCCAATCACTTCAGGAAGTACCATACTGATTGGTTGGCCCAGCATCACTGCTTCAGCTTCAATACCACCCACACCTGATCAATGAGAATGAGGGAGGGGGGGAGAGAGAGAGGGGGTATTAAATATAATTGCTAATTTATCTTGCAGCAACATCCAAAGAAAGCAACAGTGGATCAACAATTTTATTGACGGGGAGGTGAAAACAGTAGTTATTCATCTAAAATGAAGCTTTTCCATATGCTTTCAGAAATGCAAGTAACCCGGTAGGGTAAAAAACATCAGAAGTGTACTGTTAGAGCAAAACAATAGCCTGTCCAGGTTAGGTTTTTGTTCCCACAATGCCCAAGCAGGTGGTAACAGGAAGACCCAACAAAACAAAGGCCCCCAAACTTTTGGGCACCAGGGACCGGTTTTGTGGAGAGAGGTTTTTCTGTGGACCGGAGGGTTAGGGTGGTTTTGTGTGCTGCCTGCATCCAATGGATAGGGCTTTGCTTGTTTGTGTGGACCGGTTGCTGGCATGCTGTGGCCTGGTACTGGTCCACGAACCGGGGGTTGGGGACACCTGCACTGGCATGTCCCCTGCCCAGTTTCCCCAAAGAACTCACACTGGACTGAGAAGCTGCAAAGCACCCAGTTTCAAAGTAGGATTCACCAATCTGCAGATGAAATTAAGCTAAGCGTTGCACCCCTTGAGAAACATGTACGTGCTAAACACGTGGTATAGTTTTGCTATAAAAGCTCTGCTGTAAGGATCAAACATATAAACTCTTTTAACTTGTGAACCTGTTCTCTCGCACTATGCAAATCACCATGCATGCAAAATCAAGGTTTCCCCCTTTCCACAGGCACTTAGAACACAATTAACCTAAAAACAAGGGAATAAGGCATTTAAATGTAAAGGAATCAGTGAGCTTAAGAACAGGGAATGGAAGAACCGTAAGCACACAACTTCATAAAAAGAGTACTGTCTTTGCATTTAATGCCTCCTTCCCTTGTTAGATCCTACATCTTCTTTCTATATTCATAAAACCCCCCCAATACTCTCACATGCAAACATCTGCCAACCATGACATCAGGAAGCATATTTTATTAAGCAGCGGAACACCAGGCACGCATCTCTTCATCAAATTTAGATCAATTGTGGACCTAGTTTTCCTTGGCTATTACCAGAGGAAAACAAGGCTATGTTTTGTACACTGTCTTATCGATTTTAAAGGGATACACCACCACATTTCTAGATACATACGGCTTTCCCCACTTGTATCTAACCGTGGCACGTGTCTTGGCTGGATGTTTTTTTCCTGTGCCCCCCCAACACATTGTTTTGCGATGGTAAGTGACCCCTTCTTAAGTCATCCTTCAGTTTAATCATAGTTGAGGGTAGTCTGAAATCTGCTAAGATTGTCAACTTTGATCTTGAATTGATATAAGGACGCTGAGCTTGCCGATCAGATGGTCAGCAGTTTGGCGGGTCGAATCCCGAGTGCCGCGTAACAGAGTGAGCGCCTGTTACTCGTCCCAGCTTCTGCCAACCTAGCAGTTTGAAAGCACGTAAAAATGCAAGTAGAAAAGTAGGGACCACTACGGTGGGAAGGTAACAGCGTTCCGTGTGCCTTTGGCGTCTAGTCATGCCGGCCACATGACCACGGAGACATCCTCGGACAAGCGCTGGCTCTTCGGCTTTGAAATGGAGATGAGCACTGGCCCCTAGAGTCGGAAACAACTAGCACGCATGTGCGGGGGAACCTTTACCTTTACTTACCTAGTGTCTTCAAAAGAATAATAAGACACACGGCTCAGCAACTGGGGCAGCAAATTTCATGCCATTATGGTTTGAGCCACCTCCAGAATAAGTAGGGAACACTTCAACTAAGCGGTGAGGAAAGGCCTGTAGTTGTACTCATTAAATCAAACAAGTCTTTAAAAGTTTATTACTTTGCACAGTATGCATTTTTATGTTAGCTGATCAAGCAAGTGTGAGCGAGCGTGTGTGTGTGTGTGTGTGTGTGTGTGTGTGTGTGTGTGTGTGTGTAAAACCAAACAAACCACATCTGGAATTGGAAGAGAAACCTGTGGTTTCCTGCCAGATGCTGAGTCAAAGCATTCTCTAGAAAGATTAAGCGTATTGCTACTTTCAGCTTATTTTAAAAGTGATTATGAGGGTTAAATTTGCTGGTTTTTTTTCCTTGGGATTTAAAAGGGTCTTTTAGGGATTTAATATTTAGGAGAGGGGCTCTAATTAATATACGTGATTATTTTTTGAATCCCTATTTTAAACTCTTTCCAGCGTGGCTAGACATTCTGAGATGCAAGAAATCAAGGACAGTATTTTATTTTAAGATCTCACTGCGTGATTTTGCTTTCTTTTTGACACACGCCAATCTTAACTTCCCCTTGCTTTATCAACCTTTCTTCTCTCTTCACAGACCAGTACAGATCTATATCAAGGCTCTCTCGACATACATTAAGAATCTCAACTTTATCACCATCAATATTAAAATCCTGCCTTTAATTAGATTAGATTAGATTAGATTAGATTTATTGAATTTATATGCCGCCCTTCTCCCCAAAGACTCAGGGCGGCTCACAACCAAAATTTTTAAGAAACATGGAATACAAAATTTAAAAAAGAATTAAACAATAAATGTAATAGATACATGACAATTTAACTCAATAAAAGCCAAATTTAAAAAACATATAGTCAGTCCAGACCCGCTTGTTGGAATAACCAAGTCTTCAGGTCACGGCGGAAAGACTGAAGGTCAGGGGCCATCCGCAGCTCCGGAGGCAGTTCATTCCAGAGGGTCGGCGTGCCCACAGAGAAGGCTTTCCCCCTGTGGGTCGCCAGACGGCATTGCCTGGCCAACGGCACCCTGAGGAGGCCGACTTTGTGGGAGCGAACCAGGCGATGGGAGGTTGATAATGGCAGCAGGTGGTCTCGCAAGTACCCCAGGCCTAAGCCATATAGGGCTTTAAAGGTTATTACCAGCACCTTGAATCGCACCCGGAGGGTAACCGGAAGCCAATGCAGCTCACGGAGGAGTGGTGTAACATGGGAGTATCAAGATACTCCCATAAGCACCTGCGCAGCCGCATTTTGCACCAGCTGAAGCCTCCGGGTGCACTTCAAGGGCAGCCCCATGTAAAGAGCATTGCAGTAATCCAGGCGAGAAGTGACGAGGGCATGGGTAACCATGCATAGGGCATCTCGGTTCAGAAAGGGGCACAACTGGCGCACTAGGCGAACCTGTGCAAAGGCCCCCCTGGTCACGGCCGTTAGATGAACTTCCAAATTAAGCCATGAATCCAGGAGGACACCCAAGTTGCGAGCCCTTTCTGAGGGGGGCAGTGCCTCCCCCCATCAAAAGAGATGGAACGTTGAACCATACGAGATGCCAGTATCCACAGCCACTCGGTCTTGGAGGGGTTGAGCCTGAGTCCAGACCCGCACTGCCTCCAGGCACCGGGACATCACGTCAAGGGCATCACTGGGTTGGCTAGGGATGGAGATGAACAGCTGGGTATCATTGGCATATTGGTGATACCTCACCCCGAAGCCACGGATGATCTCACCCAGCGGCTTCATATAGATGTTAAACAGGAGGGGAGAGAACCAACCCCTGAGGCACCCCACAAGAGAGGGTAGATCTACCTCGGGGTAGATCTCTGTCCCCCTGCCGATACAAACTGCGAACAGCCCGAGAGGTAGGAGAACCACCGTAAAACAGTGCCTCCCACTCCCAACCCCTCGAGCCATCGCAGCAAGATACCATGGTCGATGATATCAAAAGCTGCTGAGAGGTCAAGTAGGACCAGGATAGAGGAACAGCCCCTGTCCTGGGCCCGGCAGGGATCATCAACCAGTGCGACCAATGCCGTTTCCGTGGTGTAGCCGGGCCTGAAACCGGACTGGTAATCTAGAATCAGGAAGATTTTGATCTTAAAATAAAGTGGAGTAAGAATGCAAGCAAGATATATAAACATTAGAATTCTTCCAAGTATATTCCTGGCATGTGGGAACATTTCTTCTGGGGACTGACAATGACTGATATTATCCAAGGTGTAAACTTCTTTTCTTCCCACGGAAGGGGCCAAAATAATCTTCATCTGACTCAGTGATTTATGGTGAGAACTTTGAAATTAGAGAAATTAAAGGCATGGCTTCTATCTTGTGAGACTTTTGTCATCCTTCAATCACAGGGACAATCTCTGATTTGTTTCCTTCCACCATTCAAGAATAGGGCTATTTCAGTAGTGGTATTAATTTGTCACAGGATAACTTAACTGGTGTTTTTCCCCCCTAACTTTCCAGAGAAATGTCAACATGGTGCTGGTTATACCAGCATTTCCTTGGATCAGACATCAACTACGGTATGAAAAGACCTAGGCCAGGGGTAGGCAACCTCGGCTCTTTTATGACTCATGGACTTCAACTCCCAGAATTCCTGAGTCAGCTGACTCAGGAATTCTGGGAGTTGAAGTCCATGAGTCAAAAAAGAGCCGAGGTTGCCTACCCCTGACCTAGGCCATACATAGTTATGGCTAGATATGGGCTCCACCTATGAATTTGATCCCTTCTCTGTTTTTGTACTGGGGTTAGTAACCGCTTGCTTTTTCTCCTATTGAAATTCCTGCTATAGGGTCTTCTTCTGCTACTACATTTGAAGAGGTTGTGTGATCTGAAGTTCCTGGCCTGAATTAGCCTTTTTTTTAAAAAATAAAACCATTGACCGGATATAGGGAATATATTAATTTTCCAGACATTTTGGATTTTGGCTAGAGATGTTGGAAGCTGCACTTCAGCAAGATCAGGACTCCAAGTTCGATTGCATGGTCCATATCCCAAAGGCGCTTTTTCAAAAGGCAACTGGGGTTTTGTTTTTCCTTGAAGTTTCACTTCTCATCCAAGAAGCTTCTTCATTTTAGAGAA
Source organism: Vipera ursinii (assembly GCF_947247035.1). Classification (NCBI taxonomy): domain Eukaryota; kingdom Metazoa; phylum Chordata; class Lepidosauria; order Squamata; family Viperidae; genus Vipera; species Vipera ursinii. The sequence continues at coordinate 208,934,896 of NC_139513.1, forward strand.
TTTTCAGAGAACTGGAGAAGCTTCTTGAATGAGAAGCGAAATGTCTTCAAGGAGAAACAAAGTCCAGTTGCCACTTGAAAAAAGCACCTTTGGGGCAGCCATTACCTGGATGACTGAGAATCTCCATAGACATGTGCATGTTATCTATGGATTTCTTTTTTCCTCAGAAGATGAAGAGCCATTTTGGTCAAATGGTTAAGGCATAAGGCTTAGAAAGCAGGGAATTGTGAGTTCTAGTCACACCTTAGGCATGAAAACCAACTGGGTAATTCTAGGCCAGTCTCTCTCTCTTTCTCAGCCCAACCCACCTCACAGGTCTGTGAGAAGGAGGAGGAGGAGGAAGGGATATTGGGTATATTCATCACCTTGAGTTGTTTATAAACATAAAAAAGGTGTGATGAAAATAATAAACAAGCATACAAAGCTATTTGAACAGAAACAAATTTTATCTCAGTCCATTATTTATCAAGAGGGGAGGGAACAACAAGAAGAAATTCAGAATAACACCTTCTCATTCTTTGAATTTTGCTAAACACCACTTAAATTCCCAATGAATAGACGGCTTAATTTTAAAAGCACTTACCCCAGCCAAGCACACCCAAGCCGTTAATCATTGTGGTATGTGAATCGGTACCCACCACACTGTCTGGATAATGGAATCCGTTCTGATCAAAGACAACTCTTGCCAGATATTCTAAATTCACCTGGTGGACAATTCCTGAACCTGGAGGAATAATTCTCATGTTCTGGAAGGCTTGAGAGCCCCACTAAAACACAAATGGAAAAGAGGGAAATATCTTAAGAAGTAGAAAAATTAAGAACGAAGTATTTCACTAGCCTAGTCAGCAAACCTCATTCAGTTGATAAGGTTTGGGATATGAAGATTTGATTTATAGACTATTCTGCCCACTTGGACCTACTACCCAGCTTTTGAAGTTCTATTCAGACTTTGTGGTTTCACCAATGTAGGGTTTCAGTCTAGACCTCTGTATTTTTTTAATCTTAAAATTTGACGTGATATAAAATTAAGATATTACACTCAAGCAAACAGCCACATTCTAATTGGCTAGCCACTGAATCAGATGCATAAGCTAGACAGAAATTACAAAATTAACTGTCTGGCTTGGTATGCATGATACTGATGAATAACCAAGCTCAAATTTAAAAATGCCTAAATTTTGGAGAGCATTTTTTTTATTAAAAAGTTTTACAGATACATTATAAACATAAAACCCACCCCTCCCCCACCCCCACCCAATTTCCCCACCCTCCCCCTCCCCCCGACTTCCCAGAGCGTAATACAGGGTATTGACCCTAACAATCTTAAACTATAATATGCTAACTAACTATAATAACACTTTAAATCCTATCGGACTTTAACTCTCCTTAAAAGTAACTAAATAACAATACATCTTATAAATCTAATACTTATTCAAATGCTAAATGAAACTTTTTGGTCCCATATTTATTCTGAATGTAATCAATCCATCTTCTCCATTCCAAGATATATCTTTGTTGCGAATGGTCTTTCAAATATGCTGAAATTTTTGCCATTTCTGCCAGGTTCGAAACTTTTAAAGTCCGTTCTTCTATAGTAGGCAAATCCTCCTTCCAATATTGCGCTACCAAAAGTCTTGCTACCGTTATTAAATTCAACATCGATTTAGTTTCTATAGCAGTACAGTCTATAGTAATACCCAGCAAAAATAATTGTGGAAAAAACTTTATCTTTTTCTTAAATATCTTCTGCATATTCCACTAAATTTTAATCCAAAAAGCTTTAACTTTTTTACAAGTCCACCATATATGATAATACGTTGCATCATCACAACCACACCTTCAGCATTTAGGCTGATAATTTGGATACATACATGCCAATTTCTTAGGATCTAAATGCCATCTATAAAACATCTTATAAAAATTCTCTCTTAAATTTTGTGCCTGTGTAAATTTTTTAACATTCTTTCCCTTCCTTTATGGAAAAGAAAAACTTCGCTGACTTCTCTCCTTAGCTATTCTTCCAGGACAAAAGTAGGCCCACGTCTTATTTCCTCGTACGTTAGGAATTGTGATTCTGTAGATTGCCCTACCTTAGTAGGCTTTTCCATGTTTAGCTTTGCAGACACAGAGAGGGAGTACAATCTTACCTTTAAGAATTCAAATCTTTCCTTGTTTCTCTCAAATTCCAAATCTTGATTCTTCTGTAAACTGTCTGGCCTGCAATGAAAGGTAAGGAGTTAATACAGTAAGAAAACTTCAGTAGGACAGAGTGCAGAATTCAGTTACTGTACCTTGAAAAAGAAAGTGGGGAGCGAGTTGGTATTTATTTAGTTCAGGATCCCGGGGCTCTTGCTGTGGACTAGAGAGTTGGGAGAAAACAGGAAATCACAAAGCTTTTATAATAATTCCTACTGTTAATTCCATGGAGGCACTTTGGCAAAGGGTATCCTGAATACAACAGTGAGGGAACGTTTTCTAAAACATTAATTATTACAAGAACAAGCAAGCAGAAAAAGATTAGAAAGTACAGCTGGCAAAAATGCACTCAGGGCTTTGAAAAAGTACTATGTTAAGACGGACTGGAATATTGGCTGAATCAGACCAAAAGGCCTAGGACAGGGATAAGCAACCTTGGCTCTTTTATGATTCGTGGACTTCAACTCCCAGAATTCCTGAGCCAGCTGCGCTGGCTCAGGAATTCTGGGAGTTGAAGTCTACGAGTCATAAAAGAGCCAAGGTTGCCTACCCCTGGCCTAGGACCAAGACAGATTTGTTTCTGACTCAAACCAAAAGGTTCAGCTAATCCTATGGGAAACACACTAGCAGGACACAAGGGGAAATGCGCTCTTCCCAGTAAATAATTTTCAGTTTGTTCTCCACCTCTGAGGTGATCATTCCTTTTTTTTTCTCCCTCACAAATTCATCTAATCCCCTTTTAAGACTTAGGTTTGTGACCCTCACCCATACTGCATGAGGGCAAACTCCACTAGTTAACATATTTGGACTCAATCAATCCTTAATCTGGAACAAGGAAACACAATGGCTGTGCTCAGGACAGTGTGCCCAACCAGTATCCTCCAGTGTCCTCCTTTCACAATATGCTAAAATCATGGTTGAGACACTGATGCCACCTCACTTTAACTTCATCTAGTGTGTCCTATGGAGTTAGAATAGAGGTGGCCCTCGACTTACAATTATTCATTTAGTGCAGGGGTCTTCAAACCTGGCCCTTTTATGACTTGTGGACTTCAACTCCCAGAATTCCATGCCTGGCTGAGGAATTCTGGGAGTTGAAGTCCACAAGTCATAAAAGGGCCAAGTTTGAAGACCTCTGATTTAGTGACTGAAGCTACAACAGCCCTGAAAACAGTGACTTACGATCGTTTTTCATATTTACGACCACTGCAGCATTCCCATGGTCACCTGATCAAAATTCGGGCACTTAGCAGCTGGCATGTATTTATTTATGGCCCTTGGCACAGTCTCGAGATCATGTGGTCATCATTTGTAATCTTTCCAGATAGCATCCGACAAGCAAACATAATTGGGGAAACCGGATTTGCTTCATCATTTCTTGCATGATTTACTTGACAACTGTGGCAAAAAAGGTTACAAAATGGGGCAAAACTCACATAGCAATGGAAATTTTGGGCCGCCGTAAGTCAAGGACTACCTGTATGTGAAGTGACTGATCTTTATCTACTCTAAACCTTTGAAATTTGCTTTGTGGGGCCTTAGATTTTCATTACGAAAAGAAATCTCTCCCTGCGCTTACTCCATAAGATGAATAATTACATATGCTTCTATCATATCCTCTCTTACTTGATTTTTACTCTTAAGCAAAATAGTCTTAAAGGCTTTCTTTAATTAGGCCTCCTGAAGTAATAATAATAATAATAATAATAATAATAATAATAATAATAATAATAATAATAATAATAATAATAATAATAATAAAGTTGGAAGGGACCTTGGAGGTCATCTAGTCCAACCCCCTGCCCAGGCAGGAAACCCTATACCATTTCAGACAAATGGCTGGCCAGTCTCTTCTTAAAAACTTCCAGTGTTGGAGAATTCACCGCTTTTGGAGGCAGGTTGTTCCACTGGTTAGTTGTTCTAACTGTCAGGAAGTTTCTCCTTAGTTTTAGGTTGCTTCTCTCCTTGATGAGTTTCCATCCGTTGCGTCTTGGCCTGCCTTCGGGCGCTTTGGAGAATAGCTTGACTCGCTCTTCTTTGTGGCAGCCCCTGAGATATTGGAACACTGCTATCATCTTCACCCTCGTCCTTCTCTTCATTAGATTACTCAATTCCAGCAACCGTTCCTAACCATTTCTATTTTACTTCTTGCGCTATTTTCCAGCTTCAGATAAACGGAAACCCAGTGTTCAGAAACAAGGCCTGGAGTTTATTTGGGGTTTTTCTTTCTTTCTTTTTTTTTGCATGTTGCTTAAAATACATTTCTTACCTTTTATTAAAGTCAACCTGGATGGAGTGGTCAATGACTAAATCAGCAGGACAGACAGGATTGATTTTCTCAGGGTCACCTTCCAGGCCCTTCACAGCATCACGCATGGCAGCAAAATCAACCACGGCGGGGACACCTCTGCAACAGGAGAGTTAAAAAAAAAAAACAACACCAGGCAAAACTTTGTCAAAACTGATCGCCCAGGAGCTGTGAAAAACGTGCAAGTTAAGATTCTGAAATCGAAACACTCAAGCGACACCTTTGTAAGGCCAAAGGTTGGAGCTGCTAGGTGGAGAATGGTAGAAGTTAAAGATTCAGCACACCTGAATAGGCGATAAGAGCAAACCACCCTGGCTCAATTAAAAAAAAAGACTTTTCCAAACAAACAAGCTCCAGATTCAAGTTTTCTTTCCTCTTTCCTTCTTCTGTCCTTTTACAACTTGTGTTGTAGCATTAACTATAATGATCTGTGGTTATCTGAACTGGCAAGCTCTAGGTCATGCTAACAGGCAAATGCCAGAGATTGCTGACTCATTCAGTTGTAGATAGCATGGTAGGGCAGGCTGAAAAATCAAGCAGCAAAAGAGGAGGAAAGGAAGATTCCTAATTCTCCAAACTGCAGTCAGGTGCATGAATTACCCATGAAACTGTTCTTCCTTACAGGTATATTGATACTACAGAACAACTCTCAGAAGACCACAATCAATAGGTTGTTGTTGTTTTTTTAAGTCTAAATCAGGGGTAGGCAACCTTGGCTCTTTTATGACTTGTGGACTTCAACTCCCAGAATTCCTGAGCCAGCATGACTCAGCTTGGAAACCTCTCCCTTTTCCCTCAGCAAGGCTGGCTCAGGAATTCTGGGAGTTGAAGTCCACGAGTCATAAAAGAGCCAATCCCACATTTAGAATTATTATATACAGGTAGCCCTTCACTTATGACCACAGCTGAGCCCCACATTTTTCTTGCTAAGCAAGATAGACGTTAAGTGAATTTTCTCTCATTTTTAACCACCTTTCTTGCCACGCTTGTGAAGTAAATCACCAGAGTTACTAAGTTAGCAGCACGGCTGTTAAGTGAATCTGGCTTCTCCCTTGGCTTTCCTAGTCAGCAGGTCGCAAAAAGTGATCAGATAGATGATCTTGGGCCCCAGCAACTGTTGAAAATACATGCCAGTTGCCAAGCATCCCAATTTTGATCATGTGACCACGGGGATGCCGTGACAGCCAGAAGTGTACAAAATGTTTTTTTCCCCAGTTTTGAACAGCCACTAAATGAACGGCTGCAAGTTGAGGACTACCTGTAGTTACTTTGGACACTGAATAATATTAAGCAGACTTTCTGCAATCAAGTGTTTGAGACTCAAATCACAAATAGATCCAGGGATTGGGGGATGGTGGTGGTGGGGGGTGGGAGAGGAAAAGACTAATGTGAAAAAGTGTTCCAGTTTTAATGCAATTTGTCACAGACAGTAAACAAGCTAGAACTCTCATAATATTATCCCAAAATCCTTTGTATCTCACCACAGCTCAAATCCATTGAATAAATTAGCCTGGCACTAACTTTATATTTTATATAACTTACAATACACTGAGGAGAGCTTATTCTAACTTTACACCCCCAAAGCGTCTGTATAAATATCAATTCCTCCAATGGAAAATAAGAAAATTATTCAAAACCATAATTAAATCTACAACTTAATAATGCTCTGGCTTACTTAAAACGTAGTTACAAAGAATTTGTTCAGACATTGCTAATGTCTGAATAAATCCTTTGCAAGTACATTTCTCCAGCATCAGCAACCCATATTCATCTGGAACGTTTTCAAAAAATGGTATTACCGTATATACTTGAGTATAAGCCGAATTTTTCAGCCCACTTTTTGGGCTGAAAAACTCCACTTCGGCTTATACTCCAGTCAACAAAAAAAAGAACTGTCCCTTCGTTCGGAACAGGCTGCTGAGAGAAGGGAGCGGCAGAGCCTTGCAGAGCTGGCGGCAGTCCAGCGTTGTTTCTCCCCCTCGTGCGTGCGTGTGTGTGTCAGACCCACGGGAATGGCTGGTAGGGAAGCGGCATTCCGGCATTCCCCCCCTTCCTGTGTGTCGAGCCCACGGGGCTTGACACACAGAGAAACGCAACTAGCCATTCCTGCGGGTCTCACACACACACACACACACACACGCCGCCGGGCTCGGCTCCTCGGCAGGAGGGGCAGCCCCCGCCACGCCCCCCTCCCGGCCCGCAGCGCCGCGCCGCCGCCGCTTCCTCCGGGCAAGTCGGGGGGGCTTGCGGGGCGAAGGCACCGGCCAGGGGGCAGGCAGGGTGGGAGGGCGCGAACTCACCGCCGCCGCCGCTTTCCCCCCCATCTCTCGCTCGCCCGCTGCCTCGCCCGTTGCGCCCCCAACTCACCCGCCGGCGCTTCCCCCCATCTCTCGCTTGCCCGCTGCCTCGCCCGTTCCGCCCCCAACTCACCGGCCGGTGCTTCCCCCCCATCTCTCGCTTGCCCGCTGCCTCGGCCGTTCCGCCCCCAACTCATCGGCTGGCGCTTCCCCCCCCATCTCTCGCTTGCCCGCTGCCTCGCCCGTTCCGCCCCCAACTCATCGGCCGGCGCTTCCCCCCCATCTCTCGCTTGCCCGCTGCCTCGCCCGTTCCGCCCCCAACTCACCCGCCGGCGCTTCCCCCCCATCTCTCGCTTGCCCGCTGCCTCGCCTTTTCCGCCCCAACTCACCCGCCGGCGCTTCCCCCCCATCTCTCGCTTGCCCGCTGCCTCGCCCGTTCCGCCCCCAACTCACCCGCCGGCGCTTCCCCCCATCTCTCGCTTGCCCGCTGCCTCGCCCGTTCTGCCCCCAACTCACCGGCCGGCGCTTCCCCCCCATCTCTCGCTTGCCCGCTGCCTCGCCCGTTCCGCCCCCAACTCACCCGCCGGCGCTTCCCCCCCATCTCTCGCTTGCCCGCTGCCTCGCCCGTTCCGCCCCCAACTCACCCGCCGGCGCTTCCCCCCCATCTCTCGCTTGCCCGCTGCCTCGCCCGTTCCGCCCCCAACTCACCCGCCGGCGCTTCCCCCCCATCTCTCGCTTGCCCGCTGCCTCGCCCGTTCCGCCCCCAACTCACCCGCCGGCGCTTCCCCCCCATCTCTCGCTTGCCCGCTGCCTCGCCCGTTCCGCCCCCAACTCGCCGGCCGGCGCTTCCCCCCCATCTCTCGCTTGCCCGCTGCCTCGCCTTTTCCGCCCCAACTCACCCGCCGGCGCTTCCCCCCCCATCTCTCGCTTGCCCGCTGCCTCGGCCGTTCCGCCCCCAACTCACCCGCCGGCGCTTCCCCCCCATCTCTCGCTTGCCCGCTGCCTCGGCCGTTCCGCCCCCAACTCACCGGCCGGCGCTTCCCCCCCATCTCTCGCTTGCCCGCTGCCTCGCCCGTTCCGCCCCCAACTCACCCGCCGGCGCTTCCCCCCCATCTCTCGCTTGCCCGCTGCCTCGCCTTTTCCGCCCCAACTCACCCGCCGGCGCTTCCCCCCCCATCTCTCGCTTGCCCGCTGCCTCGGCCGTTCCGCCCCCAACTCACCCGCCGGCGCTTCCCCCCCATCTCTCGCTTGCCCGCTGCCTCGCCCGTTCCGCCCCCAACTCACCCGCCGGCGCTTCCCCCCCATCTCTCGCTTGCCCGCTGCCTCGCCCGTTCCGCCCCCAACTCACCCGCCGGCGCTTCCCCCCCATCTCTCGCTTGCCCGCTGCCTCGCCCGTTCCGCCCCCAACTCACCCGCCAGCTCTTCCCCCCATCTCTCGCTTGCCCGCTGCCTCGCCCGTTCCGCCCCCAACTCACCCGCCGGGATGGCTTCGTGCTGACTGCTGACCTCACGTGTCTTGGGCTCCCGTCGGGACTGGGCGCGCGCCTGCCTCCTTCATGCGCTCTAGCGCCTTACGTTTCGCTTTCCTTCCCAGCCTTTACTTACGGTAAGCAGCCGCCTTTCTTTCGGAAACCCTGAGAGCTAGCTAGGTATTGCGCCCGGCTTGCCCGGTCGCCCGCCCGGCAGCGCAATCGTAGCGCCGGGTGTTTTTCCTAAGCTTGACCGGACGGAGTGGCGGTGGGGGGGGAAGCGCCGGCGGGTGAGTTGGGGGCGGAACGGCCGAGGCAGCGGGCAAGCGAGAGATGGGGGGGAAGCGCCGGCGGGTGAGTTGGGGGCGGAACGGGCGAGGCAGCGGGCAAGCGAGAGATGGGGGGGAAGCGCCGGCCGGTGAGTTGGGGGCGGAACGGCCGAGGCAGCGGGCAAGCGAGAGGTGGGGGGGAAGCGCCGGCCGGTGAGTTGGGGGCGGAACGGCCGAGGCAGCGGGCAAGCGAGAGATGGGGGGAAGCGCCGGCCGGTGAGTTGGGGGCGGAACGGCCGAGGCAGCGGGCAAGCGAGAGATGGGGGGGAAGCGCCGGCCGGTGAGTTGGGGGCGGAACGGCCGAGGCAGCGGGCAAGCGAGAGATGGGGGGGAAGCGCCGGCCGGTGAGTTGGGGGCGGAACGGGCGAGGCAGCGGGCAAGCGAGAGATGGGGGGAAGCGCCGGCGGGTGAGTTGGGGGCGGAACGGGCGAGGCAGCGGGCAAGCGAGAGATGGGGGGGGGAAGCGCCGGCGGGTGAGTTGGGGGCGGAATGGGCGAGGCAGCGGGCAAGCGAGAGATGGGGGGGAAGCGCCGGCGGGTGAGTTGGGGCGGAACGGGCGAGGCAGCGGGCAAGCGAGAGATGGGGGGGAAGCGCCGGCCGGTGAGTTGGGGGCGGAACGGCCGAGGCAGCGGGCAAGCGAGAGATGGGGGGGGAAGCGCCGGCCGGTGAGTTGGGGGCGGAACGGCCGAGGCAGCGGGCAAGCGAGAGATGGGGGGGAAGCGCCGGCCGGTGAGTTGGGGGCGGAACGGCCGAGGCAGCGGGCAAGCGAGAGATGGGGGGGGAAGCACCGGCCGGTGAGTTGGGGGCGGAACGGCCGAGGCAGCGGGCAAGCGAGAGGTGGGGGGGAAGCGCCGGCCGGTGAGTTGGGGGCGGAACGGGCGAGGCAGCGGGCAAGCGAGAGATGGGGGGGAAGCGCCGGCGGGTGAGTTGGGGGCGGAACGGGCGAGGCAGCGGGCAAGCGAGAGATGGGGGGGGGAAGCGCCGGCCGGTGAGTTGGGGGCGGAACGGCCGAGGCAGCGGGCAAGCGAGAGATGGGGGGGAAGCGCCGGCGGGTGAGTTGGGGGCGGAACGGGCGAGGCAGCGGGCAAGCGAGAGATGGGGGGGGAAGCGCCGGCCGGTGAGTTGGGGGCGGAACGGCCGAGGCAGCGGGCAAGCGAGAGATGGGGGGGGAAGCGCCGGCCGGTGAGTTGGGGGCGGAACGGCCGAGGCAGCGGGCAAGCGAGAGATGGGGGGGAAGCGCCGGCCGGTGAGTTGGGGGCGGAACGGCCGAGGCAGCGGGCAAGCGAGAGATGGGGGGGGAAGCGCCGGCCGGTGAGTTGGGGGCGGAACGGCCGAGGCAGCGGGCAAGCGAGAGGTGGGGGGGAAGCGCCGGCCGGTGAGTTGGGGGCGGAACGGCCGAGGCAGCGGGCAAGCGAGAGATGGGGGGGAAGCGCCGGCCGGTGAGTTGGGGGCGGAACGGCCGAGGCAGCGGGCAAGCGAGAGATGGGGGGGAAGCGCCGGCCGGTGCCTCACCCGCCGGCGCTTTCCCCCCCACCGCCACTCCGTCCGGTCAAGCTTAGGAAAAACACCCGGAGCCCAGTACTTCTAGTACTCCTGCACCAAAACAAAGACGCAGGTCATACGAAGCTGCTTTCAAACTAAAGGTTGTGTCAAGAGCAGAAAAAAAGACTCGGCTTATACTCGAGTCACCAACTTTTTCCAATTTTGGGGGGTAAAATTAGGGGTCTCGGCTTATAATCGAGTCGGCTTATACTCAAGTATATACGGTAGTTGCTTCCTTAAGACCACACAGTAGGTTTTAGCAAGGGTTGGAATCTAGTGATTTCATTCCATTCCATTCCACTACATTATATTTTGTTTTAGATGTACAGTATTTTTAGCTAGCACAGATTAGGCATAGTAGGCACACAGTAAGCCTACTATGGAATAAATGCTCATGAATTTACGTGGCAACCTACAAGCTCTGAATACATGAAAATCAAAACGTACGCAACACATAGCCAGAATCAAGAGTCTAATCTCTTATTCTAGTTGTAGTACTTAGCTTGTCATGAAAATGCATGTATTAAAACTAATTTAAGAAAATGGAGATTCTACTCTTCCAGCGAAGCTTCTATCGAAGTGTTAAATCATTCATTCATATTTACACAAAGCTCAGACTTTGTGCACAAGACTTTGATTCACAACAATAGTTACTACTGTTGATTTGAGAAAAACGCCCATTGTGTACAACGTATAGATGGAATTTCACAGACTGTCATATGAGACTCAAAGGAGGTATTGAATAAACACAATGTTGGAAAGGACTGCTGCGTTCCCCTGTTCCAAATACCGTATATACTTGAGTATAAGCCGAATTTTTCAGCCCACTTTTTGGGCTGAAAAATTCCACTTCGGCTTATACTCCAGTCAACAAAAAAACTTACCGAGGACTTGTGCGCGGCCGAGGCTTTGGTGCTTCCGGGATCGCGCGCACCTCTCCCAAGCCACCGCCGTCCGAGACCTGCCGAAGTTTGGGGAGGTTTGGGGAGGTGCGCGCGCACCTCCCCAAACCTCCCCAAACGTCGGCAGGTCTCCGTTCCTCCGCGCCCTGCCTGCCTGCTTCTTTCCGCAGCGGAAAGAAGCAGGCAGGCAGGGCGCGGAGGAACGGAGACCTGCCGACGTTTGGGGAGGTTTGGGCGCCTCCCCAAACCTCCCCAGGTCTCCGTTCCTCCGCGCAGACCTGCCGACGTTTGGGGAGGCCATTTAGCTGCCATTCAAAACAACCAACACCCCAAAACTACAAATAACCTCTTTCAAATTTATGACAAATGCAGCACTCCAGTGGTCATTCACACTTACCACAGACCCTGGGGATGTTGCGCTGTCCTCCCCTGCCCGTCTTCCCCTGCAGCACTTAGGCCTGCTCCCCAGGACTCCTGGAAGCAGCTGCGAACAATTCCTTGCTAAAATGGCGGCTACTTTCAGAGCCTTCTCCGCTAATCAGCTGTCTGCCCATCAGCTGTCCATAGGGATGCTGCAAAGCTCTCCTTCTCTAGGCCTTGGACTCCCTCCTGGCTGAAGAGTAGATGAACCAAGCCAGCAAGGAGACAAAATGTTTCTGCAGCTGTTTTTCCTCTGAAGTTTTTTTTTGTTTTTTTTTAAAGTAATCTCCGAAGGTTATGCCAGAAAATGGAGGACGCTGGGTCTTTGCAAGCTTTAGCTGTCCGCCTGGCTGCCTGAAGGCCGCCCTTTTCAGGCAGTCTGACAGACAGCTAAAACTTGCAAAGACCCAGCGTCCTCCGTTTTCTGGCACAACTTTTAGGGATTTATTATTATTATTCCTACTACTACTATTACTACTACTACTACTTCAGGAGTAAAAAGTTGCAGAAAAAAATTCTCTCCTTACTAGCTTAGTTCCTCTACTCTTCCATCTGGAGCCAAGGTAAGATTTTAAAAAGGGATATTGGTTGGAAGGCAGAGGGAGAGTTTAGTTTTAGCATCTAAAAAAAGGGGGGGGGAAATCAGCGAGTACATCCCAACCAGCTTTTTATGTTTTTGTTATTGAAGAAATATGGGGGAGGGGGAGGGGTTCTGGGGTGGGTTGGGGAGGGGATAATATTGTAACTTCAATAAAAAATTTCAATTAAAAAAAAAGAAATATGGCTTTCTGGGGGAAGGTGGGGAGGGCGTTAAGGAAGGAAAGGGTTTTTGGAAGCTCGCCCTGAAGCTGCCTTTTGTGCAAGGGGCCTTTTCTCAAAGCCTAGAGAGGCAGCTTTGTTGCCTCCCCGTAGACAGCTGATGGGCGAACACCAAAAGCTCCAAAAGGCTAGGGAACTAGTCCCAGAACAAAACGGAGACCTGCCGTTTGGTTTGGGAGGCGCCCAAACCTCCCCAAACGTCGGCAGGTCTGCGCGGAGGAACGGGCGTGTTTCCTCGCCTGCTGGGCGCCGCGATTTGCCCGGGGAACGCGCGGGCCCCGAATGGCAGCGTGGAGTGAGGAAGCGGACAGCCAGGGCTTCCCCGAGAGCCGCGGCCACACAGGGTATTCCTGTGTATTCAGGCTTGCAAAATGGCGGATCGAGCCTCTGCTGGCGGCAGAGGCTTGCAGAGATCCAGCCTCCGAGGCATGCAGAACGGCGGATCGGCTTATACTCGAGTCAACAACTTTTCCCAGTTTTTGGGGGTGAAATTGGGGGTCTCGGCTTATACTCGAGTCGGCTTATACTCAAGTATATACGTATTCTGCATTCAGAAAAACAGCATGTAGCTTGTCAGGAAAAAAGCTAGTTCAAATCTTTCTTCCTGACAGAATAGGTCTCCACATGTGAACAGGGGTAGCAAGTCAGACGAGTAGCACCAATGCCAAAATAGAGGCCTCCTGGACCTAATCAAACTATTTAACGTGCTCAAGCTTCACATACTATTTTCCCATAAGCCTAAAGAGGATGGTCTTAAAGGATTGAAAGAAGGCCAAGACAATGATCAGAAAAACGTAAGCCAAGCAAGAAAATTATTTGCAAAAATGCTGCAGATTGTTATGAACTCAATTGTTATGAAGATAAAAGAAGGAAAGATAGCACATTCAGATTTGCAAAACTAATGTTAGCCCTATTAGGTGTACCAGTCTAAGAAATCAACACCATGGAGATCTAAAGCTACTTTTATGAGAGCAAAATCATGATGGCCTTCCTTTGTTCTTAAAGCTCATCCTCTTCATTTACTATATACCCAGACACAGAGGTCCCTTCCCCACTTGCACCCAAGGACGACACAAACATAGCCTATCAATATTTTTTGTAACAAGCCCCCAGAATATTCATCTTTTTCCCAGCACAAAACAGATATTTTTAAATGCTTCTTTTCCGGTTCTTAGCTCATCAATTACCTACAAGATATGTATTTTTTTCATATAGAAATAAATGCAACCTTCTTTTTAAAATTCCATAACGTGATCTGAAAATATGATAAAATGATCACGGTTCATTGTAAGAAAAAATGGAAAATATCAGATATAATCTATATATCTTTACTTGGCATGACATTAATACTGTATGTATACCTTATTCCCCCCCCCTTTCATTTTAATCTTCTGGGTTTTTTTTAATACAACACTTAAGACATTCCAGATATTCTCAGTTCTTCTACTTGTTAAATGGGTTAACATTTTAAAATTCATTTTACTACTTTGTTCTGCATCATTTTTCTGTATGTTTATAGATAAGTTGGCTGGCAATTATTACGTTTTGTAGGATTTTATTTCTTTACTATCAGTTTTTAATGATTGTGTGGTATGTAGAAAATTTGACAGGTCTTTTTAACTACAAATAATGAATTCAAATTTAGCTTGCAAAAATATTCAAAAAGAGAATATTAACATCACCGAGATGTTAAGAAATACAGCAGATGTTAATAATTGGCAGAAAGGTGCAATGTGCAATCATTAATATTGCCTAGAATGTAAAGATGCTTGTGAAAGGTTTGCTCAAATTTGAACTTCACAAATGGATTCTGACCTTGGTCACTAAATCAAAGACTAAAGTCATCAGAACTCTGCCCTCTGCTTGTCACCGATCCTCTGAGCTATGACTCTACACCGGTTGTTTCTCCCCTTCTAGTAGAAAACATGACCAGAGGATTCTCAAATTTGCTTTTCAGGTTTAAGAGGGTACTAATATCACCTTGATGCAAGGTAGCTTAATTTTAAAATTATGACCCACGTATTGAAGACGGTTAGTTCAAGGGGAAAAAAGTTATTTTCTGTAACTGTTCTTTTGGAAGAGCAGTCCTGAAACCTGGAGACACAATGTTAGCAGTACATAGCTAAGTATTGAGAAAAACAGTTGATTTGGATACACTTGTATTGATTTGTATTATCAGCCTTATCCAACCTGGATGTTCACTTGTTGTATGAATGTTGCTCTTGTAATTCCTAACTAACAATCATTCTGAAAATTCTGGGAACTGAAGTTCATATGTTTTAGAGCAGGGGTGTCAAACTGCCGGCCTGCGAGCCGGGTGCCTCATGGCGAAACCGCACTCACCCCATTGCCAACAATGGCAAAAAAGTCACGATACGTCGCGACATGTCACGTGACGTTGCGAGTTTGACACCCCTGTTTTAGAGGATTCCCAAACTGGAAATGAATTAATTGTATCCGGGTTCTTAGTAGCCAACTACAGCCCAACAACTGGTTTTACAGTCTGCTGAAATATCAAAAGGCAGTGTTTTTGGTGAATTTTGCTTGATATTCATGAACATGAACTGAATGTTTTCCTAGAAAGAGACTGATGCTGTCTGCTTATAAGTCTTCAACCCAGTGCAATTTGCAGTGCAGGCGGTCCTCAACTTAAAACCATTCATTTAGTGACTGTTCAGAGTTGCAATGGCACTGAAAAAAGTGACCTATGACTGCTTTTCACATGACTATCCCAGCATCCCTATGGTCATGTGATCAAAGTTTGGATACTGTGTTCCAGGGTCCTTTGGCAACCTTCTGACAAGCAAAATTCCATGGGGAAGCCAGATTCACATAACAACTGCATTACTAACCAACTGCAGTGATTCAAACAACTGCCTTGCTTAGCAACAGAAATGTTGGCCTCAATTGTGGTTGTAAGTCAAGGACTTAGTATTTAACCCAAAGCTCAAATTTTGCCAGACGTTCTCCACCAAAGATGTACAACTCACGTAAAGTCTTGCAGAATAACCCGAGCAGGCTTAAATGGCACTTCAATACTTTTGTGTTGCATCACTTTCCAGTTAAGGATATTTTCAACGTCGCTTTTCTTCACAAGAAACTCGTCACAGTTGCGAATGGCAGCCTCGAGCAAGATTCTAATAGAAAATGGTAAATGCGCTGGGGAAGAAAGGAAAAGGGGAGGTAGGAATAAATGAAATTCAGAAGGAGACTCAGCAAAAGGAAATTCTCTATCTTCTGTCAGTAAACTACAGCTGAGGTTTTCAAACGTCAGTCTCACAAAAAAAAAAGAGTAATTTCTCTGAGTTAAAGCCATTTGGGCACACACTCTCCAGAGGTTAACTCCCACAATTGCCAGCCGGCCAAACATTGTTGAAAATTCTGGCAATTGAAATTCACAACTTTCCAGAATATACAGATGGAGAAGATTGATAACTAAGTCAGTCTTCTACTACAATCTCCGGATCTATAGATCTACAATCTTTTAGATCCACAACTACCGTAATAATTCTGGATCTTGGAGACCCACCCCACTGAGAGGCTGGCTCTGAGGTGGGGGAACCTGCAATATAAAGAAAAAGATACGACTTTCTGTGATAAACAGTGTGAAAGTGACACCTATAGATGTGGAAATTGTTAGCACACATATCTACGAAGGTGCAAAGGTTTGGGTTGCCTGAGGAAAGCCACTTGGATTGTTAGGAGAGATATTTCTCCAACTTTTTTCCCCCCACCCAAAATAGAAAACGTGCTTCAGATTTTTGACCCGATATGTGTTTTTTTTGAAGGGCACTAATGCTTAAAAACCAGTCTTTCCATACTTCAACTTTCTGGCTGGAACTGAAAAAATCTTAAAATCTGACACTATGGCTCTCCAAAGGACAAAGCCAAAGTGATCATCGAGAACCCTCAACAAATGGGAAAAGAAGCAGAGGTGAATTCAGGTATGGGAGAAGTCCTTTTCGCCGTAGCCAACATACCATATCTGGCGTCTTTCAAATGGTTCAGATTGAAGAACCTCTTTGCTGACTGGCCCAGGTCCAGAGGCTCCGTGAGATGTGCAAAGGGGTTGCTCATAGTTGAAAAGTCTTGCTGCTACTGAAAAATGGAAGGCAGATTTATATCACTGAATTTTATTTTAAGAGTTTTTAATTTCTTTGTATCCCACCTTTATTATTTTTACAAAGAACTCCAGGTAGCGAACATACCCAACATATCTCCCTCCTCCTATTTTTCTCACAATGACAACCTTGTGGAGGGTGGGTTGACGTGAGAGTGACTGGCCCAATGGCTTTCCTGGCTAAGGCAGGACTTGAACTCATGATCTCTGGCTTTTTAGCCCGGTGCCTTAACCACTACACCAAACTAGGTCTTAAGATGATCAATTTAAATATGTCTAGGATATGCTTGGAGCAGGGACTCCCCCCCCCCCCGCCTTTATTGCTTTACAAATGAAGACCTCAGCACTGAGGAACAAGATCTGCTTTTTTTTTTTCATGAGGCGCTTTTTTTTTAAAGAAACCTATTTTAAAAGTAAAAGTCTACTCTAAGGCAAAACACACTACATTAATCCTAAAAACCACAAAATCCTATGCTGCACATTAAGAAAAGGCTTTGGTGACTTTTTTTAAAAAAGGAAGTCACTTTCAACAAATAGGTTCCCAATCCTGGGCCTATGTATGTCAGGAATGGCAAAACCTGGCAAATTGAAGACTTGTGGACTTCAGCTCCCAGAATTCCCTAACTGGTTGGCTGAGGAATTCTGGGAGTTGAAATCCACAAGTCTTAAAAATCCCCAAATTTGGAGATCCATGCTGTACGTTATCAAATACAAATTTGTCTAAGGGATTCACACTTCGGGAACCAATACAATATTTACAGTTTCAACAAAATATCTCTTTGATGTGGTATTGTTATGATAAAGTAAAATATATATTGATAAGTTTCCTTGTTAAATTTAAAGTCAATAAATAGTGTTATTAAGCTGCAACCTCATGGGAAAAAATGAAGCTAATTTATGAGCAGACATGCCTATTACACTGTTAAATTGTTTTAAAATTAAGATATGCACTTTATTCCCATGGGGAAAAAAATGAAATTAATGTGGTGTCATATAAATCAACCAGCAGTATGGGTACCACCTGTGGTACATTGGCACCTGGCAGGTGGTACGCGGCCATCCTAGAAAAGTGGTAGCGGGGGGAGGGGAATGAGCTGAACCGGTGGCAGCACCGCACAAGCCTGAGCGAGAGACGGCTGGAGCTGCAGGGCTGTCAGGGCTCAGCGGAAGCACCAAGATCAGCATCAGGCTCCAGCTGGAGCTTGTGCTGATCCTGGTGCTTCTGCTGAGCCCAGAAGAAGCGCCGATCAGCTGGAATGTTGCAGCATCTCCAGAGTCTTCTGATTTACACTCAAATGCTTGGCAACTGATTCATATTTATGACGGTCACAGTGTCCCAGGGTCATTATCCTAAAAGTGGTACAATGGGTGAAAAGGTTGAAAAGCCCTGATATAAATGAGCGACCCCCGACCTTTCTGCTTCCAGGGGCCGGCAGCGACAGTGGCAGGGAGAAGATGTTTTCATGTGCATGCACACCACTTGTGCAAATGGAGCTTCCCGTGCTCACACACACACACACCACTTGCGGTAGTGGTCCACAGACCGGGGCTTGGCGACCCCTGATATATGTTATTTGTTATTGTATTAGCATTTAATAAATCTTAAAGTTCCATATTTTTCTTGAAATGTGTACGTGCATTTTCTTTAAACACAAGAAAGGGTTACATTATCTTATTAATCTGTGTCACAGGTACTAGTAAATTATCACTATTATATTTTTCTACAACATTTTCAAATATCTAAAGAGCTTTCTACACTTTAGCTAGCTAGAGTCTTTGCAGGATAAGTCAGTATTCTAGGCCCCCCATATTTTCTGTTATTAACTAACACAGCTCATTGAACTTTTAAGAGATTCATAATTTAGATTCTTAGCCTTATGCCAGTTCTTCCACTTATATGATGGTAAAATAAAGCACTCATGCTTCATTTCTTTTAAAAAAAATATTGCTGTTTTGTAAAATAAGTAATGCAGAGTTAGAAGAAGTGATTTGAAAAGACAATAATCATCATCAGATTTGACTGTGTATCTTACATTTATGCTGCATTAGTTATAAAAGAACTCTCTAATTCTGTAGAATTTAAATACAACAAGACATATCAGTATTTAAACCGTCACAAGACAGGGAGGAAAAATAAATATTCAGAAGTAGATCACTGCTTGCCCTAATATCATTTGTAAACAAGAAACCAAGGTAGAAGACAAGATATAAGTTTTATCCAGCTCCAAAACAGCCCCCAAACATTTATGAGATAACAGAATTAAAAACTAATTGATAAAGAATTGCTTTTAAAAACAAACTGTAGAATAATTACCTTTTTTAAAATCAACTCCCTGTTCTTCTAAAAGCAATTAAGTTTTGGGCGTAAAAATAAATGCAATTACATCTCTGCTTCAAGGCTTTTGCACAAACCGAGGCAGTTATATTCCGTACAGAACAAACATCAGGGCACCCAAGATAAGGTTATCTGGACTGAAGTTCACGGTTGCAATACTTATTCACTATGTGTTGCCTACCCTTTTGAAGTACACTAACTGCAACCTGACCTTACAGAAATCAATTGAAAAGCTGCTGTTGGCCTCAAAAGGGATCTGAACTTTAAACGGGCTACGTGGATATAAGGTCTAGAGCAGACATGTCAAACACAAGGCCCGGGGGCCGGATCCGGCCCACGAAGTGGTTTCCTGTGGCCCGCGAAGCCATCCTGGAAACAGTGAGGGAACGGCCCCCTCTGCCTTGGCTCCGGCCCAGAGACCCTCCTTCTGCCAGAGACCCTCAGATCCACTCCTGCCCAGGCCCCCATAGGCACCCTTGATGCGAACGATGTAGAGCTGGCCACGCCCACCCAGTAGGCCATACGCACTCTAGCCACGCCCACCCAGTAGGCCACACCCACCCTGGCCATTACCCACCCGGCCCCTTGAGGGCAACCGCAATACTGATGTGGCCCTCAATGAAATTGAGTTTGACACCCCTGGTCTAGAGACTGTTCTGCAGTTTTCAGCTGCGGAAAGGATGATAGCAATAAATAGAATGACGCTTTTGATCATTCATTCTTCTAATTATACTGACCACATTCTAAACAAGCAGGCCATTTTCATTAGAGAAAGCCTGCTGTCCATACTGCAGTAAATGGACACCATTCAGCATCCAGGCTTACAGTGAAATTATGCCAGCAGCTAGAGCAATACGGGTAGTTCTCGACTTACAACCACAGCTGAGCCCAAAATTTCTTTTGCTAAGTGAGGCATTTGTCAGGTGATTTTCGCCCCACTTTACCACCTTTCTTGTCACATTTGTGAAGTGAAATCACTGCAGTGGTTAAGTTAGCAACACCGCGGTTAAGTGAACCTGGACTTTGCCTGTCAGAAGGTCGTAAAAGTTGATCGTGTGACTCCGGGACACTGCAACTGTCATAAATATGAGTCAGTGTGGCCAAATTTTGATCACGTGACCACAGGGGTGCGGCAACGGTCGCTAAGTGTAAAAAATGGTCCTAAGTTACTTTTCTATCAGTGCCGCTGTAAATTGGAAACAGCCATTAAAGGAACTGCTGTTGTAAGTCGAGGACTACCTGTACAATTAACAACAGTAATTGGGACTGGCATTTCTGTTGCTAAGCAACGGAGTTATATAGGATGACTTCACGTGACTCAACGGCTTAGGGATAGAAATCCCAGCACTCCCCATTGCTGCTGTTAACTGAATCCTTGCTTTTTAAATTAAATATATAACACTGTATGCTGGATTTTTTTAAAGGTTAGTTAAACTGGGAAGTTGAAAAAAAACAACACAACCCCATTCCTGAAAAATGGCAAATCCCTTCCTCAGACAAGAAAACTATATGAAGTGATGAAGTACAGGTAGTCCTCGACTTACAACAGTTAGCTTAGTGACTGTTTGAAGTTACAGTGGCACTGAAAAAAGTGCCCCCCCCCCAAGCCTCAGCCGAGCAAGACACCTGCCTGATGTCTTGCAAGATCCTGATCCAAGCTATTCCCAGCTTGGTCCCTCTCAGCCCTGAGCCTCGATAAGGTAAGGAACTTAGTTTAGTTTAGTTTAGTTTATTAGACCTATATACCGCCCTTCTCCCGTAGGACTCAGGGCGGTTTACAAGGTTTTTTAAAAGAAACAATATCACAATTACAAAATTTAAAACAATTAAAATGATTATATTAAACCTTGAATATAAAAATCTTAATTAAAAACCAATTAAATACCCTCAGTCCAGGCCAGAAAGCTCAAAGAGCCAGGGCAACTGCCTCTTTTTAGACCTCACCCCTCTCTGTCCTTTTAGCTGCATGCCTACCAGTTGCTGCCAGCTGTTTCCCCCTTCGAACCCTGCCCACCGCCACCGTGCCCACAGCACACCATGCGCCTCTCTATATCACCCAGGACCTTCCTTTGCATCGCATTCATTTGCACCAGTGTAGGTGGGACTTTTTGCGTGAGCTGACCGGGCTCTCCATTTGTGCGTCAGCCAGGGCTTCAGTTCAGGCCACCCTCAGGGTATTCTCAGGCGAAGGAAGGCTGATGTGTGAAGAAAGGCCTCCGTTAGACCAGCACAAAAGAAGAAAGGGGCAAAAGAAGGGCCCAGCTGGTTCACTAGCAGCGCACGGTTTGGCAGATGTGGTGGTGAGCGTAGCCAGATGGTATGGCAGCTGACCGCCATGGCTAGGAAGGCAACCAAAAGGCAGGCACAAATGTGACTGGGCCCAAACGTTGTTCACATGACTGTGGAGACACCACAGCTGGAACTTCAAGGACTGATCATAAGTCCCGTTGTTCAGCACCATCGTAACTGATGGTTGAATGATTGGATGTTAACCAAGAACTACCGGTAGATGCTATAAGGACGTGCAGGGCCTACTGAGGAAAAATAAGGATGTTTTTCCGGCTTTCTGGATAAATTACTGACCTTTTTTGCTCAAGAGGAGGGAAAAAATAATAATCAAGTAATCTCGAGTCCCTGCTCCTCTTTGAATTGTGAATCTTTTATCTGAGCATTTGGAATCCGAAATACTAAGAGTTCTGGGAATTTTAGCACAGAATTCTGACTTGTCTAGAATACTTTTTTTTTAAAATTTGAATAAGGAAATCTAACCTGACCGCTCAGATTTAAACCAGTTCTGGTTTTTCAACAGTCAAAAGTACTCATCTGGCCATAAAAGAGTTTTTGCTTGGAGGTTATCTCAGATCTATATGTAGGATCATTGTTTCCGTTTATGAATTTTCCAGGAACTTCTAAAAATGGCTGCCTTTGCTTTTTTTTTGTCTACGGCACAAGCGAACATGTCCTCCTGAGCGATCGTTTGTTTGGGGCCATGTGGCTGCTGCTGCTGCTGAAAACAATCTTCCTTCACACAGGGGGTTTCGACAGGTTTGAATCAGATTTTGCAAACCTACAATTCTAGAAATGTCAAACCCACAAGATCTGAAGCAATTCACTGTGTATATAATCTACCAACTAAGCCCCAATGTTAAAGACTACTGAGTTTCAATCACAAGTAGAGGCACTACTCTTAACTGGCCTGAGTTACTCGGAGGGACGCGGTGGCTCAGTGGGTTAGGACGCTGAGCTTGTCGATCAGAAGGTCGGCAGTTTGGCGGGTCAAATCCCGAGTGCCGCGTAACAGAGTGAGCGCCTGTTACTCGTCCCAGCTTCTGCCCACCTAGCAGTTCGAAAGCACGTAAAAAATGCAAGTAGAAAAATAGGGACCACTACGGTGGGAAGGTAACAGCGTTCCGTGCGCCTTTGGCGTCTAGTCATGCCGGCCACATGACCACGGAGACGTCCTCGGACAAACGCTGGCTCTTCGGCTATGAAACGGAGATGAGCACCGGCCCCTAGAGTCGGAAACGACTAGCACGCATGTGCGGGGGAACCTTTACCTTTACCTTTACTCGGAGGAGGGTGCTTAAAAAGAATGGGACCCTAACATTTAAAACCAAGATTTTAGAAGAGTTTACGCCTTGATCCGTTCACTTTGTGTCTGCTTAAAAGGTAAAGGTTCCCCCGCACATGTGTGCTAGCCGTTTCCGACTCTAGGGGCCGGTGCTCATCTCCGTTTCAAAGCCGAAGAGCCAGCGTTTGTCCGAGGACGTCTCCGTGGTCATGTGGCCGGCATGACTAGACGCCAAAGGCGCACGGAACGCTGTTACCTTCCCACCGTAGTGGTCCCTATTTTTCTACTTGCATTTTTATGTGCTTTCGAACTGCTAGGTTGGCAGAAGCTGGGACGAGTAACAGGCGATCACTCTGTTATGCGGCACTTGGGATTCGACCCGCCAAACTGCCAACCATCTGATGGACAAGCTCAGCGTCCTAACCCACTGTGTCCCTCTGTGTCTGCTTACCTTCTACCTAACACCCCCTTCCGGCTCCCAGTGGTTTTATTTTCAAGGTGGTTAAGGTTGGATTTCATAGTTTCTGAAGTGAGTGAACAAATGAAGCATAGAATTCCTCTGCTCATTGGACAGAAATCTGTTCCTAGCTAATCATACATTTTGACCACAGCAACGAAACAGTGAAAGGAGAAGAAAGGGTTATTTTTTGTTTTAAAAAACAGCTTGCCATGAGATGGATCAAATCCTTCATTCTTGGCCATTAAGCACTTTCTTATGCCTTTTCCCATGCAGAAAAATCCCTTGACTTGTATGGTCAAAATAGCTCCATCAACATGCCAGGGAGGTATAGGGATTCTTAAGGGAAACCAAGATTTCTACAAAAGAAAATGAAATCTTAAACCAAACTTCACAAATGCAAGGCAGCCCGCAAATGAAGGCTGAACCTGCTCAATTATTCCAAGATGCTTAGGTAACGGTTCCGACAGGGCCAGGGGAAAGTAGGAAAAAATGAATGTAGAGGGGAATTGAACAGGGTATGGTGGAGAAAGAGTGCTGGAGAACCAAATCACTCCATACGGCCATATTTTCTTGCATGTACCAGCTGTGATTTTCAATATAACTATTACTATTCAAATCAAAGGAAATCGCTGTCTACTAAATTCAGCTGATTTGTGCAACTGTATCTCCTATTATGTACTGAATGCTTCTTCCCAAGTCTCAATTTCTAGGCAGGAGAAAGCAAACAAAAGAGTTTAGAAACTGATAAATATGCTCTTGAGTTATGCTGGATTCATATAGTTTTCTTGACTAAGGAAGGGATTTGCCATTTACTTTTTCAGGAATGGGTTATTTTTTCCCCCCAACTTCCCAGTTTAACTAGCCTTTTTAAAAAAAAATTCAGCATACAATGTTACATATTTAATTTAAAAAGCAAGGAATATTTTCTCCAAAGGTTTCCAGAGAAAGCACTGTGAGAGGGGAAAAAGAGAAGGTGGAAATCGGACAGGATCTAACTTAACTGGACCACAACTCTCTTCTATGAGCTGGCTCTTAATTAAAAATCCTACGCACACATATTCTTCTGTTTTGAGCAAGTAAAGAATCATAAGAAGCTAAGAAGGGACCTTAAAAACACAAGCCACAACTTAGAATTAATTCAACCAATTTCAAAGTGGTCTAATCCAAGGGAAGACATAAGGAATGCTTATTTCCATGTATTTCAGAAATGGCACGCAACTTCTGATTAGCTGAATGAAAGGGCGCCGATCTCAGTAGATTGGTTGGTACTCTCTAGTATGAGTTTTATGCCAGCCTTCCCAGACTTGGGACTATCCAGATGTGGCGACTCCCAGAATTCCCCTGTTGGTAAGGCTGTTACCGAGAATTCGGCTGGGGAAGTTTGCTTAAGTTTTCTATCAAGAGATCCTGGGAAAAGGATACATACGTATTTCATCCCAAAGAGATCCCAAGTGATCTGCTGAAGATGGAAAATACAGCAACTGAATTCCCAACTTAATAACAGAGAATTCCCCAAGAAGCAGACAGATTCTGCAAACATTCCCACCTCTTTAAGCCAGTGCTTAAAGCAGCTAAGCAAGATTTTTTTTACAAGCTGGAGATTGGGGGGCTGGGGGTGGAGAAAGTGGGGGGAGAGAGAAGAGATATGATTAAAATCCACAGGGCTGATTGGAAAACCATCAAAAGACACTCCACCCACTGAATGTGTGTGCACAAGATCTTAAGATACACCCTGTCCTGAATAGCTGTGCTTGGTTTTCCCATGCAGAAAATAACAAAGCCAGAACCAGACTGTCTGTTAACAACGCTGATCGCCTGATCTTAAACTTGGTGCAATGCAAATTATGCAATAATTACACCAGCTGATGTTGAAAGCAAAAGCAGGTGTGTGTGCTGGGACAAGACAATCTAGGGTGGGATGGGACTTCACCCATGTGTCCCACTCAGTTGTAGCTTCGAACACTCCCCTTCCCCCTTATTTCACTCATCGGACTGTTAAGCATTTAAATGGTATTTGTGTTTAGTGTAATGCTAGTTATCTGCTTTGCAGGATGCGGTGGCTCAGTGGGTTAGGATGCTGAGTTTGTCAATCAGAAGGTTGGCAGTTTGGCGGGTCGAATCCCGAGTGCCGCGTTACAGAGTGAGCGCCTGTTACTCATCCCAGCTTCTGCCAACCTAGCAGTTCGAAAGCACGTAAAAATGCAAGTAGAAAAATAGGGACCACTACGGTGGGAAGGTGACGGCGTTCCATGCGCCTTAGGTGTCTAGTCATGCTGGCCACATGACCACGGAGACATCCTCGGACAAGAGTTGGCTCTTTGGCTTTGAAACAGAGATGAGCACCGGCCCCTAGAGTCGGAAACGACTAGCACGCATGTGCGGGGGAACCTTTACCTTTTACTAGTTATCTGCAGGACACATTTCTATTTTGTTAGCCACCAAGAGAAAACAGATAGAGGCGGTAGATCAGAACACTACTTTTGGTGGTGGTGGGGAGGCAGGGTGGAAGGAACTAGGACAAAACTAAAACTGTTAGTTTATATGAGAGTTTATCTCAATTAGCTTCAGTTAAAATCATTATCCCGTGTACCGAATAATTCCTCTTTTTCTGCTCTGTGCCAAGAAAATTACATTTACGGTTACATATACACTGATAAGGCCACAGGAGCTGAGCCTGAATTGAAGGAGACTTCATCATGCTCTACGGTGCTTTGGAAAAATATTTCCAGGAAGGCCAAAGAAAAGTATTGAGAGGTGACCCTACTCCTCTGCCATTTGGTCAGATTTTAGGATAACTTTATCCCTTTCTCAGAATTATCCAATGCCCGAGCAGCATAAAGCTAAAAAAAAATGAGTCCAATAACCATCATTAAATGGTTATATTATCTTCTCCAAGGTGTAACCTTCCTTCTTTGGATATTTGGGCTTCCTTTAAATTTACAGTATGTTGCTTTTGAGTCGAGGACAATCTGTAGCTCAGCTGCCATGGGAGACTCACCTGGTTATTATAAAATGGTTTCTTTGGTGGACATGGCTGACCTCTGTCGTAAAAAGATACATTAAATTTTGCCACCTTCAGCTCTCTTAAAAATCACTGTTACTAGCAAACCACAGAGATTTAAAAAGGGTCTAAAAGGTAAAGTCTTATTCCCAGCAACGAGATATTTTTCCAGTTTTAGTTTCCAAAAAAGAGGCATGTATCATTCCCTTTTTCTGAAAGCATTCAAGAAGCAAAACATTTTTATGGATTCCAAGTCATTAGTAGATGACTTGGCTTTGAAAGAGGGATCTACAACTACCTTTATTACCGTATTTTCCGGTGAATAAGATGACTTTTTAACCCATGAAAATCACCTCAAAAGTTGGGGGGTCGTCTTATACGCCCAGTCATCTTATACGCCGGAAAATCAGTGGGTGGCATCTGGCGGGAGCCGGCAGGGCAGTCCTGCGCACGCGCGCACTCCCCGGGTGCTCCTTAGCAGCTGGGGAGTGCGCGCGTGTGCAGGACTGCCCTGCCGGCTCCCGCCTGACGCTCTTCCCTCTTGAGGCAGCATCACTCCCCGGCTCCTAAGGAGTCCTCGGGGATGCTGCCTCAAGAGGGAAGAGCCGCCTCCCGTCCGACGCTCTTCCCTCTTGAGGCAGCTGCTGCCTCAAGAGGGAAGAGCCACCTCCGTCCGATGCTCTTCCCTCTTGAGGCAGCAGCTGCCTGAAGAGGGAAGAGCGTTGGACGGGAGCTGGCAGGGAAGTCTTGCTCCCGTCTGATGCTGCGCTTCTGCCGGGCGGTGCTGGCTGAGACGAGCCAGCAGGCAGCCGCCGTGAGCGCGGTGCTGAGGGGCAGCGGCAGGACAGCTAGCAGCCCCACGCGCAGCAGCAGCCGCTGGCTCAGCAACAGGTCTGAGCGCAGGAACCGCACCGCCAGGCTGCCCAGGAAAAGCAGCCACACCGAGAGGCTGCATGCCCAGTCCAGCTCCATGAGGGGCAGGGCGGGAAGCCAGCCGGGAAGAGGGACCGGGAGCCCGGGCCGAGCGCGCCTCGGCCGACGGTGAGAGGGAAGCGGCACATGAAAAAGAGGCTGCGGGCGGAGCTGCCCCGCCCTGCGCCGAATGGGAGAAGTTCAAGGCCTGGGGGGGAAGCAGGAGGGGCACCGGCCGTGGTGGGGTGGCGGCTGCCCTCCGGTGCTGCCTGCCGCCTGGGAAACGCTGCACCTCAGGAGCCGGCAGAAGCGCGGGAGAAGCGGGAGGGCCAGCGGAGCCAGTCGGGCCTTCTCCTCCTCTGCGACAGACAGGGAGGGCAGGGCATGTAAGTATTTTCTGGCGTATAAGACAAAAAACCTTGAAAAACTTCTTAAAAGTAGGGGGTCGTCTTATACGCCGGGTCGTCTTATACGCCGGGTCGTCTTATACGCCGGAAAATACGGTAAAAGTAGGCACCCTGACTGGATGGTTTGCTGAAAATGAATAAAATGAACTGCTGATTTCTGGATTTATAGATTAAAAAGAAATGTTTATGAGAAGAGAACTGTGATATGCAAAATGAAAGAGTGGACATTGCTGCAGGTAGCAAAAATGTAGCAAAATTCGCTATATTTGTAACTGTGCAAAAGAGAGGGAAATCCCTTCTTTAGATCTCTTTTTCTTGGTATTTTCTTATTCTCAACTTTTTTCTTTTACCCTTTAAAAACTTTCTCCCCCCTCTTCTTCTGTTCCTGTAGTTTTAAAAAATCTTTGTAAAATCTTCTTTTAATAAAAAAAATATTCATTAAAAACGTGTTGTTGCTATTTGCTGGTATGTGAAAAACATGGCACTTAATCATAAATTCTCACTTTAATCATCGGAAGGTCACACACACAGTTTGCCTGCTTTAGGCCAATCTCAGCTAAACTATACAGTAATACTGCATGTGAGGATCATGATAGAAAAGACCCAGAAAACAGAGAACAGTGTAAGAGCACATCGGAAAGAAAATTACATTTGCACACATATACAGACCCCTTAGTTAATGCACCAAACCACAGTTTAAAGAATATGTCAGGTAAGATGAATCCAAACTTAATAATCAGCCACAACTATGATTACAAACTGTAATTGTTGGGGGTTCATTCAACATACTAAGCCAAATCATGTCACAGTTTAGTGTAAATTGTTGATCTTAGCTCCAGATCCTCATACATGCCATCCTACAGGAAAAATAACTACTTTGCACACATATAATATTTTTAAAAATCTCAATGTAGAAAATATTTGTGGTCTCAAGCAAAGAACGAGAGAGAAGAAATCACATCAAGGCGATTTACATATTCAGATTCTAATTGCTTTTATTCAAAGAACTAGAGGTCAAATAATATAGTACTGGAGTTGTAAAATTCTCCCATTTATTACAAAATGACAAGAACATTCTGTAGGGAATAGAAGATGGATGCTTTGATCAGTATTTGCCTATTGCAACTGCAAAGAAAGGATTACTCTCATGTGAACCATTGTACTGTAAATATGTCACATATTTGTAGAACACGCCAAAAAGCTTTTGCAACCTTGTGATACAACCTTTAAAATCCTCTCCCATGTGGTGCTGAAATTCTGCATTTGCACTGCTGTTGCAAGACGGCTTATCTCTGGAGTCACCCATAGAATAAATTGGGCATGAAAGATGAAGTTTAGGAATGTGTGATCATCCACGTTCTTACGTGGAAAGTAAACAGACCCAAACTTCCTAGTCTGATTCCCAATAGGTCATTACAGGTAGTCCTCAACTCATGACCACAATGGTGTCCAAAATTAATGCTGCTAAGTGAGACATTTGTTAAGTGAGTTTTGCCCATTTTATGCCTTTTCTTGCCAAATTTGTTAAGTGAGTCACTGCAGATCTTAAATTAGTGACATGGTTGTTAAGCGAATCTGGTTTCCCCATTGACTTTGCTTGTCAGAAGGTCGCAAAAGGGGATCAAGTGACCCCGGGACACTGCAAACGTCATAAATATAAATCACATGACCATGGGGATGCTACAAAGGTCATTAAGAGTGAAAAATGGTCATGAGTCTCTTTTTTCAGTGCCGCTGTAACTTTGAAGGGTCACTAAATGAACTGTTGTAAGTTGAGGACTACCTGTATAAATAAGGAGGCTGCCTGCTGTGACTCTGGGAGATTTAACTGAATCAATTAACTAAACATTACAAATGTTCTACAAGTCTTTGCTTTAAACAACCTTGTAACCCATTGGGTCATCCTTTGAGAGAAAGGTAGTAGAGTTTGATATGACTAGAATGGACATTCAATTTTAGGCTGAATATATATATATATATATATATATATATATATATATATATATATATATATATATATATATATATGTTTCAAATGTTAACTATTTAGATTACCTTGCTAGGCCCCAAACATGGGGCAAATCTTTATTTCCTGTTTTCAGCCTATCTTGAAGGCTATCGAACAGGCAGTAGTCACACCGGACAATTCATATATTTGTGTAAATTACTAACAAAGAATTAAAGGGAAACTGAGATGCATTTCTGACTTGTTAGTCGTCATCAGCCAGCTATACCCATCTGAGATTATATATATATATATATATATATATATATATATATATATATATATATATATATATATATATATATATAACAGAAAAATAATTGTAGTAGCAAACAAACTTCAATAGTAAGTTAATTAGCTGAATAGATAATCAGAATGGCCATGTGTGGGTAAACAAGCAAGGCAAGTGGGAATGACTTCCAACTTCCCACTGGCTTCCCCACTGACTTTGCTTGTGGGAAGCTGGTAGGGAGCATCAGAAATCATGATTGGCTGACTGCTAGAATGCTGCAATGGCCACAAATTTGCAATTAAAACTAGCATGGACATCGTGGGAATTTCAATTCCACAGGAGTAACGGGGCCCGGATTTTTAACACATTCTTTAAGGTAGTAGATTTTAGGTACCTCGATTCAAAAATTGTTGTAGTATAATGCATTGTTTGGGTCAGACAAACTTTTCCACTTGTTTCCCACATTGTTTTATTCCTCTTTATTCTTCCACCATACTCTGTTCAATCTAAAAATTTACCTTCCTGCTTCTAATTAAATTCTAACAATGTGGGGATCTAATAGTATTGCAATCAACGGCAGATTTATTATCTTTATCTTACATAACACTAAAAACTTTTCAATGCTGTTAGAATTCTACATTATTTTTATTACAGCTATCACCATTTTCAGCTTGTTTGCTGTCTTTTTCCTCCATATTAGCTTTTCCAATGTAACATTTAAAATCTGTACATCATACTGAGAACTGCAGCTTTGGGGTGATTGGAATTTCAGAAAATAACTGCAACCTAACTTCATTGCTTGCAATTCTCCCTCTGGTATTTGAGAAGTGTGTATATGCTTGCAAACGAAGGACAGAAATTCTTAATCCTTGAAAGCATTTGTCATTATATATTTGTTAGCCTTTGATTTTCCTGCAATAGACAAAACTAATCATCCCTAGAGAACAGCTGACTTAAGCATTACCCATGAAACCCTCAATTTAAACCTCTAATTAAAGTTTGCATGATAAGACAGATTAAAAAGATAACGTCAAGCTTCAAACTAAAATCTGTCGTATATCGGTAGAACAGTAAAAAAATTTTTTACATAGCTGATGCTCTTTTGCCAAGCAGCAGGGTGGGTGGGTGGAAACAACATTCAAACTTCCCCAGGTTGTTTTACATGTACGTCTCACCAATTACTTCTCCTACATAGTCTCACCAATTAATTCTCCTATAAACTGGGCCAAAGTTTATCACTTGAAAGAATAACTCTTGAAAGCTTTGCACTAATAACACAACAGATGCCTCTGCCGATACCTGTGAGCTGGCTTAATCAGGGTACCAGACCTTTGTGTATTGCTATTACTCCCAGTTGTATCAACATATGACTTTTACACAAGAAATCTAGTTAGACTCTCAGGGGTTTAAGTATGCAAAGCAGTTTAGACCAGTCACTGCATTTCATCTGGAACACAAAAGACAGCATAGCAACATACATTCCACGACCAATGTGACTCATATGCTATTTTTCCCTCTGAACATGTGAACATTTCAAATCATGCTTACTTTTTTTTGCCTAGCTGGGTAGAAGAAAAGCGGCATTTTCAAGAAGCCATTTCAGTGTGTTAAAAGCAGGCAAAATATGGGCAACACAAATTATGGCTTAGTGAGATACATGAACCCAATGTTGGTGTTTGGTTATAGTGTAGAACTAAGGCTTTTGAGATTAAAAAAATAAAGATTGAGTTGGTCTTTGCTCCTAATAATAAACCTTTATTGTCAAAGTACAACATGTGTACATTGAGATTAGCTGAGCCTCCCCCTGTGCTCTCTCACCCCAACACACAGTGACAACAAACCCTCCATCCCACCACACTATGTGAACCAACTACACCACACACCACATGGACATGTTTGCCTGAAAAAAATATCAATTTCTTTGCTTGCTTGTGGATTTATTGTTGTTCCTGTCTCAGTCTGTCCTACAGCCTTGGGATTTCCTGGGCTAGCAGTGCATTCCCCAAGTTTTTCTCTCCTTAGCCTTTCCAAGGTCAATCAAGGTGAGTTAAAGGTAACTTCAAACCTAATAAAGTTCCATGTAGAACTTCAGAGTAACTCTGCCGAGACCACAACTTAAAACTGTGTGGCTAAGAGTGAATATCCTGAGCACCATGAAAAAATACATATAATACATTCCTGAAAGGAAATTCCATTTAATACACACTCTTTAAATACTATACAATGTAACTCCATATAATTTTAACAGTTTAAGGCACAGAGAGACGAGAGTCTGACAACGATTCTACAATTCAACATTCATATTTGCAATACAGCGGCAGGAGAGGAAAAAAAAAAGCTTTCTTAGTAGAAAAGCTTCTAAATTCTAGTAGGGTTGGTTCTGTTAATGCTTCTGTGCTCAGTCTGAATATTGATCTTTTGAGAAGCCCTTTCACAGATATATTAGCAACTAGGACAAAAGCTTTATCACTTTAATCTGCTTTTACAGAAACATGAGAGTTTCCCAAGAGTCTTTCTTAGCCTTAGGAAATAATAATAATAATAAAAGAATCTACATTGTGAAAGTGACACTGAACTTTGCTCCTGCTGACAAACAGGATAAATAGGGCAAGGGGGGGGGGAAAGAAAAGAAAAAAGGAGGAAATCTGAAGTAGAGAGAGAAAAAACGAGAAGAAAATAAAGCCTCAGATTGCTGAGTCAATAATAATCCAAGGGAAGTGTAAAAGTTTTCTTTATGGCAAACCCAGCATCAGGCTGTATGTGGCGTTTTCTGGCGATCCAAGAATAATTATGGGATGAACTGTTGAGAAAAGGTGTTAACCCAAATAAGAATTCAATTTCAGTGGTTCATTTTTGGCCACTGGGTTCAGTCAGAAACAAATCGCATCAGGAAAAAAAACACCCCAAACCCCTTAATGGTATAACCCAGGGGTAGGCAACCTCGGCTCTTTTATGACTCATGGACTTCAACTCCCAGAATTCCTGAGTCAGCTATGCTGACTCAGGAATTCTGGGAGTTGAAGTCCATGAGTCATAAAAGAGCCGAGGTTGCCTACCCCTGATATAACCTAATAAAGATAAATAAATAGGTATCCACTGCCCCCCCATGTTCCCCTTTCCCTCCTAAACTTAATAACCCTCCCCAAAAAAGGAGACGCTCCAAATTCTTCCTTTTCTCCTTTATTCATTTAATAAAGAGGTGACTGTCGTTCGCCATTTGATTGCAAATGACGGTCACCCCTTAATTAAAGAAATAAAGGAGAAAAAGGTGGGGGTTGGGGGGAGGGGAAAGAAAAAGAATTCGGAGCGCCTCTTTTTCACCCGAAGAAGCCCTTCAATTCAATTCCAAAAAATGGGACGGGGTTGGATTTTATAAATGGACTTTTTAACTTTTAATCTGTATAAATTTATTACGGGCGCTGTTGAATTACTTTTGAATAATTTTTTTTTTAAATTTTTGTATCTTGTTTTTATGATGTATTGCCCTGTTCACCGCCCTGAGTCCTTCGGGAGAAGGGCGGTATGCAAATTAAATTAATCAAGAAATAAATTAATCAAATTCTACTGGTCTACAACCTCCGTTAATTCCCAGGAAGCCTGACCGATGGCCAGCCAATTTGGGGGAATTTTCCTCCCAAGAGGCCTCCGGAACGGTTTCAGATCGGGGGTGGGGGGGTGGGGGAGAGAGCCGACAAGAAGACCCAAGAGCGGTATCCGAAAGCCGCCCCTTCGTCAACCCCCTCGCGGGACGGCGCGACACAGCTCGGGCGAGTTGGGTCCGGTCCCCGAAACCCCGATCGAATCCAGACGTGTAACTCTTGCCCGCAGCCAAATCTTCCCCCACCGGGTCCTTCAGCAATGCGAGGCGGGGAAACAAAAACAAAAAAAGAAGAAGAAGGCTGCTTATAACGCCGTAGCTCGGCCGGGCGCCCTCTTCCCGTGCTCTTGAGCCTCTCGCTAAAAGCCAGCGGGATTACTCGCGAGCAGGTGCCCGCTAAAAGCCAGCGGGATTACTCGCGAGCAGGTGCCCGCTAAAAGCCAGCGGGATTACTCGCGAGCAGGTGTCCCCGAACGAAGGGAGGGAAGCGGAGCGGAGGAAAAGGAAGGAAGCTTTAAAGCGGCAACCCCGCAGCGCTCTCCCGACGCGCCCGCGCCGGAAGAAGCCGCCGAGACTTACCCGGCCGGAGAAGCGGAGGCGGCGGCTCTTTGCTCAGCGCTGGGGGAGAGCGAGCGAGCGAGCAAGAGAGAGAGCGGGCAAGCAACGACCCCAGTGCTCGCCACCGCTGCCAGTCTTGCTCGGCCTCCCCGGAGGCTCCTCCTTCCCGGGTCAGCGGGGGCGGGCCAAGACAAGCAGCTGCCCCGCCTCGCCGTCGGGGTAAAAAGCCTGAAGTCTCTGCGCTCCCCTCCTCCTCCCCCCCCCGTAGAATAGACCAGGGGTAGGCAAGCTTGGCTCTTTTACAGGGGTCTTCAAACTTGGCCCTTTCATGACTTGTGGACTTCAACTCCCAGAATTCCTCAGCCAGCCATGCTGGCTGAGGAATTCTGGGAGTTGAAGTCGACAAGTCATGAAAGGGCCAAGTTTGAAGACCCCTGCTCTTTTACGACTCGTGGACTTCAACTCCCAGAATTCCTGAGCCAGCCGTGGCTCAGCTTGGAAACCTCTCCCTTTCCCCTCAGCGTGGCTGGCTCAGGAATTCTGGGAGTTGAAGTCCACAAGTCATGAAAGGGCCAAGTTTGAAGACCCCTGCTCTTTTACGACTCGTGGACTTCAACTCCCAGAATTCCTGAGCCAGCCGTGGCTCAGCTTGGAAACCTCTCCCTTTCCCCTCAGCGTGGCTGGCTCAGGAATTCTGGGAGTTGAAGTCCACAAGTCATGAAAGGGCCAAGTTTGAAGACCCCTGCTCTTTTACGACTCGTGGACTTCAACTCCCAGAATTCCTGAGCCAGCCGTGGCTCAGCTTGGAAACCTCTCCCTTTCCCCTTAGCGTGGCTGGCTCAGGAATTCTGGGAGTTGAAGTCCACGAGTCGTAAAAGAGCCGAGGTTGCCTACCCCTGGCTGGAATGGAATAACAGAGTTGGAAGGGACGGTAGGTCATCTAGTCCAACACACACACACTCCGTCCCCCTTTGCTGATCGGAACGCCCGCTTGGCTTCTCCTGCGTCCTAATCCCGAGTCTTGCAGCTGCGCGTCTGAATCGGCGAAACCGACTTTCCTACGGCATCTCTCTCTCTCTTTCTCTCTCTCCCCCTTTCTCTCCAGGGACATTACTGTCGGCCAAAAACATTATCTTCCAACCGTCAGAATCGCGAAGTATTACAAAGCTAAATCGGGGGTGGCTGGGGGAGTTAAGTGCATATCTGAAAACTACGTTCAGCAACAACCTCCGTGTTTTCGAGAAAAGGGGAGAGTCAAGATGCTAAAGCAGTGATGGAGAACCTTTTAGAGACCGAGTGCCCAAACTGCAACCCAAAACATCTCGAGACAATAGAAGAGAACATCCGTGGCTCGGGACTGACGTGCGGGGTTGCCATAGTGCTGTCTGAGCTTGTTCGCAGAGGTTTCATTACCCAACTAGGTAATTGATTGGGCAATGAAACGTCTGCGAGCAAACAGAGCAACAACAATTCCATAGGCCTATTCTGTAATCTGAAGACGATTTTAGTGAGCATTAACACAATCCATTCAGCTGAGGTCAGTGACGGGAACTCATCAAGACATGCAGTGCTAGGACTCGAACAACTGGAGCAGAAACCATCTCTAGCCTCATTAAGCCACTGAGCACCTCTAGCAAGCAATAAAAGCCCTTCAACTGACTCATTAGGTCATTAGGAATCAGTCCTTATTTCAGCTTTCCCCCACGCTGAGATGTAGTGCTCTCCTCCACCCGTCCTTGTAAGGACCAATAACCACCATCATCATCATCATCATCATCATCATCATCATCATCATCATCATCATTATTATTATTATTATTATTATTATTATTATTATTTCAGCTTTCCCCCACGCTGAGATGTAGTGCTCTCCTCCACCCGTCCTTGTAAGGACCAATAACCACCACCACCACCACCACCATCATCATCATCATCATCATCATCATCATCATCATTATTATTATTATTATTATTATTATTATTATTATTTCAGCTTTCCCCCACGCTGAGATGTAGTGCTCTCCTCCACCCGTCCTTGTAAGGACCAATAACCACCACCACCACCACCACCACCATCATCATCATCATCATCATCATCATCATCATCATCATCATTATTATTATTATTATTATTATTATTATTATTATTATTATTATTTCAGCTTTCCCCCACGCTGAGATGTAGTGCTCTCCTCCACCCGTCCTTGTAAGGACCAATAACCACCACCACCACCACCATCATCATCACCACCACCACCACCACCACCATCATCATCATCATCATCATCATCATCATCATCATTATTATTATTATTATTATTATTATTATTATTATTATTATTTCAGCTTTCCCCCACGCTGAGATGTAGTGCTCTCCTCCACCCGGTCCTTGTAAGGACCAATAACCACCACCACCACTATTATTATTATTATTATTATTATTATTATTATTATTATTATTATTATTATTATTATTATTATTATTATTCAGCTTTCCCCCACCCTGAGATGTAGTGCTCTCCTCCACCCGTCCTTGTAAGGACCAATAACTATATCCACTGGGCATTTGATGTTCATGGTGCTGATTTCTTATCTTGCTTCTCTGTCAGGTGATGGCAGCTACCTGACATCCTTCAGGGTAGTAAATGGCAAAGTAACTGTGAGAGGGATCTCAGAGTCCTAGTGGATAATCACTTAAATATGAGCCAACAGTAGGCAGCAGCAACCAAAAGAAGCCAATAGAATCCTAGGCTGCATTAATAGAGGGATAGAATCAGTGGTGGGATTCAGCCAGTTTGCATCACTTCAGCAGAACCGGTAGCTAATTTTTTGTTGCCCAGGCCCAGAATGGACTTCCGGAAGCGGCATCCCACACAGAGAACCGGTTGTTCACATATTTGAATCCCACCACTGGATAGAATCAAGATCACGTGAAGTTCTAGTACCGCTTGGAAGACCACACTTGGAATACTGCATCCAGTTCTGGTCACCACAATATAATAAAAGATGTTAAAACTCTGGAAAGAGTGCAGAGAAGAGCAACAAAAATGATTAGAGGGCCGGAAGCTAAAACATACAAAGAACGGTTACTGGAATTGGGTATGTCTAGTCTGTAGCACTGTTCCAATATTTGAGGAGCTCCTACAGGGATCAAACTTTTTTTCCAAAGCATCAAAAGGCAAGACAAGAAACGATGGTTGGAAACTAACCAAGGAGAGAAGCAGTCTAGAACTAAGGAGAAGTTTTCTGATAGTGAGAACAATCAACCAGTGGAACAGCTTGCCTTCAGAAGTTGGGGGTGCTCCATCGCTGGAGGCTTTCAAAAAGAGACCGGACAACAATTTCTCTGAAATGGTAGAGTCTCCTGCTTGAGCAAGGGGTTGGACTAGAAGACTTCCAAGGCCCCTTCCAACCCCCATTGTTCTATGTTCTAAAGCCCTTGACTTTGCCTGCACAGAGATGGAATTAAGGGGGAAATGCTACTTTAATACTAGTACAGGTAAGGGTGACCCAGGCTGGGAATGAAATAAAGTATGTCGCGTCCACAAGACAGGGCAGAGAAAAGGCATTGTTTGGACAGGTTTATGCCATGCTTAAGTCCAACTCGGAATTTGGTGAAAGAGCCTCAAACCTTGTTTGCTAACCATGCTTCTTTTTCAACCTTACTTTTTTCCATTGCCAAAAGGTGCTCTCCCTTTATTTAATTGAAGCAAATAGCCAATATGTTGGGTCTGGCTGAG
The DNA here is from genome assembly GCF_947247035.1 of Vipera ursinii. Taxonomy (NCBI): domain Eukaryota; kingdom Metazoa; phylum Chordata; class Lepidosauria; order Squamata; family Viperidae; genus Vipera; species Vipera ursinii. The sequence goes on from NC_139513.1 coordinate 208,972,117, forward strand.
TAGTTTTTATGGTGTGGGGGGCTTTTTGGTAATGTGCAGTTGCTTTAACCTTCTGTATATAACTTTTTATCGTGTCCTATACATTAACTTGGTGGCCTTTATGGAAGAACGGCTACGGGATTTGGGTCTGGCTAATCTAAGGAAAAGAAGAAATAGGGGAGATATGATAGCAGTGTTCCAGTATCTGAGGGGCTGCCACAAGACAGAGGGGGCCAGGTTGCTCACCAAAGCACCAGATGGAAGGATCAGAAACAATGGTTTCCAGCTCTGTTCTGTTCTGTTCTGTTCTTGTTCTTGTTCTTCTTCTTGTTCCGTTCCATTCCATTCCATTCTCCTATTCTATTCTATTCTATTCTATTCTATTCTATTCTATTCTATTCTATTCTATTCTATTCTATTCTATTCTATTCTATTCTAGTCTAGTCTAGTCTAGTCTAGTCTAGTCTAGTCTAGTCTATTCGATTCTATCCCATCCCATCCCATCCCATCCCATCCCATCCCATCCCATTCTATTCTATTCTATTTTAAAGCTTTTTATAACAAAATTAAAATAATGGCCAGAAGGGTTACAAGTTTTGTTTAGTATATAACCAATTTATTTTGGTGTAATTTCAGAATTTAGAGCACTTCGAAGACTACTGGATCCTTAGAGGATGTGTGTGTGTGTGTGTGTGTGTGTGTGTGTGTGTGTGTGTGTGTAATAAAAACAAGTAGTATTGAGCATTTCCTTTTATAAAGAGCTACCCAGTATAAATGCCCTAATACTTGATAAAATAATTAGAAGCCAAGCAACTCTCTCCCAATGGCATTCTGTAATAGTTTTTTTTAAATTTCTCTTTCTAAAGTTATTGTTTAAGTGAACAGTTTTGTGGAATGTTGTATAAACTACCCGAGAAAGGGAAATGAGTGAATGAGTAAATAAAATAAAAGGTATAACAAATAACAAAAGCTATAGCCAGCTGTATGATTTTATACTGAAGTCTTGTATAAAAGGTTTGAGTACTGTAACATTTTAAGTGCAGTAGCTAGCTCATGATCAAAATTGTTAAGCAAAGTTTGCCATCTAATGGTGAAGTACTGAAAATACAGCAAAAAATTAAGGACACGTACTGAACAACTCAAATACTGCCCTGAATGCATTTCTATAAATCCAAGTAAGTTTTTTTTAACAAAAATAACAGTAACATTCTTCTTGATATTTACTATTCTGTGAACTGCATTCTGCCAGAATAAATGATAACAACTAGTTTGCTTTGTCTAATTTTGAAAAATCTTAGCGAGGTTAAGAGACAATTGTTAAATATGTTTTGCCCCATTTTATGCCTTTCTTATTTATTTTTATTTTATTTTATTTTATTAGATTTATATACCGCCCTTTCCCGAAGGACTCAGGGCGGTTTACAAGGTATTTAAAACAAAACCAGTACAAAAGTTAAAAACAGTTAAAAAAAGATTAAATCATCCCTAAAATTAAAAACCCGAGTTAAAAATTCTCAGCCTGGGCCGGAGAGCTCAGAGAGCCAAGTCTTCAGGTCCCGGCAAAATGAACGAAGGTCGGGGGCGGTCCTAAGCTCCACAGTTTCTTGCCACAGTTGTGAAGTGAATCATTGCAGTTGTTAAGTTAATAAAATGGTTGTTAAGTGAATCTGGTTTCCCCATTTGCTTTGCTTATAAGAAGGTTGCAAAAGGTAATCACACGATCCTGTGACACTGCAACTGTCATAAATATGACTCAGTCGCCAAGCATCCGGATTTTGATCACATGACCATGGGGATGCTGCAATGGTTGTAAGTATGAAAAACAGTCATAAGTCATTTTTTTCAGTGCCATTGTAACTTTGAATGGTCACTAAATGAATTGTTGTAAGCTGAGTACTACTTGTAGTTCTCTGTATCTCTTTGTAGCCAGTGGTTCTTTAGTAACCTGGGTCTGAGAATTCTAGATAATCTTAATTCCGTAGAATTTTTGAAAGCCACAAGTAGAAAGGAATGGGGAATTTCTAAAGTTATCAGCAATGTAACAGGCACGATTTAATAGCCGCCTACATCAGTTACACAGTGTACAAAGAAGACTACAACAATGATAAATGGTCCTGTTTAAACTATCTGCTTCCAACTGTAGAATGGGTGAAAAGCAATTTTGTTGCTGCAGAGACAGAAAATGGAACATGCAATGAAAGTCACAAAGAAACACAGAATTACCGGAGTCACTTTGTTGTTTGTATGTATACTGAGAGCTTATGCACCAGAGACAAATTCCTTGTGTGTCCAATCACACCTGGCCAATAAAGAATTTATTCTATTCTACTATTCTATTCTATTCTATTCTATTCTATTCTATTCTATTCTATTCTATTCTATTCTATTCTATTCTATTCTATTCTATTCTATTCTATTCTATTCTACTCTACCCTACCCTACCCTACCCTACTCTACTCTATTTTATTAAATTGATAGGTAGTCTTTTATATTTTGGACTGCAACTGTCATTACAGTAGCCTCAGGCAGTGGGAGGGGTAACAATAGAGAGGACCCAGGCTCATGGAAGACTATTGAAATCATTATACATTTCCAAATTTATTTTTTTTCACTTTGCAGCTTACTAACTTAAGCAAGAAATAAATATTATAAAATATTACCAAAAGTTTTAAGAGAATCTTCTTGCCATGCAATAAAAAGAAATGCAATATTAGGCATATTCAATAAGAAGGAAACTGGGCCCCATATACCAGTATTCTGGTTAGTTGGTGTCAAAATATTTCCATGATTGAATGCATAAACATCAAAGAATAAATGCAGAATTCATTATTCCTTTCATTAATATGGTACTGTAAGAAATTTGCAGATACAGGAAAGCAGGAGGAAAAGCAACTATATCTGTTATAGGAATGGGGCAGGAGAAATATTTCAAAAGAAAAAAAAAGAAGTGATATGTGGAAGAATTAAAATCCAAACTGCTATTTGCTAAAAGGACTGGAAACATACTCATTCTTTTATGAAAGGTGATCAAAGCTTTGAGCTGACAGACAAATCCTGAAGGCTCCCCTAACCAAGACTTGGGGATGCCTCACTGGCTGTTCTTTAAAGCAGGGCTTTTCAACCTTTTCAGCCTTGTGCCACTTTTAGGATATGGCAACATCCAAGTACCATCAGTCACCTAGCAAGCTGTCAAAACTTGATGACCAAAAAAAAAAAAAGGAAAAAAGTGATGAAGTACAGGTAGTCCTCGACTTACAACAATTCGCTTAGTGACTGTTCGAAGTTACAATGACACTGAAAAAAGTACCACCCCCAAGCCACAGCCGAGCAAGATACATGCCTGCCCGCCCGGCGGTGCTTTTCCTCCTGTCTAAGGTTTTCATTGTTGTGAGCATTTCTGTTGAGGATTGGCAGTGGGGGTGGGAGGTTGTTTGGTTTCTATTCCCCCCCCACTGGGTGGTTGCAGCAGGTTTTGGTCACTTCAATGACCCTGGGACACTGCCCGTCATAAATATGAATCAGTTGCCAAGCATCTGAATGTAAATCACAAGACCCTGGAGATGCTGCAACATTCCAGCTGATCGGCGTTTCTTCTGGGCTCAGCAGATGTGCTGGGATCAGCGCCGAGCTCCAGCTGGAGCCTGGCGCTGATCCTGGCACTTCCGCTGAGCCCTACAGCTCCAGCCATCTCTCGCTCAGGCTTGTGCGGTGCTACCACCGGTTCAGCTCATTCCCCTCCCCCACTACCACTTTTCTAGGATGGTCACGTATCACCTGCCAGGTGCCAATGTACCACTGCTGGTACCCGTACCACTGGTTGAAAAGCCCTGCTTCACAGCCACATCTTCATATCATCTCCAACCCACATCTGAGGCAGTCTAATTCTGTACAGGTAGTTTTTGACATACGACCACAATTGAGCCCAAACTTTCTGTTGCTAAGTGAAACAGTTGTTGAGTAAATTTTGCCCCAATTTACTACCTTTCTTGCCACAGTTGCTAAGTGAAACACTATAGTTGTTAAGTTAGAAACATGGTTGTTAAGAGAATCTGGCTTCCCCATTGGCTTTGCTTGTCAAAAGATCACAAATAGTTATCACACATGATCCCGGGACACTGCAACTGTCAAATATGATTGCCAAGCATCTCAATTTTGATGATGTGACCATGGGGATGCTGCACTGGCAAAATTGACAGGATATATCCAGAATAGAAGTTTAACTAAATTCAAGCAAGAATGGCTCCCTTACATACAACATATCACAGAGCAGGGCACATTTAGACTTATTCATCATTTTTGTGATGACACTAAACGTTGACCAGTAGCAGGAGATTGCCATGACTATGAGCAATCTGGGGCAATTTAAAAAGTGGCACTGGGCTTGTGGGTTTTTTTTATCCCCCCCCATCAAAATGATTGTTGAACTTTCAATAGGGTAAAATAATTACTGATGAGAAGAGTGCCAGGTCTCTGATTGGCAGGCTTCCATTATCCAACTACTCCACAGCACAACATTAAGGAATGTGATTGGTGGCTGTTTTCCTAACCAGCAGGTGGCATTAAGAATGCTGTTTGGATGAAAAATGCTGCCACCGGCTACTATGTTTCATTTATTTGACTGTAAATTTTTTAAGACAATGCCTGCTGTTTTTCAGTTCAACATTATCAAACCTTATATCAGTACAAATAAAAAGCAGTACAGGTACTCCTCGACTTACAATAGTTCACTTAGTGACCTTTTGAAGTTACAATAGCACTGAAAAAAGTGACCTATGACTGTTTTTCATACTTATGACCGTCGTAGCATCCCCATGGTCACATGACTGAAATTCAGACGCTTGGCAACTGGTTCATATTTATGACGGTTGTGATCCCCTTTTGTTCCCTCCCGACAGACAAAGTCAATGGGGAACCAGATTCACTTAACAACCGTGTTACTAACTTAACAACTGCACTGATTCACTTAACAACTGTGGTAAGAAAGGTAAAATGGGGCAAAACACACTTAACAAATATCACACTTAGCAACATAAATTTTGGGCTCAATTGTGGTCGTGACTTGAGGACTACTTGTACAAATGAAAATCACAAGCAAGTGAGTTTGGTGTAGTGGTTAAGAAATCAGGCTAGGAACGGGGAGATTGTGAGTTCTAGTTCCGCCTTAGGCACAAAGTTAGCTCAGAGGCCTTGGGGTCAGTCACCTCTCAGCCCCAGGAAGCAGACAATGGCAAACCACTTCTGAAATCTCGCCAAGAAAACTGCAAGGACAAGTCTAGTCAGCTGCCCAAAGTCAAAACTTGTCTTGAAGGCACACACAAAAAGCATTAGTACAAAGTTTACTACGATAGCTTATTTATGAGCTGTGTATATTCTTTATGCCAGTGGCCCCAATCTTTTGGGCACCAGGGACTGGTTCCATGGAGAAAGGATTTTCTGAGGATACCAAGGATGGGGCATCACTTGTGTGCCCGGCTCGGGTTCTGGCATGCCGTGGCTCGATGCAGGTCCACAGACCGTGGGTTGCGGACTCCTGTTTTACACCTTTTATTGGAAATCACACTTAAATTCCCTCTTGAGAAGTATTGCTAACTAAGAGTGAGGAGTATGCATCAGTATCAAATAATCTGATATTTATAACAAAACAGGTCTTGCACACAGAATTTAAGTCACCTTGGAAATCATCTGGAATATAACTCTACATGAGGATTTATACAACACCCAACGTTAGAGTTTCTCTTAATTCGTGGCTTTAATATATTGCTTTTTACACACTTTGTTAAGTAAGAATGGACATTTTAGATTAGATAACTACTTTTTTTTAAAATTAATTCTGTTCTGGATGGCTACTTCTCATGAACAGACAACAGGCCAGTGTTTTTCTATGGGTTTTGTTGTGTCCATAGTTATGGGAGTGGTTTCCCTTCGGCGGGAAAACCTAGTGCAATCATTGGCTGTAACTTCCCGGCGGGAGATTCTGAGCCGGGGATTGGTTATGTTGAATGGAATCTAGTATATAAGGTAGGGTTCAACGGCTGCTAGCCAGTTGACCTATGTGAGTTCGAATAAACGTTCCTTGTTATACATCTCTGTCTCCACTCGTCATTCCGGACTTAACAGTGGCGACGAAGGTGGGATTTGACGGCAGAACAGCGAAGGAACCGCGGAAAGCCGACAGAGCGAAAAGCGGGAAATTTGAATCACAGTCAGCCGAGCAGCAAGCGAACTGAGCCTACAGGATGGCGCAAGTTGGTTCCCTGAAGGAGTTTGACCCTAACTACCCTGAAGACTGGGAAGAATATGTCGGTCAAGTCGAGGGGTACATGCTGGTCAACGGGATCACGGAGGACAGGAAGAAGGCGGCGGCTCTACTAACCATCAGCGGTACTCCGGTTTACCGAGTGGCCGTCGGCCTGTGCCAACCCCTGCCGGTCTCCAGCGTATCGTACGCCGACCTGTTGGCTAAGCTAAGGGTCCATTTCACCCCTAAATGGTCGGAACCGTTCTGGCGGAGGATATTCGAGAAGAGGAACCAACGGCCGGGCGAATCCATACAACAGTTTGTGGCGGCAGTCCGAGAAGCAGCCCTGCGCTGCAAATACGACAATCTCGAGATTCGCATTAGGGACCGAGTGGTTTTGGGGCTGCGAGACGAACACTTGCAAAACCGGATTATCTCCAAGCCCACAGGCAACCTCCAAGAAGTCTTAGACGAGCTACTCACGTACGAGTCTACAGGCAGACGCGACCCCCCCTACAACAGCATGGCTGCCTCAGGCGAAGTAAACCTTGAGAGCCATGTGGACGGTGGGGAGGTGGACTACCAGTGGGAAGCCGAGATTGCCGAGAGATGGAGGTTCGGAAAGATGGCGCCGAGACCACCACGCGCCGAAGGACCCGACCAGAGCAGAAGACAGCAACCCCCTGCGTTCCAACGACCCCAAAGGGACAACCCAACCAGACCTCGCGACCCAGAGACGCGGTGCGGAAGCTGTGGAGGGAATCACCTACGATCGACGTGCAGATTCAGAAACGCCAAATGCCGAGGGTGCGGAAAAACGGGCCACATCCAGGCCATCTGCCGAAGCCGACCACGCGACAACCGTCTCCACGAGCTCGACACTTGGGCCTCAGGTGAGGTAACCCCCGAACGGAGTGGCGGAGAGATCCCTAGGCCTAAGGCACGCACTTCCAACCCGGGGGCAGGGGTGGGGGTCAATCATGTGGGAACCCCTAGACTTAATCACACCCCTAGAATTAACCACATTTTGAGGCCTAAATTAAGGATAGAAGTCCAACTGCAAGGCATCCCTTGCAAGATGGAAGTGGACTCCGGGGCCTCAGTATCTATAATTTCAAGGGACACCCTTAGATACATAGAAAACAGAAGTGGCCATAGAATTCCCCTTAAACCCACTAAACTACAATTAGCCGACTTCCAGAAAACACCTATAGAATTAGTGGGAGAGGCTACGATTAAGGTTAAATACAAAGGGTTTAGCGGATTATTAACTGTTCGAGGGCCAGAGAACTAGCCTTGTAGGCCTTAATTGGTTCTCGGCCCTGGGCATCTGGGTGGGGGGAATTAACACCATACAAAGCAAAACCCTAAAATCTGTCTGCGATAACTTCGCAGACGTATTCTACGGGTCGTTAGGGAGGTACAAGGGACCCCCCATTAACTTTAATTTAGACCCCGCAGTCAGGCCCATTAGGCTTAAGGCCCGGAGGGTGCCTTTCGCCCTTAAACAGAAAATCGAGGCCGAACTAGATAAGCTAGTAGGCCAGGGCGTTTTAGAACCCGTAGAAGGGGACCTGTGGGAGACACCGATCGTCACACCCCTGAAACCGAATGGGGATGTGAGGATCTGTGCCGACTATAAGGCCACCCTGAACCTTGCCATGAAAAAACACGCTTACCCGGTCCCGACGGTGAAGCAGGTCCTCGTGACGATCCAGGACAGCGCCATTTTCGCCAAGCTTGACTTGGCACAGGCGTATTTGCAACTTACTGTGTCTAAGGAAGCCGCCGAGGCTCAAACGATAGTTACCCACAAGGGGGCGTTCCGCGTTCACAGACTTCAGTTCGGGATAGCTGCAGCTCCAGGCATCTTCCAGGAGGTGATGGAGAGGACCTTGAAGGGCATTCCAGGTGTATGCCCTTACTTCGACGATGTCCTCATCGCTGGAAAAACTGAGGACATCCTAGCTGAGAGGCTAGAACAGGTATTGGGGAAGTTTAGAGAGGCAGGGTTGAAATTAAAAAAGGATAAGTGCTGCATAGGGGTAAAATCAACAGAATTCCTAGGGTTTAGAATTGATGCACTAGGCATCCACCCTACAGAGGGAAAAATTAGGGCAATTAAATTAGCTCCAGAACCCAAGAACAAGGCGGAATTACAAGCTTTCCTAGGCTTAATTAATTTTTATCACACATTCCTGCCTCACAAAGCAGCTATTGCTGAACCCCTCCATAGACTTTTAGACAGGAAGACCCCCTGGCAGTGGCAAAACAAACACAGGACTAGTTTTCAAACACTAAAGGACATATTGTCCCGCAATTCTACAGTCACTCACTTTATAGAAAACAAACCCATATTCTTAGCATGTGATGCTTCTCCTTATGGAGTGGGAGTAGTCAGATCCTGCTGCGGACCTCTGGATGGATCATCAGGCGCCTGAACTCGGTTGGAGGGCGCCGTCTGCAGCCGTGTGGATCTCTCTGTTCCTGTTTGTTGCTCCTGGCCTTTCCGCTTATAAAATGGCTGCGGATTCCCGTCTCGGCGTGGAGGCTATGGGGGAGACTTTTCTGTCTCCTCTTCTCAGAGGACGATGGAGATTTGGCTGCTTGAATCTGAGCATTTGACATTTATAACTGAGCTCCCTGCAGCCCTAGAAATGGATTTAGTGTGCTGGATGATCTGCTTGCTACTTTCTAAGACGGACTGGATGCTGGAACAGGATTTGGGACATTTTTTCTCCTGTTCCCGTGACCTCCCTATGATGTTCTGGAAGGAGTCTAGGACAGGCCGTGGTGAGAGGGCGGCTCTGGACTGGCTATCAATCCCCTGCTGGTGTGAGAGACTAGCAAGGTGGACTTTTGCTTCCCCAGCAACGCTGCCCTTATCCATCCCAGACTGGATTTCATGGCTAGGTGAGAGGACAGTCATGGGCTCTTGTCTGGACCGGCTCAGGTGAGAGCAGAGCCGGATTGGCAGACTGCTGGATGAAGACACGTTCCGGACTTAATGTTTTTTACATCTGAACTAACATCTCATCAGCTTAATAACTTCTGACCCCACTTGTGAACAATGGCTCATATGGACAGTTCCATCTTATGGCTCGCGTACAATACTCTGGATTGGACTTGTGCGCCCTCAGAGGGGTTTCTCCCTCCTGGATACGACCAGCCTTCTTTTCTAACATTCCCCTTGATGACGGACCCAATTGCCGGGGTTCCGAGAGGTGGCTGGGCTTAACTAGGGGCCTCGAGTGGAGACGTGCTAAGAGGCCCCTGATAAAATTTTTAGCCGGTTATTTTAAAAGGTTAGGGAGGGGGAGGGAGGGGAGGGTAGGGAGGGAATCTTTAACCGGCACTCAGTCTGGACCTGTTAGAGGTCCTGATGGGACGGGGTCGGGGGGGTGGCTGCTGGTTCTGGGAATGTGGGGGTGGGGCTTCAAATCCCCACGGCGATAGGGAATGGCAGCAGGTGTTTGCGCGGAGGGCCATATCGACACCTGGGATCACGCCCCCGCTATCTCCGAGCAGTGGCGCGCTCCGACCATCCGGTTAGCACCCTCTTACCCGGGGATGAGGGTGATCAGGCCCCTGAGCTCAGGTTGGTCTATTTTAACGCTAGATCCGTAGTTAACAAAGCTCCCCTCATCCATGATCTGATCGAGGAGGAAGGTGCGGATCTAGCGTGCATCACGGAAACTTGGTTGGGTTCAGAGGGAGGGGTGCCTCTCACCGAGTTATGCCCGCCAGGTTTCCGGGTGCTGCACCAGCCCCAGGCTCAGGGCAGGGGTGGTGGGGTGGCAGTGGTTATTCGGGAGACCTTGTGTCCCCGGGAGGCCACCATTGTCCAGATGGCCGGGAGTGAATCCCTCCTCTTGAGATGTGGTTCTCGGGTTCAGTTGGGTTTGTTGCTTACATACCTGGCGCCCAGCTGTGTGGCAACAGCCCTGCCTGAGCTGCTCGACACCCTCTCAGGGTTGGCGGTGGAGTTCCCCAGGCTTATAGTCCTTGGTGACTTCAACCTGCCGTCACTGGGAGGGTCGTCGGAGTTAGCTCGGGAGTTCATGGCTTCCATGACAGCCATGGGCCTGACCCAGGTTATTGAGGGCCCGACTCATGTGGGGGATCATACTCTCGACCTGGTATTCCTGTCTGGACAGTGGTTGGATGATCTGGGAGGGGGCTCCCCGTCCATCACCCCTCTGTCATGGTCAGATCACCACCTCCTGAGGCTGGTTTTCCGTCATGCCACCCCCCGCCGCTGGGTGGCGGAACCGACCAGGTGGTTCCGCCCCAGGTGCCTAATGGACCCGGATCGATTCCAGAGGGCGCTTGGGCCTATACCTATCACCCTTACCCACAGCCCAGTCGATGCTCTGGTGGAGGCCTGGGAAACGGCTGCCACCAGGGCACTTGACTGCGTTGTACCCATGCGACCTCTGACCCGGCGCAGATCCCGTTGGGCCCCATGGTTCTCTGTGGAGCTCCGGGAGATGAAGTGTCGGAGACGAGGTCTAGAGAGCGGTTGGAGATCCAGCCGATCCGAATCCGACCGATTGCAGTTAAGAACCTTTATAAGGTCTTATCTTGCGGCGATAAGGACGGCGAAGTCTAACTACTTTGCCGCCCTTATCGCGTCTGCAGATAATCGCACGGCCGCCCTGTTTAGGGTGACTCGCTCCCTCCTGAACCAGGAGGTGAGAGAGGATCCCTTACAGGGACGAGCCGAGGACTTTAGTCATCATCTGGCGGACAAAATCGCTCGGATCCGGACCGGCCTGGACTCTGACTGGGCAGAGTCTGATGTGGAGGAATCAGGCGGTCTTGAGCACGTTATCTGGACTGAGTTCGACCCTGTTTCCCCTGATGATGTGGACAGGATCATGGGGAGACTGAGCACCACCACCTGTTTGTTGGATCCGTGCCCCTCCTGGCTAGCTTATGCGGCTCGGGAGGGAACACGAGGCTGGTTCCATGCAGTAATAACTGCTTCTCTGAAGGAGGGTGTCTTCCCTACCGCCTTGAAGGAGGCGGTGGTGAGACCCCTTCTCAAGAAGCCTGCTTTGGACCCGGCTGCTTTAGACAACTACCATCCAGTCTCCAACCTTCGCTTTCTGGCGAAGGTTGTTGAGAGTGTGGTGGTGCATCAGCTCCCTCTGTTCCTGGAGGAAACTGATTATCTGGACCCGTACCAATCGGGTTTCAGGCCCGGACACAGCACAGAGACGGCATTGGTCGCGCTGGTGAATGATCTCTGGAGGGCAAGGGACAGGGGTTGCTCCTCTGTCCTGGTCCTATTAGATCTCTCAGCGGCTTTCGATACCATCGACCATGGTATCCTGCTGCGGCGTCTCAGGGGGTTGGGAGTGGGAGGCACCGTTCTACGGTGGTTCTCCTCCTACCTCCAGGGCCGCTCGCAGTCAGTGTTGACAGGAGGGCAGAGATCCGCCCCGAGGTCTCTCATTTGTGGAGTTCCTCAGGGGTCGGTCCTCTCGCCTCTCCTGTTCAACATCTATATGAAGCCGCTGGGCGAGATCATTCGTGGTTTTGGGGTGGGGTATCACCAGTACGCTGATGATACCCAACTTTTTCTTTCCACCCCGAACCAACCCAGTGATGCCCTCTCCGTGATGTCCCGGTGCCTGGAGGCGGTTCAGGTCTGGATGGGGAGAAACAGGCTCCGTCTCAATCCCGCCAAGACTGAGTGGCTGTGCATATCGGCATCTCGGGTTAACCAAGTTATTCCACCTCTAACGATGGGGGGTGAGGTGTTACCCCCTGTTGATAGGGCTCTCAACCTGGGCGTCCTCCTGGACTCACGGCTCACTTTTGAAGACCACATAGGAGCCGTGACCAGGGGGGCTTTTGCACAGGTTCGCCTGGTGCGCCAGTTGCGTCCCTATCTGGACCGAGACACCCTATGCACAGTTACTCATGCGCTTGTGACCTCCCGTTTGGACTACTGTAACGCTCTCTACATGGGGCTGCCCTTGAAGACCACTCGGAGGCTTCAACTGGTGCAGAATGCGGCCGCGCGAGTTGTAATGGGGGTCTCCCGATACTCCCATGTAACACCTCTACTCCGTGAGCTGCATTGGCTTCCGGTTGCCCTCCGGGTGAAATTCAAGGTGCTGGTTATTACCTATAAAGCCCTACATGGCCTGGGTCCGGGCTATTTGAGGGAACACCTGCTGCCGGCATCAAACGCCCTTCGCCCAGTGCCCTCCCACAGGGAGGGTCTGCTCAGGGTTCCGCCGGTAAGATATTGCCGGCGGGTGACACCCAGGGATAGGGCCTTCTCAGTGGGAGCGCCTGCCCTCTGGAACCAGCTGCCGGTGGAGCTGAGAACTGCCCCCGACCTCCGATCATTCCGCCGGGGCCTGAAGACCTGGCTCTTTGAGCTCTCAGGCCCAGGCTGAGGAGAAATTTTTAATTGGGGTTTTAAGTGTACAGGGTCAATTTAATATTTTTTAATTTGGTTTTTTAACTTTTGTATGGTGGATTTTTTAATTCCCTGTAAACCGCCCTGAGTCCTCAGGGAAAGGGCGGTATATAAATGTAACTAAATAAATAAATAAATAAATAAAATAAATAAATAAATAAGCCACATGGATGAGCAGGGTCAACAGAGGCCTATAGCATATTATTCCAGGACCTTAACAAAGGCGGAACGGAATTATGCACAGATTGACCGGGAAGCATTGGCCATCGTGGCAGGTGTAAAAAAGTTCCACGATTACCTGTATGGTAGGGACTTTACCATTTACACTGACCATAAACCCCTGCTAGGGTTATTCACCACCGATAGACAGACACTGCAAATCATGTCACCCAGGATGCTCAGATGGTCAATTTTCCTTTCTGCATACACATTCTCAATTAAACACAGGCCAGGCAAAGAGATGGGGCACGCTGATGCCCTCAGCAGGTTACCTTTAGAGGATACTGGCACAGACCCCGCACCGATGGGACAAATCATGTCCCTACAAGAACTCTCGGAGTGCCCTCTGACTGCCAGGGACATTGCAGCAGCTACCAGAAAAGACCCCATTCTCAGCAGAGTAGCAGCGTGGGTACAAGGGGGGGTGGCCTAGTAAAAACCCTGACCCTAAGTTCACACCATATTTTAGAAGGAAGGACGAATTGTCATCACACTTAGGATGTATCTTGTGGGGAAACAGGGTTGTTATCCCATAGAGTCATAGGAACACAGTGATTGGGGAATTACATGAAGGGCACCCTGGAATTGTGCGTATGAAAGCTCTAGCTAGAAGCCACTTATGGTGGCTAGGGTTAGACACAGCCATAGAGGACAAAGTAGCTGGGTGCTATCAGTGTCAGCGATCCAGACCAGAGCAAGCACACACAACGGTCCACAAGTGGGAAGAGGCCAGAAACCCGTGGTCTAGAATCCATATTGACTTCGCTGGCCCATTCCAGGGCCTCACATTCCTTGTAGTAGTGGATAGCTACTCCCGGTGGTTGGAGGTCGTGCCTGTTAAGTCCATGACGTCAGCCAAAACCATACAGGTCTTACGGGGACTCTTTGCCACTCATGGGTTACCTGACGTAATTGTTTCTGACAACGGGCCCCAATTCACATCTAATGAATTTCAGGACTTCCTCAAGGCCAACTGGATTAGGCACGCGACATCAGCACCCTTCCACCCCTCCTCCAACGGATTGGCAGAACGAAACGTCAGAACAACCAAGGACGCCCTCAGACGAATCATCCACGGCGACTGGCATCGGAGACTGGCTCAGTTCCTGTTGGCCCAACACACTACACCGTGCGCGGCCACAGGGAAGAGCCCTGCTGAAATGAGGGGGGGCAGGCGATTGATAACAAAATTGGACAGACTACACCCTGACAGGCTACCTGCAGAACACAACCCGGTTACCCCAACCCGGTCTCTGAACATTGGGGACATGGTGTGGGCTAGGAATTATGGACAAGGGGACAAATGGGCACAAGGGGTAGTAATTGACAAAACCGGACCTTTATCTTATTTAATTGAGGGGGAAGGGAATCAGCTGATTAGGAGACACATCGATCAGTTAAGGAAAAGGACCCCTGAATGCGCACAAGCCAACAAAGAGAGGGAAAACACTACAACCGACACTGCTTTTTCCCCAGCCAGGGTTAACACAGCACCAGGGGGTAAAGGGAGGGGAATACAATTCAGGTCAATAGAAGCAACCCCCCAGAATTGTAACACAGAAATAGAAATAACTCCCCCTGACAGCCCACCAGGGTCATCCAGTCAATCCAATGAACCCCAACAACAGCAACCACAACAACAGCCCAATAGGGAAATACCACCAGAGCCGTCTCCACACACAACTGGGTCAGAGGAGGTAGTCAATGGCGGAACTGAAGACACCTCAGCAGTTAGTATGGCCAGCAGATACCCAGTCAGGCAGCATAACCCTCCTAGCTATCTGAGGGACTATGTCAAATAGTAAATTTCATCCAGGGAGGAAGGGGTGTTGCGTCCATAGTTATGGGAGTGGTTTCCCTTCGGCGGGAAAACCTAGTGCAATCATTGGCTGTTACTTCCCGGCGGGAGATTCTGAGCCGGGGATTGGTTATGTTGAATGGAATCTAGTATATAAGGTAGGGTTCAACGGCTGCTAGCCAGTTGACCTATGTGAGTTCGAATAAACGTTCCTTGTTATACATCGCTGTCTCCGCTCGTCATTCCGGACTTAACAGGTTTGAAGTCCGGGAGGCTATGGGATCAACCATTTTGCTCATAACCACAGTGGAGCCTTTTAAAGCACACTAAGTTCACAAACCTTACTTTCTAATCAGTTTTAAAAATTGCCTATGACCAAAACTGCCTGTTTGTCTTAGATCTATTAGAGGCCTTCAGAAGGAGAAGTTGAAAAGTCTTCATGGGATGAGTTTGTCTTGATAGAAAAATTATAGAACTTACAGAATTTGAAGTAAACAAAAAAAGTTAAATAAGGTTTTGATCTGAAAATGTTATAAATAGATTAAGGGTCCAGATAAGATTAGATTAGATTTGTTGTTGTTGTTAGTTGCGAAGTCATATCAGACCCATCGTGACCCCATGAAGAACTTTCTCCAGGCTTTCCTGTCCTCCACCATCTTCTGGAGTCCATTTAGGCTCACGCCTACTGCTTCAGTGACTCCATCCAGCCACCTCATTCTCTGTCGTCCCCTTCTTCTCTTGCCCTCAACCTTTCCCAGCATTAGGCTCTTCTCCAGTGAGTCCTTCCTTCTCATTAGGTGGCCAAAGTATTTGAGTTTCAGCTTCAGGATCTGGCCTTCTAAAGAGCAGTCAGGGTTGATATCCTCTAGGATTGACCGGTTTGATCGCCTTGCAGTCCAAGGGACTCGCAGGAGACTTCTCCAGCACCATAGTTCAAAGGCTTCAATTAGATTAGATTAGATAACCTTTATTGTCATTTTTTTTTCCTGGAGGCACAATGGCACAAATTAAAAATGAAATTTAGTTGCTTCCTCTCAAAGTGTACACATACACAACACACATTTAAAACATACTATATACAGCATATGTATAGACCTACACCCTTACATATAAGTAACATTATATAAATATTATTCACTGTCCATCTTGAATACATAACAGAAGGAGGAAACTTTAGAGCTCACAAGGTTTGTGAACCAGGTTTTCGGAACGGTGACTTTTTCTATAAGGTTTTGGGATTAACTTTAAAAAATAGACAATTTGTGTGGGAAACTGTCATACACAGGAATCAAGAATGACACAAAGAGTTAGTTCAGAGTAGTGTCTGTATTGTTGTTCATATAATGACAGAAATCTTGTCAGATTAAAGCAGCTATCTGCATAACTTAGATACACCCTATGAACTGCTGGGGTGGAGTTAATCTCTTCCTCCATATCAGAGATTCCAGGCTGTGTTGTCTCTTTGCTCTTTGTAAAAGATCTCTCTCCTGTGACTCTGGACTACGCTCAACCATAGAAACAGACTTATTTTGGCTACTTGAGGCATTGTAAGTGATAACAAAAAAAAAAGGCAACAATTTTAGAAACTGGACATTAGAGCAGGGGTCTCCAGCCCCCCAGGCTGCGGAAGTGACAGGTGAGCATGGGCATGCACGCAGCTCTATCTAGGTTCATATTTATGACGGTCGCAGAGTCCCTGGGGGTCATGTGATCACCTTCTGTCACCTTCTGAGAAGCAATGTCAATGGGAGAAACCAGATCCATTTAACAACCATGTTACTAACTTAACAAGTGCAGTGATTCACTTAACAACTGTGGCAAGAAAGGTTGTAAAATGGGGCAAAACTCACTTAACAACAACTGTCTCACTTAGCAACGTAAATGTTGGGCTCAATTGTGATCGTAAGTCGAGGACTACCTACACTTTTTGAAGGATATGAAAAAAAAAGATTGCTTGGAAACTGATTGGAAAAAAGTCAACCCATGTTGCTTCGGTCAGGAAACACGCTTCTATGCAACCTATCATTGAGCAAAACATGCAATATTGATTTCTCTATTAGAATTCACATACTGAATTTGCTGTACATTTCAGGACCTTCTATGACAAATGTGGTTTCAGAGAGCCTTTTCATCATTTATCTTCATGGGCTCTTTGATCCAAAATGAATCAAATGGACTGTTCCCCCCCCCCCAAAAAAAAATTGGGAACAAGATGCATAATAACTTTGGCAGCGCTGAAGTTTAATTGTTCACATAGATATGTATTTCCTAGCCAAATGGGCAAAGTGATAGTAGCATTTCCCTCATCATTTTGCTAATGTGCTTTCCATCTAGGGAGAAGCATTTTTTTTCTTTCATTTTACCCCCTTAGATTTTACTTAGGCACCACTTCAGTTGATGGTACTGTTCCAGCTCTTCATTTATTTGCATTTTTTTGATTGCACAAAGGTAAAGCAGTGTAGTCCTGACTTATATAGTAACTCTATTCAAAAAAATAAAATGAAGGGCTCTCTTCTTTGGATGGGACACAGCTCTCTGATTTACAAGCTCTTATCCTTATTGAAGTGCTTTCTTGAATGCCAGATTGAGAACCTGAAATTGGATAAGCAAGCATATGCTTGTACCTTGTCTCGTCTTTGTTTAGATCTGTTTATTTGTATAATTTGATTTTATTTTCATAACTTGGCATAAGTGCTCTACAAATAAAGATTTACTGCTGCTGCTTCAATTGAACAACAAGCCTTTGATTAGTTGGCCTGCTCTCCTTATTACCTTAATAAGAAGAATTGGAACAATTGAATAGGTTAGAGTTATTTTTCCGTGTTATTTCCTCCTTGAATCAAGGTGTTTATAAAAGACTTAATTGCAGCATAATTCATACCATGCTTCTCGTACGGCGCAAGGCTCATTTTAAACCATGGCAACAGTTTGATTTCCCTTTTAGACTACATCTTTTTGCTTGTTTTTAGATGAGTGTTAAAGTCAGGCGATATGCAATGTTAAATATACTTAATTTAATTGCACCCATATACGCTAACAAGTGGCAGGAGGATCAGTTCCCAGGCAAAGGATGGCAGTCCTGTCTGCTGGCTGCGTGGCTTGTGCCGGTGTTGAAGGAAGCACCTTTGCTGCATAGATGGCTCGCTTAACTAAGCAAAACAAAATCCTTGTCAAAAAACTGCTCAGAAGGGGTCAGCAAAAATTAAGCTCTTTCAGGCAAAGAACCAATGCCAAGACTCTGTATCTTCTTTCACCCATAGGTGGCGCTATTGGTGCATCAGTCCAATCCTTTTTGGTTGCAAAGATGGAAAACATACAATTTTACAGGAAAGGGAAAATAGATCTTCCTAATAAAAATAACACATGAAAAAGAAAAAACAAGTTTATTACATAGAGGCTTTCAACAATGAAATATATCAAACAAGGGTGAAAACACAGATGACCCTTTTTTCTCACCCTGAGTCCCTGCGTGTGCACCTGCATGCTCACCCACAGCTAATTATGTAAATTTGCTTGGGAGTAAATAGAAAGGGGTTGCTAAAAACAAAAGAAGTATTTTTTTGCCTGGGTACTGACCCGCGCACATTTTGTGGAGATTTCAGTAACAATTTGTTTCAATGAATTACTTGCTGAAAGAGAGAAGGAGACAGAAGAACTACCCAGTAGAATTGCTGGCATTACTTACGGCTTGGCCTTTCTTTCCAGGCGTGCGGGTGGGAGGGATTTCCTTTATCTTGCCTTGGCAACAACAATCCTGTGAGGTAGGACAGATTAAATACAGTAAAATGATCCACTGATCTGAGGGTCAACTAGGGCCTTAAATGTGAGTTTCCCTTGTTCAAGCTGATGCCGCGCTAGATTAGTCAGAGTAGTTTCCATTTTCCAATAAAGGCTAAGGATTTTCAGGCAATAGTTAGAGGAGAAAGCACTTAACCAGCCATCGTGGCCAATGTAAACCTTATAAAAAGATCATTCTTTTTTTTTTAAGTAGCATCAATGGTTGGGGTGAAGAAGAAACACAGGTTCTCATTACAAAGTTTTTTTTTTCCTAAAAAAAACATATCTCCTTATAATTCACACGTTAGCGTATATTTATTTACCTTCTGATTGATTTCAACAACATGTGGCTCTTCTGGTGCCTAGCCTGAATATATATTTCAGAAAGATGACATTTCTGAACACGTGAACTGTCTGATGATTCTTTCTGCACACCTATACTGCCTTCTAAGCACATTGAGCCTCCAAGATCTACACCCCCATAAATAATGATGTAATCTGAGTAATCTGGGGTTAGGATGCAGAACCAAAGGATTGAAACTAATTTTGGATGTTCTCTAGTCTAGCCCACAATCCTGCAAACTATATTCTAGGGTTCTGGGCATGAACTAGTGTGCTTTTGTGAGAGACTAATTTTTTTTAAAAGATTCATTTGAACCCAGCCAATTATCTATTGCTAAAACTTTGACTCTTGATCAGGAGTACTGGTACCCCTCCCTTTTTTTTCAACCAAGAGGTTCCTGTTGTGAAGAAGTGTGGAAAAACCCAGCTCTAATACATCCCTGTTGTAATGGTATGTGGGAAAGACCTTGGGAGAAGGGACTAAACAATGCTACCTTATGGAACAATCATAGCCCACAGGCAGCATACTGTAGCCCACAGCTGGATAGTGGATCAGTCAAGAAGCTTAGAAGAACCTTCCCTAATTTGTTGGGCTGTAAAGAAGATGGCGGCAGAACTCCACTTTCAGACTTGCAAGATTCCGTTAATGTAACTTTAGAGCAAAGTAGAATTCACCCGCCTGTCAGGCTTCCTGTACGATCTGCCTGGTAAGACGGACATCAACATTGCGATCTGAGAGCAATTATTCTCCCATCCAGTGTAAGAAAAGGGCAGAGCATTTGTGATTTTGATGAAAGCCTTTGATCCTAAAGATACATTTATAAGTGAGATCGCTGAAATCTCACAAGATTTGAATATCAGGTAGGAATTTGGCCATTTTTTTAAAAAAACCCTCCCACAATATTTTAATTTGAGGGATATTGGGCAGTTTGTTTGGTGGGGAGGGGGGCTATAATACTGTGAAATCTGAGGGTACTACATATCAGTATCAGACACAAGGTTACTCTGTCCTTGGTGAAATATCTTTAGCAAAGGAGAGCTCCTGCCCGTCTCTTCCCCAATCCCTAATCTACTGGGCAGTTTATTCCCGAATAGACTTTCTCCAGTAGAAGACTACTCTTACCTTGTTTTCTGTCCTCCCTTGTATTTCATACAATGCTGGACCTACATACAATATAGAAACATTAGGCAATTTCTGAAACCCCATTCCACTAATCCTGGGTTTCAATTTTGAATATATATATAGGGCCGGTGCTCATCTCCGTTTCAAAGCCGAAGAGCCAGCGCTTGTCCGAGGACGTCTCCGTGGTCATTTGGCCAGCATGACTAGATGCCAAAGGCGCATGGAACGCTGTTACCTTCCCACCGTAGTGGTCCCTATTTTTCTACTTGCATTTTTATGTGCTTTCGAACTGCTAGGTTGGCAGAAGCTGGGATGAGTAACAGGCGCTCACTCTGTTACACGGCACTTGGGATTTGACCCGCCAAACTGCCGACCTTCTGATCGACAAGCTCAGCGTCCTAACCCACTGAGCCACCGTGTCCCTTAGTGTGTATATATATATATATATATATATATATATATATATATATATATATATATATATATGTGCAAATTATTCAAATTGCTAATAAAGAATTTGGGAGGCTAAGATGATCATTTCAAACTCATTTATGTTCTCATCAGTTAGTCATACCCTTTATCTGAGATTCGAACCCGGGCTGATTGTATATCAGGCAGTGTTTTAACCTCCTGAGCCACGGGGTTCTTTCTCTCTTATATTAGCTGGAAGGCAAGGCAAATGTATGTTTAAGTATTTGTCAAGGCTTTTTTGAATGGACCTTGCTAATTAACTCTATCATTCCTGTTTTGGCCCGGCTCAGGGCTTATCCACAGGAACTAGTCAACTTATGACAGCTCATTATTTGTGCAAATTATTCAAATTGCTAATAAAGAATTTGGGAGGCTAAGAGGTTAAAACACTGCCTGATATACAATCAGCCCGGGTTCGAATCTCAGATAAAGGGTATGACTAACTGATGAGAACATAAATAAGTTCGAAATGATCATCTTAGCCTCCCAAATTCTTTATTAGCAATTTGAATAATTTGCACAAATAATGAGCTGTCATAAGTTGACTAGTTCCTGTGGATAAGCCCTGAGCCGGGCCAAAACAGGAATGAAAGAGTTAATTAGCAAGGTCCATTCAAAAAAGCCTTGACAAATACTTAAACATATATATATATATATATATATATATATATATATATATATATATATATATATATGTATATGTATATGTATATGTATATGTATATGTATATGTATATATATATATATATATATATATATATATATATATATATATATGTAAGTAAGTAAGTAAATAAGTATGTATGTATGTATGTATGTATGTATGCATATATGTACGGTATGTATATATTTCACATTTCTGAACTGCCCTTCTCCCTCAAAGAGGAGTTTTTTTTGATAACGTAAGGCAACCAAAGAAAACAAGTCCTTATTCTGGGGGTCAAAAAACAAGTTTCCAAAGCTCACTGGAAGAATGGCAACGTTGGGGGTGGGGGGAATTAATGAATTTGTATAGCTGTCAATCTCAAAAAAATGACTCTGGGATGACGAGCAGTATTAAAGTAAAATTAAAACAGCCAGCAATGCAAAAATGAAAACACATGATCAAATTAATCAATCAAAATGAAGGGATGTCAATTTAGAATCATGCAGTCCAGTCATATTGGAAGGGTATTGACAGCAGCGTTATTCCTTTGTCAGGTTTTATAAAGAGAGAGAGAGAGAGAGAGAGAGAGAGAGAGAGAGAGAGAGAGAGAGAGAGAGAGAGAGAGAGAGAGAGAGAAAGGCTGACACATGATCCTTGTTCCCCCCTCCCTCCATAGTTGCCCTGTTTCTAACATCATGCAGATAAACCTCAAATCGGGAGTAAAAGCTCAGCGTGGCAGAGTCACGCCACTATCATTTACTCTGAAGCTGGAGACGGATGCTGAGAGCAGGCATCAAAAGCTATTTTAAGTCAGTTTGTTCAAATGTTAGCCTCTGTGTGATGCCCACGGCCCTGAGTGGATGCAAAAGAAGTTCTCCCTGCTGAACTGTCAGAAGAAAAAACAGAGTCTCAGATTATCCTCAGAAAAAAGGAAAGGAGTGGGTGGCCAGGCACGGGTAGTCTGCATTTTGTCGATTCGTTGCCTGTTAGCCCTGAGAATCTGTCACACAATTAAAGGTTTTGAAGCAATGTGGGACCGCAAACTCTTTTCAAAGGCTCTGTTTTCAGGTGTTGCCAAAAAGCAGGAAGGTCAAGAGAAACAAGGACTTTCTCAAGTCCTCTTTAGTTCCCAATCTAGTTTATAATCTGGATACTGTTAAGTATTGGGATCAGTGAGGCATTGAGGAGGCGAAGGTAGTTAAACAACAGAACATTTATTAGGTTAACACAGAAGCAGCTCTGACAGCTGCTTAACTCCTATTTATACGGACCGCCGCTAGGCGGTGGCCAATAGAATTAAAACAGTTTTTCCCACCCAAAACACAAGCTTATAATTCTGCAGACAGGCAGTCTGGAGTTTAAACGAACATAACAGTTATCTATAACTGTTCCCAAGTAATTTACATCAATACATAACAGATACTGTCTGGTGGATTCTCATCCATGTACTAATTTTTCTGTTTCGGCCCGGCACTCATCAAGGCATTGCTGTGGGTCGGCAGAGCCTGCTTGATGCCACGGTCTGATCCACAGAAGAGAAGTTGATGCAATATAGGGCAAGAACTGGGGAATGGATTAGTTATGGTAGCAACAGGTTTTCCAGACTTACCTTAAAGGCTTATTAATTCTTACGGAGCCAGGATCATCTGCGCTGCTTCCTGCCTAGGTGGGGCCTACAAGACTGTAGCACTTAAGCAGAGTCATGGGCAGTTAGTGTTGCGAGATCTAAGGCAGGGGTGTGTAACCTTGGCAACTTGAAGACCTGCGGACTTCAACTCCCAGAGTTCCCAAGCAAGTACACTGTCTGGGGAATTCTGGGAGTTGAAGTCCACAAGTCTTAAAGTTGCTAAGGTAGGGCACCCTTAATTTAGGGTGAAGAGTTCACCAGCAAGTTCTAGTTGAAACACAAGCTCTCCCATAAAATGCAGATTCCTATAGCTCCCATTGAAAGAAATGGAAGGCAAACATTTGGTTCCTGGATCATACACAATGCCAGTAATTGAAGACAATATTTAAGAGGCCTAATTACAATGGGAAATGCTATGGGAAAAAAATCCGTACAAATTACTCCAAGCTACAGTTTAAGTGATCAATGGACTCAGATAGAAATTAACAACAATGGCTAATATTTGATGCAAAGTTCGAATAACTAACCTGCAGCTAATGGCTGAGAATAAAAAAAAAGAAGGGGAACAAAGGATATGTCACTAAAAAGTAATTAATTCTTTTTTATTATGGTTTTTAAAAACATTAAATGTGACAAGTCATTTTTTGTGTATGACCTTGTCCCCCGAACTTTGTTTTAATATTTGCCTGTTTTCTATTATCTTTATATTTCAGCATTGTAATAGTAAGCCTACAGTTAGGTTTTTTTTAAAAAAGAAATGCTGTTGACAATAGCATTCTCGAGATATTGGGGCAGAAGTATTTACAAAATTTGTGTTTGTGGGGTGACCCTACTGGTGCACTGGGAAGAAGCCACTATGAGCCCAAATTCATTACAGGAATACAAAAATATGTCATGTTCATCCCTTTCTTTTCTGCCCCATCCTTGCCACCCATCACTTTCTTTCTGCCCAAAACCAACCCAATTGAATAAACAAAATGAACAATTTTCAGGATAGTCCTAGAGAGGTTTATTCAAGAATACATTTGTCAAGGTATTGATTTAACAGCTAACCGGCTTATATAAGCTGTAAGATGTAATGATTGGAATGACTCAGCAGGGTCTGTGTCTCTTTAAGAGCATTTGTATAAAGGGAAGTCTCTGCTGATGTGTTCTTTCTTCTGTTTCCTGCTCTAATTGTAGTTTGTTGGATCCTGCTGTATTAGCATGTGTATGCACATTGTTCCTGGTATATGATATTGTAGATAGTGTAAGATAAACCACCATTTAATACAAACCATTGTTTACTGTGTTTACTCCTGGGTTATCTCAGCGCAATAAGACTGTGCACACTCTGACAGCATTCCACTGATTTCCCGTCAGCCCTGCTGGACACAATGCACCTTATTTCCAAGGAAGCAGTCATAGCATTGTGGTTGCTAATGGATTTACATGTATATTTACAGTGCATCCGAGTTGGAGGTATGTCTGCTTCTATATACTCACTTCTGAGAACAGGTGTGGAGAATTGTGCTGCACCATGCATGCTTATAAGCACAATTGTGTGCACATTATCTCAGAAGCCCCTGATAAGATGGCTTACCTAACAGGTAGTATGGGATTGCTGTTTTACAGAGCCTCCTCTGTTTGTTTACATAGAAGTTTGCAACAGTGATTTATTCCCACGAAAAATACATGTTTCCCAAGATGTATCCCAGGGAGCAATGCATTTTTCAGAGTCCCCCTCGCATGTCTGGCAATTTTGGGGAGGGAAATCCAGCAAAAGTAGGAAAAATCCATTGATTCCTCAAGAACTGCCCAAGGCAATACTTCTCAAGCTAGGGCTGGAGTAGAGGGACTATGGATAAGCTGCATCAAAAGCTCCCAAGCTGCCTGCAGCCAAACATTTGCTTTATATCAGCTCCAGTGTTGGCCTAGTTCCTTGTTTCTTTCTAAAAAATAATGAGTATGGAGACAAACATTTTATAAAAAGCTCTCTTTCTTTCTGTTCTGCTGGGCTGAATCTAGCATGGCTTCAATTTCAGTGAAAATTCTTGCATTGAAGCTTTCCCAAAGGAAATGAAATTCCACTATTTTGTCTTATATTTGCTGCCCCCCCTCTCTCCACCCCACGGTATTTTAACTGTTGACTCCCTCTACATATTAGGAAAAGATCTGTATGTGGGAAAGAATGCTACGGATGGTAGTCCTTGACTTAAGATCACCATTAAGCCCAAACTCTATGTTGCTAAGTGAAGCAATTGTTAAGTGAGTTTTGCCCCATTTTATGACCTTTCTTGCCACAGTTAAGTGAACCACTGCAGTTGTTGAGTCAGCAACACCGTTGTTAGGTGAATCTGTCTTCCCCCTTTGAATTTGCTTGTCAGAAAGTCACAAAAGGGGATCGCGCGAGATAAATACGAACCAGTTGCCAAGAATTTTGATCACATGAGGATGGGGATGCTGCAAAGGATGTAACTGTGAAAAATGGCCATACGTCACTTTATTCAGTGCTGTTGTAACTTTGAACCTCCACTAAATGAACTGTTGTAAAATGAGGACCACCTGTAATGGATTTCCTAACACAATGATGGCGAACCTTTTAGGGATCGAGTGCCCAAACCGCAACCCAAAACCCACTTATTCATCGCAAAGTGCCAGGGCTGCATCAGCATTGTGGTGCCCTCAGGGAGGGGCTGGGAGGCACCTCTGAGTGACGCCTCCAGCATGCAAAAAACAGGGGCGCAAAAATGGGCCACCGTGCTGCAAAGTGCAAAAACGGCTGCTGCCATGTCGCAGGGTGCTGCACCACGCAGGCACTAGCCATGCCCCATTTGCAGTGTGTGCATGCTCATGGCCACCTGCACGCACGCACGCACGCACGCATGTAAAATGCTTCCCCCTCCCTTTTCTTCCAGTCTACCAGTCGACAATGGTTGGTGACCTCTGCTCTACCACCTCTACTCGAGCTTGCTAGTCGGCCGCTTCGCCTCCTTTGTGCTGGGCAGGGCTCCTGCTCCAGGTGGCGGGTGATGGCAGCGTGATGGACCTGCTGCTGGCAGCGGTGGTGCGCGTGCCGACAGAGAGGGCTCTGAATGGCGCCTCTGGCAAACGTGCCATAGGTTCAACACCACTGTCCTAACAGGTCAACATCAGAAAGCAAGCAGAAAAGGAACTCTAATGATGTAACTGGTGTTTGGACATGTATGGGCAGATACCTTGGTAAATAATAATAATAATAATAATAATAATAATAATAATAATAATAATAACAACAACAACAACAACAATAACAACAACAACAATTTTATTGTCACTTTGAATGTACACCAATTGGCATACATCAAAATGAAATTTCGTTGCATACAGCTCTCAAAGGGCCACCACCTCTGATATGCACTCCTTGTTCGTGGCCAGCTCAAGTTACAGATCGTCCATTTTAGTCTCCAGGGAGTGAACGATGGCAAACAGGACAGAGGGAAACGGGGCTCCATGTGGATTAGCCCTCAAATTAGCTGGTATTCCTGCACGACAACCTCGCCTCCTTTCCTTTTTCTGATCCTGTCTCTTCCACCTTTTCCTTAAAGGGGAAATCAGTATCAATACAGATCTTCTATGTATCCCAGTTTTCACTTGGAAAATATTGGTGGGTGGGGTGCCCGATAGATTAAAAAGGAAGTTGAGGAAAATAAGAATTTCTCTATTTGTTACAAGCTTTCCAACGCTTTACTAATTTGTATTGCTACACTGAGCCCCCCAGCCAGTCTATATTAGCTGAGAAAAGGGCCTGCTATCTTTTCCCCCAGTTACTAAGGAGAGTGTAGGAATTAATGAACTAATTCATCTATGTCCCAGGAGTAGTGGTGTCACCTTTAACAGGAGAAAATCAGAAGCCTAGGGTTGAGGAATCTCTCTCTCTCTCTCTGTCTGTGTGTGTATGGGTGTGTGTTGAATGTCACTTTCTTCTTTGTAGCTATCAGCTTTGAAGCTTCATTAGTAAGAATACCTGCCTTCTGGTTTTCAAGTTGCAGAACAGTTTCCCTTGAGGACCAATTGGCTATGAAATTATATTGGCTATTTCAGATGTGAGAATACTATGTATGTATGTATGTATATATGTATGTATATATATATATATATATATATATATATATATATATATATATATATTCGCAAAATTCATATTTATTTACGTGCTGCCCTACCCAAACGCTTCACGGAGGCTTATTGCACTTGTTTTGTATTGATTCATTAATTTTACAAATTCATACGTATTCGATGTCAGGGGATTTGTGTGCTCCTGACCCGCATTTTCTCTGGGTTGGCAAAAACATAATCTTAAGCAGGTGACAGGTGCAATTCTATGCAGAGTGTCTATCTGCAGGATTGGACTAGCGGAAGCAGCAGCTGAGGTCATGCAATTTTTATACCAGCCGTGTCCTATTGTTTAAGGTGAGAAAAGAAAAAATGGAGATTCCTATCTATTAGAGCTGGCACTACCAGACAAGCCCATGCTTGCTTCTGAGAGAAAATATAAGTGAGCTCTCTTAAATAATCCCCTAATTGTTGTTATTGTTGTTGTTATTATTAGTTATGGTTATTGTTATTAATTAAGGATGGTTAAGAAATCCATTCAATTTCTGTTTGATGAATCTATTAAAAATCTATTACGGTAATATCTCTTTTCAGAAGTTAGTGCACAAAAACGCACACATTAGCGAAAACAAAAAAACCAAACCAAACCCCAGTACTGAAACACACAGAGCAAAGAGTCCAGGAGACCGGAGTAAATAGTGTGTGCAAACAGGAAAAAAAAAGTCTGTATAGAAAAATGTGTATATCAAGACAAATGTGGGCAGAATGCCTTCATTTTTCATTTGGACTGCTTTGACCAAAATGGCAAACTGATGCGGAAATAAGATGAAATGAATTTAAAGTCAGAAAAATGACTAGTGGAACAAAATCGATCTTGACTGATATACTCTTTGCTTTCTCTGGATTAACTCAGAAGCCGAGTCATTCCAAAAATATCTCAAACATTAAAATAGTACATGTATTTTCTTAGCTAAACTAAGGGCTTTGGAGGCCTTAACTAACCAATTTTGCTTCATTTTTTTTAATATAGAAAAGAAACTGCATTTCTGAATTTCAGTAGTAACTCTAGCCATGGGGATCCATTACATGGAGAAGGGGGAGCAAGTGAGATCAGGTCCATCATGAGGTCATCACGCCAACATTATTGCTTTACTTTTGCCATATCTTACAATGTTAATGTTATGCTATATTACATTAATGTTAATTTAATGTTATTGTGACGTCTATGCCTCTGACTTGTAACGCCCCATGTTACCGTTCTAATAAAGGGGCTTGTTCTGAAGATGGAAGGTCATCATATATCCTTATCTTTTTGATGCAAGCCAGACAAAAATTAGAGCCTTTTTAAAATCTGATTTAAGGTCAGCTTTTATAACCTCAATAGCTAGTTTTCACCTTGGGACAATTTTGTTGGCATCTCTGCTGGTTTTCACATGATTGCAATTAGGCCTCACTATGTGGTAGGTACTTAAGCATTCAATCCATAATCATTGAGGTTAATTAGCCTAAGCATGCCTTTCCCACATGGATTGGATAATGTTTGAATACAGGTGTTTCCTGACATAAATACCATATATATATATACATATACATATATATGTATGTATGTATGTATGTATGTGTGTATGTGTATGTGTATGTATACACACACACACTGAGACATGAATTCCAGCACTTTTGAATGCTATGAAGCGATACAACTATGAATAGGTTTTTCTTTTCTTTTTTTCTGTTGCTGAAAATCTTGATAAATTGTTATTTCAATGCAATGATATTTATCTGATATAATTACAAATTTGTGACACTCTATTATTTATATAACACAGTCTTGTAAATAAAGAAAAGGAAAAAAATTAGACATATTAACTACAATATTAATTACAATTCTCCATGCTGGCTGGGGAATTCTGAGAGCTGATGTCCACAAGTCTTAACATTGCCAAGAACGGACACCCCTGGTATATAGTCTATCCTCAGTTACATTAGTTCACAGAGTGACTTTGGGCCAGTCACACTCTTCCAACCTAACTTATCTTGCAGGGTTGTTGTGTGAAAAAAGTACACAGTGCAAACACCTTTTTCATGAGGAGAACTATCCAAACCATAGCTTTATGTTGTTGTTGTTAGCTGCGAAGTCATGTATGACCCATTGCGACCCCATGGACAACGTTCCTCCAGGCCTTCCTGTCCTCCACCATCTTCTGGAGTCTATTTAAGCTCACGCCTACTGCTTCAGTGACTCCATCCAGCCACCTCATTCTCTGTCATCCCCTTCCTCTACTGCCCTCAATCCTTTCCAGCATTAGGCTCTTCTCCAGTGAGTCCTTCCTTCTCATTAGGTGGCCAAAGTATTTGAGTTTCAACTTCAGGATCTGGCCTTCTAAAGAGCAGTCAGGGTTGATCTCCTCTAGGACTGACTGGTTTGATCGCCTTGCAGTCCAGGGGACTCGCAGGAGTCTTCTCCAGCACCATAGTTCAAAGGCCTCAATTCTTCGGTGCTCAGCCTTTCCCATGGTCCAACTTTCTCTACCATACATTGCAACTGGGAAGACCATAGCCTTGACTATAGGCACTTTTGTTGACAGGGTGATGTCTCTGCTTTTTAGTGTGCTGTCTAGATTTGACATGGCTTTCCTCCCCAGGAGCAAGCATCTTTTAATTTCTTGGCTACAGTCCCCATCTGCCGTGATCTTGGAGCCCAGGAAAATAAAATCTGTCACTACATCCATTTCTTCCCCATCTATTTGCCAGGAATTGAGAGGGCCGGATGCCATGATCTTGGTTTTCTTAATGTTAAGTTTCAAGCCAACTTTTGCACTCTCCCTCTTCACCGGTAACAAGAGGCTCTTTAGTTCTTCTTCACTTTCTGCCATTAGAGTAGTATCATCTGCATATCTTAGGTTGTTGATATTTCTCCCGGCAATCTTAATTCCAATTTTTGATTCATCTAGCCCTGCCTTTCTCATGATGTGCTCGGCATATAAGTTAAACAGGCAGGGTGACAGTATACAGCCTTGCCGGACTCCTTTCCCAATTTTGAACCAATCAGTGGTTCCGTGTCCAGTTCTCACTGTTGCTTCTTGACCCGCATGTGGAGATGCACATAGATAAAAGCTAACATCAGAAAAACGTATAAATAAAATTAAAAGACACATTTCATTTTAGATATAAGCAGTGGTAGAACTCATTGTCACTTTACAATAGTTCGCACTCCACACTAATTACTATTGTGTAATTTCTGCCACTTAACACCCTGATCACGTATCCCGCTGGAAAACACGGAGACTTAGAATTGCACTAAGATGAAGCAAAAACCAGCAGAATTTGCTTTGTGATGTTTTCATATATCTTTTCGTAAACATCTACCCTTTCATACACGTGGATTTACATGTGAGCTATTCTTACATTCATAAACTGTAACAGTTAACAAGGTCATATACAGTATTTTGGTTTATATGGGTGAAGAATATGCTATTATTGAGTAAAGTCGTTATTTATCCTATGGGAGGTTGGCTGAGATGAGTGTTTTTCTGTCTCTCTCCCCATGCCCCCTGAACTCCAAATCATCTCATGAAGCTGAATCATGAAAAATTAAGGATGCAGTTTTCCATTAAAAAAAAAGTCATGTTCAGCTCTAGGAAGTAGTGGTTATCTCTGTTTCCTAGGCAAGGGAGCCAGGATTGTCTGAAGATGCTTCTGTGGTCCTGTGGCTGGCATGGCTATATGCTGATGCACACAAAATGCTGATAACGTCCCACCAAAGTGGTACTTATTTATCTAGTTGCGTTTACCTGTTTTTGAACTACAAAGTTATTATTTGCTAAGCTAATAAATAATTAAGGTATTTGCCGCCAAAACATATTTAATTGGTCACCATTTTGGGTGACTTCAGAGATAAAACAAATTCATGGAAGGTAAGGATATTGAATAAACTATGAATTATAACAGTTCAGTCTCCAAGGTCAAAAGTCCTCATGCGCAAGTCAACTCTTACAGCCATAAACTTCTGAATGATATCTCTGATAGCGCATGAGAGAACAATTCCTGCTTTTGTAATTCCCTATCAAAAAACATAAGGGCTTTTAGGTCCTTCTCTATTGCTTGCAGACAAGCCTATTTTTATTTAGGTTGACCTCTGACTTCTGATTTAAGGACTCTTGATGTGTGTTTGTTCTAAAGTGTACTTTTTAAAAATGGTATTTTAAATGACTTCTTTTGTTTATTAATCATCTTGAAGGCAAGTTATAAATCAAAAGAAGGAAAGGAAGGAAGGAAGATGGAAAGAAGACAGAAAAACAGACAGAGAGAAAAAAAGAGACTATTTTCCTATTCTGCTTACAGGATTCCCAAAGCATCTAGTTGGCCAATGTGAAAAAAGAGACATTAAATTAGAGGGGACTTTGATTCTATTCAGCAGGACTCCTAATTCTCTCACTGACAAAGCTGTGCTTACTAAAAATAATGTTGGAAATGATTGATTTGAAAGGAGATTAAAGCAATCTTGTAAGTATTATTAGTTAT
This sequence comes from Vipera ursinii, assembly GCF_947247035.1. Lineage (NCBI taxonomy): Eukaryota > Metazoa > Chordata > Lepidosauria > Squamata > Viperidae > Vipera > Vipera ursinii. The sequence goes on from NC_139513.1 coordinate 209,003,371, forward strand.
GTCATGTTGGGACATGAAATCCAATCATAATTTAGCAGGCACTCTAATAGGTAGATAATAAACAGTGTCAGGTGAAAGGGAAGACCTGCTATCCTTGTAAGACAGCCTTCCTTTTCATCACACGGCATCATAACAGGCAATGTTATCCAGATGGAGCCATATTGTTTCAGGAGGGGAATGTTCCTTCAGAAATGATAGCATACCATTTATTGAGCTTGGAAAAGCTTTCCTGTGCTCTCAATAAAGTAAAGTTTGAGCTTACTCTGCCTCCCACTTCCTGGGCCCCGATTATGCAGCATGGTGGTTCATAAAGTAATACAGCCCCAAATACAGAGCATCAAGCCAGCACATCAACACAACATGTTTTGAAAGCAATGATGATTTGCCAACATGGTGAACTCTCAAAGCATTAGAGATGTATACTTAATCATGTACAGTATCTAAAGGGGGCGAGAAGGACACTCAGTCATTGGCCAGAAGCAAGCATTTAATAGCTTAAAGTTTCTTTTGCTCAGCTGACTGAACTGATTTACAAAGTTTTGTGGGCTCAGAAGAAACATTTATTTGTGCCCTTAACCCCTTGATGTTCAAATAGATATGAATAGGTATGAAAATAATCAGGAGAGTCTAGATAGGTTGGTCAATCAGGTTTGTTTTAAAACTTCTTCTTCTTCTTCTTCTTCTTCTTCTTCTTCTTCTTCTTCTTCTTCTTCTTCTTCTTCTTCTTCCTCTTCCTCTTCTTCTTTTTTTAAAAAAAAACAAGTTTTATTAATTTTCTAATTTTACATCCAAAATATTTATGAAGCAATGTGGTGATTGGATAATCAAAAGTCCAATAACAAAATCTTTTTGTACATAGGTCAGGATAGATCAACAAAAATTCCCTCTCCAATTCCCTTAATCATAATATCAAAATCAAATTAATACATTTCTGGTTGTGACAGAGTCAATTAGAACAATTATCAATACATTTTCACAGATATTTATCCACGTCCTGTTTTTATGTGTTATCTAATTTCAGTTCAGTGCTCCAAATTAGCCTATGGTATCTAAGAAACTTAATTTTTGGGTTACCCACATTTTCCCTATTTAATTATATAGTAGTTATCATATCTGAAATACGTACATTGTTCATTTAAGTGCATTCTTGTTATATTTCAAAAACATATTCTATCTATCATCTTTGTAATTATCAATAATTAACAATGTATCTTTTGTTGTGTCATTCCAAGTTCTATAATATAATTCAAAATTATGCTCTAGTAGCTAATTTTCATTCCCTTAAAAATTTAGGTCCTAAATATAAAATCAGTTTATTTCTTTTAACAGTTCCCCTTAGCCCATTAAAAGCAATTTTAAACTTTATTATTACAAATTCCAACATTAAAAAACCCACCCATTTTAAAAATCTAACTCTAGGTTTCTTTTTGTGCCAGGCAGGCTTCTGTATCATTGCCTTTAACTTCTCAAATGTGTCTCTCTTTCTTCCTACACACATTGTTTGAATCTAGGGAGACCATCGAGTTGTCAATATTTCAAAGAGAGTGACCCCTTTATAGTCATTAAATTATCATTGTAATAAATCAGGTCTCCATGTTTGGCATAGTATAGTTGTCATTAATTCAGTTTGATCTTCTTCTTTCAGTCCCATCTGGCTTAGGTAAGAGGTCATGTCCGGTGTTATAGTTTTTGTTTGGTTGGTTAGATTCTTAATGTACTGTATTTGAGGGCCTTTGGTATCCTCCATCTTAGTATTACTTTCTTCAGCTTCTGTTGTTTGTTGAATTGTAGATTTTATAGTTGAAATTGAAGTTTGGGCATTAAGGTTCTCAGTAAATTGTACTTGTTCTTTAAGGTCCCCGATTTTGTTGTTGATTTCCTCCTCTTCTGTTAGTTTTTAGATTGTCAGTTCATCGATTGAAGTCAGAGTCTCATTTAGTGGGTTTATGCTGTCAGATTTGTCTTTAAGTCTGGCTTTTATTTGTTCAGTCATTGCCAAAATTGTATCAAGTATAAGTTTATAGTCAAGTGGTGGAATATAATCCTCCATTTCTTTGATGTTTACAGATAGGTCTTTAATGGAGGTTATTTTAATAAGAGTCAGTGAATGTCCACCTCCACTATTCCTAAAGGTTGTTTTCAGTGCCAGGTGTTCCCAATTCTTATCTTTAGAGATAATGTCAAGCACACATCTGTTACAGCCAGATCTCACAATAAAAAAGGTTTACTTGCTATATCAGGTTTTGCCACAAGATGTCCTCAATAGCATGTAGAATCTTTTTCCAGACTAACATGAGGCTTTTATTCAATTAGTCCATTTTTTTAGCAATAAATAGGGTAGAAGGTCCCCACAGAGATAAGAATGTTTTAGTAGCCCAAAAATTCCAGAGGTACAAATAGGGTTGTTTAATTATTTAGCTTAGTCATTTAGTTTCTTTTGAGGCTTTAAGGTTTTAGTTCCCCAAGTAAGCAGTCACCGATCTTTCAAGAGACGGAGAGAAGATTTTCAGAAGAGTCCCACAGGGCAGTAATTAGCGAAGTAAGAAAGGTAAGGTCTCACCCAAATCCTCCAGATTGCTTCGTTGTGCTTGATGGTGATTTGGCTTTCGGCAGGAGCGGCTTAGTGATCGGCCATGTTGATGGCCGATCTCTTCTTCTTCGAGCCAGAGGAGCTGCTCTGGATCAAATGGAGGGCTTCCACCCTTTTGCAATCTCAAGGAGGGTCTCCTCATGGTGTTTGCCCCTCCAGGGCGACTTTTGACCCTTTTCAGGGTCCTCCAAGGAAGATAGATTGGACAGCAGGGAGAGGCTTTTTCTTGCACATCTGCTGGCACCATGTGCGCAAGGCCGGAAGCCATTTTAAAACTAGTTCTGAAGGCTGGAAGATACAAGGCTGTAAAGCAGGAGTCTTCAAACCTGGCCCTTTTATGACTTGTGGACTTCAGCTCCCAGAATTCCTCAGCCAGGCACGCTGGCTGAGGAATTCTGGGAGCTGAAGTTCACAAGTCATAAAAGGGCCAAGTTTGAAGACCCCTGCTGTAAAGCTAAAAGGGCTTCAATTGTTATTACAGTCTGGAGAACAAAAAGGGAACATGAACTAAGCTTCCTGGGTCTGTATTGCTTCAGCGATTCACACCATATGATTGAATATCCTCCACAACAGAAATTCTTGCAGTTGAAATATTAGTTCTTTTTGAAAGGAGATAGAGAGGAACTTTGTTCCTGATGCGCTAATTCTTAAAGCAAGAGTGTCCAACTTTGGCAAGTTAAGACTTGTGGACTTCAGCTCCCAGAATTCCTCAAATAGCATGGCTGACTGAGGAATTGTGGAAGTTGAAGTCCACAGGCCTTAAAGTTACCAGTCTTGGACACCCCTGTCTTAAAGGAATCCAAATAAGAGGCTTCCCTCCCACCATTATCTGCTTCAACTTGCCTTCTTAACATGGATCCATCCTTAAAGCACAGGGTCTGCTTTATTCTGGACTGTGCCAATTCACTCTATTGCTTCTGCAATCTAGGAAGGAAATTCAGGCCTTTTTTTTAGCTGGGGAGAATGGAGGAAACAGAGCACATGAAGAAACTCCCAATGAGGGAAAGGAAAATAAAGAGCTGTTGCTAAGCTGAAGGAAAGCCTCAGGAGAAGTGTGCTACATGCTTTAATGCAAGATGAACTGAATACATTGCTTGGGAACATTGTAGCTCCTGGCCTCATTTATCATACCGACAAGGATACTGACAGCTATCTGCAGTGATTCATCAGAGTAATGGCTGACTAGCAATGAGACCCCACTAGCCGGGAGCTGCTGGGGTAGACGGGTAATCGGGTTTGAAACAAAAATTCCTGGCTTTCTGCATTTGTGCTGTTTCTGTCATGTTTTATTCATTGTGCTTAATGGAACACAAGCAGCTCTTGCATTTACGGTGGATTATTCTACTGATCTTCCAGGGCCTTGCAGTGTCAATTCCCTCAATATGCCTGACCTGGCCGGAGGGGGTGGGGAGGGAGATGCCTGTCTTTCCTTTCAAGTGGGGATGTGAGGAAAAAAACCGTGGCTGTGCTACAAAGCTTGGCGTGACCACTTAGGTGAGGACAGAAAAACGGGAGCTAGAATATGAATTGGAATTGGGCTTTGGGACTAATGGCCTTGGGAAATGAATCTCCTTTATCTATTAGATCACTATCTTTCAGACCTGGCTATTTTAAGAGGGGTGGACTTCAAGTTCCAGAATTCCCCAGGGACCACCGCTGGATGGGGAATTCTGGGAGTCGAAGTCCACCCCTTTTAAAATGGCCAAGTTTGAAAAACATTGTATGAGATTATATCTAAACACAAAGACCCAGTACTGTTTTTTTTTAAATTAAATCATGGTATTTAAGCACTGATAACCCTCCAGTGTGGAATGTGGCCCGGTGATCTGCAAGATTGCCAGGCTGTCTACCCACCCAACCAGACTGACCACTTTCAAGGTCTCTTCTCTTAAATATTGTGATCTAGTAGAACCTAGAAAGTGGTGCCTGCCCGGTGATCTGGCAGGTCTCTACTCTTTTAGGCTCCCGGAAGCTCTTCCCCCAGGCACTAGGGTAGTATGAAAATGGGCTCATGGATGGTTAGTGGGAGAACTTCAAGGAGGATGGTTTGAGGCCCCAAGTTAAACAGTTTTTAAAATTGTTTTATGGTTTATTGTGGTTGGGAGCTACCCAGAATTCTGCTCCAAGGTGGGTGTTCATACAAATCTTTTAAATAAATAAATACAAATTTTCTAAAAGGCCATTTGTAAAAAAATACCTCAAGAGTGACAACGTATATATAGTTGATAAAGATGTTTTTTCCCCCTGAAAGACAATTCCAGTTCAGTATCCATGGTTTTATGTCATCATTTTTTGTTCATGGTGAGTTCTATTTTCCTTCCTTGCTAAGCCTTTTTTTGTTTTTTTAGAAAAAAAACCCCAAACATCTCAAGCTGCTAAAGACATTAGGCCTATTTTCTGCTTGAGTGTATTAATGGATGTGGATAAAAAGAAAGCAATAAAATAAGATCTAGATTTTTTTCCCCACTTCTCTTCAAAACAGTTTACAAAAGACAACCCCTGCTTAAGCCTTCTGGCAGTTTTTTTTTGTAAAAATGAGATTCATACATTTCACTGAAGTCCTGCTTATTTTGGTTGCTGCGTCTTGTTGTTTTATATATCTATTGATCCATTCTTGCCACAGACTCAATGCTGGAATAAATGTACTATTCTATGTATAAATGTATATATGTATGTTTGTTTGTGTGTGTGTGTGTGTGTTTATGTGTAAAACCATTTGGTATGTAGAATGGATGAAAAACTCACAGCCCAGCAAGCTGTTATCATTAAGGAAGCCCTTAATTTTGAAGCCATTCATTATTTAGCCACAGCACAGCAGCTTCAGGACCCCTGATCAGGATCAAAGAAGCTGTTTGTTTGCGTGCTGTGCAAATTCATACTGAAGTAGAATATTTTCAAGATTGCAAAGTGATTCTCAGAAAGAGATTCAGAAAAAAGAAAAGAAAAATCCATTTCTAATCCAAGCATTCTTAAATACAAACTCCTCTACAGAACGAGGGGTATTTCCTATACAGTACAGTATAGTACGAAGGAACGCGGTGGCTCAGTGGGTTAGGACACTGAGCTTGTCGATCAGAAGATCGGCAGTTTGGCGGGTTGAATCCCGAGTGCCGCGTAACAGAGTGAGCGCCTGTTACTCGTCCCAGCTTCTGCCAACCTAGCAGTTCGAAAGCACGTAAAAATGCAAGTAGAAAAATAGGGACCACTATGGTGGGAAGGTAACAGCACTCCGTGCGCCTTTGGCATCTAGTCATGCCGGCCACATGACCACGGAGACATTCTTGGACAAGTGCTGGCTCTTCGGCTTTGAAATGGAGATGAGCACCGGCCCTAGAGTCGGAAACGACTAGCATGCATGTGCGGGGGAACCTTTACCTTTACCTTACAGTATAGTACATAAGGAAAAGAATACACATTGCCCTGAAAAATTTAGTCTTCCATTTTCCTGAAGCTTTTAGTTTAACATAACTCCTAATATCATGACACTTTAACTTTCCGAACCTAGCTGTCCACGATCAACTGCTGCTGGAAGATTATCTATGTGTGCCCTTCAGTTCATTTAGGTGGCTTCAACCCAAAAAATACTTTTACAGAAAAAGATGTCAGTGTTGGGGAGGGATTTTTCTTCCAGCCCTCACTGTTATTTTCCATATTATTCTAGCAGATGTCCTATTCTGATCTAGGTGCCATCCTTTGGCTCAAGGAATGTAGAGTTGAAGAATGCAAGAGAGATGAGACTACTGGTGCTTTAGTTGGCTCTGTGATAATCTGAGAAGGCAGTGCACATCGTTCTCCCTCTGACATTTACTGCAGCACAACATTGGGTAGAAGTCACTGTCACACTCTGTCATTGTAACAGGGAAGAGAATGATAAGTGCACAATGTCCAGAGCAAAGTTTGAGGGGGCTGAGGTATAACCAAAAGGACATGACTTGAACCCAGCCCCAGGGCTATGTTTTGAATCCAACCTACTATGTTAATTAGTAGGTTCCATTTTTGCCAGTGGCTCAGTGCTGGAATAAATGTACTATTCCATTTAGAAATGATTCCACATTCTTAAAAATACCCTTGCTAACCATGCCACCAAGTGGTTCAGAAGAAAGAAAGGAGAAAGACAGACCCACGGGCAGAAGACCAAGGAATCTTTGGACTTTTAGCTGTCATTCTGGCACATCTCCCACCATCTCAGAGAACTGGCTGTGATGGCTGGTAATCTAGAGACCCCCAAGTACCACATTTCCTCTCTAAGTATTACCGTAAGGGCAGCTCTGACTATTCCTCTAACATTGCGCAATTTGCAAATACACAAAATTTCAAAAAGCTACTTCCCAGCAACTCTCAGAAGCGTAACAATTTCCAGAGGGAGCAGCCATGTGAATCTGTGCACTACAAAGTAGGGAAGCTCTCAGTCCTTGCAGTGGGCAATGCTAATCAGTTCCATATTTGTGAGTCTGTGTGCTGTTTCTCTTCTCTTCTCCTCCTTCCCTGAATCATTTTATGGCACGCTGAGCAAGCTAAGAGGAGTGGGATAAAGCAATATTTAGGAACCCGGGGAGGAAAAATTTCAAATATCTCTTTAGTATAAAGAAATTCAGTGGAGGAGAAATGGGCGAAAAGTACTTCAGAATGCATACAAGTAGTCCTTGACTTACGACCACTTGTTTAGCAACCATTTGAAGTTGCAAAGGTGCTGAAAAAAAATAATGACTTACCAGTCCTCAAACCTATGAACATCATAGCAACTCACGTGATCAAAATCTGGGTGCTTGGCCATCCACATCTCTGGTCATGTGATCTCCATTTGTGACCTTCCCAGTTGGCTTCCAACCAGCAAAGTCAATGGGGAAGCTGAATTCACTTAACAGCTTTATGATTCACTTAACAACTTTGTGATTCACTTAACAACCGTGGCAAAAAAAGTCATAAAATTGGGGGGGCAGGGCCAGCGCTGTGGTGGGATGACACATCTTTTGGAAGCTCCTGAAGGATTGTCGCTTTTCAGCTGTTTGTGGGGGGTCTGTCTGAGTTTCAGACAGATCAGAGCCGTCCTGTAGGGACGGTGAAGAAGGGAGGCACAGTTTTGGCAGCACAGGAGGGATCGCAACCTCCTGGAGAGCCGACGGAAGCTTCCCGGACCAGCAGCTGTCAGACGGCCATTGCGAGCTATCACAAGCCGGGGCGGCCACTTGGAAGATCTTGAAAGTAAGTTTGGAGGATTGCCTGGGTGAGACAATTGAGAAACCTTAAATGCTGGAAACTGTGTGTGTGGGGGGGAAATAAGAAGAATTTGAAGCTGTGGAGAAGTGGGGGGTGTGGTGCGGATTTTTAAACAGCTCCTCTTCTGGAAGTGCAGCGGCGGATAACAATGGAAGGCAAAAGAAGGCAATGAATCAAGTACCTCGGCTGAGAATACTCTTGAAGCTTAGGAAAAAAATAAGGGAGAGTAAGTGACCTTGAATGACAACTGCTGGACTCACTGATAAGAAGTTTACAGAGTCTGTTTTTTAGTTTGTGGAATGGTGGATTGTTTTTTACTTTGGAGACCATATTTTTGATTTTCTCTTCTTTTGGACTAAGGCACGGAGATTCTTTATGGATTAATTTCTTTCTTTTAGATATAAGGATATTTGGCTTTTTCCTTCTCTTTTTCTTTACTTTTCCCTTTGTTCTCACCTTTTCTTGTCGCTGAAATTTTTCGTACTCTTTTTTTTGGAGCACATTTGGATTATAATACCCCATCGACATTACAAACTACTGGAGAAAATGAAGAAGACACAACACACCCAGCAACAGCTGCCCTAATATCACAGAGTCCGGTGGCATAGAAATCACTGGACAATACAACATAGCAAGATAGATCTAACATGGAATTGAAAAATATGATACTGGCTCTACACGCAGACTTCAAAGAAGGGATTGGCAGACTAGAAGAGGACCTAAAAGAGGTCAAAGAACTGATGGAGAAAAATGAACAAAGATTGCAACAAGCTGAAGAAAGAATTGAATTAACAGATAAGAGACTAGAGGAGATTGATAACCGACTTACATTAACAGACAGGAATCAGGAAAAAATGATCATCGCTTTAGAGATGGATAGAGCTGATTATTATTTAAGATTCCAAAATGTTGAAGAAGAAAAGGGAGAGAACCTAGCAGATGTAATGGCGGGAATATTAGCAGAAGCATTGGAGGAAAGCAAGGAAAAGATAATTAATGATATAGATGAGATATTTAGAATACATACTAGATATGCAACGAGAAATACTCTCCCCAGAGAGGTGCATATAAGATTTACTAAAAAGCATTAAGGGCAGATATACTACAGAAGCTGAGAAATGTTCAAATAAAATACAAAGGAAGAGAGATAGTGATGTTAAAACAGATCCCAAGAAGAGTGAGAGACCTGAGAAAGGAGTATCAATTTCTGACAAAATGCTTAATTAAAAAAGGGATAAATTTTAGATGGTTAATACCAGAAGGAGTAAGCAACGGATGGAAACTAGTCAAGGAGAGAAGCAACCTAGAACTAAGGAGAAACTTCCTGACAGTTAGAACAATTAACCAGTGGAACAACCTGCCTCCAGAGGTGGTGAATGCTCCAGCACTGGAGGTTTTTAAGAAGACTGGAAAGCCATTTGTCTGAAATGGTATAATGTTTCCTCCCTGAGCAGGGGGTTGGACTAGATGACCTCCAAGTTCCCTTCCAACTTTATGATGATGATGATGATGATGATGATGATGATGATGATGATGATGATGATGATGATGATAACAGAGACATAGACTGGACACATTAGAGAAAGCAGAACTTTTCTATGATCAATACTTTGGGCAGCAAGAAGAAGAAAGGCTGAGAGGGGAAAGAGTAATCAGACAGCAAGGAGATGAGACAGAGAAGCAACGCAGTAAGTATAGGAATTTTTAATTTGGGGTTCTTTTTTAACTGACTACAGGGTTAATTTAATTTTTTTTAATTTGGTTCTTAATTTTTGTATTTTGGATTTTTAATTCCCTGTAAACCGCCCTGAGTCCTCAGGGAATAGGGCGGTATATAAATATAATTAAAATAAAAATAAAAATAAAAAAATAGCATAGAACAGGAGGAAAGGGTGTTGAGAGAAGGGACAAGAGCAAAAGAGGCAAAAGAGCAAAGAGAAATGAGAATAATGAGAGCAACTAAAACTTCAAATAAATAATCATGGAAGAAGAGATAAAAGCAATTTCAACAAACGTAAATGGACTAAATTCAGCTATAAAAAGAAAAAGAACACTAAATAAATTGGGGAAATTAAAAATGGACATAATTTGCTTACAAGAAGTTCATATTAAGAAACAACATAAATTTCTACTAGAATATCCAAAATTGGGAGAATTATATACCTCACTTGCAGATCAGAGTAAAAGAGGTGTGGTATTATATATTCAAAAAGCAATACAAACTACATTGATATATTCAGATGAAGAAAGGCGAATTTTAATGGTGGAAGTAATTATGAATTGTAAAAAAACTTTATTGGTAGCGATTTACGCCCCAAATGAAAACCAAGAAAATTTCTATTCAAAATTACACCAGAAAATAATAGAATTGGAATTCAAAAGCATGACTGGAGATTTCAATGCTATTGTAAAGGCCAGGCTGGATTATAATATGACAAAAAACAACAACAAGACCCTAAGGAGAACACTTCCAAAATCTTTTTATAATATGGTGGACGAATCAAATATATTAGCTGTTTGGAGAGAAATATATCCAGAAAAGAAACTATATACATTCTATTCTAACAGACACCTGTCCTGGTTGAGAATAGATATGATATGGACATCAATAGACTTATTTACAAGTACACAAAATATAAACATAGAAACAAGCACATGGGCAGACCACAACCCAGTCACATTTATATGGAAAGGACAAAAAAAAGAACAAGATGGACATTAAATCAAACTGTATTGAATGAAAAAGACTTCCAGCAATATATCGAAAAAGAAATGACTTTCTTCTTCAAGGAAAACAAAACAGAAGATACCTCACTTCAAAATGTCTGGATACGGCAAAAGCGTACATGAGAGGACTCGCTATATCTTATATGGGGAAAAAGAATAAACAGAAAAGACAAATTAGGGAAAAACTGGAGGAAGAATATAAGTCTTTTGAGAAAGAATTACAGAAAGATACACAAAATGAAAAGATAAAAAAAAATAATGGAGTTGAACAAGCATAAAATGAACTTAATAGAAAATGAAGAAGTGGCAAGGAAAATAAAGGCAGCTAAACAAACTTTTTTTGAACATGCAAACAAACCAGGGAGATGGTTGACATATAAAATTAAAAAGGAGAAAGAGAAGAGATGGATTAAACAACAGGAAGATGCTGAGGAGACTTTACAACACTGGAATGAAGAAAAGGAAAAAAAATAGCTTGGGAATATTATGAGAATTTATATAAGCAACAAGCAGTTTCAGATGATAGGATAAAACAATTCTTGGAAAAAACAGAGATACCTAAAGTACCGGAGAAATTTAAAAAGTTACTAGAAGAGAAAATAACAACGATGGAATTAACAGAAGCAATTAAAAGACAAAAGAATGGCAAAACACCAGGACCAGATGGGCTACCAGCGGAACTATATAGAACATTGCAGGAATTCTTAGGTAATGTAATGCTGGAACTCTATAATGAACTCCTCTCTGAAGCTAAGATACCAGATTCGTGGTCGGAAGCACTTATTACCCTGATACCAAAGGAAGAAACGGAAATACAGAAAATAAAGAACTATAGACCGATTTCCTTGCTGAATGTGGACTATAAAATATTCACATCAATCATGGCCGAAAGACTTAAAAAGTTCCTAAACAAATTTATACGTTTGGATCAAAATGGGTTCCTGCCCAAAAGACAGATTAGAGACAACATGTGAATTATATTAAACACATTAGAATACTATGAAACACATCCCAAAAAACAGATGGCATTGATGTTTTTGGATGCGCAGAAAGCATTCGATAATGTGAATTGGCAATTCATGATAAGACAACTACAGATTATGGATTTTGGGGAGAAATTTATAAATGTAATTAAAGCAATCTACAATAAGCAAATAGCCAAAATAATGATTAATGGAGATATGACTGAAAAGATTAATATTACGAAGGGAACAAGGCAGGGATGCCCTTTATTCCCATTATTGTTTGTATTGACACTAGAGATACTAACTAGAACTATAAGACAGAATAAGGATATAAAAGGTATGAAAATTAAGAGAGAAGAATATAAGCTACAAGCTTTCGCAGATGATCTAGTATTTATCTTGGAGGAGCCACTAGAGACAGGACCTGTATTATTAGAACAAATAGAAAAATATGGTGAGGTAGCAAGTTTGAAGATTATTAAAGATAAAACAAAAATGTTAGTGAAAAATATTTAAAAAAAGAATTGATGGGAAAGTTAGAGACACAGATTGTAAAGAAGTTAAAATATCTGGGGATTCACCTGACAGCAAGACGTATAACAATTAAAGAAGATAACTATTATAAATTTAAAAGACAAATTGAAGTAGATTTGGATAAATGGAAAAAGGTATGACTATCATTAATGGGTAGGATTGCAATAATCAAAATGAATATATTACCATGATTGTTGTTTTTGTTTTCAACAATACCAATAAGATTGGAAAAGAAATATTTTGAGGGGCTAAATAAAATAACTTTGTAATATATTTGGCAGGGGAAAAAGGCAAGGATTAATTTTAAAATGTTACAGGATGCAAGACTCAGAGGTGGGTTTAGCTTAACTAATTGGGAATTATATTACCAGGCTGCAGCAATGTCATGGATGAGAGAATGGATTTTACTGAGGAATACTAGATTATTGGCATTAGAGGGACATGATTTACAGTTGGGATGGCATGTGTTCATATGGTATGGGAAAAATAGAATACACAGCTATTTCCAGAGACATCATATCAGGAATTCTTTATTGATGGTTTGGGAGAAAATAAAGAGGAAGCATTACTTGAGGATTCCTGATTGGCTCTCAACTATGGAAGCATTAATACACCCCAATATGTTTAACATGGGAAACATTGTAAGATATAAAGACCTACTAACAGACATGGGGAAGCTGAAAACCAAACAACAATTAGAGGAACAAGGAATAAAGATGGATTGGTACATGAGAACGCAAATACAATCTAGATATGAAAAAGATGCTAAAATAGATGGTTTTAATTTGGGGAGAACAGAGTTAGATGAAATACTTATGGGAACTGAAGAAAAATGGATTAAAAATGTATAGCTACTTATTATATAGGGAATTAGAGGAGGAGCAAGTTAAGGAGTCAATGATAAAATGGTCAAGAAATTTTGGATATACGATTGAATTAGATAGATGGCAGCAATTATGGGAAAGAAACTATAAACTGACAATGGTGACGGTGTATAAAGAAAATATGTATAAGATGTTCTACAGATGGCATATGTCTCCAGAAAGACTAGCTAAAATGTTTAAGGACAGATCTATGAAATGTTGGAAATGCCATCAAATACCAGGCTCTTTCTATCATATGTGGTGGACGTGTTCAGAAGCTAAAACCTATTGGAACATAATCAGATCATGGATAGAAAAGATGATACTACAACGTATAAAACTAAGACCAGAAATATTTCTGTTGGGTATTTTACCAGAGAAATATAGTAAAGAGAACACATATTTGATTATTCATATAACCACTGCAGCTAGGATTGTGTTTGCACAAAACTGGAAGGCACTGAAAGCTCCTCCAGAAGAAGAGGTGATCGGGAAAATAATGGAATGTGCGGAAATGAATAGATTAACAATGATAATTAAAGATAAGACAGTCAGAGTATTTTGAAATTTGGGGAAAATTTTACGAGTGGGTGAAAAAGAGAATATGCTTAAAAGACGGCGAACACTAATTTAGATGGAAGAAAAATGAGGAGATAAGGAGGGAGACCCAGGCGACACAGTATTGCATAACTGGAGGTAGTATAAAAATTTATAGAAGTATATACCGAGAAGGTCAGATTTATAGAAATATTGATGTAATAGAAAATTAATGTTATCATACCTAATAGAGATATTGAAAATCTAAGGAGAGGAGCTGCTCGGACATCACCCCTGAATTGTATCAGAAGTGGAACGGGAGGGAACAAAGGAGAGGAGAGAGGGAAGAGAGTAGAGGAGGGGGAAGGAAGTAGGAAGGTTGGAGGGAAAGAGGAGGAGAAGTGGGGAGAAATGGGAGGGGAGTGGTGAGGGAAAGAGGAGAGGAGAGGAAGAAGAGGGAAGTAGGAAAGAAAGGAGAAAGGGAGAAAGGAAAGAGAGAGAAGGAGGGTGGATACAGTGAAAGGGGAAATGGACAAGCAGCACCCAAACTTACATGTATGTATCTATGTATTGCGGTATATTTGTTGACTTGTTTGTGGAAGAAATGAAAAAAAAGTCATAAAATTGGACACGACTCCTTTAACATCTGCCTTGCTTAGCAATGGAAATTCCAGTCCCAATTGTGATTGTGAGTTGAGGACTACCTGTATTTCTTCCACGTATGCATCTGTATCACCAGCCTTACGTTTTAAGGGTTATCACTGCTTCTGAAGTAATCCAGACTTTTGGCTGCTCTTAGGACTGTTGACTTTCCAGATCCTAAAGGCCTCATTTGATTCATGAAGCTACATGTACAATCTACATAAACAGGACCGACTTGAAGAATGTAGGAGCTGGAACTTCTTAATTAAAAATAGCAAGAAGACCCAACATCTCTTTTCTTCATTTGGATCTTCATTTGGAACCGCTCAGTTATGAGGAGGACTGTTCTGATGGTCATTTTATCTGACGATAGAAAATTTCTGATTGGATGAAGTCAGGACTGTCGCCTGACTTCAGAACTGATTGTTGAAAGTCGCCTGACTTCAGAACTGATTGTTGAAAGTACAGGTAGTCCATGTCTTATGACCACAACTGAGGCCCCATTTTGTGACCTTTCCTGCCACACTTGTTAAGTGAATCATTGTAGTTGTTAAGTTAGTGATGCGGTTGTTAAATGAATCTGGCTTCCCCATTGACTTTGGTTGTTAGAAAGTTACAAAACGTGATCACATGACCCCAGGGACACTGCAAGTGTCATAAATATGAATCAATTGCCAGGTGTCTGAATTTTAATACGTGACCATAGGAATGTTGTAAATGGTTAAAAGTGTGAAAAACAGTTATAAGTCACTTTTTCAGTGCTGTTGTAACTTTGAACGGTCACTACCTGTATTCATTTCTCTCGTTCCATTTGGTGGCAAGCTCAAAGGAAAGAAATGCAGTTTTGCTCATAGTCATTTCTGTTTTCATAAATCTTTGGATTTATGATCAGTTTTCAAATATATGATTTTTTAAAATGTTCAGATGGTTAAAATACTATCTATCATGTATTGTCATTGCAAAAGCTCAATTATTTGTATCTTTTCTTTAACTGGATGAGTTGTTGCCTACCAGATCTAATACTGTGCTCTTTGATGTTATGAGAATAACAGAGGGAGACTAACCGAAGCCATTTCCATGGCAATAAGCAAGGACCTTGGCTGTCTTACCTACAGTATATATGACCAACAGAGGATATATATAATTTGCATTTTTTATAATGTATCTCCCTTCTGGACACTGAATAAGCCATGGAATTAGTGACGGTTTTCTTCCTAATCAAAGTGATCAAATATCCCCAATGCCTATCCATGGAGTTAAATTCAAGCCCCTCTCTAGCAATTAATGGTGCTTGTATAGATGAAAGGGTGTTAGACAGAAGATATTAACTGCAGAGGCAGTGAAGCTGAAAAGTCATTACAGGATAGCTCCTGTTTAATTCTGCCCTCTTTTTTCCCCCACGGACATTTATTTCTGAATAAGAATGGATGAGATCAGGCGGTTAGCTTGTACAGGAACCAAGGTACAATATCTTTATTGGGAAGAGTTGGGCGTGATTAATCTCAGCCTTAATTTTCTATCATTACAATGGAATTAATAATGAGTTACCTACATCACTGTTCTGTAGAATAAATGATCCAAGGTATATTAGGGCTCACGGTGACAAATTCAAATGGCCTACAGCATGGACTACAAAAAAAAAATATAAAAATAGTTCCAGAGCTGTTATTTAAGACATAATTATCCCATTCTTATCCTAAGGAGCTTATATGGCAGTTCCCTTATTAGTATCTTCCTAGCCATCTTTTAAAGCAAGCTAGACTGACAGATAAGAATTAGAGTCTAGATCAAAATGATCCAGAAAGTTTTGTAGGCAAGCAGATATATGAGCTCAGGCCAAGTCTAATGCTACATCTGCTGTACTGTTGTCTTTCAGATTAATGAAGATAGATGGGATGCAAAAAGCAATGTCACAGCAAGTTCATCACTAACATTATGCTGATGAAAAATAACATTTTGCTGATGAAAATGTGGATAATATGCTTGTCACATTTGTTTGTCAAATCAGGGATAATAGTCTGATCAGCCATATTATTATAACTACAGCATGATGTCCTCAGCTTAGTAGATGACAGATCGATTTATACTTGAAGGGGGGGAAAAACCCACCCAATGCAGTCCTGGGTTGCATCAACAGAGGGATAACATCAAGATCATGAGAAGTGATCATATTGTTTTATACAGCACTAGTGAGGCCACAATTTAAGTACTGCATACATCAGGGGTCTTCAAACTTGGCCCTTTTATGACTTGTGGACTTCAGCTCCCAGAATTCCTCAGCCAGCGGAGGAATTGAAGTCCACAAGTCATAAAAGGGCCATGTTTGAAGACCCCTAGAAGACCTCCAAGGTGCCTTCCTGCCCTGTGAATCTTTTCCTATCCTGTCTTAAAAGCAAGGAAAATGAAATTTCTTGCAACAGAAAACAAATGTAAATACAGACCGTTGACGAACAATCCAAAATAAGGCTCAGAAAGATTTGAGCATGCAGGATGTATACTTAGGATCTAACCACATATGAAGTTATTGATGTGATTAGCAATCATCTTGTTAAGTTTTTAAATATTAAACAGGAGGCAAGTTGGGGATGGGGAAATTGTCATCTGCGCTCTAGCCTGCATGCCAATTTTCTACATTATATTCAACTGCTTATCTCTAGAAGAAATGGTCCCAGCTGCCATTCATATTACAAGAAAGTTTCATTCCCCCCCAATGCTAATTGCTAGGAAGCACTTAATACAGCCCCCACTTATGCAATTTTATCTAAATGATTATTACAAGCCCATCTTGTACTTGATTTTTTTTACTATCACCATGATTACTAATCATTTGTTAGCTTCAGGTGCAGCTAGTCTCTTTTATGTAGAGTCATTAAAGATAAATTACATCCACCAACCCTTTCTTACTTGGTTCTCTTTACATGTACTGTAGGTACATTAAATTCAGGTTACCTCAACTATTATCTTATTTAGCAATTCATTCTCTACAAAGCTCGGAGACTGTTTTACTGTGTGAGGAATTAAAAGAATTCACCATTATATTTTAAAATGGGGATTTCTAGGGCTTCCAAGAAAGAGAAAATAAGAACTACCTACCAGGGTCACTCAATGAAGGAATGGGATCTGATGAATAGAGTCAACATATTTTAAGTCCAGCTTCATTCTGCCTTGAGGATGATTTTGTGCAAAATAATCATTATGAGATTCTGTCAGCCCTTCAAGATAGACCAGATTAAGAAATCAATGCCACATAGGAGACAGAATTGCTTATACGGAAAAGCAATAGTAACAGAACTTTGCAAGTCTGAATGTGCTTCCCCCACCTTTCATTTATCTTTGTGTGAACTAGGAAGAGGCTTTTCTCAGATGTTCTCTGATGTTTTCTTGGCCTGGGCTTTCTTTATCTTCCTGGCCTGGTTCTCAAGCCTTGCTCATCTGGCCATTGTCTTAGTAGCACTTAGCACTTAGACCTATATACTACTTTATAGTGCTTTACAGCCCTCTCTAAGCAGTTTACAGAGTCAGCGTATGGCCCCCAACAATCTGGTCCTCATTTTACCAACCTCGGGAGGATGAAAGGCGGAGTCAACCTTGACCCGGTCAGAATCGAACTCCTGGCTGTGGGCAGAGTCATCCTGCAATACTGCATTCTAGCCACTGTGCCACCACAGTTTCTATTAGCATCTCTTGTTCTTCAAGGCCATTTCTTCTTCCCTCTAACAGATTCTGTAACACAACCACTTACTATTACAGATTTAGCAAGACTCTATGTAAAGTTCTTTTCTTCCTTCCTAAGAAGGAAGGTTCCCCCCCCCCCGATTTGTTCATTTTCTCAAACAATAAACAGCTTGAGGATGGAGGGAGATGGGATCAAATCCAGCTACCACCACAATCATCGCAATAGTATTAGTAGATGCCTATCTTTTTAAGCACATTTTCCAATCTGTTGAATCCAAAATGAGAGATAATAAGGCACATTGGACTTTGGTTGAAGGGCAGATACAATAGGCAATTGATGGTGGCCATTAGTAGAGGCAATCCTTGACTTACAACCAGTTGCTTCAAAGTTTGAAGTTATGATGGATCTTTCCCCAAAGGTACTTACAACCTGGATTCATTGTTCCAATGGCTGACACACACACCCCTGCTCCACCAATGGCTGCTATGAGAGGTGGATTTTCTCTCCAAATTCTTAGGATAAATAAATTCTTAGGAAAAAGAAATCACTAATTTTTGTACGGAATGGTTTACTATGATAAAGGTAAAGGTAAAGGTTCCCCCCCACATGCGTGCTAGTCGTTTCCAACTCTAGGGGTCGGTGCTCATCTCCGTTTCAAAGCTGAAGAGCCAGCGCTTGTCCGAGGATGTCTCCGTGGTCATGTGGCCGGCATGACTAGATGCCAAAGGCGCACGGAACGCTGTTACCTTCCCACTGTAGTGGTCCCTATTTTTCTACTTGCATTTTTATGTGCTTTCGAACTGCTATGTTGTCAGAAGCTGGGACGAGTAACAGGCGCTCACTCTGCTATGCGGCACTCGGGATTCGACCTGACAAACTGCCGACCATCTGATCGACAAGCTCAGCCTCCTAACCCACTGAGCCACCGCGTCTATGATACATGAATTAAATGCTGCTCAATTTTCCGGTAATAATTCAGTGCTAGTATATGAGAGAACGTTGTTGAATAGACCGCTAGAAGAAAGTGCATTTTCTTCTAAAACAAAGACAAATGGGTTATGCTCCTGCAGATCTGTTTTTCCTTCTTATTGCAGAAGAGAAAAGAGAGAGAGAGAGCAAGTCACAGATGAAAAAGAAAACTGATTTATTCTATTCGTGAATCTGGAGACATATTTTCCTCCTCCCGAGACTGGCTTCTTTTTTGTCTTACTGTCTCTTATTCGTGCCACAGATTCCTGTAAGTTTTTCAAGGTGATTTCTAAATTGTCATGTTATGTGACTTGTAATTGTATTTTTCTTGACAGATCTTTGGGGAAACTTTACTGCCTCTTTAATATCTACCTACCTACCTACCAATCTACCTACCAACTAATAATAATAATAATAAAGTTGGAAGGGACCTTGGAGGTCATCTAGTCCAACCCCCTGCTCAGGCAGGAAACCCTATACCATTTCAGACAAATGGCTGTCCAGTCTCTTCTTAAAAACTTCCAGTGTTGGAGCATTCACCACTTCTGGAGGCAGGTTGTTCCACTGGTTAATTGTTCTAACTGTCAGGAAGTTTCTCCTTAGTTCTAGGTTGCTTCTCTCCTTGACTAGTTTCCATCCGTTGCTTCTTGTCCTGCTTTCATGTGCTTTGGAGAATAGCTTGACTCCCTCTTCTTTGTGGCAGCCCCTCAGACCATGGGGACGCTGCAAAGGTCATAAGTGTGAAAAATGGTCCTAAGTCAACATTTTTCAATTTTTGTAAGTTTGAACAGTCACTAAACGAATTGTTGCAAGTTGAAGATACAAAAACCTATGGAAAAATCTTGGTGTTTTTTCCTATATTAGCACTAAAGTAAGCATGGGATCATAAATACCAAAAGCAGGTTAGTTAGAGTGACAATCTTCCCTATAATGATGCATGGATTTGAGAGTGGGACCCTAAGAATGGCTGATAGAAGAATTGTCACCTTTGAATTGTGGTTCTGATCAGTGGTGGGATTCAAATAGGTGAACAACCGGTTCTCTGTGTGGGATGCTGCTTCCAGAAGTCCATTCTGGGCCTGGGCAACAAAAAATTAGCTACCGGTTCTGCCGAACTGGTGCAAACCGGCTGAATCCCACCACTGGTTCTGTTAGAAATTATTCCGTATATCTTGGACAGTCAGAGCAACCAACACAGAGGTGCTCGTATAAAATCAGATACGACACATCATTAGAAGCCAAAATCGCAACACTATATCTGATTTACTTGGGCATGTTATGCATGCAAATTGGTTGAAGAGGTCAGTGGTGCTAGGAATGGTTAGTGGGACAAGAAGAAGGGGCAAGCAAAGAGCACGCTGGCTTGATAACATCAAAAGTGATACAAAGATGAACATCCAACAACTGAAAGAAACTGTATTTGACAGGGTAGCAGGGACAGCTCTTGTGTATAAAGTTGCCAAGAATCGGATACAATTGAATGGTTAAAACAACAAGTGTGGAATAAAGGGGGTGCAATGGCTTAGTCCAGCAAGGCTGTATATTGTCACCCTGCTTGTTTAACTTATATGCAGAGCACATCATGAGAAAGGCAGGGTAGATGAATCAAAAGTTGGAATTAAGATTGCCGGGAGAAATATCAACAACCTAAGATATGCAGATGATACCACTCTAATGGCAGAAAGTGAAGAGGAACTAAAGAGCCTCTTGTTGTGGGTGAAGAAGGAGAGTGCAAAAGTTGGGTTGAAACTTAACATTAAGAAAACCAAGATCATGGCATCCAGCCCTCTCAATTCCTGGCAAATAGATGGGGAAGAAATGGAGGTAGTGACAGATTTTATTTTCCTGGACTCCAAGATCACCACGGATGGGGACTGTAGCCAAGAAATTAAAAGACGCTTGCTCCTTGGAAGGAAAGCCATGGCAAATCTAGACAGCACACTAAAAAGCAGAGACATCACCCTGTCAACAAAAGTGCATATAGTCAAGCCTATGGTCTTCCCAGTTGCAATGTATGGCAGTGAAAGTTGGACCATAAAAATGCTGAGAGCCAAAGAATTGAGGCCTTTGAACTGTGGTGCTGGAGAAGACTCCTGCGAGTCCCTTGGACTGCAAGGCGATCAAACCGGTCAGTCCTAGAGGAGATCAATCCTGACTGCTCTTTAGAAGGCCAGATCCTGAAGCTAAAACTCAAATACTTTGGCCACCTAATGAGAAAGAAGGACTCACTGGAGAAGAGCCTAATGCTGGGAAAGATCGAAGGCAAGAGAAGAAGGGGATGACAGAGAATGAGGTGGCTGGATGGAGTCACTGAAGCAGTTGGCGTGAGCTTAAAGGGACTCCAGAAGATGGTAGAGGACAGGAAGGCCTGGAGGAACATTGTCCATAGGGTCACGATGGGTCAGACATGACTTCGCAGCTAACAACAGCAACAATGGCCTAGCAAAGGGGTCCCCAACCCTTGGGCCCTGGCCTGGTACTGGGCCGCAGCCTGTTCACAGCTGGGCTGCACAAGCAGTGGGCAAGTGAATGAACGTGCACAGATCTACTTGTGTGAGCCTGCACACAAAGCTCCATTTGGCTACCCTTCAGCAGATGGTGCCCACTGCTTACGCGAAACCCTCCCTTACCTTCCCCACTGCCGACAACACCGGGCTGCAAAGCTGCAAAGGTTGGAGACCACTGGCCTAGCGGTTAAGATGCTGGGCTTGTCAATGGAAAGGTTGGCAGTTTGAGACCCAAGTCATGCTGGCCACATGACCACGGAAGCCTCTTTGCACAACACTGGCTCTCTCCGCTTCAAAATGGAAATGAGCACCACCTCGTAAATACGGCTTGACAGGGGAAACCGTTGCCGCTTTTTTAAAGCATGGCACAATATATCTTAACAATGTCAGTGAAGGTGCAAGTTCTCACTTTGACTTGTTGTGCTGTTCATCAGGATTATCGCTCTAGACCAGATACTAATGGCCAACAAGAAGCAAAAGCTGCGACTAGGACTAAAGCGGATGTGAGCTTGGTCAGATGTAAATGTGAATAGACAACACCTTCTCCACAGGCATTCTCCTTCTCTCCCTTCCTTTTATTCCTCCCCTCCCCCCCTTTTCCTCTTTTTCTCCTTGACTTTTTAACATTCCTATTTTCTACCTCCTACCCTGCAGAGCAGACTGGAAGAAGAGATAGAGCACCGGAGAGGTCTGAACTGATGTCCAGGGGACCTATATGCTAGTCTAGGGCTCCAGTTTGTAAACCTCTAATTAATGGGCATATACATTCCCTCTCTTCATTGCATTGATGAAACTGTTTCCATATTTGGTCTCAATTTCCGTAAGTCAGAAAGACTTCCTTCAGACAATGTCAGGATTTAGACAGAAGCTCTTGTACTACATAGTAGATGAGCAAAGAAGCAGTTCTCCAGCAAAGAGTATATTCAGCAAGCTCATATTTTTGCTTTCCTTTTGCTTGTTCCCTGGTAACTCTCTATGTACTGTACACTGAAGGCATGATACAAATACTAAATCCTGATTCTAGTTAGTAGGTCACACCACACAGCTGCTTTCTGAAGCAAAGAAATGTTTCACCTGCAATCCTTAGGCAAACCTCAAGATGGAGTGAATGGTCCAGCATAACATTTGTATTTTGCTTCTCCTACCACTCCTTTAATTTCAAGAGATGCTCGTCAACTCTGGTATAAGAATTAATTTCATACATAAGATTCACCCTTGGTTCAAAATGTGACCCGTTAAGAAGAAAGGTGTGCAGAGTTTTGATTTTCATTCACAATCTTCCTGGATGAAAGATGATGAAGGAGGCCTCACAATCTTTTGATTGTGTTTGATCTGTTTCAGAAATATGTATTGAACACAATGGCATAAAATCTAACTATTGGAGCTGCCTCCTGCTAGTTGGATGTGTGACTTCAATGGCGTTGACTCTTTAGCACAGGGGTCTTCAAACTTGGCCCTTTTATGACTTGTGGACTTCAGCTCCCAGAATTCCTCAGCCAGACACACTGGTTGAGGAATTCTGGGAGTTGAAGTCCACAAGTCATAAAAGGGCCAAGTTTGAAGACCCCTGCTTTAGCACCTCACAAAGGGACAGTGTGGTGTAAGTAGATAATTTAGCATTGACTTCCTATCCCATCTTTCTGTGACACTGTTATTGCTTTGTCTCCCAGGCTGCTAATCTCAGGATCCATCTATCTGTGTTACCAGGAACACATGGAATCATTGTTCTCTGATCTTCTCTTGGCAGAATGTAGTTAGCTAGATCTAGTTAGCTAGCTCTAAGATGATTAGGGGACTGGAGGCTAAAACATATAAAGAACGATTGCTGGAATTGGGTTTGTCTAGTTTAATGAAAAGAAAGAATAGGGGTAACATGATAGCAGTGTTCCAATATCTAAGGGGCTGTCAACCTATTCTCCAAAGCACCTGAAGGCAGAATAAAAAGCAACAGATGGAAACTAATCAAGGAGAGAAGCAACCTAGAACTAAAGAGAAATTTCCTGACAGTTAGAACAATTAATCAGTGGAACTGCTTGTGGATGCTCCAACAACGCAAGTTTTTAAGAAGAGATTGGACAACCATTTGTCTGAAATGGTATAGAGTTTCCTGCCTGAGCAAGGGGTTGGACTAGAAGACCTCCAAGGTCCCTTCCAACTCTGATATTCTGTATTCTATTTGGTTATAGGCTTTATCAATCTCTATCATGTACGTATTTCCTTAAATGCACAGTTCTCTTATAAGTTATAAAATCTGCTTTGCTAAGGTTAGATTCCCACTCTCAGGAATGCTCATAAATGTGCACATATGTTTTCCCTCCAACACTATTTTCTATGATTGCTCTAGCAGATTGGCAAGCGTGGCATCTAACAGTATCTCAACAACAGCAGATGTGAATAAAAATTAATTCCAACTTGTGCTTCTCCATTCATGGGGGAAAAGGTCTTGGTGGCAGTAGACAAAGATTACTACTGATTTTTGAGCCTTCCAAGGTGGCCAACAAGTTCTAATTTTTAAAACATGTTTTGGAAGTGTGGCAAGGTTACATCTGTGCCAGGTCTTTTAAGAATATAATATTGTTTTCTGGCACTTTCTGGAATGTCACTGCTCCAAAAGGGAACAAATTCCTCATCTGCTAATCCAGACATGTTAAACACCAGGCCCGGGGGCTGGATCCGGCCTGCGAAGTGGTTTCATGTGGCCCGCGAAGCCATCCTGGAAACAGTGAGGGAACGGCCCCCACTGCCTTGGCCCTGGCCCAGAGACCCTCCTTCTGCCAGAGACCCTCAGAACTGTCCCACTCCTGCCCAGGCCTCCATAGGCACCCTTGATGCGAACGATGTAGAGCTGGCCATGCCCACCCAGTAGGCCATACACACTCTAGCCACGCCCACCCAGTAGGCCACACCCACCCAGGCCATACCCACCCGGCCCCCTGAGGGCAACCGCAATGCTGATGCAGCCCTCAATGAAATTGAGTTTGATACCCATGTATTGACTTATTGATTTTTTTAAGTGTGAGAGCATCGTGTTTAAGGCATAAAATTAAACCTACCTCTTTGAACAAGCTGGCCTGGCCTGATGGGATGGGGTCGGGTTTTATAAATTGATCTTAACCTTTTAATCTGTATTAATTTATTACGGGCATTGCTGTTTAATTACTTTTTAATTTTTGTACCTTGTTTTTTATTATGTATTGCCCTGTTCACCGCCCTGAGTCCTTCAGGAGAAGGGCGGTATACAAATTAAATTAATAAATAAATAAATAATAAATAAATAAATAAATAATGGGCAAGGTAGTGTAATTAGGGTTGGGAACGAAGAGCCCTTCATATAATCCTTACACTCTGCCATGCAGAATCTGGCAGCTTATAGATTTCATCTCTGTACCGTACATTATTTGTTTAACATATAAACGGCTCTTTGTGCATACTACTAATGAGCAAAATACAGCTTCCCAAAGTAATACCTCAGTGCTCTCTATAAAATAAAAATGACCAAGGCTCAGTTAAAACCCCAAGAAGAGCATTTCACAGGGAATCAATTACCTGCGTTCCTCTTCACTGAACTGTTCAAAAGGAGGTTGGATCATCAGTCATGTCTTGAATATTTTAATTTGGGTACCTGTTTAGTTTGAACAGTTATAATATTTTGCCACAAATGCCTGCACACCTAATTAAACGTATCTGTTATGTACATAGGCAATAATTAAAACAATATTGACTATTTATTTATTTATTTTACATAGCACGAGAATCCAAATATTCCTGGTAGTTTTACTTCACTACCAGGTGTAGTGTAGGCTTGGATATGGTGTAGGCTTGAATATGAACTCCTCCTTGTGTTTTAGGTTTTTAATTGACGATATTTGTATTTTTTATCTTCACAGACATGAGAGTTGTCCTTTTCTAGCCAGATAATGGATAACGCTAATTAACAGCAGAAAATCCTAATGTATTCTGCGTGACAGATTTGGCAGTTTCAACCTTTAACCCATAATTCATAGAAACCGACATCCCCAAACCAACTTGTTTATTTGCATCAAGTCACCTGGTGGTCCTTCTGGTGGCTTCATTTGACTATCTTGTCTATGGAGATTCTCAGTTGTCTGGGTCATGGTTGTCCTCAAAGTCCTTTTTCAAAAGGCAACTGGATTTTGTTTCTCCTTGAAGACGTTTCGCTTGTCATCCAAAAAGCATCTTCAGTTCAAGGAAAAACAAAGTCCAGTTGCCTTTTTAAAAAACACCTTCGGGATTGGACTATCTTCATTCGACTATTCTACAGTCAATGAATGAAACCTGTGAACTGCTCCTTGTACAAATCAAAGTGAGTTTATTTCTACCCTCTCACTCACTGTAAAAACCACAAACATATTGGCTATTGACAACTCTTGCAGAAAGCAACACTGTGGTTTGCTGAGCAAACTTGTCCTTTCTCTTAATTTCCCCATTTCCTATTTATAGGAAAAAAATAGGAAACGACTTGCCCTTTCAAAAAGGTTAGGTTGATGTGCTTCCCAACAAACGTGAAGCTCAAATGTGACATTATCTAGTAAAATATCCCTGTGGATTCCAAGTGAAAGAAAGAAGACATGTATGATGCTATAGTAGGTGTTGCAGTCAGGCTAGAAAGATGGATGTGGCAGAGTCAATTCTGATTAGATAAAACATAAGTCTTGAGAAATAGTGTTTCTATAGGCAGAGTAATTTTTAATGCACTAGAGAAAGGGACATTTTAACACGGTAGTAACTGCTATTAGTCAAATAATGAATGTTTACTATAATTTAATGTTCTGAAA
The DNA here is from genome assembly GCF_947247035.1 of Vipera ursinii. Lineage (NCBI taxonomy): Eukaryota > Metazoa > Chordata > Lepidosauria > Squamata > Viperidae > Vipera > Vipera ursinii. The sequence continues at coordinate 209,029,394 of NC_139513.1, forward strand.
TAATACCAGATCGTATCTCACTCACTTTTTTCTCCCACTCAGCTATTACATAAAATTGCAGTAATACTGGAGATGATGTTCTTCAAAATATTATGCAGTGGCTATAAAGGAGTAATGAATACTTTGAAATTTGGGAATGGAAATGGTTACCAGCATCAAATTCCTGGGTGTGCAGCTAACGAGTAGGTTGGCTTGGTCACTCAACAGTGAGACACTGGTGAAGCAGGCACAGCAGCGCCTGCATTTTCTGCATCGCATGAGAAAAGTACATCTTCCTTCCCCTGTCCTGACCACTTTCTACAGGGGAATGATTGAGAGCATCCTGTCATACAGTATCACAGTCTGGTTTGGAAGCATCACTGCTTCAGACAGGAAGGCGGTGCAGAGAGTGGTGAGGATGGCTGAAAAGATCATTGGCAGTTCCCTCCCTCCCATCCAGGACATAGCACAGAAGCATTGCTTGAACAGGGTCCGTAAGATTATCTGGGACACTACTCATCCTCTTCACAACCTTTTCCTTGTTACCTTCTGGGAGGAGGCTCCGTGGTATCCATAGCAGAACATCCAGATTCAGCCATAGTTTCATTCCATACAGCATTAACCTTGTGAACGCTCAAGCTTCCTCCTTCCGTTATATATTCAAGATGGACAGTATTTAATATTTATTTGTTATGTATATGTAGGGGTGTGAGACTATACATATGTTGTATATAGTATGTTTAGGTGTGTGTCATGTATGTTGTCAAGTTTCCCGACATATGGGCTTTTCAAGTGACTCTGAGGCATTGTTTACCTTAAAAGTCCTTTATTAGCCTAATACACCGGCAAATGCTTGCTCAAAGGAAGCTGGAATCTGAAATCTCCACCCCTTGCACAATATATTAAAACACAATTCTCCACCTTTCTAATTTTGTCATTAATCATATTCTCCAATTAATTTAAAGAATCAGTTTCCCTTCCGTTAGAAGAACCGCCAAAGCCTTATCTTCTTTAGAGAGACAAATGGACTTGGAAAGTGCATTCCTACTCTTCCCTCCTCCCAACTTTAAACTAAAGCAATACACAGGTCTTAAAGCAATACACAAGTTTAACATATGAAATAGCTACTTCTTCATCTCTTGTCAAGCAATAACATTCGATGTTAGCAGCGTTGACATATGTGTTTCACTTTGAGAACAGGCAACCAAATTTCATTTTTGATGTGTGCCGTTGTGCCCACAGTAAAAGAAAAAATGACAATGAAGGTCATCTTATCTTATCAGCAATGAATTATGCATTTACACTATAATTTTGAAACTTCTAAAAAACCCAAGTTTTCATACCCCCTGGAATATCATCTCGCAACCCTGGTTGGGAACCTCTGCTCTATGGTATAAAATTAAAGTCTGCAGACAAAAATGTGTCTTGCTTTGCACCTTTTGATGTAGCCCCTATTTCACCAGGAGATGCGTACACTATAATTGGCACTTGTTGCAAGTCATTTTCCATTGTTGCCATGTGGGATCCCTCTGTGGAGCAGCAGGTTCTCAATGCTGCCAAAATAACCACAGACAAGAAAAAAGAAATCCAAATAAACCTGATAGATGCCTGCATCAATTTGATTAATATGTCTTGATTAAGGCTAACCAATGACCAGTGATAAACAATCAGTTACATAGAGATGTTTTCACCAGCTAGCTTGAATGGGTACCACATAACAAGTAAATGCTATTTATGTCAAAGACCATCTGTTCATAGTATAATACAGAAAAAGAACAAGAACTAAAAATCTCAATCAGTACTAAAGCAGATGCATATTTCCATAGCATGTATAAATTTCATGCGTACACTTTACATACACATGTCCACCCCCACCCCCCAATCCCCACTCAGTTGCTTTCAAACAGCAATGATATGGTGCAGATCAAAGCAAATCTAGAGGTATCTAGTGAGAGACAGATTGGCAAGAGAAAAAATATTAATTTTCCTAAATGGCATATTGAGAAGCTTAGATAACAAGGGGAGGGGGGATTTTTAGAACAGCATGGCACACTGCACAGAATGGGCAGCCAAGTAGAAAGTCTATAATTGATTCAATTTCACAAATAGACAAGGTCCTAAGCCAGGGGTAGGCAACCTTGGCTCTTTTATGACTCGTGGACTTCAACTCCCAGAATTCCTGAGCCAGCATGGCTCAGTATGGAAACCTTTCCCTTTTCCCTCAGCGTGGCTGGCTCACGAATTCTGGGAGTTGAAGTCCACGAGTCATAAAAGAGCCAAGGTTGCCTATCCCTGTCCTAAGCTATAGTAGTCCTTTGACTTATGACCACAACAGAGCCCAAAGTTTCTGTTGCCAAGTGAGACAGTTGTTAAGTGAATTTTGCCCCATTTTATGAGCTTTCTTGCTGCAGTTGTTAAGTGAATCACTGCAGTTGTTAAGTTAGTGATGCGGTTGTTAAATGAATCTTGCTTCCCTATTGACTTTGGTTGTTAGAAAGTTGCAAAAGGTGATCACATGACTCCAGGGACACTGCAAGTGTCATAAATATGAATCAATTGCCAGGTGTCTGAATTTTAATACGTGACCAGGGGGATGTTGTAAATGGTTGAAAGTGTGAAAAACAGTCATGTCACTTTTTTCAGTGCTTTTGTAACTTCAAACGGTCACTAAATGAACTTTGTAATAATAATAATAATAATAATAATAATAATAATAATAATAATAATAATAATAATAATAATATAAAGTTGGAAGCGATCTTGGAGGTCATCTAGTCCAACCCCCTGCTCAGGCAGGAAACCCTATACCATTTCAGGCAAATGGCTGTCCAGTGTCTTCTTAAAAACCTCCAGTGTTGGAGCATTCACCACCTCTGGAGGCAGGTTGTTCCACTGGTTAATTGTTCTAACTGTCAGGAAGTTTCTCCTTAGTTCTAGGTTGCTTCTCTCCTTGACTAGTTTCCATCCGTTGCTTCTTGTCCTGCTTTCAGGTGCTTTGGAGAATAGCTTGACTCCCTCTTCTTTGTGGTAGCCCCTGAGATATTGGAACACTGCTATCATGTCACCCCTCACCCTTCTCTTCATTAAACTACACATACCCAATTCCAGCAACCGTTCCCTATATGTTTTAGCCTCCAGCCCCCTAATCATCTTGGTTGCTCTTCTCTGTACCCTTTCTAGAGTCTCAACATCTTTTTTACATCGTGGTGACCAAAACTGGATGCAGTATTCTAGGTGTGGCCTTACCAAAGCATTGTAAAGTGGTATTAGTACTTCACTTGATCTTGATTCTATCCATCTGTTAATGCAGCCTAGCACTGTGTTGGCTTTTTTGGCAGCTGCAGCACACTGCTGGCTCATATTGAAGTGATTGTCTACTTGGACTCCGAGATCCCTCTCACAGTTACTACTAGTGAGCAAGGTACCACCTATACTATACCTGTGCATTTGATAGGGCTACCCTTCTTGCATTGATATATTGTGATGTCTCCCTTCCATCAATGTGGCAAAAAAGGGGCTATATCCAAAAGGGATGCGGTGGCTCAGTGGGTTAGGATGCTGAGCTTGTCGATCAGAAGGTCGGCAGTTTGGTGGGTCGAATCCCGAGTGCCGCGTAGCAGAGTGAGCACCTGTTACTCGTCCCAGCTTCTGCCAACCTAGCAGTTCGAAAGCACGTAAAAACGCGAGTAGAAAAATAGGGACCACTACGGTGGGAAGGTAACAGCGTTCCGTGTGCCTTTGGCGTTTAGTCATGCCGGCCACATGACCACGGAGACGTCCTCGGACAAGCACTGGCTCTTCGGTTTTGAAACGGAGATGAGCACCGGCCCCTAGAGTCGGAAACGACTAGCACGCATGTGCGGGGGAACCTTTACCTTTACCTTTTTACTCCAATTAGTTTAGAGCTCAGTTGCAAAAAGACAGTGTCACTTCCATGCTTCCTCTCCCAAGAGTGACTGAGTTCAGATACTGAGTTAATGATCCATACTCTCTAAATTCCTCCCAAGCCGATAAAAAAGTTCGAAGAGTCAAGGAGGTCAAAGCGTCATAATTAAAAATACATTTATACAGAATTTAAGGTGAAACATTCTCATATGAACCTCTAATGAGTTTAGCCCATATTATAGCAAAAAGAAAGAAAGAAAAGGAGTTAAAAATACATTGGGAAACTCAGAAAATAGGTCTTGGGAAACTGAGCCAAATTGGCTGAGTGTCTTTATAATTTCAGAACTTCAAGTCACATAGAAGGAAGCTGATTAACTTTAAATATGTTTCATAGCTCCAGATATGTAGTTATTATCTCTATGCTACAGGCAAAAGACTGAATTTCATTTATGGTTTTCTAGGCCCTATCAGTGATAGCTTTTTTTTTTAAAAAAAAGAGTATATCTTCACACCACAGAAGATGGTTCAAGGACTTTATTTGCACAGTGAGGGTTGCATTTATCTTCTAGCAACGGTTGTAACTAGCAAGGCTTTCAGAAAACATCAATGCTTTTATTTCATTGTGGATGATTATGAGTCTTTCTTATCAAAAATCCAAGGCAAGTGCTTGGAGTTTCCACTTTAAACTTGCAAGATTGTGGATAAGGAGGCTGTTTCATCAGTGTGGTAAAGGAGAGACATGCTTTCCAGCTTAGTTATTATTGGACTCTCTCTTGGATGACTCTGGATTAAAGATAATGACGACATAAAAAGGAAGCTAAGGTACATTCTGGCTGAACCCCATTCAGGACAGGAATCAGCACTGGCAGGCATTCTAAGGTGGCACCTGACTTGACTTGATGTATTTTCATATAGCCTCATAAAGTGGAAAAGGTCTCAACTATCTGCCTCCGAGCACTGAATCAAATACCCCCTTTAAATCAGATGCTTGCAGTCGTTTAGAACAGACATGTCAAACACAAGGCCCGGGGGCCAGATCCGGCCCACGAAGTGATTTCATGCAGCCCGCGAAGCCATCCTGGAAACAGTGAGGGAACGGCCCCCACTGCCTTGGCCCTGGCCCAGAGACCCTCCTTCTGCCAGAGACCCTCAGATCTGTCCCACTCCTGCCCAGGCCCCCATAGGCACCCTTGATGCGAACGATGTAGAGCTGGCCATGCCCACCCAGTAGGCCATATGCACTCTAGCCACGCCCACCCAGTAGGCCACGCCCACCCTGGCCATACCCACCCGGCCCCCTGAGGGCAACCGCAATGCTGATGTGGCCCTCAATGAAATTGAGTTTAACACCCCTGGTTTAGAATATTTTTTGACTAAATTTTGTAATGGTTAAAAGTTGACTGTCCCGATCTAAACCCAGCTCCTTTTTCCTTCAACCAGCCACTTATTAGTTCCTAATGGAGCTGCCTGGTCTACGGTTTAACGGTTATAGTTAGCGGCAGCATCCCACAGATGGAAGAGAAAAACCTTTGAGACCACCAGTACAAGCAGTTCTTGACTTACAACAGTTCATTGAGTCACCGTTCAAAGTTACAAGGGCACTGGAAAAGGTGACTCAGGATCATTTTTCACACTTATTGACCTTTGCAGCATCTCCATGGTCACGTGCATTTACATTCGGATGCTTTGTTAGAGATTAAACTTGATTTGGGTGACAATATTATATAATGGAGTAAAAGCACCTTTAAGGAGTTAAACGGCCTAAGGGTGTGGCTGTAATTATTCCACATAAAAGAGAGTTAGATGTTACACATAGTTGCTCTTGTATATGTGTTTGATGTTAGTGTTTGGATACCTCTTGTTCTCTTGTTTGCTAACTTGATATTTATTCTCTCAAGAATCAACTGCTTGCTACAGTGTATATTGTTTTTGATATTGGTAAGCAGTTTTTGTATTTTGATACTATGTTTTTATGGACTGACTTTTATGTGCATGATACTGGATTGATATTTGGTCTATTTCTTACTGTGTTTCTTTTTGTTGTCTGAGTAAAAATAAGTTATAAAACTCGTGTTAGTGCATTACTGTTTGCCTAAAAGTCCCAGTACAACTTCCACTGTGTATTAATAATACTCTGTTAAACAAACCATTTTTTCAACAACATATTCTAACAATGGTTATGGGCCCAGATCCAGTGTGGTGCTGAGGACAGGCACAGTATTGTATTTATATTTCCTAACTGAGTTTTCAAATTCAGACAATGGCACAAGGACTATTCAATCCATTCTGCATTACCCGGCTTAATGGGTCAAACTACGTATCCTGGTCTACACAATGTAGTTTGCTATTACAAAATCAAGGTCTTTGGAAAATAGTCCATAATCCTCCTGATGTAACTGCCTGGGATCCAACTAATGAAGAAGATAACAAGAAGATTGTAGACTTCAATAAAGACAATGATAAGGCTTTATCTATCATTGGGCTAACATTAGGAGACCAACAGCTAGTCCATGTGCGTGGAGAAGAATCTGCTGCTAAATGTTGGGCTAAGTTGAAAAAGATTTTTGTTCGGGACAGTGTTGGTGCTCATATAAATCTTACCAGAAAGCTATTTAGAGCTAGACTGGAAAAGAATGGCGATATGTTAGCTCACCTTAACTTTATAAAAGCAACTTTGTTGGAACTGCAAGAAAAAGAACTTATTTTCTCAGAGCTTCACCAGGTTTACATCATTTTATCATCATTGGATGAGAGCTACGATGCCTTTGTATCGTCCTTGGAGGTTTTGTCCAAAGAAGACCTAACTGTTTCTTCAATAACTGGAAGGTTGTTGGAAGAATCAAGATGTCGTATGGAGAGAAAACAGTTGAGAGAGCCATTGCAACAAGAAATAAAGAAGACTGAATCTGCTTATATTTTAAGGAAATGCTTTAATTGTGGGTTAAAGGGACATATTGCTAAGTTTTGTCAGAATAGTAATTGTCAGAGAAAGGAAAGCCATAGAAAGAATAAAAAGCTGATTAATGTAGCTGTAGCTAATAGAACTACTAATAACCACAATTGGTGGGTGGTAGATAGTGGAGCTACACACTGTATTTCAAAAATAAAAAGGGATTTTGAGAATATAAGGTCTAGTAAAAAATATATTTCTATGGCTAATGGCTGGAGAGTCAAGGTCTCTGGAGAGGGTAAGGTTTACTGTTCATTTTTAAAACAAAATTTGGAAATGCTATATGTTCCCAGATGTGATTATAATCTATTATCAGTTAAGGCATTATTGGAAGCAGGTTTTAAAGTTACTTTCCAAGGGGAGGAATGTCTTATTCAAAAGAATGAAGTGAACTTAATAGCTAATATGAAAGACGGTTTGTTTGTAATTAGCAATGATCCTATTATAATGGCTACTACTTGTACAAATCAAAAACCACATGATGAATGTATTCATTTATTACATAGAAGATTGGGTCATGTGAATTTTAATACACTAAAAAGAACTGTAGCTTTGTCTAATGGGTTTAAGTTAAAGGCTTGTAAGAAATATCTGCAGTGTAACGTATGTGGTAGAGAAAAGAGCAGGGCAGCACCAGCTAATAGGTTAGATGGATTTAAAACCACAACTCCATTAGAACTGGTATTTATGGATTTGATAGGTCCTATGAAACCCAGTTTAGGGGGTGCTTGCTACATATTAAATATTCTAGACCATTATAGCAGATATGGGTTCTGTTATCTCCTTACGTCAAAAACTGAAACTATACAAACAATATCTAATTGGCTCAAGTTTGTACAAAGGAAAACTCAGTTAAATGTAAAAACCATAATAACAGACAATGGAACTGAGTTTGTTAATAAACAGTTCAATGAGCTGTTAGTTTCAGAGGGAATAGAGCATAGACGTACAGCTCCTTATAGACCTCAGCATAATGCATTTGTTGAACGGAGGGGCCAAACATTGCAAGCTATGATTAGATCTATGATTGAAGATTCTGGTTTACCTGATAGCTTATGGGGAGAAGCAGCAAAATGTGCTAATCATATTTTAAACAATGTGGTTAGTTCAGCTACAGGTAAAATTCCTTATACCTTATGGTATAAGAGAAAACCAAATCTTAGTTATATTCACACATTTGGGACACCTGCTTGGGTACATATTCCAAGTTCAATAAGAAATAAAGGAGAACATAGAGCTAAACAATTATTTTTTGTTGGCTATGAGTTGAACCATAAGTCTTATCGGTTCTGGGAGAAAGGTACTAAAAACATTTATTGTAGTTCTAGCGCTGTTTTTCAAGAACAGTCAGGCTGGGAAAGGGTAGAAGATATTGTATATATTCCTCAACAAGATTTAACTAACTCCTCAAATGAAAGTGATAAAGAAGAGGAGGAACCTGCTAGAGAGATCAAACAAGAACCACTGATAGTGGAGACAGGAGAGGAAGAAGATAATAATGTAAATGTACCTATAAGTCCAATAATTCTCAGAAGGTCTAACAGGGAAAGACGACAGCCTGATCGTTTCGAGGCAGGTTTAATTTGTCAAATAGACATTGAACCTTCTAATGTTGAAGAAATAAAAATGTATCCTGAGAATGAAAGAAAGAATTGGAAAGTAGCTATGGATAAAGAAATAAAGTCTTTGCAAGATCTTAATGTTTATCAAGAGGTTAAAATACCTAAAACAGAAAAGTTAATTGGATGTAAATGGGTTTTTAAACTGAAAGAAAGTGTTACAGGAGAGGTAATACATAAAGCAAGATTAGTTGCTCAAGGATTTGCACAGAATAATAGTGATTATGATGAAGTATTTTCCCCAACGTTAAGAGCTTCCACTCTTAGGGCTGCTTTAGTTTGGGCAGCAAATAAGAATTATAGTATAAAACATGTAGATATTGAAACTGCTTATTTGCATGCAACATTAAACCATGATATATATATGAAAGTTCCATCAGGAATAGAAAGTAAGGTAGGGTACTGTTGGAAACTGAATAAGAGTTTGTATGGTTTAAAACAGTCAGGTTATGAGTGGAATAGATGTTTAGTAAAAGAGTTAAATAGTTTGGGATTTAAAGCTAGTATTGCAGATCCTTGTTTATTTATAAAACAGCAAAATAGTGAATTATCATTGTTATTATTATTCACTGATGATATTGCTATTATAGCAAAAGATGAAACAGAAACTGAAAGAATAATTTCAGGGTTAAAAAGAAAATTTAGAGTAAAAGATCTAGGAGCTATTAGTCATTATCTAGGGCTGGATATTGTCAGGACTAGTAAAGGATTTAAACTGTCTCAAGCTAAGAAAATTAATGGTTTGCTGAAACGTTATAATATGGAAAACTGTAAACCAGTAAAAACACCTATGGTTCAAGGTTTTGAGAGTTCAGCAGATAACAGCAATGTCTTTGATAAAAAGATATATCAATCATTAATAGGCAGCTTGATGTATTTATGTAACTGGTCAAGACCTGACATAGCATTTACAGTTAATCATTTAGCTAGATATTGTGAGAATCCTACAACCAGATGTTGGCAAGGTGCGAAAAGAGTTTTAAGATATTTGAAGCACACCATACATTATTCTCTATATCTAGAGCCAACAAAGGAATTGGAACTAAAAGCATTTGCAGATGCTAGTTTTGCATCTGATACTGTAACCAGGAAATCCACTTCAGGATTGGTTGTATTATTGGGAAACGCTTTAGTAGGATGGAGGTCTAACAGACAGAAGCATATAAGCTTATCAACAACTGAATCTGAATTTTCTTGTTTATCTTTATTATGTACTGAGCTATTGGTATGGAAACAATTATTGTTTGATATGGGTTTAAATTGTAATGAACCAATAAAAGTGTATGAAGACAATCAAGCAGCTATAAAATTAGCAACTAATGCTGCAGTGAAAACTAGATCAAAACATACGGATCTACGGTATCTAAATGTCAGACAATGTGTTAAAGATAATTTGATTAAACTGGAATATTGTGCAACTGAAGATAATATTGCTGACCAGTTTACTAAAGCTCAGGGTGCTATAAAGCATAAATCTGTTTGTGATATGTGTAATTTGAGATTGTAAAAATATATGTATAATATGCCACCCAAAAGGGGAGATTGTTAGAGATTAAACTTGATTTGGGTGACAATATTATATAATGGAGTAAAAGCACCTTTAAGGAGTTAAACGGCCTAAGGGTGTGGCTGTAATTATTCCACATAAAAGAGAGTTAGATGTTACACATAGTTGCTCTTGTATATGTGTTTGATGTTAGTGTTTGGATACCTCTTGTTCTCTTGTTTGCTAACTTGATATTTATTCTCTCAAGAATCAACTGCTTGCTACAGTGTATATTGTTTTTGATATTGGTAAGCAGTTTTTGTATTTTGATACTATGTTTTTATGGACTGACTTTTATGTGCATGATACTGGATTGATATTTGGACTATTTCTTACTGTGTTTCTTTTTGTTGTCTGAGTAAAAATAAGTTATAAAACTCGTGTTAGTGCATTACTGTTTGCCTAAAAGTCCCAGTACAACTTCCACTGTGTATTAATAATACTCTGTTAAACAAACCATTTTTTCAACAACATATTCTAACATGCTTGACAACTGGTTCATGTTTATGACGGTCGCGGGGTCCTGGGGTCACCCGATCCCTCTTTTGTAACCTTCTGACAAAGTAAAGTCGAGGGGGAAGACAGATTCACTTAACAACCGTGTGACTAATTTAACATCTGCAGTGATTCACTTAACAAAAGTGGCAAGAAAAGTCGTAAAATGGGGCAAAACCCACTCAACAAATTTCTCTCTTAGCAACAGAAACTCTGGGCTCAATTGCGGTCGTAAGGCGAGGACTACCTGTCGTCCCTAGTAAGTAATAGGAGGGGTGTGCTTTTTCTGTGAAACAGAGGGAAAAGGGCACCCTCAAAACCCACCATGGAATATACAGAAAACCAAACATGGGTATCATTTAATGGCACAGATCACCTCAGAGAATTGCACTAGATCTGGCAAAGGCCCACCTTGCCACAGATCTCAAAGAAAGTTCTGCTGTATCACACAACTAATTTGACTGGGATGGTCTATCTTTTTTTATTTTAAAAAAAGAGTCACTTTTCACAGTTCTACAGTACTAATAGGGTTTTGTAGTCTTGGCAGGGCAAGCTACTGTATATAAACAGGGGGCAAACCCCCACACGCTGTTCACCCTGGATTGTGCAGCACTGAACAGATTTATATTGAAGAAATTAATGTTAAATATGTGAACCCAGAGAACCTGTTGTTTATTAAGCACTAAAGATTGTAATTCTTAAAAGTCAATAAAACATTTTTTAAAAAAAATTGTTTTGAAATGGGCTGCCTATTTCCCAACATGCCTTTCTGGCATCTACAATTGGGGCACCTGCCAAAGAACAGGTCCCAACCTGGTGGCCTTTAAAAACTTGGCTATGGACCCAGGCCTGGGGCTCAGAATGTGTCGAGGGCCCCCATACTTGGCTTTATTGTTAGCTGATTGATCATCACAGCTGCTATTTGTGCTTATTTATTTTGTGAATGTTTTCGTTGTTTTAATGTTTTTCATTGTTTTATAATTTTAGAATTGGAAGCTGCCCAAAATCACTTGGTTGAGTTGGGAGGCTATAGAAATTGAATCAATCAATCAATCAATCAATTATCTGATCACCCACAGGAAAAGAAGATAAGAAAGTAGCGTGAATGAAAGGACAGCTAGTTTAAGCAAAAGAGTCAGCTAAACTAAAAAAAAAAAGTTGTTCTCAGAAGTTAAGTTTCAACTCCCAATATCCCAAAGCTGGCCTTTAGTGGTTTACTTCCCGCCACGCATTTTTTATTTATTTGGTGGCAATATATCATCAGTTATCAGATACTAAAAGACAAAATGGCAAAGAATATCAGTTATTTTTGTACCTGTGTTTTGAGTTTCCCAGTGGCATTGAAATGGATATTGACTGAGGCAGAATTCTTGGTTGGCAGTGCAGTTTTATAAACTTTATATATATATTTACTCCCAAGGAAGTGTTGACAATAACCTTGCCTAAATAACCCTCCAGTGTCTGTGGTTCATAGCCATGTTACAGAATTTAATGTTGCATTTTGATTTAGCAATCAGCATAAGGCCTTCTCCATTTTTTTTACCATTTGCAAAGATCTTTAATTGTCAATTAACAAGTTGTTAATTGATTAAGAAGATGAAAGAGGAGGGACATCACGTGATATATTAAGACTTGGACTTCTCCTCTATTCCACTGGTCTGTTAGTACATCTACGCCAGAATATACCGGTATATGTTTTGTGTACAAAACCCAAACATGCATATGTCAAGAAGAAGTGTTTGTCAAAAATGTGGAAAAAGTACACCCTACACCTCTGAGTGTATTCCTTGGCTGTAAGTCTGGATTCTTAGTGACGTCTGGTTCTACATAGTACATGGCACCTCATGTTTTTGGAAGATCTGTGGCAAGGCCAAGAGAAGGAGAAAAGGAGATAGGGATTATATATACCAGCCTTGTTTTATTCATTGCGTAAGTCTCCTCTGGAATTTGTTTCAACCTGTAACAACCAAAATGTCCTGAGTTTCAGTTTGGAAGGTACCTTATCTTTGTAATTTCTCACACTGATAATTCTAGTAACAGTTACTAAAACCAGTAAAAGATGGGGATTGCTCTGCCTTCACAAAAGAGACAAGCGTCTTCCCCTTTGTGCTGAAAAAAAAAGTGAGAAAATGGACTACAGTTTTGCCACCTCATTTTGACTGCATGTAGGTTTTTGAAAAGTAGAATGCTTGCTAGAATTTTCACGTTGTAAGTTTGACCTTCCTTGTAATAAGTTTTATTAATCATCATTCTGATAGGAAATCTGACAAAACCATAACCCCACCTGCCTGAAATGGTTCAGTCAAATTTTGAATGGCAATGTCTTCATTTCAGGTTCTGAACAAAACACATTTTACCAATTCAAGCAGATCTCTACAGCAAAGGGTCATGGGAAAAGGTTTGAGGAGAGAAGAGATGCCGTTCCTGATCATATCTTCCCAAGCCCTCCCCCCACTGTTTTGGGGAAAAAAGTAAAGTAAGGCCCAAAGAGAAAGCTGAAAAACTTAGTTTGGTCCACAGATGTTAGAAAGAGGTTGGATGGACAGCAAATGCTTTTGAGGACCAGTTTGGTGTAATGGTTACGGCATCATGCTAGAAATTAGGCGACTGTGAATTCTAGTCCTGCTTTAAGCACAAAGATAGCTGGGTGACGTTGGTTCAGTCGCTCTCTCAGCCCTAGGAAGAAAAAAGCAATGGCAAGCCACTTGCAAAAAATGTTGCCAAGAAAATTGCAGGGTTTGTCAAGCAATAGCCAACAGTACATATTGATTCAAAGGTGCTCAGACACACGTGTACGCACACCCCAAACAAAGGCTTTCACAATTTACACCCAAAATCTCCAACCAGTAACTGCTTGGGTGTATCCAATCCAATCCAGTCCAATCCCAGAGTTAAGCTTCATTTTCCCCCTGATGGAAGACTTTTCCTTCAAGAACTGAAGAAAAAGTCTTCATCAGTCTCATTTGCTTTTCTTCTTCCAAGACTTTACTTGTTCTCTCAAGAGGAAAGCTAGTCCTCAAACAACAACCATTCGTTGTTCAAAAAGCGACTTATTTTTCATACTTATGACTATTCTAGGCTAGCATTCCCCCAGGGTCATGTGATCAAAATTAGGGTGCTTGGCAACTGTCGTGTATTTATGGCGGTTGCACTGTTCCAGGGCCATGTGACCACCATTTGTGACCTTCCTAGCTGGCTTCTGACAAGCAAAGTCGACGGAGAAAGCCAGGTTCAAACGATGACTAAATGATTCCCTTAACAGCTGCAGTGATTCACTTCACAACTGTGGCAAGAAAGGTCGTAAAATGGAGCAAAACTGACTCATGTCTTGCTTAGCGACAGAAATGTTGCACTCAGTTATGGTCGTTATGTCGAGGACTTCCCTCTCCCTAAAATCAGAGGCAAGGAAGCTTGGTAGGATGCAGAATGCAAGGTTGTGTGTCATTTTTTCCCCTGCTTCGTTTTTGCCGTATTTGATTGATTGCATTCCCCCCCAAGCCTTTTTTTCATTTCAGCAATAATATTGATACCAGAGAGAACAGATCCGATTAAATTGTGTTCCTTGCTTCTTGACAGACTAACAGAAGGGTTTTTTTTTCCCTCACCGCCACCCCGCCTTATTTTAATTCTTGCCTTTCAGTGTGAAAACCACATTAATTTGGAAAATGATGGTAGCCAAGATTTATGCTTATCAATTCCATCTTTTGGAAAAGGTGGGCAAAGCTGAGGTCTAGCAACCTTTCAACCACATTTCAGAAGTTCTGTACAAGCAACCAAACAGCCATAGTGGCGCAGTGGTTAGAATGCAGTATTGCAGGCTATCTCCCTGCTCACTGCCAGGAGTTCGAGTCTCACCGGCTCAAGGTTGGCTCAGCCTTCTCTCCTTCCGAGGTCGGTAAAATGAGGACCCAGATTGTTGGCAACATGCTGACTCTGTAAACCGCTTAGAGAGGGCTGTGAAGCACTGTGAAGCGGCATATAAGTCTAAGTGCTATTGCTAAGCGCTAAGCAATTCGGATTCCTAGCAAATGTGACTCCCCAATAGCCTGGCAGTCAAATAGGCACTCACAAAGAAATAAAGAATAAAATAAAATAACTTTTTTCTTCTTCTGAGACTGAAAAACAGATTCTTGAAAGATTATCTATTACTGGCAAGTAATGTGCTTTTTAACAGATTGTTCATCTGAGAACGAGACAGAAAAAGATTTGATACCACGGTCTTATGACTCGAGGGCCTGGCAACACATCTGTGTGAAGCTGAAGCTGGGGCCTTGTTTAGATTTTGCCAGTTTTGCACTCACACGGGGAGACAAGTGCCACACAGGAGTCTGCTCGGATTCCCATTCTTCCAAAAATAGGTGCGCTTTGCCTCCTCAGCCTTTACATTAAAAAAAAAAATCACGCCAATAAATGGTGCTCATAATTATTTGCACATATTTTGCCCAGGCAAACTCTTTCATAGAGGGCTGCATTTCCTCAAACGTGACAGCATGAGGGTGTCTGAAATGTGACACTTTCTTTTTTCCCGCTCTTGTACCTTCTTTTCCAAAAACAATAGACTGCCAGGAAAGGGCAGGTACCTGTCAGCAGGACTAATTTCTTGTGAAAGGTGTTTAAATCAGATCAAAGGTGAGAGGAAATTAGCCCTTGGGCCACGGGTTGCCACTTCTGGCCTACCACATTATTTTAATGGGATCATTTCATGAAGCAATTAACCTGCTTGTCTGAAGGGTCGCTTTAAGGACTTTTCTCAACTCACTTTGCTTTCACATAACCCTGACCGAGGGCCTTGAAGTGGCAGCATTATCAAGAAGCCGGGGTGCCCTGATAATCTGACTCTGGATTGGCGCCTCACGCAATGCGCCTCTGAATGCAGCCCTGTCACAAATGTATTTTGGTACTGCATGACAGATTCCTTGCCTAATTGATTATTTTCCTAACATGCCACATTTTTGTGTGCACTCTCTTTTTGTGTGCAGTCTCTTTTTCATGTACAGTGCTCAAGTTACAGCAGTTCATTTAGTGACTGTTCAAAGTTACAATGGCATTGGAAAAAATGGCGTGTGACCGTTTTTCTCACTTACGACCATTGCAGCATCCCCATGATGACAGGATCAACATTCGCTTAGTCACTGATTCATATTTATGACAGTTACAGTGTCCCAGGATGATGTTGATCACCTTTTGCGACCTTCTGACCAGCAAAGCCAAATGGGAAAGCCAGATTCGGTTAAGAGTTGTGTTACATAATAACTAAGGGACGCGGTGTTACATAATAAGTAACGGACGCGGTGGCTCAGTGGGTTAGGATGCTGAGCTTGTCGATCAGAAGGTCGGCAGTTTGGCGGGTTGAATCCCGAGTGCCGCATAACAGATTGAGCGCCTGTTACTCGTCCCAGCTTCTGCCAACCTAGCAGTTCGAAAGCATGTAAAAATGCAAGTAGAAAAATAGGGACCACTACGGTGGGAAGCTAACAGCGTTCTGTGTGCCTTTGGCGTCTAGTCATGCCAGCCACATGACCACGGAGACATCCTTGGACAAGCGCTGGCTCTTCGGCTTTGAAACGGAGATGAGCACCGGCCCCTAGAGTCAGAAACGACTAGCACGCATGTGCGGGGGAACCTTTACCTTTACCTTTTTACATAATAACTGCGGTGATTCACTTAACAACTGTGGCAAGAAAGATTGTAAAATGGGGCAAAAGTTTCTTAACAAATGTTTCATTTAGCAACCGAGTCCTTGGGCTCAGTTGTGGTTGTAAGTCAAGCACGACCTATACTTTGGCTTATATAATACTTTAGAAGGTGGGATGGCTCAGCAGTTAAAGATGCTGAGCTTGTCAGCCTGGGTTTGAGACACGTTCGTGCACCTGGGAGTATAGCCATGCTGGCCACATGACCATGGAAATGTCTTTGGACAACCCTGGTTTCCTCAGCTAAGAAACAGAGATGAACAACTCTCCCCCAGAGTTAGACACAACTGGACGGGGGAACCTTTACTTTTACCTTTGCTGTTGCAAATCAAGTCTTAACATTCCAAGAATATTGATGCTGGAACATGAAATCTACAAAATAGATTTTGGAGTTGCAAATAGCCTGAAATCAAATAAAAATTCAGACTAAACCAATTCCTTCGCCCATAATATTAAGAATAATCTTCGGTCAGCAACCTCTCCGATTCAATGTAAATAACAGAGGCAAATGCAAGAGAAATGTTTTTTGAAAGAGAGTCAGCGAGATTATTCCCTCAGGTTACAGACCCCCTTATTGACCAAATTTGGGTTACCACCGTTGGGACCGAACCAAAGATGAAATACAACTTATTTCCCAAGTGGGAAATTCACATTCAAATTTGGATGTATTGAGATCTATAAAACAGCTGAAATTAGACAGGAAGGAGCAACCAGGAGGGATGGTAAAACACATTTAACTCTAGGCCTGAGGGAAAAGATACAGTTCAGTTGCAGTCAAAGATTTGCAATGCTCAGTACCAACCCAAACCAAATACAGTAGGGAATTTCATAGGGAGCTGTTCTACTAAAAATACTCTCTCACATTACAGAATAGCAATTTCCGAGTAAACGTAGTACTTACCTTCTCCTTCACTGCAGGCATCAAGTTTAAGTTTAAGTTTAAGTTTATTATATTTGTATACCGCCCTTCTCCCGAAGGACTCAGGGCGGTGAACAGGGCATACCGTATATACTTGAGTATAAGCCGACTCGAGTATAAGCCGAGACCCCCAATTTCACCCCCAAAAACTGGGAAAAGTTGTTGACTCGAGTATAAGCCGATCCGCCGTTCTGCATGCCTCGGAGGCTGGATCCGCGCTCTGCAAGCCTCTGCCGCCAGCAGAGGCTCGATCCGCCATTTTGCAAGCCTGAATACACAGGAATACCCTGTGTGGCCGCGGCTCTCGGGGAAGCCCTGGCTGTCCGCTTCCTCACTCCACGCTGCCATTCGGGGCCCGCGCGTTCCCCGGGCAAATCGCGGCGCCCAGCAGGCGAGGAAACACGCCCGTTCCTCCGCGCAGACCTGCCGACGTTTGGGGAGGTTTGGGCGCCTCCCAAACCAAACGGCAGGTCTCTGTTTTGTTCTGGGACTAGTTCCCTAGCCTTTTGGAGCTTTTGGTGTTCGCCCATCAGCTGTCTACGGGGAGGCAACAAAGCTGCCTCTCTAGGCTTTGAGAAAAGGCCCCTTGCACAAAAGGCAGCTTCAGGACGAGCTTCCAAAAACCCTTTCCTTCCTTAACGCCCTCCCCACCTTCCCCCAGAAAGCCATATTTCTTTTTTTTTAATTGAAAGTTTTTATTGAAGTTACAATATTATCCCCTCCCCAACCCACCCCAGAACCCCTCCCCCTCCCCCATATTTCTTCAATAACAAAAACATAAAAAGCTGGTTGGGATGTACTCGCTGATTCCCCCCCCCCTTTTTTTAGATGCTAAAACTAAACTCTCCCTCTGCCTTCCAACCAATATCCCTTTTTAAAATCTTACCTTGGCTCCAGATGGAAGAGTAGAGGAACTAAGCTAGTAAGGAGAGAATTTTTTTCTGCAACTTTTTACTCCTGAAGTAGTAGTAGTAGGAATAGTAGTAGTAGGAATAATAATAATAAATCCCTAAAAGTTGTGCCAGAAAATGGAGGACGCTGGGTCTTTGCAAGTTTTAGCTGTCTGTCAGACTGCCTGAAAAGGGCGGCCTTCAGGCAGCCAGGCGGACAGCTAAAGTTTGCAAAGACCCAGCGTCCTCCATTTTCTGGCATAACCTTTGGAGATTAAAAACAAAAAAACAAAAAAAAAACTTCAGAGGAAAAACAGCTGCAGAAACATTTTGTCTCCTTGCTGGCTTGGTTCATCTACTCTTCAGCCAGGAGGGAGTCCAAGGCCTAGAGAAGGAGAGCTTTGCAGCATCCCTATGGACAGCTGATGGGCAGACAGCTGATTAGCGGAGAAGGCTCTGAAAGTAGCCGCCATTTTAGCAAGGAATTGTTCGCAGCTGCTTCCAGGAGTCCTGGGGAGCAGGCCTAAGTGCTGCAGGGGAAGACGGGCAGGGGAGGACAGCGCAACATCCCCAGGGTCTGTGGTAAGTGTGAATGACCACTGGAGTGCTGCATTTGTCATAAATTTGAAAGAGGTTATTTGTAGTTTTGGGGTGTTGGTTGTTTTGAATGGCAGCTAAATGGCCTCCCCAAACGTCAGCAGGTCTGCGCGGAGGAACGGAGACCTGGGGAGGTTTGGGGAGGCGCCCAAACCTCCCCAAACGTCGGCAGGTCTCCGTTCCTCCGCGCCCTGCCTGCCTGCTTCTTTCCCCAAACTTCGGCAGGTCTCGGACGGCGGTGGCTTGGGAGAGGTGCGCGCGATCCCGGAAGCACCAAAGCCTCGGCCGCGCACAAGTCCTCGGTAAGTTTTTTGTTGACTGGAGTATAAGCTGAAGTGGAATTTTTCAGCCCAAAAAGTGGGCTGAAAAATTCGGCTTATACTCAAGTATATACGGGTATATAAAAATACAAATTACAAAAATTAAAAAGAGAATTAAATACGAGCCCAAACTAAAAACAGTAGAAAAATGTAAAAAATCCCCAATAAAACCCCCAACGCATCCCCCATCAGGCCAGGCCGGCTTGTTCAAATAGGTAGGTCTTCAAGTCGCGTCGGAAGGAGCGAAGGTCAGGTGCCAACCTAGTTTGGAATGACTCTAAACTGCATTGATGCCATTTTTTGAAAAAAGAGAAGGGGTACACTGTCTAATCTGCATTAAAAAAAATCAAAAATCTGTCAGGTAACTGTTACTTCCATTATGGTTCTGATCCAGGTTAATTTACCATGTTTGCTTGTTTCTCCTTTTTTTAAAAAAATAAAATAAAATACCACGATGAGAACAAAACATTTAGAAGTGTTTGCTAATTGCATGGATGCTATAAATCAGACATGTCAAACACAAGGCCCGGGGGCCGGATCCGGCCCGTGAAGTGGTTTCATGTGGCCCGCGAAGCCATCCTGGAAACAATGAGGGAACGGCCCCTGCTGCCTTGGCCCTGGCCCAGAGACCCTCCTCCTGCCAGAGACCCTCAGATCTGTCCCACTCCTGCCCAGGCCTCCATAGGCACCCTTGATGCGAACGATGTAGAGCTGGCCACGCCCACCCAGTAGGCTGTATGCACTCTAGCCACACCCACCCAGTAGGCCACGCCCACCCAGGCCATACCCACCCGGCCCCCTTGAGGGCAACCGCAATGCTGATGCGGCCCTCAATGAAATTGAGCTGTATAAATGATCTAATTTGGTTCTTTCATCTAGCAAATAATTTGTTTGATACAAGAGGATGCTGTTGCTGCTATTGACTGTAAAGAGCAAAAAGAACTGCAAATAAATAAGCAAACTTTTATGCTGGGTCTGTTATGGAGAATGCAGATTGAAGCAAATGCTCAAGAGAATTTTAAACTCTTTTGCCTTTTTGCCTTTTCCACTATAAGATAGTATGAAGAAGACCATATATCATGACTCTCAGGCATGGGATATTCTGGACTCCCAGGTTCCCCAAAATACATATATGTTTCCATGTTTGGGATGACTTTGTAAAACTCCTGCCTTCTGCAGAATTCTAGGAAATGAATGCAGTTTTCCAATTTCTATTCCATATCAGACATGTTCTGTAATTGGCAGCTTGCGCTGCCATTTCTTCTTAATCACTTCATTGGTTTTTGTTTATTTGTTTATTATAATTTCTTCCCATTATTTTTTAAGGAAGAAAGCAGGAATTTTAAACCTATATTCTTGTTGCTTTTTGGAAACCTTGTGGGTAAGTCCACAGTTTAGCAAGCCCTTCTGGATGGCTTCTGCATCCAAGGGTGTCCATTGGGTATGGTTTAAAAAAATCAAGAGAGTGGCAATGCTCATGTGATCAAAGCTTCACCTATTTTTATGGGCATTGTACATTAAAAAAACATGGGGAAAAATATTTGAGATACCATGTATCTGAACATCCTGAGGGTTTGTTGAGGATACTTTAGGATTGCATTGAATCATGCTGTCAATCATCAAAGCAGGCCCAGCCATCTATTGCAGCTTGTCAAGTTCATGATACCCTTTTTGGTCAGACGTAAGGAAACCACCATGGCTTCTCCCTCTCCATTTATGCCTCCATGGGTGCATATCTAGGGTCTGTCCAATATGGTTAGTTACTAGTTGAACTTGTCTGCTTTAATTGGAGGATATTTAAACTGAGAGAAACAACAATTGGTGTTAAGCAGAGTTCCTGCCCGGTCTACTGTTCTAATATCTGACTTTTTTATAACCTAACTTCAGTCAAATAGATATCCTCTTCATTTTATTGGCTACTCATTTATTTCCTTCCAGCTCTTTAGTGAATGTTTCAGCTTCTCTCTGCCTTCAGATCTATCTCCTCTGCAGAACTGCTGGGGTGTGGCTGTTCTATAGTTTCCCAGGTTTTTTATTCAAGGATTATTTAATATATTTTGATAGTGTAATTTCCCCTTCATCTATCATACCATGGGCAAAATCTCTCTTCCCTAGAACAGGCTGAAATAGAGATGCTTTCTCTAAGGAACAGATATCAGAAGTATGATTAATGATCTGTCCTTAATAACTTGCCTTTGCTGCCGAGATTACTATTTCATCAGTCCAAAGTCTCCATTATAATATTAGCTTCTATTCTAAGCTAGAGGAATTGAATGGAGGTCATGGATTCCATTGCAGGGAGCAATGATTCACCATTCACAGTGCTTATCCATTATTATTGGGAAATAGATGGGTAGAAATTATGGTGTTAACTAGAGGCTGGCGGGAGTTGTAGTCAAATAGATTTGAAAGACACTCAGGGGAGAGAACCATATATGGTAATATTGAGCTCAAGGACAGAAATTATAGATTGATTGTTAAGGGACCCAGTTTTAGTAGCCTGTGTATCTCATTCAATTTGCTTTATTTAGCAGGACTGAGCAAGTCACACCAGGTTTTCAGGTCACATCTTTGAATGCAATCACATTCCCAAAAGTAAATAGTGTAAAGTCACATGCTTCACATAGAGACGGACACAGAGCTGGGGTAGAGATGAGTTTATTCTGAACAGAACGAACTGGGGAAACAGGGAAGCCTGGCGTCTATTTGTACCTGCCCAGGTGGATGGCATCCAATCAGTTCAAACCTGGGCTTCCTGCCAGTGCAGGTGACAATGGGTGTAGATCCTGGCTTCCCACCAGGCTGACCATGCCTGGGGCTGTCAACAGCTTAAGTCATTAGGCTTATCCTGAGTGAGCAGTCATCGCCCGGAGCTGTCCAGCCCCTCTGCTGATCTGCACCATCAGCCTCCTGCTGTGCTGTCCTTTGTGTATGCTGGGAGGCATACACTGCAAATAGGACCCAATCCATCATGAAATTTGATCTGATTTTCATCTACAACAAATATTTACATATAATACAGCATTACACCCATCTTTTTTTTAAAAAAAAGTCCATGTTTTCTATCAGATTGAAAATGAGAGTTTGAATAAAGCTGAGAGCTGTGTCTAAAGTTTTGAGGAGGCCTGCACAAAAGGTTTGTATACTCCTATCTTAGACTGAAATGCCACTGCTATACAGAAAATCAATAGTACGCTAAGAAAGCAACTAATGCAGTATAAGACAGCAATGCCTCAAGGACAGTGGAAGTCAGTTATATACTGCAATTCTCTTTTAGCTTCCAGAATGCAGGCTAACCAAAAGCTTATCAGATGTCTCATAACACTGGATTTGCAGTTGGTTGAGTTCCCCACATGGACTCATTAATTCTACTTAAGATATTTTTTGCCTGTAATTGTTTGAACCAAAAAAGTGGATGAAATGACTGGTGAATGCATTCTCCAAGATGTTAGTGGGAAAGTATTTCCTATGACTTCCTAAGCACCTTTTTAAGACAGATCTCTAAAGATTAATGGGATAAATAGGAGCATAAATCAGTGTACTGTTAGCCGATGGCACAATTATATCCTGCTCAACCTGGTTGCATCTGGATCACAGTCTTTTAAGGATCAATACTTGCTTGCTGACTTTATCTTCCATAGGGTTAAAGCCCATCATAAGTGTGACTTAATCAGGTTGTTCCTCATGATGCAGGCTGGGAAGTCAGCAAGAGAGAGAAAAGGAGGACAAGGAGAATGAAAGGCTGTGTGCATGCATTTTAACAAATTGTAGTAAAAATGTCAAATATAGCTCATCTTCTCTTTCAAAAATGTGAATTCAGGCATGGGAGCCCAAAGCTGAAGGCAATGTTATTTAGTTTTCCAGACTGGTTACACTGAACGAAACCATATAGACAAAGGCAGAGTATTTCAATCACTCTTCCCAATAGGTGGAGCATGGCAGCTGCTTCACTGTTTTAGGCCAGGGGTCCCCAACCCCCCGGTCCATGGACCAGTACCGGGCTGCAGCATGCCAGCAACCGGTATTCACAAACAAGCAAAGCCCCATCTGCGGGATGCAGGCAGCACACAAAACCACGCCCCCTCCGGTCTGCGAAAAAAACCTCTTTCCATGGAACCGGTCCCTTGTGCCCAAAAGGTTGGAGATCTCTGTTTTAGGCAACTGGTTTTTAGATATCCAGAAAGGGGACACAACAGTGGTGGGATTCAGCCAGTTTGCATTAGTTCGGCAGAACCGGTAGTTAATTTTTTGTTGCCCAGGCCCATAAACATAGAATGAAGGCTACTGCTAAGCTTGTAAGCCGCCCTGAGTCTTCAGAGAAGGGCGGGATATAAATGGAATTAAAATAAATAAATAAATAAATAAAATAATGGACTTCCAAAAGCAGCATCCCACACAGAGAACTGATTGTTCACATATTTGAATCTCACCACTGGGACACAATGTTTATTTATTACTGTTGCATTTGTGCTGCCACACTTGAAATTATCTGCCTTGAATGCAGACAAAACAAAATAAAAACAAAGAAGTTCTAGGTAAGATCTTGACATTGTCTTTGGGTAGATGGGTGGGGATATACTTTTTTGTTTATTAGATTCAAAGGTAAAGGTTTCCCTTTCAGGCGTGTCCAATTGTAGGGCAGGATGCTCATCTTCGTTTCTTGGCTGAGGGAGCCAGCATTGTCTGAAGACAATTTCCATGGTCTTGTGGCTAGCAATGTCTATATGGTGCACCAAATGCTGTTGCCTCCCCACTGATAGCCACACCCTAGAATATCTCAGTACCTAGTAGGTAAGAAAGTTACAGCTTTAGTTTGCCAAGATTTTGCCCATTAAGTATAAGCAGATAAAGAATTGGATTCTTAATCTACTTGCATTTGCATGCTTTCAAACTGCTAGGTGGGCAGGAGCTGGAGCAAGTAACGGGAGGTCACCCTGTCGTGCAGCGCTCAGGTCTTGAACCTCGGCTGTCAGCTCTGACAAGCTCAGCATCTTTAACCGCTGAGCCATCGCACCCCTTTATTAGATTTATATAGCTCCCAAACCTCAAGATGACCAATCTATTTCACCCATAAGAGTAACCTTGAGAAATAAGTGGGGCTGGGAGGGAGAGAGGATAAAGGCATTCAGTAACATTAATGTCCAAGATGGATTTGATCTGGAGTCTCCTTGCTCCTACTTCAATAGTGTAACTATCTCCTCACATACACTATGAGAGACACATTGTTCTACTTTAAACAGAATATTTCATGTTCTGGGACGATCCAGAAACAAAGGAAGAACAAGGCACACTAGAAGAACTTTAGATCTAATTCTGCTGCTTATTTTTCCCCAGACCCAGTTGGCGTTCTAGACTGTGCATGACGCCAGCCTCTCCTAGAACTATGGCATTCTTTTAAAATCTGTTATAACTGCATGTTTTTACTGATGGATAAACTATTTCAATCCAGGAAAGTAAACTAGAAACAACGACTATTTGATGTGATAGATTGTGCCCTAGCAGAAGCAGAGGGGGAAAATTTTGGCATCACAGAGAGAGGCCTGGATTAAGAGATGGCACAATCCAAACAGCTAACTGAGGGGGGGGGGGAGAGAAAGCAATTCAGGATAGCCACACCCTAGAATATCTCAGTACCTAGTAGGTAAGAAAGTTACAGCTTTAGTTTGCCAAGATTTTGCCCATGAAGTATAAGCAGATAAAGAATTGGATTCTTAACAATTAATGAATTTATTAAAAATTGAACTGTGGTCTAATATGTTGTTGTTGTTAGTTGCGAAGTCGTGTCTGACCCATCGCGACCCCATGGACAACGTTCCTCCAGGCCTTCCTGTCCTCTACCATCTTCTGGAGTCCATTTAGGCTCACGCCTACTGCTTCAGTGACTCCATCCAGCCACCTCATTCTCTGTCGTCCCCTTCTTCTCTTGCCCTCAGCCTTTCCCAGCATTAGGCTCTTCTCCAGTGAGTCCTTCCTTCTCATTAGGTGGCCAAAGTATTTGAGTTTCAACTTCAGGATCTGGCCTTCTAAAGAACAGTCAGAGTTGATCTCCTCTAGGACTGACCGGTTTGATCGCCTTGCAGTCCAAGGGACTCGCAGGAGTCTTCTCCAGCACCATAGCTCAAAGGCCTCAATTCTTTGGCGCTCAGCCTTTCTTATGGTCCAGCTTTCATAGCCATACATTACAACTGGGAAGACCATAGCCTTGACTGTATGCACCTTTGTTGACAGGGTGATGTCTCTGCTTTTTAGTGTGTTGTCTAGATTTGCCATGGCTTTCCTCCCCAGGAGCAAGTGTCTTTTAATTTCTTGGCTACAGTCCCCATCTGCAGTGATCTTGGAGCCCAGGAAAATAAAATCTGTCACTACCTCCATTTCTTTCCCATCTATTTGCCAGGAATTGAGAGGGCCGGATGCCATGATCTTGGTTTTCTTAATGTTAAGTTTCAACCCAAGTTTTGCACTCTCCTTCTTCACCCGCAACAAGAGGCTCTTTAGTTCCTCTTCACTTTTTGCCATTAGAGTGGTATCATCTGCATATCTTAGGTTGTTGATATTTCTCCTGGCAATCTTAATTCCAACTTTTGATTCATCTAGCCCTGCCTTTGTCATGATGTGCTCTGCATATAAGTTAAACAGGCAGGGTGACAGTATACAGCCTTGCCAGACTCCTTTCCCAATTTCGAACCAATCAGTGGTTCCGTGTCCAGTTCTCACTGTGGCTTCTTGACCCACATATAGGTTTCTCAAGAGACAAATAAGATGGTCTGGTACTCCCATCTCTTTAAGAACTTGCCACAGTTTGTTGTGATCCACACAATCAAATGCTTTAGCATAGTCAATGAAGCAGAAGTAGATGTTTTTCTGGAACTCCCTAGCTTTCTCCGTGATCCAGCGTATGTTGGCAATTAGATCTCTAGTTCCTTATTGGCAAGAAGATTAAAAAGCAAACACTTTGAAGTTAATCTTCATTAGTATCCTGAGTGCTGCTTTGCTTTGTCTGCTCAATATCCGGGGTGTGGTGTGTGTGTGTGTGTGTGTGTCAATGACAGCAAAGCTTGGTCCTCAATGGACTAAGCCTTGGAGTTTACTTAGGTTGGCAGCTCGTGTCCGTTTGTTTTTAAATCCACCGAAAGACAGAAAATCTAGTGGCTTTCTCTTTTCTCTCCTAATATCCTTCTGTTTGCCTGGTATAAAGTTCCTAATCAGAGCAGCCTTACTGATTGTGAAGAGGCCGCCTTCAGTATGTTACAACTGATATTTGAAAGGAGAGAGAGTGAAGTTACCCATCTGAAAGAGCAGAAGAGCAGTTTGCCATCCAGCAAAGCGAATGAACTCCCACGAAACACAGAAACAAAGCAACGGATTTGCAACACTGCAGAAAAAAAGACAGTAGGGGAAGCATCAGCTTGTTAGTGCTTACATGAAAGCATTGCTTCCTAGGAAGTGCTTACGTGAAAGAATTGCTTCCTAGGAAGGAATGGTTAGGGGACATCTGGAACTGGTTAGGGGACATCTGGTGCTGGTGATGACCTATAAAGCCCTAAATGGCATGAGTCCGGATTACCTTAGGGAGCACCTGCTGCCAGCATCAGCTTCCCATCGTCCTGTGCGCGCCCACAGGGACGTCCTCCTTAGGGTTTTGCCAGTTAGAGATTGCTGGCGGGTGATTCCCAGGGGGAGGGCGTTCTCTGTGGGTGCGCCCACCCTTTGGAACCAACTGCGGATGGAGCTTCGGACTGCCCCCGACCTTCGCTCGTTTCGCCGGGACTTAAAAACCTGGTTGTTTGAATTGAATCCCTGGACTGAGGGATTTTAAATTAAATTAAATTAAATTAAATTAAAATTTCAGTTTTAATGTTATCTTTAATTTTGTGGGCTTGTATTAATTTAATTCTATTTTATTCTCTCTTTTTGTATTGTTTTTAACTTGCCCTGTGAACCGCCCTGAGTCCTTCGGGAA
This sequence comes from Vipera ursinii, assembly GCF_947247035.1. NCBI lineage: Eukaryota > Metazoa > Chordata > Lepidosauria > Squamata > Viperidae > Vipera > Vipera ursinii. Next base: position 209,056,247 of record NC_139513.1, read on the forward strand.
TAGGGCGGTATATAAATTCAATAAATAAATAAATAAATAAATAAATAAATAAATAAATAAATAAATAAATAAATAAATAAATAAATTAATGAATGAATAAATAATAAACTTTGAAAGATCTTGCAACTGTTTCCCTCGCCAAGGAAAAAAATCTCTTTCCAGCGTCTCTTTTCAGTTCCCTTTATCCGTTCTGTACTAAACTAGCTGTAACAATCCCTCTCTAAAAATGCCCAAGTCTAGGCTGTCTCGTGTAGTACAGCGAGTCCTCGACCTACAAAAATTCATTTAGTGACCTTTCAAAGTCACAACGGCACTAAAAAGAGGGACTTATGATGATTTTTCACCGTTGCAACCTTTGTAGCATTTCCGTGATCCTGTCCTCAAAATTAAGACACTTGGCAACTGGTTCACACTTACGACCGTTGCTGTGTCCCAAGGTCATGTGATCCCCTTTTGCAAACTTCTGACAAGCAAAGTCAATGGGGGAAGCCAGATTCTCTTAACAACTGGCTTATTAACTTATCAACTGCAGTGATTCGCTTAAGAACTGTGGCAAGAAAGGTCGTAAAATGGGGCAAACCCATTTAACAAATGTCTCATTTCACGACACAAATTTTGGGCTTAATTGTGATCGTAAGTTGAGGACTGCCTGTATAGCACAGAAATATAGAAATAATAGTAACCCACTAGAACATGGGAGAAAGCACTCACACATAGATTTTTTTCATTTGATTTTTGTAGCGTTTTATGTATTTTTTTTTGAAAAAGCGTTTCCTCACCCCTTATAGGGAGATATATTAAAAAAAAATCCCTAACTGTCTAGGGTCCAGTGTTTTCTGGATGTTTTGAGTCAGTCTCTTTTTTTTAAAAAAAGAACCTCTGACATAAACATCAAGAATTTATCCTTCAGGGTCCTAAAGATATATTTCTAGCCTTTTATACTCATCTCCACATTCAGGGAAGGGAAAGGAGAAAAGACTTGGTCTAACATTTTGAACCCCTGTTTCTCAAAGTCTGCATGATGATTGTCTGTAAAGAGATTCTATGACACTAATTCACAGGATTAGGATGTTCTATGACATGATCAAGGATCCTGTGAAACTGGGATTCTCAATTATATGAAAAACCATACATGTTACAGGCACACAATCTTTTGGGGGTCAAGAGCCCCATATGAATGTTGCCAATGATTTAGCGGTCAAATGGAGATAGGATAAGAGGAAAAGGGATCAAAGTCGATCAGAAGGACAGCAGTTTGGCGGGTCGAATCCCAAGTGCCGCATAACAGAGTGAGCGCCTGTTACTCGTTCCAGCTTCTGCCAACCTAGCAGTTCGAAAGCACGTAAAAATGCAAGTAGAAAAATAGGGACCACTACGGTGGGAAGGTAACAGCGTTCCATGCGCCTTTGGCGTCTAGCCATGCCGGCCACATGACCACAGAGACGTCCTTGGACAAGTGCTGACTCTTCGGCTTTGAAACAGAGATGAGCACCGCCCCCTAGAGTCGGAAACGACTAACACGCATGTGCGGGGGAACGTTTACCTTTACCTTTTATATTCACATGTTGACCTCTGTCTCTTTCCTTCGCTGATCCAACCTTGATCCTAATTGTAGCTTACTAATGAAAATGGCAGCATCTAGTTTCTTCTATGTGTTTATTTTTTTATTTTATTTTGCTCTACTTGTTGATGCTTATTCACATATTCATAGAATTGGGAGAGAAATATCACGATGGTTACATCCCTTTAGACATTGACCATGTTTTTGGTGTGGTTATCGTTTGCAATTTCTGATAATCAAAACGCTAGGGGAAAAAAAAAGAGTTTAAGATTTTACTGAAATCAGTATGAGTGAATGAATGCCACTTCAGCACGAGATGAATAAACTAGATCTGAAGTACCTCTGACTGCCATGGAGCTTAGCTATTTTGTATCAACATGCTTTCCTATCTTTATTTTACTCATCTTCCCAAGCCAGTCTCTGAACAAAGTTATTAGTATTCCTGTCATACAGACTAAGGAATTGAAGCTAAGGCAGTGATTTAAAGAAGGCCACCCAGTCAGTCCACAAGGAACTGGTGCTTGAGCCAATAATCTCCGAGGTCTTCACTAGATGCTTTCGTCCATTAATTTCATTCTAATGACTTTCAGATTGTTGATTTTCGGAGAGAAGTGCTGCTAATAAAGGGGTAGCTCTTTCCCCACTTTTTGCAGGAAGCACAGTCTGAAAAACAATATCAGGGAGCCTTTTATATAATTAACTGAGCTTTAGACAGTTTAAAGTTTATCTTGAGCCTGCTTTTGCATTTTCTTCTTTGTATTTTTTCTCAGCCTTATTTTGCAGATTTGATTCTGACACCACTAAAACTCTTCCTCATAAATTTAGAGTGTGTATGTCTCATACATACATACATATGTCATATATATATATATATATATATATATATATATATATATATATATATATAGAGAGAGAGAGAGAGAGAGAGAGAGAGAGAGAGAGAGAGAGAGATACACAAAGAGTTTGGTATTTTAAAACTGCTGTTTTTGTTTTTGATAATGTCTAGCCTCATTTTTTTCATTAAATGTCCATTGATAGTGCAAACCAATAAGGGACGCGGTGGCTCAGTGGGTTAGGACGCTGAGCTTGTTGATCAGAAGGTCAGCAGTTAGGCGGGTTGAATCCTGAGTTCCGCGTAACAGAGTGAGCGCTTGTTACTCGTCCCAGCTTCTGCCAACCTAGCAGTTCGAAAGCACGTAAAAATGCAAGTAGAAAAATAGGGACCACTACGGTGGGAAGGTAACAGTGTTCCGTGCGCCTTTGGCGTCTAGTCATGCCGGCCACATGACCACGGAGACTACATGTTCCTTCTGATGCAAAAGGCAAATACAATGACGAATATTATTTTGAATGCAGCTCTGTGAGACTTCCTTACCATTTTCTTGCATTGACCTAAACTGGCAGGAGATGAGTGAAATAACATTTTGTTTTAATTTTGGCTGACACAGGTTTTTGGAAGTTTTGTGATATTGCTACATCCCAGCTACATATAGCACATAAACATCAACCAAAAAACAAGCTATCCACAAACAAACTCACTTGGAGTGATGGGGTGAGATGTCTGATAACTCAGAGTCCTGAGTCATGAGAGTTTAAAAATGAAACACCTGTTCTGATCCCCTTTAGCAAAGCTACCTGGAAAGGAAGGAATCTGTTTTCTTTTTCTTTTTTTAAAAAAGTAGTCACTTCATTATTTATTTTCAGGCACGGGAAAACAATGTGTAAGTCACATGTTCCATCCTCACTTCAAGACTGTCCTACAAATCCAGAACTAACTTCTTATTTGCCATGATGTCAAGGACAGGTCTTTCTGTCAGATAGACCTTGAACAATATGTTTTGAAGGACAGAAGGTTCTTCTGAAGAATATTCACTGACTATGTCATCATTTGAGATTTACAGAATATTTGAGTACATTCCTGGAGACCAGGATGCTAACCTGAGCAAGCTCTAGTGAAGCAGCTATTTGTAATCTAGCAGAAGGTTGTTAAAGGAAATTTGGGGGGGGAGACAGCGAGGGACTAAGTGTCAGAAAGCTCAAGAAGTGAATCAATGCAAATGAAGTCACACTTCTAAAATTATCATTCATTGCTGCCCTGAGGTAAGAAGATTCAGTTGAACTGAAAATGGAGGGATATAATGCTATCCTTTATCAAACAGCAAAATATCTTGGATAAGTGCTTTGAAACATGAGGCTGGCAGAAGTCAGGTAGCAAGTAAACCATCTTCAGTGGAGGCAGCAGAAAGTTCATCAATGGTGTCACAGATGTCCATGGAAAGGGTGGGGAAAAAACATGCATTGGGATGTTGTGACATAAACTCATCCTTTGTCTAGAAGTAGAAAAAAAATGGGCAGATGAACAAAAACAATCTCAGAGTTCCAAAATCAACCAGGTACAGTGTGAGTCAGGGATGCCTGCAAATTATTGGGGAAATCCCTAAGTGCTTCTGAAGAACTTTTGGCATTTGGACCAGATCAATTTAATGCACAGGTGTCAAACTGGTGGCCTGTGGGCCAGATGCATCTCACACAGGCCACGCCCACCCTGGCTCCGCAAAGGCAAAAAAAGTCACAATACGTTATGTGATGCCATCGAGTTTGACACCCGTGATGTAATGGATCCCTTGTTCTTGCAGAGGCTCACAATGACTTTGATCCACAATCTGACCTGATGGTTATGTGTATATTTTTTTCTAGACCTAGGCGCACCCACAAGCAAATATTTTGAGACAGTGCTTCTGCTCCTTGAGAAAATTTAACATATGATTACAACTCTTAACCGCTACCCCTGTTATTTTGATTTCTGAAGGATCTGAAATGTAGAAGGCAGGTTTACTGCTTTCCCCCATTGTTGATCATGTAGGTCTCAGTAATATCTGCCAAACCTATAAAATCTTCTGTTATTATAGTGCAGATGGACATCAAGTTACTTTGTACAAAGCAGCTATATATATTAGTAGCAGCCTGAGTCTAAGGCATACATTAATTTGGTCACCGATGCTCAGGGCTGGGGCAACCGGCTTCAAAAGAGGTGTATCAAATGCAAGTTGCCTTCTCCTACCTCCAAAACACCTGTTTCTGTCCATAGGATCCTTCCATCACTGTAGAAAGCAGAAATAGTCTCTTCCCAAACTTATGCCTTATCCATGCCACCAACATCACTTCCCAGCTCCAGGGAACTTCTTCAGGCTTGACCTGGCATTACTTACCATAATAACAGCACAACCTTAACAATCACTCTTGTGCTCTTTGTTATGTATCCAGGTGAAGGGAACACATACACACTTACATAGCAGTCACCACCAGGGGGCGTTGCACTGTAACTGTTTTGGCGGGAACCCAGTTCCGGCGGGAAACAGTGGTTCAAACCAATTGGCCGGCTGCTCACCTGGCCAGGTATAAAAGGAGGGCAGGTAACCCCTATTCCCCCAGTACAGTCACTACCACCAAATAAAGATCTGCCATGCTGTACTCATCGTCTCGGCGTCTTTCCTGCTGCCTAGAACCCACTACACAATACTCTTTATCTCAGCTTAGTTACCACCTAACTTAAAACAACCCCATGTTTCTCTTCCCTCACTGCACACATTATTATCTACATAAACGTACTCCCTGTTCTCTAGGCCTAACAATGCACCAGAAGGAACGGTTCTCCCATCCTCCATTCTCTTGCTCTGGGTGGACCTTCTTCAGCATTCTCCAGGTCTCACCAGAGGAATATACCCATATCAATTCTTAGAAGTTCAGGCCTGGTTTCTCAAGTCTGGTTGATCGTTCAAAGTGGCTGGAGTCTCTTTCAGGCGCCAAAGGTTGGTGCTTATCGCCACAATGTTCTTGCTGCTTCCCCCCTCTGATTGCTCGAATGTTGTTGTTTTTCTTAATGGCCTAGTAGAGCTTGCAGATTCAGGACTTGATGCTTAGCATCTCACAATTAAATGGCAACCACCACGTTTCTCCAGTGATTGCTCAACTAGAGGATGCCGGACAGACAGATTACACGCTGCTGATGTCTCCATCACTGCCTGACAGTGACTTCTCACGTGTAACTTCTCCTAAGACAAAGTTGGCTAATGTTGGCTTGGATTTTCCTTTCTTCCATCCAGCCTCTCGTTCCTTGGCTGTTTCCATTCCTCTCCAACTTGTCAGACCAGCTCAGACTCTGATGAGGAAACTGACAACAAGCAGCCAGTCCAAGAACTGCAGGCAGAGGGGGATATCCTGGTCTCAGAAGATGAGTCTGAATTCACAGCCTCTCCTAGTGTAAGGGTTCACTATCTGGGGAGGAGAGGAGAGGAAAGACATTCTGCAAGTCTTCTTGTAAAAAAGGGACTTCAGCCTCCCAAGTAAGCAATTGCCTGGACTATTTCTACTTTAAGAGGAGCAATGAACTCAAGCCTCTCCCCCCGCCCCCGCCCCACTTTGGCATTCATTAACCTAGACTCATGTGCCTTGCTTTTTGATTTGAAGTCTTGTGACTTGACTTTGGGCCTGGACCAGCTGACAACCTTTCCATGACATTTGTACTCTTGGACTTTGCTGGACCACTCTTGTACCTGCTATTCTGAATTTGGACTCTCTCTCAGTGCAAACTTGCTGGTTTTGTGGAGACGTGATTTTCTTCTGTGTGTCTGTCTGTGTGTTTCCACACTAACATTGGCAAACGTATCTACGTGTTTGTGAACGGTGGCTTGAGGCAGACTCAACTCAGCATGGCCTTTCCTGAATCCTCTTCACACCTACCAAACTTCTCACTCTCTCTAACATCCCCCTTTTTTTACCTACTACAACCAAGCCGCTATTTCCAAAATAAAATCCTGCAACAGCATATCTAAATCACATGTAGCAATCACATATGACTACAAAACTACAGGCTGATTCATAAGATTCGCAAGGTAGAATTCTGAACACAGACCACGACATCACACCAAACCTGGAACAGATCTTTATGACATACCTTGATGTGCTCATGAAAAGTTTCATTTTGAGTTAGGTCTATGACAGATACCCAGAACTCTCAGTTTTGACAGAAAGGTTCCTGCTTTGTACAGGAACCTGATGTCGTGCACTAGCAACGTACATTTTCTTTACCGTAGTCCAGCAGCTCCCTTAAATTGCCTTCCTTTTCTGCAGTATTTCTCTTTCTCTTTCCTGATGTCTGAAGTAATATCCAATATACAAGTTACAAAAGTAATTGCCACTTCAGGTCAAATTGGCAATCCCTCTTGCACCAAAATAAAACAAAACACCAGTTGAGAAAGCCAGGGACTTAATGCTGCAATGGAAGAACAGACCAGAAGCACCTCGGGCTATTTTAATGAGAAATAGCAAAGTTGGTTAATAATTATGCAGAGAAAGATGGGGAAAAATCAGTAGTTAGTGGGACATGTCTATTTATTTATATTCTAAAAGCCAGAACACTGAGTCTAACAACCAATTCAGTTTTTCAGACAGACATTAAGGATTGAGGATGCCTCTGCACACATGCTTGGTTAAAGCACAATAAGCCATTCCTTGTTTTTCATAGGAAATACAGGTGTGTGTGTGTGTGTGTGTGTGTCAATTTTTTTTAGCAGCATGATTTGATATTGGAGGCAGGGTTGCATATTTATAAATGCACAATGGACACAATGTTCCAGGCCTATAAAGCTCCAAATTGTCTACCAAGAAGTTTTAGATGCCTCCCACTCTATAATATAAAAATCTGTGGTGCAAATTATATATTCTACACAATACAAATATTTATAGCTCTAATCTGGGGGCCTATAACTATAGAGAATACACAGGGTTTACAAAGAACTTACTGTGCTGCAAAAAAAAGGGGGAAAAAAGAGATGTACCAGTTTAGCTGTTACTATTTTAAGATGGCTGAGAGTCAAAGTCTTACTCTTTTATTGCAGGTATTCAGTTGCCTGTAATTTGTGCTATGCCTCTTGCTTTTTCCCTGAGGTCCTGAGGAACTAAATAATCTGATACAGAAACCAACAAAATGGAATTTGTAGGTAGGGTGTAGCTGGGGGAGGGGGAGCGTGCTATGGCTATCCGTAGCAGCTATCTTTAAATCAGACCAAGTTGAATTAATTTTTCTAAAACCAAAGCAGATCAAGAATTCTCTCTTAATATTTGAAGTCAAGCACAAATAAAGTTTTGAGATGAAGCATAAGTAACTGTTGGGCCTGATTAAGTCTACAATAAAGGTAAAGGTAAAGGTTTCCCCGCACATGCGTGCTAGTCGTTTCCAACTCTAGGGATCGCTGCTCATCTCCGTTTCAAAGCCAAAGAGCCAGCGTTTGTCCGAGGACGTCTCCGTGGTCATGTGGCCGGCATGACTAGACGCCAAAGGCGCACGGAACGCTGTTACCTTCCCACTGTAGTGGTCCCTATTTTTCTACTTGCATTTTTACGTGCTTTCGAACTGATGGGACAAAACTCATTTAATAGCTGTCTCACTTAACAACAGACATTTTGGGCTCAGTTGTGGTCGTAAGTTGAGGACTACCTGTAGCTTGAAAGCAACTTCTCAAAATCATCCCTCTCCCTCTTGCATGTTAATCTTTACACTGAAGCATTTGCTTTTAAGTGAAATAGGACACCGGAACCTAGAGAACTGCCTTCTATCAAAAAGCTTATCATTGGATTTTTTTTAGTCTTACATCACTGCTGTTAACTGAACAATCATACCGAAAGATAGAAACAGGGACTTTGCTGCGCAAGAGTATGCATGGCTGGCTCAGGAATTCTGGGAGTTGAAGTCCACGAGTCATAAAAGAGCCAAGGTTGCCTAGCCCTAGACTAGAGCTTGCATTTCCCCACTCCTAGTCCAATACCTTAATCACTACACTGCTGGGTATTATTTAACATATGCCACCTGCACGCAAATGCATCTGGAAGCAGTTTACAAATTATAAAAAGCAAACTCTCTCTCTCTCTCTAGTTTGTAAACTGCTTCCAGATGCATTTGCATGCATTCTACAAACAGGTTATATCGTGTGAGAAGTCTGCGTTAGCATCTATTTTCTGTATCATTGTTAAGAACGGCATACTTGGAACAAAGCTGACTCGCTTGGATCAATGAAAAAATATTTGCCTTTCACCTTCCCGTGAATACACCTGATTTTTCTACAATTTAGTGCTTTGTGGGTGCTTGGGGCCACAGTGTAGCTAAGCATCATGTTGGGGAAGTCTGATAGATTTAGAGTTAAATTGTGTCTCTGATCTGTGCACTGAAATAAGCCACACCAGCAATTTTCCACGTTAAATGATTAGGTTCCTTTGCTGCCTCATTAAAAACGCATGCTGTGCCAAACATCCATTGATTCAATCTGTGAAGCAATACAATATTTCCTTATTTATTTATTTTTTAGGAATTTGGCTAACCAGCATCCTTTAGGCAAGAAGGATGGCTGCATTTAGAACTCGACTTAATGCTCTGTATGTCGGAGGATATGTTATCTCACGTGTTGCCACAACGTGCAGAAATCAAAATAGGGCTGAGTGATTTTCTATAGCTTCTCTTGGATGCACCGGTTACCATTTTCAAGCGTTTAACGTATTTGTGTCTTCCGCAACAGAATCAGTACGTGACTCTGTTGTGCCTCAGTTAGTGCTGAATAAGCTAATGTATGTATTGGTTTGAGATGAATGCCTGAGGTATATAGGACAAAATAGTTAATAACTAAGGGAAAAGAAAGGAAGTAAATGAGATATTAAAAGGAAATACATACAGCCACACACTCAACTTGATGTATGATTCTTTCTGCCTTTTGAGGACCTGGGGTGTTGTTTTTTTTTGCTTTTTTATTTAATATAGCCTCAGCAGCACCAGCTGATCTTGGTAAATCTCAGCTGCTAAGCAGGGTTGATTCTGCTTAGTACTTGCCTGGCGACTTCCTGGAAGCTCCAGCTGCTGGCTAGATTGGGAAGCTGAAAAAAAAAATCCCAAAGAAACCCATGGCAAATCATATCCTTAATCTTGCCAAGAAAACGGTATAGCTTCAGCAACCAGGAAACAAGTTCAGCTTGATGGAATCTGTAGCTTATTTAATATATCATAGGGCCATGTTTGAGGGCACAAAGCCTTCTCAAGACATCTGACAAAACAAAGCAATATAACTAGGAAAACAACAATTAAGCCAGGAATATAATAAAGTGAGCCTCCTTATCCCCGAATATTAAAAAAACACACAATAGTGCTAAGAAAGGCTTGGCTGTACATATCTAGCAAAGTTGTCTCTGCATCAGCTCTTTAATGGACAGTTCGATATTTTGAGCAGCCACACGACAGACTCGTTCAAAAAGGTGCTGCATTTAAAGAATCGCCCACTTTATCCCTGACAGCTAGCAAAACATGCAATTGTCTTTGGTTTAATACTGATTGATAGAATGGGCAAAGGGGCTTTACTTATGATATCCTTCTTTTACTTGGGGGCTGAAGAAGGCAGAAGCAGAAGAGCAATTTTGCCCCCATAGCAAGAACCTTGCAAAATGGGTTGAACCAAGAGAGGGTAACTGCTCCAAAATTACCTAGTGAATTCCATGGTGGATTTGGGGACTCCCCGTTCCCAATCTGACACTTTTTTGCTTCACTGTCTTCAAGAAACAAGGATGACAAACTCTCCGGCAAAGTCCAAGCAAGCAGAGTCACTATCAGTCCAAAGCACACAATATTTCTCCACACATTTCCACTCTAATCATAATACAGGAAATATATTCTATAGTATTCTGAACCCACATTAAGAATAAACCATCCACAATGAAATTTACCCATGAAAATTCACATTGCACTTTTGCACCGAAACAGTGTTTTTGAAATATATTTGGTGATGAAATGATTCCACACCACATTGTGGGAATGTTGCAGACATACTCTACAGTAATGTATTTTGATTTCACCAAAGCGCTGGCAAAATACCTTGTAACAACTTATTAACAAGCTAGTTAAAGGTCTCTGGATAGCATGACAATTGAATGGATGTCTAACTGGCTTGGAAATTGGAGTCAACGTTCTGAAGAAAGAATGGATCCTCTCATTGGAGAGATGAAATGAAAGAAGTGGTTCAAAGTTCAAATTTGGGTCTCTAGTCATCCATATTTATGTTAATGACTTGGATGAATAGATGGAGAGAATGCTGATCAGATATGCAGATGACCCAAAACAGAGACAGTTCACTTATACTCCAAAATATAGAAAGAAAATCTAAAACGATCTTGATAGTTGAGAAAAGCGAGCTGAATGTAACGATTATGTTTAAGAGACAAATTCAAGACTTTTCACTGAGAAAGCAAATCTTACGTACACAAGAAACAAGAGTAGACAATGACTCCTGTGAGAAAGATCTTGCAAAAATAAATTGTAAGCTGAATGTCAGCCAGTAGTATGATGTGTCCGCAAAACAACAAATACAATTTTGTAGGCATGAATAGACAATAATTATTGCTAACTCAGGAGAAGTAATAGTTCTTTTTTTTTCCTTCTTCTTTGGTTTGATCAGATTCCACCATCAGCACTGCTTCTAGGAGTCTGGATACCACACTTTAAGAAGGAGTCAGAGAAATGGGTTTAGAAAAGTTCGGGAAAGATAATTAAGGAAAACTAGAAATGAAGTGCCATGAAGGGAAACGGAAGGAGATGGCTATGTTTAGTCTTGAGAAAAAAATAATAATTGAGGAGAGATATGGTAACATTCTTTAAACACCTGGAAAGTACATCTTATAGTACTCTTATTGTTCCAGAATGCAGATACAGAATAGATTTAAGATGCAGGAAAATAGATTCTTACTGAATGTTACAAAAAAAACCAACAACCCCTAGCAACTTTGAAGTAGAGATATGATAATGTTCTTTAAACACCTGGAAAATACGTCTTATAGAATATTGTTCTCTCTTGTTCCAGAATGCAGATACAGAATAGATTTAAGACGCAGGAAAACAGATTCTTACTGAATGTTACAAACCCCCCCAAAACTTTGCAATAGAGTAATTTGAGAACATAATCAATTCCTCTGATATAGTGGTTTCCCCTTTACTGGGCATGGTCAAGTGAAAACTGAACGGCCATCTGTCTGGATACTCTAATTTGGACTCCTTCATTGAATAATGACTTGATCTTCATAGGCCTAAAAGGCCTCTCCCAACTCTGTGATTGCTTGATGTCCTCCAAATAAGAGGGAAACTAAGCTTCTTTATCAACACAGTTGGTCTGTACATTTTTCCCTTGGTTAATTCTGTTATCTTAGCAGCCAAACACAGCTTTGTGAGAAGGTCCTGAAGGAATGATAATCCTATAAGCCTGTGGTAGTAACACACTGCTTTCCATATCAGAGCCCTGGCATCCTTTCCCTGGCACAGCACCACTCCTGCCACCATCCCCAGCAGAAATACAGTATCTCTGCATAAAACCTCAGAACCAACATTTTGTGCTGTTGCAGAGCAGGTAGCCATAATAAATGGTGGAAGACTTTGAGGAACAAATGTGTAAAACAGCAAAGCACCTGCACCTGCGATTCACTTCACCCAGAAAAGAATCCTCAAACAGCAGCCAGACACGTATCTGCTTGATGCAGCATCCTACTTACTTTCTGCCTTGAGGAAGTTAAACTTTCATGAGGGACATCAAGACTAATCTGTGTAGATTGCATAATTCATAAGTAAGTAAGTAAGTAACAAACAAATAAATTTAAATAAAATAATGTTTTTTTTAACTGGGAAACTGCCAGTGGGTCCCTGAACTCAAACTTTAAAAAAACCCCAAACTTGTTCTTACAGAATGCAAGCTTGGGCAGGAAAGAAAGAAAGAAAGAAAGAAAGAAAGAAAGAAAGAAAGAAAGAAAGAAAGAAAGAAAGAAAGAAAGAAAGAAAGAAAGAAAGAAAGAGAATCTTTGAACATGCTGAGTGCACTATAAATTATAGGAGGAAGAATCCCTTCTCTGTCTCTCCCACAGTCAAACAAAAATAAAGTAATGACCCCATCAGGTACTTTTTAAAAAAAGTCCCACTCAACTGCATGATGTTATTACACCATTACTACCCCCACCAATAGCCTCTGCAAAAGCAGTGGGTCTCTCTGAGTTCAACAGAGTTCTCACCTCTGATGGAAAGAATGTAATGGGGATGGTGAATCAGAATCAGGACTGTGGACAGGAAGTTAAAGAAATCTTAATTCCACATATATATCGGTTACAAATCATGTCTCTGAAGTTGCTCTTTCTCTCAAGCAACACTAGAGCTAGCCCTATGAAACTCAGCAATACCATTACAGAATACAGAATAATACAATTGAAAGGGACCTTGGAGCTAGTCCACCCCCCCACACTCAAGCAGGAGACCCTATACCATTTCAGACAATTGGTTGTCCAGTCTCTTCTTAGAAACCTCCGGTGATGAAGCACCCATAACTTCTGGAGGCAAGCAGTTCCACTGGTTAATTATCTTCACTGTTAGGCAGTTTCTCCTTAGTTCCAGGTTGCTTCTCTCCTTGATAATTTTCCATCCATTGTTTCTTGTCCTGCCTACAGGTGCTTTGGTAAATAAGTTGAGCACCTCCTCTTTGTGGCAACCTCTCAAATACTGGGATGCTGCTATCATGTCACTCCTAATCTATTTTTTTCTCTAGAGACTAGCCAAACCTAAATCCTGCAACCGTTCTTCATATGTTTTAGTCTCCAGGCTCTTAATCATCTTAGTTGCTCTTCTCTGCACTCTTTCCAAGTCTCAACATCTTTTTTTACATTGTGGTGACCAAAACTGGATGCAGTATTCCAGATGTGGTCTCACTAAGGTTTTATAAAGCAGTACTAATACTTCACATGATCTTGACTCAATCCCTCTGTTTATGCAACCAAGGATTGCAATAGGTTGTTTTTTTTTTGTTGTTTTGGGCTGCTGCCACACACTGCTGGCTCCTATTTAAGTGATTGTCCACTAGGACTCCAAGATCCCTCTCAAGGTTACTACTACTTTTGAGCCAGGTTTCACCTAATTGGTACTTGTACATTAGGTTCTTCCTGCCTAAGTAGGAAATCTTACTTTTCTCTACATTAAATTTCATTTTGTTGGATAGGGACCAGTGTTCAAGTCTGTCAAGATCCGTTTGGATCCTGAGCCTATTCTGTTGGTTCTTCCTGCCAGCTTAATTGTCATCTGCAGATTCGATGGATTCTCCTTCTATTCCCTTGTTTCTAAGCATGAGTAAAATCATGTTGTATGTTTTGCAGGATGTTGTTTTTTAAATATGGATTTACTTCCCTTAGGCTTTATGAGCTTGAGAGAGGAAGTTGCCTTTTATCGAGTCAGCAGACTCCTCTTTCATCTAATCCGGTATTATCGATATAGAGTGGCAGTGGCTCTAAAGAATTTCTGGCAGAAATGCTCTAACTGTATCCAGAGCTATGTATGCAAAACACACATATCTGTTTCAAGCAAGCTTTATGCTTTATCGCTGGATTATATCTTCTCCTATAAAGATTCTTTCTACCTGCCCACCTAATGCTAGAGGTACTCAGAATGTATAATGGTGGAGATTTGGATTCAGCCGAAAGCCTTTTAGAAAACTCTGAATATAAGCAAGAGTTTGGAAAGAATGCAGAGTAATTAAGCTGCAGAATGTCCCATTAAAAAGAATAAAACGATCCTTTGTCTTACAGAGTTCTGTATATGCAGAGGATAGCCCGAAGCAGCTATCAATGAGTACCAACAGACATTCATTCTATCTGAAGGAAAAAGAAGATTGATAAACAATACACAAAGAGAGAAAAATCCCATTTCTGTACATCTTGGAGAGAGAAAAGCATAAAAGGAGGGAGAAATAGAAAATTCCCTTTGTCTCTTAACACAAGAGTTTTATTTTACTAACAACCAGCCAGTTTAGAAGCAGACAGAGGGACAGCGGGTGGAAATCCTTCCCCCTCATCTATCCCTCCCCATTTGCTCATAGGTGGAAAATAGACGATGCAATCTCCAAAACACAATTTTCTCCTAGCAGAGTAACTTTGCTTCTTTGTTTGCATTCCTGGCTTGGAAAGTTCCTTTATAAACTAACCCACCATGTTGGATTCTATCAGAGATTTCAAACGAGCCGCAACCCACCTTGGCTTGCTGACTTGTTTCGTGTGCAGGCACTGTGCCAGTGTTGGTCATGCAGGCATTCAGAAGGAACATTGCCAGTGACACCACTATTTGTTTGTACTAGTTGCTGCCAGAACAAATCAGAGGTGAGGATAACAGACAGGCAGAGTCTGCAGCCGTGGCGCTTCAGTATTTTCTCATTTTACTGTAGGCAACATACTGCTGCTTCTATTAACTATCAATAGTGTAACTTAATAATAACTTACTAATTTAGAAACAATTGATTTTTTATCTAATTCATTTATTAAGTATATTAACTGACAATTAATAAATATTTAGTCTATGTTGCATTTTTTTTTGCAATGTGACCGCTGATTAACATGTCACATTCATTTGGATCTGAAAGCTCTGCATTACATAGACCTACTACTGTATGTCTTATACAGCAAAGAGGCAAACCGGCATTAAGGCTTGCAAACTATTGTCGTGGATGGATAGATGGATGGATGGATGGATGGATGGATGGATGGATGGGTGGATGGATGGGTGGGGTGAAGTAGGCTGCATTGGAATGTCCTAATTCAGTTCATACTAGGGAAGAAAGTACTGTAGGTATGTTTTAGTTGGAGGCTAATGCCTCCCTTAAGTAACACCAGCTGCCTGCAATTAGTGCAGGTTCGAGTCCCACCAGGCTCAAGGTTGACTCAGCCTTCCATCCTTCCGAGGTAGGTAAAATGAGGATCCAGATTGTTGGGGGCAATAAGCAGACTTTGTAATAATGCCGCTTTGTAATAAGGGCTCTATTAAGCAGGCATATGCATAGAATGAAGGCTACTGCTAATGCTTGTAAGCCGCCCTGAGTCTTCGGAGAAGGGCGGGATATAAATGGAATAAATATAAATAAATAAATAAATAAATAAATAAATAAATAAATAAATAAATAAAACATATGAAGAACAGTTATAGGAATTGGGTATGTGTAGTCTAATGAAAAGAAGGACTAGGGTTCCAATATTTGTGGGACTCCTACAAAGGTGAGGGGAGTCAAACTATTTTCCAAAGCACCAAAAGGCAGGACAAGAAGCAATAGATGGAAACTAACTAACCAAGGAGAGAAGCAACCCAGAGCTAAGGAGAAATTTCCTAACAGTGAGTGCAATCAACCAATGGAATTGGCTAGCCTTCAGAAGTTGTGGGTGTTCCATTACTGGAGGCATTGAAAAAGAGATTGGACAACTATTTGTCTGAAATGGTACAGGGTCTCTGGCTCCAGCAGGAGATTGGATTAGAAGACCTCTGATGGCCCTTCCAACTCTATTATTTTATGTTCTATGTTTTACCAGACAAACTAAGAAGTAAAATAAGAGAGCAAGGCTCTTGTTCCCTTAATTAGCAGAATATAAGTATTTGTATGCACACTTACTGTAACCGTGTGATAGCCTGATAATATAATTCTCCATAATGTTCCTCTAATTTTAATCATCCTCATATATAAAAACAATAAAAGAAATAAAGAATCAGAGAAATCTTGTTTTACTGCTTAAGAGAGACTTCTAGTTGTTGCAGACCTTTTAATACGTAATGTCTATGATTCATTATAGCCATTTTAAGGAGCATCTGAATTGTTGTTAGTCTATTTTTTTTTATCTCATGTCACTTTTGTTCATTGAACAATTACAATCTATGTAAGTGGAGAAATCTGGAATAAAACTACAAATCTCTAAAGTTGTGGTCTAGATCAAGGGTGTCAAACTGGTGGCCCGTGGGATGGGTGCGTCATGCACAAACCACGCCCACCCCAGCTTTGCAAAGGCAAAAAAGTCACGATATGTCACAATATGTCATGTGACGCAATCGAGTTTGATACCCATGGTCTAGATAAATCAGTGATTTGCTTCTATAGTTTTGGGGATGGGTTTAGCATTGATATTATTAATGATGCTCTTGGCTTCACCCCAGAAATGCCATGTAGGAACTAATTATCTTTTTAGCTTTAGGTCATACTTTAAAAAGACTATTTCCCCATATATGAACAGAGGCTGGCAATGTATTAGCAAGCAAGCAGGCCTTCTTTATAAAAAAAATATTATTGAATGGCCATATTTCCACTTGACAAAACTGATCTTAAAGAAAAAAGTGTAAAAGAGTAATGTACAACCCTATGTTTTCTGGGAACATTACTCTGCATTCACCAATCTCATAATCAAATTACCGGTATTAGATGTTTTTACTACAAATAACAGCATTCTATTTCTGGAGTCCAGTGTAAAAGTGTGTGCATGCACACCCTCCAGGTTTATATCATAGTGCATATGGAGACGTGTAGAACTTCCACATGCATGTCCACTCGTATAATTGCATATGGGTAAACAGCGAAGGAGGTTGGCTGTGGCAGACAGATCACATATATGAATGTTCAGGTATATTCATTCACAATCTATGTACTTGTGTGGGTGGGAATCTGCAGGTTCACAGAATCAAATTACGTGAACTTTAAATATTGTAACCAAACCGTGAAGAAACAGAAAACGGATGACATCATGTAAAAGAAGTTTCATATTTGGTCATAGGCAAAGACAGGTAAAGAAGCACACCCTAGCCAATTTCCATGCCTAGTTGGTTTTTCTAATGGGGAATCTGAAGTGAATAGAAAAAAATTTTAAAAAATCCTCATGGTTTTATTTATTTATTTGTTTGTATCCCACCTATATATATTTTTTTACAAATCACTCAAGGCAGTGAACATATCCAACACACCACCCACCTCCTATTTTTCCCACAACAATCCTCTGAGGTGAGTTGGGTTGAGAGAGTGATTAGTCCAAGGTGTTTCTGGACAAATTTGTATTGTTCCATCACTTTGCCTTATTCATAGACTTTTATTGCAGGTAACAAGGTAGCACTGTGATTTATTCCCAATTGAGCTACATTCGTTACTTCCAAATCTTTATTTATTTATTTTATTATATTATATTATATTTTATTATATTTATATACCGCCCTTTCCCTGAGGACTCAGGGCGGTTTACAGGGAATTAAAAACCAACAATACAAAAGTTAAAACCAGTTTTAAAAAAATTAAACTTAACCCTGTGCAAATAAAACCCCAGTTAAAATAGATTAATCCTCAGCCTGGGCCAGAGAGCTCAAAGAGCCAGGTCTTCAGGCCCCGGCGGAATGAACGGAGGTCGGGGGCGGTCCTCAGCTCCACTGGCAGCTGGTTCCAGAGGGCAGGCGCCCCCACTGAGAAGGCCCTATCCCTGGGCGTTACCTGCCGGCAATCTCTTACCGGTGGGACCCTGAGCAGACCCTCCCTGTGGGAGCGCACTGGACGAAGGGCACTTGATGCTGGCAGCAGGTGTTCCCTCAAATACCCCAGACCCAAGACATGTAGGGCTTTATAGGTAATGACCAGCACCTTGAATTTCACCCGGAGGGCAACCGGCAGCCAATGCAGCTCGCGGAGTAGAGGTGTTACATGGGAGTATCGGGAGACCCCCATTACAACTCGCGCGGCCGCATTCTGCACCAGTTGAAGCCTCCGAGTGGTCCTCACTTGCAGTAGTCCAAACGGGAGGTCACGAGCGCATGAGTAACTGTGCGTAGGGCATCTCGGTCCAGATAGGGACGCAACTGGCAGACCAGGCGAACCTGGGCAAAAGGCCCCCTGGTCACGGCTCCTATGTGGTCTTCAAAATTGAGTCGTGAATCCAGGAGGACGCCCAAGTTGCGAGCCCTATCAACGGGGGGTAACACCTCACCCCCCATCATTAGAGATGGAATAGTCTGGTTGACCCGAGATGCCGATATGCACAGCCACTCAGTCTTGGCGGGATTGAGACGAAGCCTGTTTCTCTCCATCCAGACCTGGACCGCCTCCAGGCACCGGGACATCACGGCGAGGGCATCACTGGGTTGGTTCGGGGTGGAAAGAAAAAGTTGGGTATCATCAGCGTACTGATGATACCCCACCCCGAAACCATGAATGATCTCGCCCAGCGGCTTCATATAGATGTTGAACAGGAGGGGCGAGAGAACCGACCCCTGAGGAACTCCACAAATGAGAGGCCTCGGGGCAGATCTCTGCCCTCCCGCCAACACTGACTGCGAGCGGCCCAGGAGATAGGAGGAGAACCACCGTAAAACGGTGCCTCCCACTCCCAACCCCCTGAGACGCCGCAGCAGGATACCATGGTCGATGGTATCGAAAGCCGCTGAGAGATCTAATAGGACCAGGACAGAGGAGCAACCCCTGTCCTTAGCCCTCCAGAAATCATTCACCAGCACGACCAATGCCGTCTCTGTGCTGTGTCCGGGTCTGAAACCTGATTGGTACGGGTCCTCCTAACCAACCAACCAACCAACCAACCAACCAACCAACCAACCAACCAATCAACCAACCAAACAAATAAACTCTGAATAAAGAGGAATGGTATAAAATATCTACAATTTGGAGGGGAGGCACATAAACCAAAAGTATGTGTAACTGTGATAGCCTTGGGGATAAAAAAGATATAAGTCTTCCCTTTGCTATCTGCTCTACTTCTCTTTAATGAAATAGAATGTTTAAAAAATGAATCAAAACAAATTTCTGCAGTTTTCTTACTTGGTTTGTGAAACAGACTAGAAAAAGGAAGAGTCAAATTGACAAGGAAGAACAAAAATCAACTTACCTAGTTTGATGGACAAACTGACCAGAAAAAATGTCCCATATTGGCAATATCTGCCCAGTTAAATGGCTAAACCAAGTAAAATCTGGTTTAGTTTTTGAATGTGGACCTTTGGGAAGTCCAAAGTTATGTATTAGAAAAAGGCAATGCTAAACCATTTTTGCCTTATAAAAAGTATGCCTCTGTAAATCAGCAAGAGCCAATCTTGGCTCAAAGACAACTTAATTTATTTTATTTTTCTTTTCAGTAACCATGCATAGCCAGGCAGAAGGCTATAATCCTATTTCCTTTTATAGTAAGTACATTTCCCACATAAAAGCCAGATACATGGATACTAAAATGATGCTAAGAAACATCAAGTTCAAATTATCAAGAGAAAATCTCAAAGTGGGTCACTTTAAAATTTTAACTACTGAATTCAACATCTGCTGTGGAATGTAGACAGTGAATAGAACTTCTGCTTTTATCTGACAGCAGAATAGCCTCAACAACAGCTTATGAGGAGCTGCTTATGAGTTATTGGTATTAGAACTGAATGCACTAAATATGTATTGAGGCCTTGGGAAATGGGAGACCCAAACTAATAATAATAATAATAATAATAATAATAATAATAATAATAATAATAATAATAATAATAATAATAATAATAATTTGGAAGGGACCTTGGAGGTCATCTAGTCCAACCCCCTGCTCAGGCAGGAAACCCTATACCATTTCAGGCAAATGGCTGTCCAGTCTCTTCTTAAAAACTTCCAGTGTTGGAGCATTCACCACTTCTGGAGGCAAGTTGTTCCACTGGTTAATTGTTCTAAATGTCAGGAAGTTTCTCCTTAGTTCTAGGTTGCTTCTTTCCTTGGTTAGTTTCCATCCGTTGCTTCTTGTCCTGCCTTCAGGTGCTTTGGAGAATAGCTTGACTCCCTCTTCTTTGTGGCAGCCCCTCAGATATTGGAACACCGCTATCATGTCACCCCTCACCCTTCTCTTCGTTAAACTACACATACCCAATTTCAGCAACTGTTCCCTATATGTTTTAGCCGCCAGTCCCCCAATCATCTTTGTTGCTCTTCTCTGTGCCCTTTCTAGAGTTTCAACATCTTTTTTACACTGTGGTGTCCAAACCTGGATACAGTATTCCAGGTGTGGCCTTACCAAAGCATTGTAAAGTGGTATTAGTACTTCACTTGATCTTGATTCTATACCTCTGTTAATGCAGCCTAGCACTGTGTTGGCTTTTTTGGCAGCTGCAGCACACTGCTGGGTCATTTTGAAGTGATTGTCTACTAGGACTCCAAGATCCCTCTCACAGTTACTATTATTGAGCAAGGTACCACCTATACTATACCTGTGCATTTGATTTTTCCTGCCTAAATGTAGAACCTTACTTTTTTCACCATTGAATTTCATTTTGTTAGATAGCACCCAGTGTGCGAGTCTGTCCAGATCCTCCTGTATTTTAAGCCTATCTTCTGGAGTATTGGCTATTCCTGCCACCTTGGTGTCGTCTGCAAATTTGATGAGTTCCCCATCTATCCCCTCATCCAAATCGTTAATGAAGATGTTGAAGAGCACTGGGACCAGAACAGAGCCCTGGGGCACCCCACTACACACTTCCTTCCATGTAGATGCAGTTCCATCGAGGACCACACGCTAAGTCCGGCCTGTCAGCCAGCTACGAATCCATCAGGTGGTGATGCTATCTAACCCACATTTTTTCTATCTTATCAAGTAGTAGGTTGTGATCTACTTTATCAAATGCCTTACTGAAGTCCAAGTAAATTATATCTACAGCATTCCTGGTCCACTAATTTTTCACTTGGTCAAAGAATGCAATAAGATTTGTCTGGCATGATCTGTTTTTGACAAACCCATGTTGACTTTTAGTGATGACTTTGTTTGCTTCAAGGTGTTCGCTGATTTGTTGTTTGGGTATCTTTTCCAGAATCTTCCAAGGTATTGAGGTCAGGCTGATAGGTCTGTAGTTTCCTGGATCTATTTTTTTCCCTTTTTTGAAGATGGGAACTACATCCAGTGGCGTAGCGTGGGTTGTCAGCACCCAGGGCAAGGCAAGTAATTTGCGCCCCCTAACCCGTGGATTTTAGCACTCGAGTCTCTTCCACTAGCTCAGGAATTCTGGGAGTTGAAGTCCATGAGTCATAAAAGAGCCAAGGTTGCCTACCCCTGAGTTAGGTTCAAGGCAAAAAAGGGTCTCTGGAGAAGAGGGAAAATGCTAGTTTAAAACTGAAACAAGGCAACTTTAAGGTGCCTCAGCTGTGATTTAGGATGAGACAAAGAGAGGACATGGCGTTGAAAATGGTTAATGGGGCATGTTTGTTCCACTCTTAGTGGATGTCAAGATAAACCCCACGAGAGAATGACCTTACAACAGATGTGAATAGGCTTGGACTACGTTTGTAGATTGAGTGCATACATCACATGGAGCGATGATGGGCTTCATCAAGATTTATGATCCCACAATTGGCTAGTTTTCTCCATCTTGTCCTAAACCCTGGATACCAACCATGGTTTATGGCTTAGCATGTGGTGTGGGGTGACCCAACATGTTAGGCAACAAACAATGACTTCCAACTTACAATGCCTCAGCTTCCCAAGGTTATTCCAAAGCCGGAAAAGCCAACCAACCCACCCTGCAGCTTTGCCTGCTTAGGCTGAACCCCAGGAGTTCATACTTGCTGTGGCGCCTGACCTATTTTCTGCCCAGACGCTGCTTATCCAAGCCAAGCCGCCTCCTTCTCTTTGGCACCTCGCCCCAAAGATTCGCCGGACTGGCTGGAAACTCTCGTTGCTGGCGATGTGTGTCGGGGGGGCGTCCCGATCACCTCCTGCAGGGGGAACCGAGTGGCCACAGAGAGTCAATACGGCAGGAGGAGGAGGAGAAGGAGGAGGAGCAGCAAGCAGCCGCAGGTGCAGCGGCTGCAGTTGTTACCTTTACCTCCGGGAAAGGAGGAGACGGGGGCGGGAGCTGGGTCGGGGGGGCCCGGGCTTGCAGGTTGAGAGCCAAGCGGAGGAGAGCCACGGCGGGAGAGAGGGAGGCGAGACGCTGCCAAGCCTCCCCACCCCCACCCGAGAAAGGAGGCGATCTGCAGCCGCGAGAGGACGGGATCCCGCTCTGGCTGGGCGCAGCGAATGTGGTTGCTTTCTATGCTCCGCCCACTCGCTCGCTCCTCCGACCCTCGGCGAAGCAGAATCGTCCTCCTCCGGCGAGCTTAATGGGCGCCCCCCCAGATGTTGCGCCCGGTGCGGCCGGCCCCCCCTGCACCCCCCACGCTATGCCACTGACTACATCAGCTCTCTTCCAGTCCTCTGGTAGTTCCCCAGTGCTCCAGGATCTTTGAAAAATATAGTTTAGTGGTTCTGAGATTACGTCTGCCAGTTCCTTGACAACTTTGGGTTGTAATCCATCTGGTCCTCGTGATTTGAACTCATCTAGGCTGGACAGGTGTTCACTTACCATTTTCTTGCCTATCTTAACTTGCGTTTCTATTCCATTTTTTATAGCACTGGTTTTGGTAGGTTGGACTGTTTTTTCCGTTTGTGTTAAGACAGATGCAAAAAATAAGTTATATAGTTCTGATTTCTCCCTGTTGCTTGTCACCTTCTTCCACTTTCCCCCACTAACAGAACAATCATTTCCTTAACTTTTTTCTTGTTTCTTATATGTTGAAAGAAGCTTTTTTTGTTATTTTTGACTTTGGTTGCAAGCCTTAGTTCATTTTGAGCCTTAGCTTTCCTCACTTCATCTTTGCAGGCACGGGCTATTTGCTAATATTCTGACTTAGTTATGTGCCCCTCTTTCCAATTCTTATACTTGTCCTTTTTATCTTTCATTTTGAACTAAAAGTTTTAAGTGGTTTTTATTCAATTCTGAAAGCTATGCTTTGTGCTTGGGGTGATGGGTAACCCAAGGGCCGCAGTTGGAAGGATAAGTGACAAAAAGTTACTGTGTCATGACAAAATTTCCCAAAGATTTTTCCTTTTTTTTCAATAAGGAAATTATAAGGGGTTCTTGGGCACCAATAAGTTTTAAAAGGCTGCAGATTTTCCATCCATATATTGTATGAGTTAAGACATGATGATACCTTTAGGAGAATCAGATAATCCATAATTCAAATGATTGATGTACATACATAAGTAACATGCACCCAACATGGTACGTGAATTAGTTTTTATTTTAGTAGAGTAGTTCTACCCAACTTATTGCAGATACTCGAGTCTAGTGTAAAAGGAACTTAAAGGGTTACAGAGATAAGGTAATTGCTCATAACCCTTCTTCCTATTTCTCAGTAGGCCTGAAACTGCCACCCCGTCTGTATTTTCTGATGCCCTATAATTATCATACCAGAGGAAGCAAAATATCTAAAGAGTTGCAATCAACTTTTGAAAAGAGATGATTAAAATGACAGTGGAAGCTAAATGCTTGTGAGATCAGGAGTCTTCAGAAAGCCAAACAATAAAATAAAATTTCCTTAAACATAAGTGACATAATTAGTCAGCAATCACTATGTTTGTTTCACGTTCTCTGTAATGTTCTCTGGGTAAATTCATTCCAGCTTAAATGTTTTAAGAGACTAGATTGTTGTATTTTTTAAAATCACATTGTTTGTAAGGTTTTTGCCTCTTTCACTTGATATTTGCATAGAAGTACAAACAAAAGTTGCTACTATAACTTAATTCAGTGGTGGGATTTAGCTGGTTTGCACCGATTCGGCAGAACCAGTAGCTAAATTTTGTTGAGTTCGGAGAATCAGCTGAACCAGCTGCTTCCTGTGGGCTGTTCTAGGCCTAGGAGGCCTGGAGGAGGCCTCCCAGGCCTAGAATGGCCTGCCGGAAGTGTATGGATGTCACTTCCGAAAAGCCATTCTAGGCCTGGGAGGCCTGGAGGAGGCCTCCCAGGCCTAGAACAGCCCATAGGAAGTGTGTGGATGTCACTTCCGGAAGTCCATTCTAGGCCCAGGCCTGCATCCATGCAGAGAACCGGTTGTTCAGGTATTTGAATCCCACCACTGACTTAATTGTATTTTCCTTTCTGCTTTGTTTATAGAAAAGGAGGGAACTTGTTCCTTCAAGGCAACTTAAGACATTGAGCAATAGTGTATGCAGAATTAACAATATGTAGCAAGGAGGCCTAGGTGGTAAAGGACTTTGGCTTTCTTATGTTTTCTGAAAGAGGTTGAGCAACTGACTTTAGAATATTACTATATTCGTAACTGAAGAAAATTCAGAGTGGCCGTTCTTACGGATATTGCTTTATTATATGATTGGTTGTTCTAAATTGGCATGTTTTAGGCAAAGAATTTTTTCAGATGTAAGACCATAATAACAAAGACCTTTCCATTTTTATATTTGCTCATATATTGTGTAAATATTTGTATATGTTGTATACATCGTGTTGTTCACCTTGTATAACCTTACCAAAGGGAGGGAGCAAGCTGCCCTATGCCAACTGGCAGGAGATTTCCAAGTTGTCAAATAGACACAAAATTTTCTTAACACCTGTTACTTTTAAATGAACATGGAATTGAATATGGGGCTTCTACATTAAAATATGTATCTTCTCTTACAATGTTCCACTCAATTGCAGTGGAGGTGCTGGCATCAAGGAACTTAATCTCACTTCTCCTACAAATTGTTCTCTGACTTGCTCAGCTGAAGAAGGCCAGTATTTACACAGGAAATGCTTAAATCCTGAGTTCTATTTAATTCTTTATAGAAATAAAGGAAAGTTTCGAACAGAGTTTTGCAGACTTTGCCAAGTTGTGTGTATGTGTGTGGGAAAGAGAACAAAAGATGTAGTATTCTGACTCCAACTGTTGTATAGTGATATATCCCCTTGCTGAGACCCCTGTGCCTGACCTGTATTAGATATAATCACTGCTGACAGTCTTTATCAGATAGCTGAACTCACAAAATACCTTTTCTCATCTATGAAGACCTTTATTGCATGCAGGAGGTTTACAGCAGACAACAGGATGTGGCAGATGATGAAATGGACAGTATCTCAAGGTCAAAGACAGTAATGGTCCTACCATGAGAGCAGATCACATGTAATGGAGTCCAGGAAGTGATACAATATTCAAGATTAACAAGAAGGAGGAAATACATCACAAAATGGGAGGGATTGACTGAACAGATTAACACGAACAGAACATATTGTAGTTCCCAAAACGACCACATGATGGCAGCACAATCCGATAGAGGAAAATTAACCATGTAAATCTAACTCACTATAACACAAAATTAACCAAGTGTGCACTGCATAATACTTTTATAGCTGATGTAACAGCACATGCAGTAGATTCCATTCCTCACTGTAATCTGTGCCACAATAGAGTCTACTTTGGAAGATTACTACTGTACACTTTGAGATAATAGAATTCTGATAGAATCCTTTCTAGAAGTTGATGGACTATCTAGCCCCAGAACATCATAGGCTAAAGAGACTTGCTGTAGCACCACTAGATCCTCAGATTATAGCATTATAGCATCAGAAAATGCATGTCTTACATGCATACAGCATGCATATTACAGCTACAATTAATATAACAGCAGTTTGCAAAAACTAATTCAAGTGTAAGATGATTAAAATCCCCTTTTCCCTTTTCCTTAGGTCACCGACATTCATTGTCATTTCATTCAAAGATATAAAAGCTAGTTAGCTATTTTTTTCTCCTCTTTGTCCCGTAATATTAGTCTTTAATGAAAGAGAGAGAGAGAGAGAGGAGGGGGGAGGGAGGGAGGGGGAGGAGAGAGAGAGAGAGAGAGAGAGAGTCAGTCAATGGTAGCATGTCTTTGCTGAAGGCAATTTAAAACCTCTTTGGTGACCTGATCACATTAAATAAAGCTTATGTGCTCTGAAGGTTCAGATCTGTTGATGTGCTAACATTTCTTCCACAGCTCTGTATTTACTCTGAGGCGGCCAGCTTGGTCTCATTGATCCAGTACGTATCTATGAAGAAGACAAACCCGCTTTTCTTAAAGAAAAGGAAATAAAGTGCCTCAGTTCCATCCTCCCCAACCATCTGTTCAAAACAGCTGGTGGAGCATGAGTCCAGCAGATGGCATTCTTTCTCTAGTGAATACCAAAATCGAATCCCGCCCCCCCCTACATTCTTTAGTCACCTTAGGGGCTCTGGGTTTAGGTTAGTTTTTCTGCTATTAAAAAAAATAAAATAAAAAAATGGCAGAGCTTCAGGCTATAGCGAGTCTGCCTATGTTTTATTTGGCCCACAAAGCTGAAGTAAAATAAATATATAAACCAGGCTGCTCCTGTCAAGCATTTTGATAGGTGTCACATTATAAACTCAGAAAGCTAACATGAAAAAAAAAAATCCCCCAGAGTGCCTTGCTTCACGCAGCCAGATGGAGACAGAAATCTGTATCTGCATCCAGATATCTATTCGATAAGGAAGAAGCTTACAGAAACCATTCCCCCATACGTTTCTCATTCAGTCGACCCGTTTAAAACTTCACAGCAAAGGGTCAAATGCTTCTATAGAATGACAGTTTGAATGAATTGTTTACAAGGGTGTTGAATTTTACTAATGCCTCTGATGCAGGATATAGCAATGGAAACCATGTAAAGAGGAAAACCACAAAAGTTGTTTCTTGGGTAGGCAACCCCGTCTGAGTGAGACCACGTGCAAACAAATGTGTGTGGTAGATAAGTCATTCTCCTTGCCTGGTGGTAGAGTTTTCGCTTTCCGCACAACAGTCTCTCTTGACACGAGGACAGGAAGAGAAAATTACCCTTGGAAATAAAAGAGAAGGTTTGGCCTAATCCAAAATACAAGCAAACTTAAAGGGCCAATCTCTCTTCCCATCCCCAAAACCCACCCTAAAAAATAGCCACACTTCTTTTAAAGAGGACTCTGGCCCATTTTCTGAGTTTGAAAATGTGATGCAGATAATTACTGACAATTACAGAGAGTATGAAGAGACAAAATCCCTCAGAGAAAAGCGAATTCTGCATTCAGCAAGAGTCATCGTTGTGAGCACGTTGTCTATGGGCTAGAACAGTCAATCAGAGAAAAAATTCCACTTGATCCTGTGGTAGATGAAGGGGATCTTTAATTTTGAGTAGCTTGCTGGCTGACTTGGAAACCCTTGACGAGTTGTCAGATCATACCTCCTGTCTTATTCAATGAGAAGAAAGTAAGTGAAATTCAGAGGGAAAGAAATTAGAAATTATCATTATTCTTCTCAGTGCATTTTGGCAGGATACCCATGTGGGAATCAAGGACTAGAAGGAAAGAGCTTTATTATGACTGAACTTGAAGTGTCGGGTCTAAATCCTAGAAGATAAAGGTAGTCCTTGATTTAGGGTTACAATTGAGCCCAAAATTTCTGTTGTTAAGTGAGACATTTGTTCAGTGAGTTTTGCACCATTTTATGACCTTTCTTGCCTCAGTTGTTAAGCGAATCACTGCAGTTGATAAGTTAATAAGCCAGTTGTTAAGAGAATCTGGCTTCCCTTTTGACTTTGCTTGTCAGAAGGTTGTAAAAGGGGATCACGTGACCCCGGGGCACTGCAAATGTCATAAATATGAATCAGTGGCCTGGCAAATGCATTTTGATCACGTGACCATGGGGATGCTGCAAAGATCGTAAGTGTGAAAAATAGTTATAAGTCACTTTTTTCAATGCCATTGTAACTTTGAACGGTGACCAAACGAACTGTTGTAAGCCGAGGACTAACTGTATTGGGAAAATAGGAACTTCTGTAGTAGTTGATTGGAAACATTGGTTTAAAAATTCCATTCGGTGCTAAACATTACATTGAATTTGCTGTCTTTCTGCTTTCTCAACCTGTTTACAGATTACTGAGGGTTGGTTTGATAATGTAGTTCTCGGCGTCATGGAATGGGGTGTGTTGAAGGAAAAGTCTTCATCATGGTCCAGTCCAAGCCAGGAATAAACAACATGGCGACTGTTTAAGAAAGAAGGTTGCAGTTTATTGAAGAGGAGAGCCAGACAGGAAGATGGCTCTGGAAGAAAAGAAAGAGAGCACATATAGGGAGTGGGTTTTTATACCCTCTGGGGCTCTTGAGGTTGTTTCATGTTCCTGTTTGAGGCTTTGTATTTCCTGTGTCATGTATTTTGACCTGTGTCCCTTTGGCATCTGTGGGTTAATCCTATTATGTCCTGTCTTAGAGTTTGCGTGGGGTATGTAGATTTTAGGTGTCTTTGTCTTCTTAATCTTCTAGCTTCAACCTTTCTGAATGATGATGATGACGACGACAATAATAATAATAATAATAATAATAATAATAATAATAATAATAATAATAATAATAATAATAATAAGTTGGAAGGGACCTTGGAGGTCATCTAGTCCAACCCCCTGCTCAGGCAGGAGACCCTATTCCATTTCAGACAAATGGTTGTCCGGTGTCTTCTTAAAAACTTCCAGTGTTGGAGCATTCACCACCTCTGGAGGCAGGTTGTTCCACGGGTTAATTGTTCTAACTGTCAGGAAGTTTCTCCTTAGTTCTAGGTTGCTTCTCTCCTTGACTAGTTTCCATCCGTTGCTTCTTGTCTTGACTTCAGGTGCTTTGGAGAATAGCTTGACTCCCTCTTCTTTGTGGCAGCCCCTGAGATACTGGAACACTGCTATCATGTCACCCCTCACTCTTCTCTTTGTTAAAACTACACATACCCAATTCCAGCAACCGTTCCCTATATGTTTTAGCCTCCAGCCCCCTAATCATCTTTGTTGCTCTTCTCTGTACCCTTTCTAGAGTCTCGACATCTTTTTTACATTGTGGTGACCAAAACTGGATGCAGTATTCCAGGTGTAGCATCTGCATTTCTACATCTGTGTTTCTACAGAGCTGGTTTCTGCTTGGGGGAAGGGAGACTTGGAGCTATTAAGAAAAACTGGACATGTTTTTCTGCCTCTTTAAGATCCTTTGAGGAAATATATTTTTCTGCCCTTTTAATATTTCCTTCTCAGGGGGTGGGGGTGGGGAGTGGGGCTGACTTCCCACAGGTGCTTTTATTAAAATAAAACTCCTTCATTTTTTGATATTCCAGTGTTGGGTTTGTAATCTGTCCCCACACATTGCAGAACCACTTGGATCAGTCATCTTGGTTAAAAGGGGAAAACTAAGCCAATTTATTTGAAAACTTACTTCTGCAGAACGGGGAGTCCTGTTCTGGTGACCCCAAAAGTCCAGACAGAGAGAACGCGAGTGTGGAAATCTCTGGGAAAGTTATCTGACGGGCTGGTGTGGATGTGGATCATAAACACTGAATTGCTATATACACTTAATAAATAAATAAAACTCCTCCTCCCCTTCCTTCCCTTGTTATATCCAAGGAACTGCATAGCAAACACGCAGTTAAGATGTATGTGGCTTTTCAAGGTATCAGGGAAAGAAGTTGTTAGTGTTCATTGATCTGAAGAAATTTTGTAGAACCACTTTCTTCCTGTCACTACCTCAGGCATATACATATACAGCTTTATTAATAAGGCAGATGAACTAAAATATTAATTATCTCTTGCCTCTATAATTTTTTTAATGCATTACAGACTTTCCCTCTCCCTAAGATCTTTGATTTTGAATCTGAAGCAGAACACCTCACTATCGTTTCACTCCTCCCTGGCAATAAAATTCATTCTGAAGCTTTTCCGTGACACTCCAATCAAACTGCCTTTTTCTATTTATGATAGCCTCCCGATCTCTTAATTTTTATGTAGAAATGTATAATAGATCTAAGAACAAAGAATCAAAGTAAACCCTTTGAGAAGGGTAAATGTAATCATCTCCTAACTATGCATAGGATTGGCACCCTTAAAAACTGCCAATAATTGGGGGAAAAAAGTCAAGAATCAATTGTATGTTATGGACATAATGAAATGTGCATGGGATTTCCCCAGGCCTGATTAATTCCTTGTATTTTGAAGCAATCTATATAATTTCATATTGGGGTTTTTTTTTGTAATATATTTTATTGATTTTTTAAAAAACATAAAGCACTTAATAATTGGCGAACAGTGTGTTGTCCGGGTTACATTTGTAAAACAATCACTGACAACTGATTTCTATAATCCATAATCCACATAATAGTTTTAGTTGATTTCCTCTTTTCCCAAAACATCCTCTTTTGCAAACGTTGAGTTAATACAATTATTGTTTTGATAGATAACAATTAAAGACATAATTTTCCCCCAATAGTCCTAAAAATAGTAATCACATCAATTTAATATTTCTGTTCTAGCCAATCATTCTGGTTGCCTTATCATTGATCCTGTTACAGTCCTTATTTTAATTTGTTTCTCCCACCAAATTCTAAATATTCTTACTGGTGAAGATTTTCTCAAAAATTAATTAAATTTAGGAATTTACCGGTAACTCTATTTTTCCATATGAACCATTTCAAACTTTTACATTTCTTAAGGAATAGATAAAACAGTAGAAAAAAAGAATGAAAAGCAAGAGTAAAGAAACAAAAAATAACATACTACTTAAAATATATATACCTCCTAAGCTAATATGTATTTATTTCCTAAATTTCTTATTCTTTTTAACCACAATTAAAAATGTATTTAATCTTTAAACTTTCCATTTAATACATCTAGTCATCTAGTCCTTTAACTCTTATTCAAAATATTTTTATCCATTATAATTTTCTTATTCAATCATATTTAAATATCTAAAACATTTCCTTTATCTAAGTCATTTCAACTTTTTTATATTATTCATATCAAGAAAGAGAACAAAAAAGGGAAAAAAGCATACTACATTATATTTAGGGAATTCATCCCTCTTAGAGTGACAAATATATTCCAAAATTTTTCTATTTTTTTTAACCATTTTCAAACAAATGTTTCTTTTTTAAGTATTCTGTCTGGTAAATCCCATCATCTGTTTTCTTAGTTTCCACTTTAGTCTTTTTCTTTTGCCCAGTGTGCTGAATCAAAAAGTTTTTCCGTATGTTCGTAAATGTTGCTGTAGATATAAAAAGTAAATCAGGAGAAGTGTCATTGTACAGGACTTCTGCCTTTCCATGTTTGTTGAAAATCTTTTTCTTTTTCTCCACTTCTCTTATCATTTCCTTTCTCTCCGATGTTTCTGACATCTCTAAAGTCCATTTTATCACATCTGTTTTCTTGTCCTCAGATTTATTTTGTAGTTTTAAGGGATATGTTTTTTCTTGTGAATTTTTCCCCACTAGGATTAAATCATGTTTCCTTGTTTTGTTAAGTTCCATCTTTAAGTCTCTATTCTCAATTCTATCTCCATTTATCTGTTTTATCTGCTCCTTCTCTGTTGTTGTTTGCTGGGATTTTTTGTTGTTGTAGAGTTAAGTTGGAAATAGATCGATTTATATTTTCAAAGTTGTTTTGGATTTCTTTGTGGTTTAAAGTCATTGTTGTTTGAATTAGTTGCAGTATACTATATATCTCCTCCTGTGAAGTATTTATGTTTTCTTGATATGTTCTTTCTACATGTCTCTGATACATGATAGCCAAGAATTTGAGTTTTTTCTCTTCCTTTCTTTTCTCTGCAAATAGCTTTAGAGTCCCAATTAGATAGATATTTGTAATCCAAATAGTTCAAAAAAGATTTTTTCCCCTGAAATTTATAATTCTCACTTTGTCTACAGCCCAGATTATTGTCTTTCTTTGGTCACAGCTGTTCTTTGTTATTAAAGCTTTGAAGGTCACAAACACAGATTACCTTTTCCCAGATTTTGCCAAGTCTCATATTAAAGTCATAGCTGTCATAGTCTTCATCTGCCACTAGGTGTCAGCAACAATTTGTTTTTCAAT